>NC_134839.1:21770178-22488602 GCF_965363235.1 Mytilus galloprovincialis | reverse complement strand
ATATCTATTGAGGCACACATTTCTCAATCTGTAATGACAATAATTGCTCTCATGCAAAAATGCTGGACTCTTAATAAAGAGTCATAATTACCAATTCTAAAGTCTTTGGTTTCACCCAATCATATCTTAAACTGAGCAGGCAATCACAAGATCATTGAGGCAGTTCTCAAGGGAAAGGACATGATCTCAAAAACTGGTTTAGTAGGAATATTTGAAAGGATCAGGGAGAAAGTTAATCTTCTTGTTAAAAGCCCACCAATCTGTCTATATAAATTCAAAGTAGGATTCTTAAATGAAAAGATGTAATAGACAAATGCTTCACCTAGGCACATGGGTATGATCTTTTTGTTAATGGAATTGTCCTTTAGAGGGATTTCTGTATTACAAATGTTATGATCTAAATTACAACATTGCTCTTTCAACCATATAGAACATTTTCATTTATATAACCCCTTATACACTTCATGTAAAACTATTTAATGTTCTTTAATTTGTGACAAACTTATCACTTAAGATTCTATTCAGTAAAAAAAATAATAAAAATTTGTTATTTGAAAATATATGATACTATAATCACCTTATTTACTTAAACATAAATATTATTAGAATTGCAATGCATTAAATATATATGTCTGAAAAAATCAGCTATCAAAAATGAATATGTCCTCCAAAAACTTCATAAGACACCCTTCATCTAATGATTACTTATATTCTAAAAAAAAATTATAACAAAGAGTACTAGCCATTACTTTTGTTTTTCAATAAGAAGATATAATAATATGTGGTATGAGTGCCTATCAGACAACTCTCCATCCAAGTCACAATTTTATACATGTGACAGAGTTGTCAAGCCACAACTGAAGATTTGGAAATTTTCAGCTGGAGTTTGGGCCTCATAACTGGAGATTTTTTAAGACCTTTTTATCGACATACGCAAGATTTTTTTCGTGTGTGTTTAAACTGCATATTTTCCTTTTTTGTTAAAAAAAACCCCAATGATTCCATACCTTCAAGCACCTGCAGCCATTTTTTACTTAGTAAAATAGAAGATAAAGGGGGGGTGGGTGGGGGGGGGGGGTTCAAATATTTATTCATCATACATACATGATATAGTTCAGTATTTAACTTTTAATCATCCAGACGTGTGTATTAAACTAGCTAGTTGATTACTAGGTAAATGCCAATCATCTTTTATTGTTGTATATACAGTCTAATTCTTAACACCTTCATTGATTACTCGAGGCTATTTTCCTATTTACCTTTTTGACACAAATTCCATTACAGTAAACTTCCGTTTTTCTCGGACTTTTCCCATATCATTGTAGAGTTTCTCAGACTTTTTCCCTGTCTGTTTCTATTTTGTAAACAGAAATGTCTACTGAAATTTTTTCGAGATTGACATTTTCAAAAAGCGGAAGATTTCAAATTTTAACGGGAGGGATCATAGAATAGTATCCAGAAGAAAATTTTGTAAAAAAAAATCCTGTTTATCCCTTTTCGACTGATAAATCGACTTAGTTTTTCTGCCAGCTAACATGACATTCACTCTGTGGTTAAAGTTTTAGAATTTTAATAACTTTCTTAAACTCTCCTGACAAGTTGAACTTGTAAAAGTAAACCATTACAGGTCCAAGTATGATCTTCAACATAGATCCTTGACTTACACCCAACAGCAAGCATGGCAGATAATCAGAAAGTAGAATCCAATGAAATATTAGAGTGGATAAGCAGTAACATACATATATATTTACTAATTAGACATATAAAAGTAGGATGACCTATAGTTGTTAATGTCTGTGTCATTTTGGTCTTTTGTGGATAGTTGTCTCATTGGCAATCATACCACATCTTCTTTTTTATATTTACCCATTCAACCGATGGAAAAGAAAAATCTAATACATGTAATATTATAGGCGAATCTAAAAGCATGTAAAAGATAAAGACTATTTGTTTGTTCTTACTTTCTTTTGATGATTTTCCCCATCACCCACATAACAGAAGCTCCTACATAGATAACAACTGTTCTCTCCCAACTACTGAAATTCTTCTCCCATTCACCAACTTTGTCAAAATGTCTGAATGTCTCTAAGGATTCGCTGGGGGTACGATATACATTAGGAGACAGCATGTGCACAAGATCAGAATCTGTCCATCTTCTCCACTTCCTTTCCTCCCTGTTCAAAAAATTTTAAAAAAGTTTGTTAATTTAATTCCTTTTTATCAGGTGAAAAAATAAACGATGTTTACAAAGTGTTAATTCCGAACTACAGAATATTAGTATTTCAACATCAAAAAGCTGAAAGCTTTGAGGAAAAATGATGCCACTGTCTCTAATATTGGGATATTTTTTATGCAAGTCCTGATTTTCACATACCTTAATTAGTTTAACAATGCAACATGTCTCGTAAGCATATAATTGACATTCGTATATGTGTGTGTGTGAAGTGAAGATGACAACTGGCTGTTTTTTTTTTAAGACAAATGAATAGGTCAAGACTACCTCAATTGTACAAATAAATTAAATACCGTAGAAAGGCTTGTGTATTTCTCTCTGGTACATAGTCTGAACCCCCTTCTCCCCACAAAATTTTAGGTAAATAATCTTTTTGTTACAGTTATCAAAGGTCTAATGAAACTCAGGTAATTTCAAAGAATTCTAGTCAAACCGGCACCTGGTTAAATTGGCACCCGGTATAGTCAAATCGGCACCTGGTTAAATCGACACCTTTAATTTTGTTCAGTATTTTTAAAAGTAAAAAGAGTTAAATACCTAAGGAAGGGATTGTCCAAAAATATTAACTTTCACATTTTTGGGGGTTCATGTACATTTTGCATACATGTATATTTATTTTTCTCAACTAAATGTGTATTTTTAATCATATATATGAGGTATTGGATATTCTTTATGCATTTTTTAACCAGTTGAGCATTTTACAGGATTGTTGGTTTAATGCTGTATAAACTTTCCTAAAAAAAAAAAACACCTTAAATTTGCTAATTATTTGGCATGAAAGTTTGATTTATTGAAAGGGACTCATAGTTTTCCATCTTATTTTTCTATAATTGTCTCTTTGTTAAAACAACAGCTTGGGTAAGGTCTTCGTTGTTTACTTTTATACACAACAGCATATTAACTATGTACTTGGTAAAAGTTATTATTCAATTGAATAGAAAATATTATAACAAATATTATTGGATGCCGAATTGACTTCCAATAGGTGTCGATTTGACTAGATGCCGATTTAACCTGTTAACCAGGTGCCAATTTGACTTGTACATTTCAAATCCTCTGCGATCGTTTGCGGTATTTTCTTGTGAAAACCTGTTTTCCATCAACAAACAGAAGTAGAAACTGCTTAAAAATGATTCTAGAACGCTTCATGATTGTTAAAATAAGTTTAATTCACTTAAAAAACAATTTTGAAACTTGCGATGTTTAAACAGGAAGTTTAAAAAGCATATGTAAAAGAAAAAAATTAACCGGTGAGAGTCGAAATCCGTACATGACAGATATCACTATAATACGACTTTGAAAGTAAAACAGTTCCATCCTCTTCTAAAACAATCTTTATTATACCTATCACATTAATGTTTGAAGGGTCTTAAGCTGATACAAACCACATAAGTCGTATGAAACACCAAAACGGAATGAACAATAACCGATTACATTTGTAGTTTTAACAAATTCTAAGCTGGTTTATGGTTGTCTTTTTTACTATGTTTGAATCTTTTCAATCTAGCAGATACCAGTTTATTTCAAATGCATTGAAAAGAAACAAGAAATTTGTAATGAAAGGTTTAGTTTTTATATTAATCAGTTTTAATTTGATATTAAATAGAAATAACTTATTAATATGGATGAGTTAAAATTATAAGTTTGAAAAATGATGAGAGCGCCCTCTACAATATCAATAATGGCGGAATGTAAACAACCACCTCGCCGCGAAATTGAGCTTGTTCTCTTATTTCTTGCTTATTGTACTCTATAGTCCGCACCCCCTCTGGAAGGTCCAATTTTGGAGAGTAAAACCGCGGACTATACAAGCCAATCTATGGACAGGTCAACATTTTTGTTGTAAATAAAATAAAGTATGTAAACTGGTTCCCTTCCGACTACAACACTTTGTTCGAGTGTAGCGGAATACAAGCAGATACCAGTTAGTTTGTAAAATAGTAAATATGAAACTGAGTGCGGTAGGCGGAGGCAATAATGGACTTCCTGTTGTTCTGGTCAAGTGTATCAGAACAATGCCGCTGAAGCGTCATTTTCCAAAAAATCCAATGAAACGATACCTTTTAAAATATGTGAAAGAAGCTGGAAGAATTTTTCATAGCTTTATAGCATTTCTGATACATTTGTATCAACATTCTGGTTATCTTTTACAAATAACTCAAAATGATTCAAATGAATATTATATATTCAATATCGATATTAAAACTGATCAAAAGAAAACTTTTTATGTTTTTCATTTAAAACCTTTCATTTCTAGCTCACTTGGATATATCGGTCAACTCTCAGAGATCCTCTTATTAAATTTCAAAAGGAAAATAAATTCCAAAAGTTTCATTTACATTACTTCTGACATGGCTGAAGTAAGTCAGTTTTCAAACTGGATATATTTTAAACTAATTTTTAATGTTGAACTCGCCTAAGCAGGTTAAATGTTTTGTAGTGGAGACTATCTAAGATTTTTAACAGTGTCATCAAATAATATTTATATGCATGAAATACAATAAATATATGTTTTTCATAGTCCAACACAAATATATATAAAGTAAGAAATTGTAAAATTGTCTTACTCATATTGTTCTTTGGTTCTGTTATCTGTGAGTTCAGCTTGCTGATACATGAGAAAATATTTATTTTGAAACTCAACAGTTTTCTTCCCTTTCTCGTCTTGTCCTTCCAGTGCTGGGTAATATGAGGCTAATTTCTCCAGACTCTGTGATCTGTCTAGGAGATATGATTGTAGAATACTTATTATCACAGTGGAATCATTCAGTTGCTGAAATTATAAAAATAAAAAAGGCATATATAATTTAGAGGTATCCATATTTTTGAAGTCTTTTTATTTATTTGTATAAATGGATAGCTGTAGCTATCATATCAACATATAAATGTATCATTACATGTACTACCCCACATCACAGAAAGACTCTGATTATTCATAATGAACATAATTTCGTTTGAAAGATATATTAAAGATTGGATTGACGATTTTTTTTTATACCCAGCCATCATTTATGTGATTTATGAAATCAAATTTGTTATTTATTATTTTATGCATTTAAAAAACTTAGATATATACGATATAAGCTAAAACCAGTTGCAAGGCAGAAAATCTTGGTTATATAACTTTTGTGCAGATCATCTGATGCATGAACTGTACACAATATGAAATACAAACACAGAGAAATGTATAGTTTTTTCTAAGGCCACACCAATTTGATTCCTTGTTCGACGGACCCGCCCGCACCTATTTTTTTCAAAACAGATTTATTTTATTTTTTTTATATTCCCGCTTCCCGCATCCGGAAATGTAATCATGTCTGTTTCCCGCACCGTTTTTTTTTGTAAATATTATAAAAAGATATCAACATTGGTTTCTTTCCCCCTTACTTATATTCCCTATCAAAAAATGTTCGTTGTTAGAATAAAGTACAAAGAACTTCTGAAGGATTTGCCTTCAACTACAATTATATTATATGCTGGCAAAACAGAACTTTATAGCCGCTGCATGTTTATGCACCTGTCCTGATTGATCCAGGGGCCTGTTGTTCAGCAGTTATCGTTTGTTGATGTTGTTCATTGGTATTTTCCCGTTTGGATATATAAATTAGATCGTTGGTTTTCCTGTTCGAATTGTGTACGCTAATAATTTTGGGATCCTTTATAGCATGCTGTTTGGTCTGTATCAAAGCCCTGTGTAAAAGTCCGTACTTTGACCTGTGTTTGTTAGGCAGCAACCATTTGATTTTCTGGGGGGGGGGCTATGGTTTTTTTTTCTACGCAAACTTTTTTTTTCGCCAAAGGCGAAAAAAAATCTATTTTTTTTGGCGACAAGATGAAAACAATTTTTTTCTTTCAATTTTAACATTACATATAGTGCCAGCTAAGGGTGAAACAAACAATTTTTTTTCTCAGGGTCAAAAACAAATTATTTTTTTCTCCAAAAACTGGAAACAAATTTTTTTTTCCAAAAAAAACCATAGCCCCCCCCCCCCCCCCCAGAAAATCAAATGGTTGCTGCCTTATTGTCAGGTTGAGAACAACCCTCCCTCAGACAAGGGGTCATTTTACTGATGTAGAAAAGAAAATAGAAATACCAAGGATTTGTATAGTTCTTCTATACAAAACCTTTGAAAACTTAGAATTTTGTACCCAAAAGAGGAGAGTTACATCATATTTTAAACAACTTTTTCTAAAAGAGGGGTCCACTTATTTTGAATAATATTAAACTGTTAAAGTAAATGTGTTAATTTAACATGGTTAAAGTCCAGGAATATTACAAAATTCTTGGACATGTTTAATACTAGATAGATATATAGTTCTTTGAGAAAATATGAGCCCTTTTGTACAAACAAATATATTATAAGTTTATAACTTATATTGATTCCTCATAAAACATGTAAAAGGGATATTTATAACATTAAGGGGTTGCCCACAAACTGATGGGTACAAGTCAAATCGGCACCTGGTCAAATCGGCACCCAAAGAAAAAGTCAAATCGGCACCTGGTTAAATCGGCATCTAGTCAAATCGGCACCCATTTAAAGTCAATTCGGCATCCAATAAAGAAATAATTATAAAAATGTATAAATGATCCCTCTATTTTTTAAATTATTTTTGAGGTTGGATAGATTCATTCGTTACATCGTTAAAAATTAATTCATAAATTTATTGTTGAAAGTTGTCTCAATATATATGACCAATGTTTTGATTAGTCTTTTCAATTTAACTTTTATGAATAACATAATTAACATTTTTGTTGTTTTAACTATTTAATTACAGGTAGTTATTGCTGTTTTTTCTTAAAAAAACAATGAAGCCCTCACCCAAGCTGTTGTTTAATTGTGAGAAAATTAGAACAATAAAAGGGAAAACAATGAATCCCTGTTTTCACTGATCAAACTCCGCATTGACGTCACTACGCTACTTCCGGCGTAGAAAAACAATGTAGAATACGTTTTTTCTGCACTTTTGAATAAAAAAACATTTCTGAAGGTAAGTTTTCATTGTTGTTCTCAATTATTGCTAAAAAATGCCAAATTTCTAATGCCCGTTTCAATCCCGACTTCCGAATGTCTAAAAACATTCTAGAACTTCACAAAATCCCACTTCCGGCCTCCATTGCTTTGTGTACATTCCATTCAGCGTCATCAATCTTGTGGCAGGCAATACAGGTCAAGCAAATCGTATTTTTAGGAATTTTCAAATGACATGCTCCTTACGTCTTTCGCGATTTTCCCGCGAAAAAAGGCTTTAAGCCCAACCAAAATGAAAGGAAAACTAATTGAAAAAACGATGCCCATGCCATAATTTTGTACAGGAATATAGAGTAGGTTAATGAAAAATAATTTACATTTATTTTTCATAGAATTTTCTTTTTATTCATTATAAAAAGATCGATATTCTGGGGCCGTATGCATAAAACATCTTAACTTAAGTATTCCTTAAACTTAGATTCCACTAAGAATTTCCTTAGTTAAGTAAAATTCTTAAGTGGTATGCATAAACTTACTTAAGTCTTCACTTAACTAAGGAATACTTAAATCGGAACCTTTCTCTAGTTACCGTATATATATTATCATCACATGTACTCATCCGTGTAAAAGTTTGTTATAATTATTTAAATTTATTGATCAACGCATGCTTTTATTTTAAAGAGGTGGCGTTAATTGATATTGGTATGTAAAACAATTCAATAGAACGTAACATAGTATAATGATGAACAATTGGCGCATATAAGACAACGCTTTTTAAGGTTGATGTATTTCGGTAATCCAAAACTTTCTTCTACTTAATCTTTAAGTATCTTTCATTGGCGTAATATTTTCTGGAAACAACAATATGTTTTAAACTCTAACAAAGCTTGATCAAGGTTTCAGTGGCGTAGCACAAGACTGAGTGTAGCATTGTAAGCACATGGTAATAAATAATTTTACAAAACACTTTTTTGAATAAAATGTTTACTAATCGTTCAACTTATTATGCACTGCCATCTCCCTTTCCAGACCCCTTTCTTACATTTGCTTATGGTTTAAAAAAAATCTATTTTGATGTCAAATTAACATTTTTATCACTTCCCTTTTACAGAAAAAAAAGGGAGAGGGTACAATTTTTTTCTCCAGAAATCCATATACAAACTAAGGCATTTTTCAAAACTCCTACAGTCTTTACTAAAACAAATTATTACAGTAAGTATATTCTCAACATCTTAACGTACTTAGCAATATTTTCGAAACCGCAATATATCTCACTGAATATACAAGGATATATGAAAAAATAATTTAATACGAGTACGGTATCATAAGTACCTTATATAAACGTGGACTTCCATGGGGTGTAGAATTAGGGACTGCTGACTACCTTAACAGTGATTCTAAACAATCAACCTAATTGTTTCAACAAAATAGAGGTCCATGCTTCCCCCTTCCCCTTATGAAAAAAATCCACCTCTGGGTACTTCTTAAAACTTTTCGATTTTGTCCCTGTAAGTGAAAAAATATTATGTTATGTCCTACATCTTTAGAATAAAACTAAATTGAAAATTCAAATGACCCCCCCCCCCCCCCCCCTAAAAAAACAAAACAAAAAAACCCACACACACATAAATGAAATTTGGTTTTGCATGCTCTCTCTTCATTCCTTAATTCGGTTTTAACTTACGGTGAGACAATTGACACCGCGCGGTGTATTTTAACAATTTAAAAAGAAAATGTGCACACGTACAGGTTTAACAAAAGAAAAAAAAGTTACCATGAATTGCATGAGTGTAAAACTGAGTACTTTTCGGTATACATAACAACGAGATTGGGAAATAGTATATATAACTACCCACTGTTATCTCTTGATTTGTTGTTTATACGTGATTTGAAGAAAATTACGACGGTCGTTAATATTTAGCAATAACTAAACGAATAATTAGTATTTTATTACTGATATAGTTATTTAATCAATTAAATTGTAGGTAACCTATTAATGTTCTGCCAAAAACGCATACTTTCGACTGATTTTTAACTATTTTTTAAAATTTAAGGTAGCTCTATAGGTACCTTAGACTTAAGTGTTGTCTTAGGCGTTTCCTTAGTATAAGGAGTTTTATGCATACCACTTAAGTTTTGTGGGCGTGACTTAAAACAACTAAGATTTTACTTAGGAAATACTTAGTTTAAGATTTTTTATGCATACCACTTAGATAAAAAGGGCGGAGTTTCCTTAACTTAAGTATTTACTAAGGAAAATCTTAACTTAAGTAGCTTTATGCATACGGGCCCTGACCATCATGACTGTAGATAAATATTCATACAGAATTCCATTGATGTCAAAAGGGATGGCAAAAAAAGAGTTTTCCTGTTGAATAAAACCCAAAATTATTGCAAACTATTTTGAAGCAATATCCCACAAAGAAATAACGTAATTGCCGTAGACTGGAAAATGACCTAATTGACAGTAGAGCAATTTGATTGGGTAGAACGAATTGACATCACGTGATTTTGACGCCATTGAAATTTAAATGTAAACAAACAAGGTCAGAAGGTTCAGTATAGGACAGCATCGTACATTTAGTTACTGACAAATAATTATGAGTTACCAAGCTTGACAATGCATGGTAATAAAAAATGAAAGCTAAGTGTACAGAAAAAAAATAAGAAAAAAATAGCCTTAGGATAACGACTTATCATTACACCTGGATACAAGTTATAAATCAAGTTTTATTATTGTCAAAACCTACTATTTTATGTTTGCCAAAAAAAATATAATTGCTCGCCTGTACTTTTCAAGCTTTGCCTCAAAAATTTGCAAATTAAATATTTTTTTATTAAAATTTTCAAATCGCTCGCTCGCCCCAAATTTTGGAGTCCAAAAATGCGTAGAACAAGAAATTAAATTGTGTGGCCTAAAAATAAACTTTTTAGAAACTATTAGATAAATGTACAGGCCATGGTTCAAACTTCCTCCCGCTAACTTAAAGTTGACATTAAATGGATTGAATTTTTTTTATACTATATGTACACATGTACAAAAAATGAAGCTCTTCATAATGTTCATGTGCTTTGCAACTTTAGGGCTTTTAACATTCCTGAGAAAGGCAAATTTAGAAAATGGCCTTTGAGTGTATAAAATTAATAAAGTAACTTTTTTTTTTCCATTTGGCATGCTTTAAGGTAAATATCTTGGAAAAGTTAAGTTGAATTGTTATTCCTAAAATTAATAATTTGATTGATTATTCCAAAATTGGAATAAAAATATAATAAAATTAATTCAAGAACTTACTAAAAAGCCATTCTTTCCAACATCCTCACATACAAGGATTGGTACTTTCTTATAATCTGACCATTTTATCTGCTTTTTATTCACAGAGTTAACTTCAATGATGTCATAGGAAAATCCATAGTAATCCAGAACTGACCTCAGTTTACAACAAAATGGACAGCTTGTAAACTGGTACATTGTCAGCTTCAACCCATAGTCTGCTTCTGGTACTCTAACCTGTAAGAAGAGAAACATGTCCTTATATCATTATATATATAAACATCTAATGTGTGACAAGTCAGTTGACTTGATTTGTTTTCAGGATTGAGAACTTTCAAGATTTTTTTAATAATATAAATCTGTTCGAAACAGTCTTGCGGTCTTGTGAATAAATTTAATTTCCTTCTTTGAATTACAGTCAGGCGCGTAGCAACCCGTACGCAAAAACGCAGTTGCGTACACATCGAAAATTTCAAAAAAATAAAAATATGGTAAATCTAGTAAGTAAAAATAAAACTAAAGTAATGAAGTTAATAAAAAAAATATACAAATATGTAAATGATCACTTTGTAGCTATATTCCGTTCTGAAAACTAGTCTTCCCTATTAATTTAAGAAACCAGCATCGTGATTCTGTTGCTGATGCAAACAATTTAAAATGGCTGAGTCCTCCGTGTGTCGAAACACAATTGTCACGTCTTCTATGTCTCCTTACCCTGACATCTTTTCTGAAGATTCCAAAATAACTGATGAAATAAAATTTATACCTGTGAATCTTTCAGATACTTAATGTATTAGCATGTATGCCGGTCTCGACGGCAACGGCAGAACAATCTTTTAGTACCCTGAGAAGAGTGAAGACCTACTTGATAAATACAATGAAAACAAACCGTTTATCTGGAATCGGTCTTTTAAAAATATACAGAGAATTTTTTTTAAAGCAGACACAATTTTGGACATCTTTATTAGAAAAAAAGAAAGGAAATGGGCATTGATTTTTTCAGAATTAACTTTGAGAGAGAAAAAAAAGCTGAAAAACACTGCTTGTTCCCTCATAAAATAAAACATGAAGATATGTGATTCAAATTTTTATTTATGTATTTTTTCAATAAAAAATAACATTGAAGTTGCACAGTGTTGGCTTAGAAATTAGTTTGTTTTCTTATGTAAAGTGGGTTCAGCATGATTAGGTAACAAATAAAATATATCTAATTTTAACCCACTACACATAAGAAGAAAAAAAAAACAAATTGTTAAACCAACAGTACGGGTTTCTTTGTTTTTCTCTGATTACAAACGTTCACCTAAATTGTCCCAGTCAATGGATGAATTTAATGTGTCAATCAATGGCCACAGCCACACTGTTTTGAATTTCATTCTATTTATTTCCAAAGTTGACTTGTTTCTCCTGAAAGTAAGATTTCTGTGAGGTCATTTTAAGTCCTCGGAAATTGCGAAAATACAGGATTTTGCACCATTTACCACAGAGCTTCTGGGGCCCCCAGACCCCATACTGTATGACTTCCTTCTCCAGCATTGCGTACACATCAAAATTGCCTAGCTACGCACCTGACAGTAATTCAATTACTACACATATATCTACATAATGTCATCAACAAGGGTTAACAACAAAAATAAAACAATACATTTTGTAACTATTTAAAACAAAAAAGAATTGCCATGATTACATAATACATGAATTTATAGATGATGAAAGTTGCAATGCATTGATTTCCTTAAAATGATTACCTGTTTTTTGTACATACATGTATGTACAAGGTTCTTGCTACATCAATTTTCTTTTTCTACACCTGAATACTTGATTTTTAACTTCTGGTTGGGGAGCAAGTTAGATATCAATGAGAAAAAGTAATCCTAAAGGACATGTCAAGTATATTTACATATAAGTTTTTAATTTATGAAATTAAAATTGCAATATGAAATCATCACTTCTGCATCTGCCATAGAACACACTGTCATAGGATTCATCAACAATAAGTTTATTGGGTCATTCCTGTCAAGTTGGAGGATAAAGATTTAAGTCAGACATTTTTCTTGCTTTAAATATTTTTTCTTAACAATTATTTTCTTTTATGGACCATTGTTCATGTTGTTAGAAGATAAATTTGGACTTAAATCTATGACTCAAACATTATCGAACAAATGCATCACTAAACATGCTACCAACTTGGAATTGATAAAAACAATGATGTACGATTTGTAAATAATGAAAAGGTTTTTTAAGTTTATTCATTACTTTGTCTATATTGCATTTTATGGGGACAAAGTCCCCTATTACAGTAGAAAAATTAACAAAAAAACCAAAATCGTAATTTTCAGTGTACTTATGAACTCAAAATCGTTAACTTTTTTTGGTCGCTTTTTTTTATTCCTGCATTTGAGCAGAACGCAGAAATCTACTTCCTTCTTCAAGTCTTGTTGTCGTGAGACTTGGAGTAGTCTAGTACAATATAGGACCTCAAGGAACACAATACCAATATTTCATTTTTAATAATTCTTTGTCTTTTAATAAACGCTACCTGATGCATTGCATTTCTTTGTTTACATTTAACATGACATCATAACTTAAATAATGTCACAAGTAAAATCCCTACCAACAGAACCAAAATCAGAAAAATTACAGTATTTCCGTTTCTTTTTTTAACAAATATTTACATTTAAGTTACAAAAAAAAATAATTCATACAGACTTCGTCCCCATTCACAGGTAATGCCTGCATCATATTACAAATGTAGTGCCAAGTCTCAGTAAAACAGCATTAATCAACTGAACAGAATTATTATATATGTTTAGTTAACAAATATCAAGTAAGATAATTATATTGTATCCTTCTATGCAAATCAAAAGGAAAATTATAAATTGGTTGCAGCATTACTAATATTTGTTGTTCTTTTCAACAAACTTTAACATACAATGAACATTATGCAACTAGACAACAATAAGAAAACAAATGAAAATCAGGGCGAATGGACCCTGGGCGAACAGATACTAGAGCGAACATGAATCAGGACGAGAGGACCCAGATTCATATGGGGACAAAGTCCCCTACTAGTTTACAGTAGAAAAATCAATAAAAATTTACTAATGAACTCAAAATCGTTAACTTTTTTTTGTCGCTTTTTTTAATTCCCGCATTTGCGCAGAACGCAGAAATCTACTTCCTTCTTCCAGTCTTGTTGTCATGAGACTTTGAGTAGTCTAGTAAAATATAGGAACTCGAAGGAACACAATACCAATTTCAAATTTAATAATTCTTTGTTTTTGATATGAATAAACGTTACCTGATGATCGCGTTTCTTACATTGAACATGATGTCATAACTTAAATAACATCACAAGTAAAATCCTTAACAACAGAACCAAAATCGGAAAAGTTACAGTATTTCCGGGTTTTTTTTAACAAATTTTGAAGTTACAAAAAATAATTCATACAGACTTCATCCCCTTTCAAAGGTAATGCCTGTCTCATTATAAGAGCCTTGGACTCGAAGGCTTTCAACACAGTAACAGAGTAACCCTTGTCACTAGTGTTTGAATACATTCCAATGTGCAGGGAACACAAGGAAATGTGCGAAATAGTTACATACTTCTCTTGAAGGCTTCAATTGGAGTCTCTCATTGACAGCTGCATGTACCCTAATACTTTTCTGAGCCAAGTTTCCCAAGGTGACTGCTCCAGCAACCGTCAGAGTGCCAAGAATTCCACCTTTTAATGATATTCTGATTGGGAAGAATTTTGATCTTGTTTGAAATGATCTGTTTTGTATCTTTGAAAAATTGTCTTTATTAGTTTGCCAAATTTGCGATTTATCTTTTAATAAACTGTGAAATTTTCTGTGAAAAGTTTTTCTCATGGGCGCAGCCATTTTTGTTATATAAAATGCTTGATGCTCTCCATAATAAAAAAATAGGATGCAATAAATACATTAACCTATTTCAATCCAAAAAACAAACTCTGCAAAACTCATCTTTTTTATTGTTTTTATAATATTCATTGTATCAAATAATGAATTATATTTTTATTTTATGTAGGACTTCATTTCAAATATTCATTTCGAAGCAATCACCGAAAGGATAAGTTAAATTTCCGTGTTATACTTCACAAAAACAAAAACGCGCTTGGAGTCATGAACAATTCAGTATAACCTGGGAACAGTATCTAACAAGATTAACAACAGTTAATATATATGTTCCTGGTATAACATACGATTAGAGAATTTTCAACGTATAAGGGAATGTGTTTATTCCGATTTACTGACGTAAGTTAGGCATAATGCAAAAGTTTAAAGGAAATAAAACAAAAATGCTCGGATATGCTTCATCAGTTCAACAAACCCACAGACTTTTCACAGTTCTAAAAAAAAAAATCGCCTATATACCAAGTTATATATTATGTGTTATATTCTCATGATTATCGGAAAGCTGATCGATACCCCATGCAGTAGTATGATGCCTTGAAATATCTAAACACACAGGCACTTTTGGCTTGGCTTTGAAAAAGAAATTTATATATATATTTACCTATTAGTAACAGTATATAGAATTTTCAGAGAAAAGTGCCTGTGCATAAAGTTTTTTTTAAAAAAAAAACTTTAGAGACACTTCAACGGTCTCCGGAAAAATACGGTACATATGATTTTTTTCCAGAGACAAGTGCCTGTGAACAAACCCGTGACACCCAGTAGTACGTATCCCGGCGAATGATGGTAATCTACAGCCAAAAATGAACAATAAAAAAAAAAACAACAGAAAACTGAGATGCACCCTGATTAGAATAAAAAAAAGAAGATTTGATATGATTGCCAATAGGAAGACAAGCATGAGAAAAAACTACTTGAAATGACATCAATGTTAGCATGGTTAGGTCATTGTACGGCCATCTAAAATCAGGACCAAAATGAAACAAATCCTCGAGATGACGAAATGTAAAACAATCATGTGTAGTTAGTTATAAAAAAAAAAACAACTGAAAAACAATAACTTAATTATCAGCAATTAATAGCAGCGTATGTCAAAAGACTGAAATATTTAAGCAATGACCACCAGGAAGCACAATTTTGAGGTAAACTCATTTTTTTTTTAATTCAAATGACCACGGAAATGTCACAATTGTCGTAGCCTTGATCACCGTTTATAAATGACATCATTGAAATACTCTCAGTAAGTTCAGTAAATTTGTACTTGCAATAAGTTCAGTAAATTTGTAATTGCAATTACCTAAAAGACGGGTACAACGCTCTTCCTGAGCACCTGCGATCACTTGGTTTATACTGAGATTTATTTACTATTTATAACTCCAGGTTTCTAGTTCATTTGTGCATCTCATTATTTGGTTATCGGTTTAAATAAATGTTTATATGGATGATTTTTTCAAGTTTTCTCTTAGAAATTTGGGATTTTTTTTTGTATTTTGGAAAGTCTTAATACATTATGTTTTAGACATGATTTTTAATACTATGTTAGTAATGCATGAGAAGAAACAAGGCTTTACAAGGACAACCAACAATTAGCAATGCTTAGTGTTTGCAATTGTAAATGCCGTCCTTATATTTTATACTCTTTTATATAATCAGTACAATTACGATAACCGATCAACTAATCCAGGAAAACACAAAAAAGTAAAAGTATAACCTGCAGAAATATCGACAAAACCATGACAAAAGAATAAAAGCCTACATTATTCTTACAAACAACACTAAGTATTGACTAAGATAAACCCCAACATAAATTAGTATTGCATTAGTAGTTCGTGAAGAGTGATTATAGCAGTGTCTGCACCTGTTTCACCGTCGTTTAAAGGGACGACATCAAAAGTTCAATGTAGGATAAAAAACTTAATTCACATAGTTTTTTCGCTGACCCCCCCCCCCCCTACCCCCCTTCTTAACTTAATTTGGGAAAAATTGATTTACCTATATGGATATATGTAAAATCGATTTTAGATTAACAAAACTTGCAGCAATGTTGACCCCCCCCCCCACCCCAAACTATTCGATTTAAGTTTTTTATCCTACATCGATCTTTTGATGTCGTCCCTTATGCTGAAGATATTTTCAATAACAGTATGATGTACAGATATTTATGACAAAGCTACTACATTAAAACATAAAGACATTAATGTATAGGATGTTTTGTACAAAGACTAATTGCACGAAAGGAAACTATATCTTTTTTGTCCATTAATTATCTGTTGAATTGGTCTAAATGTGCCATAACAATGTTTTCATTTTTTTAATTACACAACTTGTTTTGTTTAGAAACACAAATGAGGTGTTCTTTGTTAAAACAATTCAGAAGATGAGACATTCGAAATTATTTCAAGATATATAGTTTCCGGTATAAATGTGACTTCATTCAGTCCTATTTACTAGAGGACGTCAAAATAAAAGAACATGACTTAATATTTCTTATGTACTGTTAGATGCGTTTCTTTTTTAATTTTAGAACTTGATAACTTTGATAATCTACTATTGGTAACACAATTTTGTCTTCACATTCAATCTGCTAGTACGTCTAAACTATCAGGATCTACAGCTTAAACTTATTTGCAGTCATCATCATGAATTGGCTTATGCCCGCGTCACACTGTCCCGATTTTTACGCCGATGGCAACACGATTATGGAAATTTTCAAAATCGGGACTGATCGTATCCAGATCGGGCTATTCGTAGTGTCATCTTTAACCATCGTAGAACCATAAGCCACTTTTTCTAGCCTTCGGGGACAACTTCGGGAAGGGTTCTAAATTTTTTAACATGTTAAAAAATCCCCGAAGGTGCGTCCGATGTTTATGGTTCGTATTGAGTTCGTATCACCATCCTCACCATCGTGATGTCACCGGGAATGCATCTTTGAACATCGTATTGCATTCGTGTTTCCGTCGTTTCCATCGGGCAGTTTTGACATTACGATGTCTACACGAATGAATCACGAAGCTAACCGAAGGTCTTACGATGGCAACACGACTTCGTGAAGACCTCGTAATCCCGTCGTGATGCCATCGAATAAAAGTACGAAGGTGACAAGATGGAACTACGACGGCAATAAATCCAGCTAAATGTAAGTTAATTTTCGCGCTTAAATTCATTTAAAGTGCCATGCGCGATATGCACTGGTCAGTCTAATACGACAGTTAAGAAAGACGTTCACAAAACATGGACCTCATATCATATGATTCTATGAGAACAAGAAAGTCGACAGCGTTGTTTCTATTAATTCAAATGGAACAAGAAGAGCAGCTATTACAGGCTCAGGATTTTCTTTTACAAATAAAATATTATTTTTTGTCAATTTTTCATATCAAATAACATAATAAAAATCATAAACGCACCTCGTTTACCAACACTGCAGGTACACGTATATAGGGTAACCAACTTTTTCTTCATTATTCTGATTTTTTATGTATCGTCTGAGTTGTTGTCACACGAATGTTTACTCCATAAACATTTTGTTTTCTATATGTCATATTTTGCCGCATTTGTTGCTTTCCCCACATCCTTCCTTTAGTCTATATTATTATGATATTCTCCAGGAAAGAGCTCTTTTTGAATAAAAGGGATCAACGAACCCATTACCTTACCTTTAAGATAGATCAGTAAACATGGGCATAATTATGGGTGATTATTCAGACTAGTGCACACTTTTTACAGTTCAAACAAGGCAAATCCGAGCGTGGCATCCCCTGGTATGTAACATATTGGGGACAAATATGGACACTATATTTGTATATGACACATGCAGAAAATGGTAAATTGAATACGCATATTTGATACATAAACTATTTTTTTAGAAATCAACCAAATTATTCAGTAACTGGAAATACCCACGGTCTTCCTCTTATGATTAAACCAAAAATTAAATGTACAATATAATATATATTCAATACTGATCAAACAATTTAAAACGCGTGATGCCTTCGGCATATAATTTAAATGCATCGTAAGCTGTACACGACGTCTTTTAGACATCGTATGGCCATCGCGCCATCATCGTAATCCATCGTGTAGCCTTCGTGATCCATCTTGTAGGCTTCGGCTGAGATATGAAGCTCAAATACCGTCTTCGGTTAACCTTCGTATGTCCATCTTTTGCTATCGTATATACTTTCGGCACCCTCGTATATACTTCGTTATTCATCGTACTTGCGTCGTTCACTTTTTTGTATTTTAACGAGATCGGGACCAACTTCGTACGAACTTACAATTTTCGCATTCGGGTGTCCATCGTATATAAAAATCGGGACAGTGTGACTCGGGCATTACCGAATCACTGCTTCTGTGTGTAAATTTTAGGGATGCCATCACGAGTTGGTAGACCGTAATGCCCGCGTCACACTGTCCCGATTTTTACGCCGATGGCAACACGATTATGGAAATTTTCAAAATCGGGACTGATCGTATCCAGATCTGGCTATTCGTAGTGCCATCTTTAACCATCTTAGAACCATCGGCAACTTTTTCTAGCCTTCGAGGACAACTTCGGGAATGGTTCTAAATTTTTCAACATGTTAAAAAATCCCCGAAGGTGCGTCCGATGTTGAGGGTTCGTATCGAGTTCGTATCACCATCATCACTATTGTAATGTCACCGGGAATGCATCTTTGAACATCGTATTGCATTCGTGTTTCCATCGTTTCCATCGGGCAGTTTTGACATTACGATGTCTACACGAATGAATCACGAAGCTACACGAAGGTTTTACGATGGCAACACGACTTCGTGAAGACCTCGTAATCCCGTCGTGTTGCCATCGAATAAAAGTACGAAGGCGACAAGATGGAACTACGACGGCAATAAATCCAGCTAAATGTAAGTTCATTTTTCGTTATTCATCGTACTTGCTTCGGTCACTTTTTGGTATTTTAACGAGATCGGGACCAACTTCGTACGAACTTACAATTTTCGCATTGCGGTGTCCATCGTATATAAAAATCGGAACAGTGTGACGCGGGCATAAAGATTTGATATTCAAACACAATGAATTGGTCAAAAGTACAACTACCAAGTTTGAAAGGAGAGTCAAATAGTGGCGACAGCGGCCTCATTGGTTCACATTGTTTTAATATCTCTTCCATTATTTACTGTTGACAAAGACTTTTAAGGCTGAAATATTTTGCTGCCATCTTCTGTCTGTTATCTTTATAAGGTTGTATATTAAAGCGTAGATGTTTTACCTTTCATTATTATATCAATGTTGTGTGAAGCTTTGTCCTTTTTTGTTTTGTTTTGTATTTTACAAAATATTGCCTGTGCATTTCTACTAATATATCCTTCATAGTCCAGTCGATTTGTGCAGATTTTTGACAAAATTGCTCAGATTGTGGTAAAAGCATGAAATTTGGCATAGTAGTAGTATATGTCATGGACAATATTTTAAGCTATGGACCCAATCTGAAAATCGAAATTGGCGGAAGAGGCGGCCATTTTAAAATGGCGGCCGTTTGATCTCAATAGATTAATAATATACAATCATCATGAAAATGATATTAGAGAAGATATTGACATGAAATCTGGTTGATAGAATAACAGTGCTGAATTCAATTGTCTTGTAGAACAAAAGTTTTGAAAATATTACCCATATTGAATGGCAGCCATCTTGAAAAATCTTTTTCTTTTAATCCAAAATATTTAGTCATTATTCGATATAATAAAACAAATGCATTGTGGAAGATGTATACAAATGTATTTGTTTGAGCTATATAAGCAGGACAAAAATCTAGCCTATCCCCCTCTCCCGAGTTATTCTTCTGTTTTGTAGCGGGTACAAAAGCATTAAAATGCAGACACGAAGAGGATCATAAAATGAACTATTACTCTGAAAGCAATATTCGTGCAACCGCTCGTTCAGCATAGAATAACAGGAGAATTTTTTCTTATACGTAGAAATAAAGCAATAACATATTTGTATACCTGTCGTTTATAATAGTTGGCTGATTATTGGATAATTCGTTTTGTTGATATTGTTCATTTGAAACAACTTTCAAAAACCTTGATTGCAGACATAATGAATTTATATCATACAAGTAATGTTATAAGAACATCAACTGCTCAAATGTTCTCAATTGACGTTAACAATATCTAACAATAAATGATATGTACATAAACATGTTTTGTCAAACCACACTCTGTTTATCATATTCTATCACATTGTCCTCCACATTAACATAGAGTAGTACAACTTAATACTGCCTTAACACATTTGCAATTCCTTAGTAACCGTGTTCACTTTGACTTATAAGTTAAGCACTTGCTGCAGGAAATTATTATATAGTCATATGGTATATTCATCACAATTGAAAAGGACTGTCATCTGAGGACTTCATATATATTGATTTTTTTGTATCCATCTTGAATAATGGCCATTTTGAAAACATGAATTTCCAATATATCATTATTCGCTAATCTTATTAATTCACTGTTTGCATTCATACTTTTTTTACTAATGTATATTGGATATTCACAAAGAGGTCAGATAAGGCATGCACATGTTCACAAAATTAAGATATCAGTATCAAAATTTCTGTTACTTACACGTTTGCCTGAGTAACTTTTTAAAATAGAAATTACGTATATATTATATAATTTATGACTGAAATTTTTTTTTTTTTTGAAAAGATCAAAATTGTAGATTTCAAAAACACTGGAACTAGATATAAGAAAAACATAATGGGCAATTAGACTGGAAGACATGTGTGAAACGGCAAGAGAGGACATGTGAGGGTTTGCAATGCCAAGCAGATACAAACAGAACAGTCATAGACATTTGAGCTGGCAATCACTCTTTTGATGCAAGCATACGAAAATGTTGAGTCTTGAATTGGTTTTCATTTCGCTCAATTTAAAAAAAATGAGGGCTATGGAACTGCAGAAGAACTCCAGAATCACAAGGCAAAATGACACAAGCCATGTCAAACAAATTTTCAGACCTCAAAATATTTCATCAGCAAAAGGGAAAACATACTTCTGATGTTGAAGATAAGCTACCAATTGAAAGGAAACAATAACCAACCTGACACTGTAAAGTGGAACTGGATCAAATAGAACAATGACTGCAATGTATTTTGTCTGTGGTGATGTATCTGAAGATCAACATGATACATCGACATTTTCAAATCGACTAAAATAGGACATGACTGTGCACTTGTATTACAAGACATATTCCCTAAGCCAAAGTAAGAGCTGGGGATGTCAAATCACTAGTATCATGCTTGGTTATTGATGAAACTTGACAACATAGCAAATAGGCAGAATAAAAGACGCAGAAAGAAAGCCAGGAATCTTTTATCCTTGGAGTTGACTTGTGCTTACCTAATTAATGAAATACATTGATGGCACACGGTCTGGGAAAAGTATTGTACCAATCTCCAAGCTTGCAAATCACGCTACATTGTACAGTAAACGTCTGGAAGATCTTGGAGTTATCATGGAAGGAAGAACTGATACAGCGCAGCTAACAA
The DNA here is from genome assembly GCF_965363235.1 of Mytilus galloprovincialis. Taxonomy (NCBI): domain Eukaryota; kingdom Metazoa; phylum Mollusca; class Bivalvia; order Mytilida; family Mytilidae; genus Mytilus; species Mytilus galloprovincialis. The sequence continues at coordinate 22,466,651 of NC_134839.1, read as the reverse complement.
AATTGAAATGTAGCTGTCATAGGATATCTATAAGCATACAAGCAAGATAAATTAGTGCTCTTGATTTTCAACAAATGTAATCGTGAAGCTCTGAAACAGACTTAATGAAAAAAGGTAAAAATGAAGGCATCACCATAGCCATAGCAGGCAAAATATATATACTTGATACTAAGAATAACTTTACAGGGACACTCAATAACAGCTGTTGACACGAATCAGTTCAACAGACATAAGTTTCCTTTTTAAGAATAATACAGGATGGCCAAACATCAAGGCACAGTCCAGAAATATCGTTGAGGGGCAGACAAGACTTACCATTTCTCAGCTATAATAGTTCAATTGTGCAACTCGTCGTTGAAAGGACACAACTGCAACTTATCAGTCCTCAGATAGAGAGTAAGATGTCTCAAAGATTGTGGAACTGATTCATTTGGAAAGCCTACATTGAATGTCCCTGTAAACCTTTTTATAGTAACAAGCTTAACTCTTCAAACTTTTCTAGTTACTTTGACAATGAAGAGGCCTTCATCATCAGGACTAAAAGACATGGCCTGTTTCAGAACTTCCCCAACATATTCGTTGAGAATCCAGAGAAAGCACAACCTTTCATGTGTGCTTACATATCATCTATGGCAGCTAGTATTCAATTTTTGAGAAGTGTTGTATTATTCATTCCTTCCATAACAACTCATATTTACTAAAAACGTGTACTGTACAATTTACCAATATCATCAATTTCAAATATTAAAACAATATCTGTTCCAAGTGTGAGCTGTCACTGTTTTCTATCAATTTGGCGAGCCCCATTCCATGGATAACAGATTCTTGACTTTTTTTCTGTGTCTCGAATTCTGTCTAATTTCCCTGTAATGCAGTTTTAACAAACATTTAGCATGATATCTGCTCCTGAGATATTAATCTCCAGCACTGAGTCTTGCTAAAAGAACAATGGTTAGTAGTTCAAGTGACAAACACATACTCTATTGTCGATCATAATTGTCGAGGCTTCATGATGATAGTCAGATACCTCATCACAATGAAAGAAAAAAAAAACCTGCAATCATATTGTTCTTCATCACAACCGTGGCTGGTTATTTTACTGTTATTTTCAATCCGTGACTCATCTTAGACTTTTTAGCTCACCTGGCCCGAAGGGCCAAGTGAGCTTTTCTCACCACTTGGCGTCCGTCGTCCGTCGTCGTCCGGCGTCGTCCGTCGTCGTCGTCGTTAACAATTTACATTTTGAACTTCTTCTAGAGAACCACTGAATGGAATGGAACCAAACATGGCATGAATGTTCCTTATGAGGTGCTGACCAAGTGTTGTTACTTTGTAGCCGATCCATCATCCAAGATGGCCGCCAGCGGGGGACTTAGTTTAACATAGGACGCTATGGGAAATGCATACAAATGACTTCTTTTAGAGAACCACTGAATGGAATGAAACCAAACATGGCATGAATGTTCCTTATGAGGTGCTGACCAAGTGTTGTTACTTTGTTGCCGATCCATCATCCAAGATGGCCGCCAGCCGGGGACTTAGTTTAACATAGGACCCTAGGGTGCAATCAACAGTTTTTTACGTGACGTCATTCTGTAACAGGGCATGTAATAGTGGACCCATCATGCAGAAGTCAGATATTCATAGTTATATAGATATCTATACATCAATGGAAAGATAATTCTATGAACTTTCTGAATAAATAAAAAAAAATCCAACATCTCTTGTTTAAACATGCAAATTGGTACAAGTTATCAGCTGGAAATTAGGCATTTTCCCCCTAAAAAACCTTAAAAACAGACCACCTTTGGACACACGGATCAGTAACCTGTGCATATATTTGAGATTTCTTATAATATGCATTTCGAAGAGCTTATCCGGCTGATTTAAGAAAATGTAGTTTCAGCCTACGTTCGCCTGCTCCGAAAGGAGCTATCTTACCTGACAAATCAAAGTGCTTTTTGCAACAGGTGAAAATCAGCTGTTTATGGAGTTGCCTCCCATATAGTAGGAAGTCACAAAAACATTTTTTTTTTTTTAAATCTTGACAAAAGTGGCATTTTAATTGAACTTCAATATATGTTTTTCACATTGAACATAAAAAACAATCAACTTTTTCATTTAGTGGTATATAAATAGCAGGGAATTCCATCGATATGAAAATATCACTGGGGAAATACCCCTAGTTTTTAGTACGAAACTGTTTATAGCACCCCTATGGGAAATGCATACAAATGACTTCTTTTAGAGAACCACTGAATGGAATAAAACCAAACATAGCATGAATTATCCTTATGGGGTGCTGACCAAGTGTTGTTACTTTGTAGCCGATCCATCATCCAAGATGGCCGCCAGCGGGGGACTTAGTTTAACATAGGACCCTATGGGAAATGCATACAAATGACTTCTTCTAGAGAACCACTAAATGGAATGAAACCAAACATTGCATGAATGTTCCTTATGGAGTGCTGACCAATTGTTGTTACTTTGTAGCCGATCCATTATCCAAGATGGCCGCCAGCGGGGACTTAGTTTAACATAGGACCCTATTGGAAATGCATACAAATCACTTCTTCTAGTGAACCACTGAATGGAATGAAACCAAACATGGCATGAATGTTCCTTATGTGGTGCTGACCAAGTGTTGTTACTTTGTAGCCGATCCATTATCAAAGATGGCCCCCAGCAGGGGACTTAGTTTAACATAGGACCCTATGGGAAATGCATACAAATGACTTCTTTTAGAGAACCACTGAATGGAATAAAACCAAACATAGCATGAATGTTCCTTATGGGGTGCTGACCAAGTGTTGTTACTTTGTAGCCGATCCATCATCCAAGATGGCTGTCAGCGGGGGACTTAGTTTAACATAGGACCCTATGGGAAATGCATACAAATGACTTCTTTTAGAGAACCACTGAATGGAATGAAACCAAACATGGCATGAATGTTCCTTATGAGGTGCTGACCAAGTGTTGTTACTTTGTTGCTGATCCATCATCCAAGATGGCCGCCAGCCGGGGACTTAGTTTAACATAGGACCCTATGGGAAATGCATACAAATGACTTCTTTTAGAGAACCACTGAATGGAATAAAACCAAACATAGCATGAATGTTCCTTATGGGGTGCTGACCAAGTGTGGTTACTTTGTAGCCGATCCATCATCCAAGATGGCCGCCAGCGGGGGACTTAGTTTAACATAGGACCCTATTGGAAATGCATACAAATCACTTCTTCTAGTGAACCACTGAATGGAATGAAACCAAACATGGCATGAATGTTCCTTATGTGGTGCTGACCAAGTGTTGTTACTTTGTAGCCGATCCATCATCCAAGATGGCCGCCAGCGTGGGACTTAGTTTAACATAGGACCCTATGGGGAATGCATACAAATGACTTCTTTTAGAGAACCACTGAATGGAATGAAATCAAACATGGCATGAATGTTCCTAATGTGGTGCTGACCAAGTGTTGTTACTTTGTAGCTGATCCATTATTCAAGATTGCCGCCAGCGGGGGACTTAGTTTAACATAGGACCCTATGGGAAATGCATACAAATGACTTCTTTTAGAGAACCACTGAATGGAATAAAACCAAACATTGCATGAATGTTCCTTATGAGGTGCTGACCAAGTGTTGTTACTTTGTAGCCGATCCATCATCCAAGATGGCCGCCAGCAGGGGACTTAGTTTAACATAGGACCCTATGGGAAATGCATACAAATAACTTCTTTTAGAGAACCACTGAATGGAATAAAACCAAACATGGCATGAATGTTCTTATGAGGTGCTGACCAAGTGTTGTTACTTTGTAGCCGATCCGTCATCCAAGATGGCCGCCAGTGGGGGACTTTTGAATGAAATTAAACATGTTCCTTTCCTTATAAATGAGGTTGTGTTGTCACTTTTAGCCAATTTTTATATTTTTTTATATGATTTCAAAAACCCAAGTAGAATCAGGTGAGCGATACAGGCTCTTGAGAGCCTCTAGTTTCGTTTTTCCTGACAAAATATATTTTGATCCTAAGTTTTGCTTTGACAGGATAAGTACCTTTTGCCTTGTGGTTCTCCCATTACATTGCCTTCATCAACTTGGAACAGTTGTATGCTTACAGAAAATGACTGATTACCAGCTCAAATGTCTATGTCTGCTCTTTTTGTATTTGATTGACATTGTAAATCCTCATGTGTCCTCTCTTGGCGTTACAGAATTCTTTCCAGTCTATTTATTATTTTTTCAGCTTCATTGACTTAATACCTACGTATTATTCCTTTTCAACATACAGTGGTCATAACTTATATTGTATATACGCATTTTTTTATGGTAAAAAAGTAACTAAGCCCACATGCTAAACTGCAATTAAAAGAATTTACGCATATTTTTTAAATACATTTATAAGTTAACATATGCAAGCCTTACTTCAGCACTTGGTGAATATATCCTATATGAATAGCAACAGTCATACAAATAAATGATAAGAAAAACTAGTTGTAAATGCATATAAAACTTAGTATTAATTCCAAAAACAATTTAGGATAGCGAATAATGATATATTTGAAATTTACGTTTCCAAAATGGCCACCATTCAAGATGACCACCTAATACTTCAATAGTCCTCAGTTGATATCCTTTGTCATAAGATATACGAAAGTTTATCAAAATTGGTAAGGTAATATATTTTTCATATTTTTTTTTAATAATTTTTATTAATTTTTTGGACATTATTTCCAAATAGCCGCCCAGAGCCGCCATTTTGATTTTCTGAATTGGGTCCATAGCTATAAATGTTAGTTATGACCTCAACTAACACTCTGCCAAATTTTATGCTTTTACCACAATCTGAGCAATTGTTTCACAAATCGACTGGACTATCACGTAAAAGTGGGCACATTTTTTATCATGTCTTTCAGGTTATCTGTCTGTCACAAAAACATTGTCTACTCGAATGGATTTCCTAATTTCCGTGGCACGTAGTGTAACGGGAATTAATTGTCTTCTCACGTAGTACTTCGAAGGCGTATCAATTTTTTGGGCGGGAAAATTATTGTGTTAAATGATAGGTGTATATATGGTCATTCCTAGCCCTGCCTTACTTGAGTGAACATCAAATTTTGTAACTTGTACGTTAAGAAACGTTTTTTAAATATTTTGTATATTTATATTTATGTTCAAATTAGCATTAAAGTTAAAACTTTTTGTTACATATATAGGTGGTATGGCTATACAAACGTAATCGAGTTTGGTTATTTCAGACTCATTTCTGTCTTCAAATTATTTTTCATTTAGCCGCAGTCTTTTGACTGATAGCAGATTCTTCGCCTTTAAATGTTTTCTTAAATGTTTTTTGAACATTCTTATATCAAGTGCGGTCCAACACTTGGGGTTTTGCCTGGCATCTGGCAAAAGGACACAGGTTTCTAAAAGTAGTTTTCCTGGACGGCCACGAAACATTTAGATATTAGTAGAAGATACAAGCGTGGACACAGATGAGTGTGGATAGTATGTTTGGATGTTTGACAGTGTCTTATGACAAAAGGGAGTTCTATGTTTTCCTATATGGTGTAATTATACTGTGTTGCACGATGACAACCAACCTGAGCATTAGAAGTATTGTTTATTTAATATTTATTTTTTTATGTTCAAGACTGGCATGGAAGAGACCTGTACATTAATTACATTAGTTGCCAAATGATTATGATAGAATATGTTCCACATTTTTGATTTTGGATACATTTTGTAGATAGGAGAGCAACACAGTATAGGTTCATTTTTTCATGTTTTTTTTCTAAATGGGAGATGATATATAGATTTGATAACATGATATAAGAAGCCTGTAATTCCATGGTTGTCGTTTGTTTGTGTGTTACATGTTCACTTTTCGTTTATTTTTTGTACATATATAAGGCCGTAGTTTTCTCGTTTGAATTGTTTTACATTGTCATTTCGGGGCCTTTTATAGCTGATAATGGGGTATTGGCTTTGCTCATTGTTGATGGCCATATGGTGACCTGTAGTTGTTAATTTCTGTGTCATTTTGGTCTCTTGTAGAGAATTGTCTCATTGGCAATCATACCACATCTTTTTATATGTATTTGCTTACTATTTGTATGGTTCTAATTATATTATTTTGTGGTGGATCATTAGTAAAATTTTTTGTTAAAATGTTCCTCAGATTAGAATACATTAAATGGTTTTTAGTAATGACAATGCCTGACATGATGCTTGAGGCTAGATGATCTAGGATTAAACCTTTGTGCTGATTTTTATCAATTCTGTGATAATATCTCCTACAAATCCGGTCGAAGCAAGGAAAATTTTTGACCAATATGACAATGATTTCACCAAAAGAACCTTTGTGAGCAGGTTTCAAAGATTCATAACTGCTCCAAAAGTAATCTGATAGAATTTCAAGCATGTAAAGTGGATATTATCAACAGCTACTTATTATTAATAGTCTTAACATGTCTAAATATCTACAAAGTAAGACGCATTTAAAAAAAATGTCAGCCGGTGGCGAAATTCCGTTGTATGCCGATTTCTCGACTGTCAACCCCACTAAAACTTATGTCGTAAATTTAAATTTGTAGGACTCTAAAGTACGATGGGGACGCTAAAGTACGATGGTCACGCTAAAGTGCGATGGTTTACGCTAAAGTACGTGGTTCCATACGCTAATGTGCGATGGTCCGGGAAAATATAGACGTAAAAACGTAGTTCGATAATGACGTCGGTATAATAGAGATACATGTTTTCATGCGTTAACTATAAATTGTCTTCTAAAACATAAGTTCGTACTGTGTATTGTAGAAAAACATGCAAAAGGAGAAAGCTCGGGGAACATTGCATTTCTCTCGTATTTAGATTTAAGCTTATGTACATATTCCGACAATGAGCGAATTAGGGATTTTTTATTTTCAGACAAATATAATAGGAGGTAGGTTGTAACATTAGAGTGAACGGCAATCTACACCAATGATTCAAATATTCAATACGCTCCGAATTTTTAAAAATTCATTTTACATGAAATATAATATTAGCAAAACATAAATTACCTTTATAGCAAATTATTACTTGGTCGGACTTGTTAATTTAGAAACAATTACTTCCGCCTACTGGTAAATTGTAAAGCCTATCACATATGTTATACCTTAGCATAATATAGCATAATAGTTTTTCCAAAAAGACTTTTTAAACCTCGATGTTTTAATACTTCGAATCTGACCCTTTGGACTATCACACTTTAGAGTGATACACCATCGTACTTTAGCGAACAAACAACCAACGCACTTTAGCGTGAGACAACATCGTACTTTAGCGTAGACCATCACACTTTAGCGTGACCATCGCACTTTAGAGTACCATCGCACTTTAGAGTCCTACAAATTGATTTATCTACAAAATGGTGTGTATAACAAGCCTACTTTTGTTGTCGGAATCATCCGTAGCAAATCCTACCCAAGTATGCTAATCGTAATAATAATTGCGTTAGCTCTTGTGTGTTGACATGAGTTATCAATGATATAGTCATAATTATAAATAAACTTATCACAACTTTGAATTTATGAAAAACTAAGGCTGTTCTGCATCAGGAAAAGATGACTGTAGCTAAATTTTGCCAAATTTTTGGAAATTTTTGGAAATTTTTGGTCCTCAATGCTCTTCAACTTCGTACTTTTTTGGCCTTTTTTACTTTTTTTTCTAATTCGAGCGTCACTGGTGAGCCTTTTGTAGACGAAACGCGTGTAATGTGAAAATACAAAATTTTAATCTATGAGTTTATTTGGCATAAGTAAAGTTTTATCCTGTCAAGTACTATATATAAAGTTACACATATTAAATGTTTCATTACATATATAAGAAAATAACCATCACTGGAAGTTAACCAATCAAATGTTCACCCTTTTTCTTTCATTGTACAAGCTTTATAATAATTAACCATGTTACAACAAGTATCAAATATATTCTATAGAAACAATGAATAATAAAATAATGGTGCTTTGAAACACCCAAGATATATGTCTATGTTATATCAAACTCTTAAATTTCCGACTCTTAACCACTATTTGCTTTGTCTGCTGTGTATGAACAGAGACACATATGTGGTGTGAACAAGTACTGTCTTCGCGTCATTGCCCGTAGTCGTTCTTTTTCACATAATTGGTGTCATGTCGTGATGATTCTATGGCTAGGAATTCTTAGGTCCATATTATACGTCAAGTAATTTCAAAAATGACATAGAAGTGTTATCATTTATAAGTAAAAGTAAAAGAGGGACGAAAGATACCAGAGGGACAGTCAAACTCATAAATCGAAAATAAACTGACAACGTCATGGCTCAAAATGAAAAAGACAAACAGACAAACAAAAGTACACATGACACAACATAGAAAACTTAAGAATAAGCAACACGAACCCCACCAAAAACTATAGGGGTGTTCCGGGATGGTAAGCAGATTCGGTAGGTCACATTCATGAACGGGAAGGGGATTGTAGTTACGACGTAAGGTACATATCCGATATATAAAGGTTTTGGGAATTAATCCAGAAAAAAGACAGTACTGTTAGAGTGAATAATATTGCCATACTAGGGCAGTGATAAGGTATCATTTTGATGAAATAAAAATAGACGTCACGGAATTTATAAAGATTTCATTAAATTGTCGGACTGTCGGATTATCGGACCGTCGGACTATCGGTCTGTCGGACTACTGAACTGTCGACATTTCGGGGTGTCAGATTAAAGCTACGCTCCCATTTTAACTCAGATTTTGGCACATTTTAATCGAAACTATAGAAAAATGGAACATTGTTGGTACATATAAAATAGAAAATGATGAATACTTTTAGCTAAAGATGAATTGGATGGGGGTTCTGTGTATTCACACTATTTGTACAACTCTCCTTACTGATGCCATATTTTGGAATTTCCGTGACCTAAATGGTTCGCGAAAATTAATAATTTTATATATAGTATAGTAATTAGAAGTCATTATGATTGCCACAATTTTTTATTTGTATTGATGTGACATGTTAGTACATATTTGTTTAATAAAATCGGCAGCTCAGAATATACACAAGCAGCAAGCTAGTCGACAAACATACGTTTATGTTTTAGTTGTCTATTGGTAGAAGCCTTGCTATGTTAGGAACATAAGGTATAGAGAAGACTTTAACTTTTAATTATAAATAAAACGTTTTAGTCGGGTCATGAGAATTACAAAACTATGCAGTTAATACTTCTGATCGTTTCGATGACATATATGAATAAACAAAGAAATGTTAAGATGCAATCACTTTTAAGAGGAAAGGCCATTGAATGCGTTTGTAGATGCGGCATTTGCAGCAAAGAAAGGGGATTTATCAACAGAGAAGAATGATGCAAAAACGGCGGACTTTTTTTTTATTTTATCTCATCTAATGTTTTCAAATACATATTGTTGTTGCCGAATATGCGAAGATTCAGATTTATATCGAAATAAAAATTTCACTTTCAAAAGGATCGATCGCGATTGTTCTAAGCGTTTACACTCGAAAATACTTCAATATTTTTTTAAACCTCTGGGGCCGTATGCATAAAACATCTTAACTTAAGTATTCCTTAAACTTATATTTCACTAACACGCCTGGTAAACCATCTAATCTCAACCAAATGTTGAGACGGAAAAAAGTATTCTGGCACTTCCTGTTGAGCTTTTCTGGTTCAAAATATTCAAAATAAACACAGGGTAGGTCGACTTTTCGTCAATTTACTGAAAATCAATGCGTTTTTTGTAAAATCGGAGAATGTCATGCCAGAGATATTTGAATAACAGTTTGTCTCGTGTATAACACAAATGAATAGGATTTAAAATGACATCGTAATGACTTTTCTCCAGCAGGTAAATGTGGCCAGCGCAGTCAGCTTTTGACAAAATGACAGTGATATCATTGATAAACTAGCATATATATCAGTAAATTAGTATTTTTCTAAAACATTATAAACATAAAATTATAGTTTGTTCTTTTTCTTTACTAATATAATTTCATTATGCTAAATATGTTATAAAGTATGTCATGTTGAGATTTTCTGGTATCGGTTGAGATATTCTGGAACAATGTTGAGATATTCTGGAACAATGTTGAGATCTTCTGGTGAATGAAATCTTCAACTATAAAAAGGAAGATGTAGTGTGACTGCCAATGGGACAACTGTCCACAAGAGACCAACATGACACAGACATTAACAGCCATAGGTCACCGTACGGCCTTCAACAATGAGCAAAGCCCATACCGCATAGTCAGCTATAAAAGGCCCCGATATGACAATGTAAAACAATTTAAACGAGAAAACTAAAGGCCTTATTTATAAAAATAACAAAAAACAAATATGATTCAATATGTAACACAAAACAAACGACAACCACTGAATTACAGGCTCCTGACTTGGGACAGGCACATACATAAATAATGTGGATGGGTTAAACATGTTAGCGGGATCCCCCTTACCTGGGACAGTGGTATATATAACAGTACAACATAAGAACGAACTATAAAAATCAGTTGAAAAAGGTTTAACTCATCAGATGGACAAAAATACAATTGGACGTGGCCGGGTTCTTCCGACAACAAAAAGACATTAGGAACAGATCTGAGAGTACTCGCAGTTATCTGACAGCTAGTTCAAAGCCACTAACAACTAATAAAAAAATCATGTATCTAAGACTAAACTATCAATCCGTACACATCCAACATCCAATGAATTTAGTATAAAGACGTCATGAACAGTCAGAGAAAAACATGACCTTGTGTAGTTTAGTATCAATTACATATACAACCGTCAAAATTCATTACCTTGCCGTATCTTGTTTGACATTTCAACAGTCATTTTAATCTTGTCTGTAGTTATCACAGTAGCTTCTAAAGAGGCCTTTGGTTGTAATAGAGTCTAAATAGTAAATAGCTGTGCATGTTTTTAAGTACTAGTATTAAAGTTCTAACGCTGGAGATTAAGTCTAGCGTTTGAAATGCAGTTTTGCACAGAATCTTTAACGTCAATAATGTTGTAATTAACATCTCCAGGGCTAAAATTTATTTATTTTTTTTATGTGTATCATATTTGTTTTTCGTTCGGATTTTTTTATATTAATAAGGCCGTTAGTTTCCTTTTGTAAATGTAAAACTTTTGTTTATCCTTTCGGCGTTCGTTCGAGCTATCTGGTAAGGTGTGACCACAGTTTTTAGCAGATATCGCATGCTTAGCATAGACACACACAATTTTTTTATTAGAATTTAAGTTAACCAGGCCAGAATTCAAGCTAACTATCTCCCACAATTTAGCTACGTCGAATCCAGTTTTAAAATCTATAATACTAAAATTACGAGGTCCAATTTATCAGCCGGTGTCCTATAGCCATTCTTCCCCCATGCCAAAATTTCCGGGGGGAAATACTGGATCGGTCCAATATTTCCCCCCGGAAAAATTGGCATGATCCCACTTTTCCCCCTCAGCGTTATAAGGGGAAAACTAGGATCAGGCCAATTTTTCCCCCGTGAGTAGCATGATAAGCTAAATTTTCCGCCTTGTAATATAACGTCGGCGAAGTCACGATAAGATTTTTTAAATGATAGTAACTTTTTTCTCAGTTTATTGTTACCAAAGCTTCATCGTGTGAATATACATTTGATATGTATTTATATGTGTTTTTCTATGTTGTGATGTTATACTATTGTTTCAGAAAAAGGGAGAAGGTTTGGTACCATTTAAAACGTTTAACTCCGCTGCAAATGTTTGCACCTGTCCTTAGTCAGGAATCTTATGTACAGAAGTTGTCGTTTGTTTATGTAATTTATACATGGTTCTCGTTTCTCTTTTTTTATATAACTTAGACAGTTGGTTTTGAATGGTTTTACACTAGTTATTTTGGGGGCCCTTAATAACTTGTTGTTCGGTGTGAGCCAAGGCTCCGTGTTGAAGGCTGTACATTGACCTATAATGGTTTACTTTTATAAATTGTTATTTGGATGGAGAGTTGTCTCATTGTCACTCATATCACATCTTCCTATATCTACATGTATATAAATGTTATATATTTATTCACACGAAGCACATTCTGATCACATCCATTCTCTTTCGTGGACCCTTGGTATCATTGACCAAATAAATACAATAACTTTAACCACTTCTGGTCAATCAGTAGTTTTTTCCTCGCATGCGGATATATAGACAGTCATTTAAAAACGTAAACAGACTAGGGGAAACATAGAAAGACTGTTGAACAGAAAGACAGACTAGTTGACTCATAGACACACTGATAAACCTGTAGACAGATTTTTGTAAATGTAAATGAACAAAAAATTTGTATATTTATAAATAAATTCAATTCTAACACTGTTCGGTTTAATTTCCAGACTATATAAACATAGTGAAATCTATGATGGGGGAAAGATTGGCATGGGGGAAAAGTTACTATATCTATACTATTGTCAACTTTCCGCAGGGGAAAAATCACAATGATCCAAAATTTCCCCGGGGGAAAGATTGGCTCATGCCAGTCTTTCCCCCGGGGAAAAACTGGCATGGGGGAAGAATGACTATATAACACCGGCATCTGGTAAAAACGACAAATCAAAGAATTCAACTTTATATATAGCTAATATATGACAATGGTGTAGATTACAAATTACCACACTCCAGACCCTTTTGTTTTCCACATAATTAATATTGCCAATAATTAACAAGTTTCGGGTCGAATCCGATCCCGATACCAATAGTATATTCACCTGTTACCTATTACCTTATCTGTACGTTCCGCATCTGACAGGCGCACCACCAAACGGTATATTTTATTTTGCTATATACACGGGTCATAATCACAGGGTCGACACAACTAAATTCAATCATTGTCAAATTTTTCCCTATTGTAGTTTTTTAATTAGTAAGACTTTCTAAGATAACAATACGAATACTAAAAATTTTGACTTTAAATAAGGCGTATAGGTACAGTTTTCAATTTGTTAGCGGGCATGACGTAAAACAGCGAATCAAAGAATTGAAATTTATTGGACAATGCTGTTGATTTAAAAATGCTCAATTTCAGGACCTGAATATTACCAATAATTGAAAAGTTCCAGGTTCAAACAAAAAGATTTGAAAGCAGAGAAAACTGTGTATCTTATAATCGGCACGACTTTATCAGATAACAATACCAACACTAAAATAAGGCTTACGCATAGTTATATAGCATATACTTTAATTCAGTCACGGACCCTCGATATCACGGGTATGTTCTAGTATTTAAAAAGAAAACTGAATTGATATTCAGAAATAGATAATCATTAAATTCATTCATTTCATCAAAAGTTATTCTCATTTAAAATAAATAATTGCAAAGGAGATGTACATACAATGGATATTACCTCTAACTGTCATAATCTGAAGGAGAACTGTTTTAGCGGATAAATGTGGAACTCTCCTGACACTTTTAAGACAGTTCTAACCAAGAACTGATTTGGTCATTGGTAAGTTCTACCTAGATCTGATTTACACAGTTCAACCTGGAACTGATCCTGACAGTTCCACGGCTAAAAAAATTACGACTAGAACAGAACTGCGACCTGATTTCTCCACGAACGCATCACGATTGTTTTGAACATGTTCAAATTAAAGTTGGCTACTCTCAACACGAATACCAAGACCTCATCAAGACCGTAACACGACCATACTGCACAACGATCGCCAATAGCATTATTGTTTTAGAGATCGTAGTGCGACCACGGACTAGTGTGACGGGGCCCGGGTTCTAATATAAATGTTGCTGAATATTACCAAATATTAAGGATTTGCCCTGAATGCAGTTGTGAACAAACATCTAAGTTTTAATTATTTCAATACAACACCTGTGATTACACTAAGTTGGACGTCACTTATAATACTTACAAAGCAATTTTAAAATCGAATCATATTTTTTTTGTGTGATAAGTATTATAATGACAAAAAAGACATCTTTTACTCATATTTAAGTTATCACCACCTTTTACCTGAAATAGATCTAATGTGTACGAAAAAATAAACCTAGAAAAAGGGGTCCTGTTCGATTGTTTAGTTTTTAATTTTTTATTTCTTTATAAATGTACGCATTTTCGGCATTAAATAAATTTTAATGTCTGTTAGGAATCGAATTCATCAAAATCATGAAATCATGAATCAGGTAAACCGTAAAAAAAAAAAGGTAAACTCGAATAGTACAGCGCAACCAGAATGTCTCAACAATGTGACAGAAAGACTCAACCAATACCTTTATATCTCAACCATTTATATTTTTTTATTTTTCTGCTCAGAGTAGACTTGACCAAAAAATATTTGGGCAATTTACAGACGTGGTTATCGTAAAGCCCCCTAAAAAAACACAAATAATTGACATATTTTCTTGCTAAGTCATTAATATCATAGCATTTCCGTCGGATTTAAAGAATGTAAACATTATAATCCGTAGGAGAAAAGTGATTGTGACTTCAATTTAAAATATTTTAAACCAAGAAGAGACATATTAGTTACAATTATGATTTATCTATGGCATGACATTCTCCGATTTTACAAAAAACGAATTGATTTTCAGTAAATCGACAAAAATTCTACCTACCCTGTGTTTATTTTCAAAATTTTGAACCAGAAAAGCTCAACAGGAAGTGCCAGAATACTTTTTTCCGTCTCAACCATTTGGTTGAGATTAGATGGTTTACCAGGCGTGACTAAGAACTTCCCTAGTTAAGTCAAATTCTTAAATGGTATACATAAACTTACTTAAGTATTCACTTAACTAAGGAATACTTAAATCGGAACCTTTCTCTAGTTACCGTATGATAAATATTAGCTCATCACATGTACTCATCCGTGTAAAAGTTTGTTATGATTATTTTAATTTATTGATCAATGCATGCTTTTATTTTAAAGAGCTGGGGTTAAATTGATATAGGCATGTAAAACAATTCAATAGAACGTAACATAGTTTAATGATGAACAATTGGCGCATATAAGACAACGCTTTTTATGGTTGATGCTTTGACGGATGAGCATTGGTAATCCAAAACTTTCCTCTACTTAATCTTTAATTATCTTTCATGGGTGTAATATTTTCTGGAGACAACAATATGTTTTAAACTCTAACAAAACATGATCAAGGTTAAATCAGTCACTGGGGTAAAGCTGATGACCGTAACTGCATTCACGGTCATCCCAAGATGTCGGATGAAAAATTAGGTCAGTTTCTGTATTGTCTGTTAAAGTGTTTCTATATCATTTTCTTTACAAATCATACATTGAAACGATGTAAATTTATAAAAGAATCACTCGGAAATCACTAATTACTTCTGAGAAATGTGCATGAAACGGGAAATTCGATTTGAAAAAATCGCCAAGATGACCGTAAATCACAATCGAGATGACCGTAACAGAATCAGCGATTCATAACAAGGCTGACCGTAACTGCTTTAAAGATGACCGTAATTTGTAAATGATGACTGTAATTTTAAAGGATGACCCTCAATTTTAAGAAATATCCGTATTTATATAACTATTTTTTTGTATCAAATGATTAATCGTGTTGGTATACACATATTAATATGAGAGTTTTATTCTATAGGTAGAAGAAAATAAGACGTGCTTCAAATGCAAAGATTACCATATGTATCTTTTTTACAGTAGAGGGTTTAATTTTTAAAATGCATTTGCCAAAAGACATGCAAAGGAACAGGAAGGGAAAACATGCTACAAAAGCGCGATAAAATGACACCTTACAAGCATAATGAAAAAAATGCGGTGCACAGTTCAACTGCTCGACAAAAGATTTTTTTTTTTTTGTTTCTGGGATTTCTTTTAATGACATATAATAAATACACATTTTTAAAAATGCCAAAAAATTGCATGTACACCCATTGATATTATATCGTCTTTCATTTTGTCGTGCAAATAAAATAACAGAAATATTTTGAAAATATCATTTGAATAAACTAGTGACACTAGTGAAGGTGAGCTCCAGCAAAGTAGATCCTTAAAATAGTATTGTACGAAAAGCGTATCACAAGGCGGAACGTTGTCAATTTGTATATACAATGTATATAGAAATGTTATTCATACAGTCAGGATTCTACTTCTTCAAAATTATCTCCCCATTACGCCAGTTCATGCTCACAATCGTAGAAATGGAAGCCATTGTAGGGATGACGCTCTGCCAATTTTGCTCTTGAAAACTGATAAATTTATCCACATAGCACCATTACGATCGATCGTTATATGTCAGTTATATTTTAAAAGACAAATGTATCTACTAGCTAATGAGCATTAGTTAATGATCTTGTCTGCATTGATTCAACTTAAAAATATTGTCTGTTCGGATGTCAGATGGAATTTTGAAAATTCTTAAGCATTTAAAAAAATTCTAATAAAATATTTCGTGGAAGGGCAGACTAAACAATTTTAGTGGTTGAAGATTATAAACCCTAGTTATCACACACAAGAAAATCATATTTTTTTCGAAGATATCCATTTTCATCATCCAAATTAAAAGACTGTCGTCAAGTACTTTTAGAAAAAATAGCTATTCGAACACACCTACTCTGTTTTTGTGATTCATTAGATAGGTATCTCACTTGACCCATACATTTCATCTTTTCGTACTGTCATTTTTTTACGTTATAAAGTCAACCTGTAGCTTTGATATATAATAATGATAGAATCTGAAGCGAGATGCTATATAAAATACTCTTGGTTTGTACGTTTAAAGACAAAATATACACCCAAACATGCCCTAACATAAAAAGGTGCACTCGATTTTTCTCTTTTCGATACAATCGTTACCTGTTTTGGGGAATTTTTTCTTGATTCACATAATGGAAGGGCAGACACGAAAATTTCTGAACTAAAAGATTGATATGTTCTCCGTCCGTGATAAAAAAAATCGGAGGTTATGCATTTTCTACATCCAACTTATAGATACTATATATAAAAAAAAGAAGATGTGGTATTATTGCCAATGAGACAACTATCCAGAAAAGACCAAAATGACACAAACATTAACAATTATAGCTAACCGTAAGGCCTTCAACAATGAGCAACGCCCATTTCCGCATAGTCAGCTATAAAAGGCCCCGATAAGAACCATGTCGTCGACTTGATATCTTATTGTTTTGCATTACTATGTAATAGATACATTGAAAACTTATGCAAATGGTGTTTTTTAAAATAAGAACATTGTCGTTTTATTTGTTTCTATTAACTTTTTAAAATTTTGTTACTATATCAAACATTACAGTTAACATTTATCGCTTTCTCGATACACACAGAGCTTCGATTCTTTTGTTCTATTTCAAAAGTGTTCCCGCCTGCATATATCAAGACAAATTAAGATTTTAATCTGCTTCCTCTGGAACCATACACATGGGCTCGATTACCAAATATTCGTATGTATTATTAATGTTTGTAATGCTCCATTTATTGGCATTATGTTTTTCTGGTCTGTGCGTACGTTCGTCCGTTCGTCTGTTTGTTTGTCCAGCTTCAAGTTAAATAAAATTGAAACTTAGTACACATTTTCCCTATAGTATGATCTTTTTAATTCTAATGCCACATTACAGTTTTATCCCATTTTCATAGTCCACTAAACATAGAAAATGATAGTGTAGATGAGCCATCCGTGTACTAGGGACACATTCATGTTTCTTCAAATTTTCGTCGTATCGCTGTCAATTTGTGTTAAAATTTTAACGTGGACAGCAATAAATATTTCATTGTTTACGAGAAATATGCAATTTACTATCATTGTTATAAATCCTAAATATGGCCAATTATATTATAGTTTAAAAATAAAAAATTTATGAAACATATTTATATCCGCTAACCGATCCCCTATTGATATCGACAAACTCAACAAAATAGCTTTGAATACAATACGGATATTTCTTATAATTGATGGTCATCCTGTAAAAGTTACGGTCGTCCTATATAAATTACAGTCAGTCTTTACAAATTACGGTCATCCTTTACAAGTTACGGTCATCTTTTTATCAATCACGGTCATCCTTGTTTTATGTTACGGTCATCTTGAAAATATTTTGATTATGATTTACGGTCATCTTAACGATTTTTTCAAATCGAATTTCCCGTTTAATGCACATTTTTCGGAAGTAATTAGTGATTTTCGAGTGATTCTTTTATAAATTTACATCGTTTCAATGTATGATTTGTAAAGAAAATGATATAGAAACACTTAAACAGACAATACAGAAACTGACCTAATTTTTCACCCGACATCTTGGGATGACCGTGAATGCAGTTACGGTCATCAGCTTTACCCCAGTGAATCAGTGGCGTAGCACAAGACTGAGTACAGCATTGTAAGCATGCATGTGCTAACAAATAATTTTACAAAACACTTTTTTTCAATAAAATGTTCACTTATCGTTGAGCTTATTATGCGCTGCCATCTCCCTGTCCAGAACCCTTGCCTACATTTGCTTATAGTTTAAAAAAAATCTATTTTGATGTGAAATTAACATTTTTATCACTTCCCTTTTACAACAAAAAAAAGGGGGAGGGTAGATTGTTTTCCAGAAATCCATATACAAACTAGGGTATATTTCAAAAGTCCTACAATCTTTACTAAAACAAATTATTACAGTAAGTATATTCTCCACATCTTAACGAACTTAGAAATATTTTCGAACCGCAATATATCTCTCTGAATATATAAGGTAATATGAAAAAATAATTTAAAACGAGTAAGGTATCACAAATACCTTATATAACCGACGAATTCCATGGGGACTTCTGACTGCCGTAACAGTGATTCCAAACAATCAACCTAATTGTTTCATATCCCCCCTTTTATGAAAGAAATCCACCTCTGGGTAGGTCTTAAAACTTTTCGATTTTGTCCCGGTAAGTGAACAAAAAATTAGTGTATGCCCTACATCTTTAGAATAAAACTGAATTGAAAGTTCAAATGACGCACAACCCCCC
Source organism: Mytilus galloprovincialis (assembly GCF_965363235.1). Lineage (NCBI taxonomy): Eukaryota > Metazoa > Mollusca > Bivalvia > Mytilida > Mytilidae > Mytilus > Mytilus galloprovincialis. The sequence continues at coordinate 22,447,655 of NC_134839.1, read as the reverse complement.
ACACAGCCCCATCCACCCGGCAAAACAGAAACCACCCCCACACATATATAAAGTGTGGTTTTTCATGCTCTCTTCATTCCTTGATTCGGTTTTTAACTAACGGTTAAAATTGATACCGCGCGGTGTATTTTAATAATAAAAAAAAACCGTGCACGTACAAAGTAAACAAAAGAAAAAAAGTACCATGAATTACATGTGTGTAACACTCAGTACTTTTCGGTATACATAACATCGAGATTAGGAAATAGTATATATAACTACCCACTGTTATCTCTTGATTTGTTGATTATACGTGATTCGAAGAAAATAATGATGATCTTTAATATTTACTTATTATTTAGCAATAAATAAACGAATAATTAGTTTATTACTGATATATATATTAATCAATCAAATTGTAGGTAACTTAATATTGTTCTACCAAAAACGCAAACTTTCGACTAATTTTTAACTATTTTCGAAAATTTAAGGTAGCTCTATAGGTACCTTAGACTTAAGTGTTATCTTAGGCGTTTCCTTAGTATAAGGAGTTTTATGCATACCACTAAAGTTTTGTGGGCGTGACTTAAAACAACTAAGATTTTACTTAGGAAATACTTAGTTTAAGATTTTTTATGCATACCACTTAGATAAAAAGGGCGGAGTTTCCTTAACTTAAGTGTTTACTAAGGAAAATCTTAACTTAAGTAGCTTTATGCATACGGGCCCTGGATTTGGAATGTTTATGATCGATCTAATCAAATATCGATCGTTTTACTCGTGTATACGTTTTTCTAGATGCAAAGAACAACAGATCGCCAAAATTAGTACTATTTCAGAAAATGTTTGAATCTCATTTATAAACAAGCACTCATACTGTTATTAATTTTTATAATTTGCCTTGTAAATTAGCTTTGAAAAAATAAAGTATCAAAATGTTTTCTGAAGTTCAGTAACACAGAACACGGTAGTTATAGTGTCCGGCTAGGATCGTGGTTTTTCGAGTGATTTGGTCCATTTTTTTCGAGTGTAGTTCGGGCTTTTTCGAGTGATAAAACATGCATGCGATAAGTTCAATTAACGGATATTTCGTAATTATAACAGTTCTTAACATTACTATCTATCTTATATTGAATACTGTATATGTTTTGATCAACAAAGAATCTCAATTTCCTTGTATTTATTAAATAAATCAGTGCTTTTATTGTCCGTTTTTTTTCGAGAGCAACTGTGATTTCGTCCGGGTTTTTAGACTAATGGTCCGGGTTTTTTACAGAAAATTTGAAGGTATTCTAGGCTTTAAAAAAATACTTTTTTCTAGTTTATAACTGTAATTAAGTGAAGGACAATATCATATTTTCCCAATAAGTCATCAAAAGATATCAAAATAAATCTTTTTTTTTTCAATTTAATGCAAATATTCTGTGTGGAGAGCGTTATACAACTACTTTCCAGTGTTCATTTATATATAACTTGATCCTTAACAAAACGGTGTCTAGAACATTATGCAGGGGTCTCATATTCATTTTAACTTCATTTCATGCTACTTTTGATTTTCACAGTTAATAATATTTCTTGTGGTGAATTCCGGAGATTAATAAAAGAAACCTATTAATAAAAAAAAAACATAAAAAAAACACACACACTTAATCCCTCCCATTTTTATTGCCATTGAACATAAAATGTGAATAAAATTTCAGATAAAATCAACAATGAAATGAATAGTTCATTAGCCTAAATATGATCCTTTAGCAATGATAAACAAATACAAAATACAAAATGTGTATATCATATGCCATCACCAGCTAGATTGTCTAGTGCATCGAACGACACCAGGAACAACATTTTAATGTCTTGATTAATATTCATCTTTTCCACTTTTTAGACACTTTTATTTTATCACAAGGGAGTTATCAGGGTGTTTTGTTGCTGTATGACCAATTATTATATTTGTATAATCAGATTCCTCCTCACAGTTGTAAAATTTAGTCATTTTCGGTTTCAATTTCTTAAACAATAAAATAAATAATACAAGATATAAGACAAATAGATCATGAAATATATCCTAAGATGTATACTCTTTTAAGAACATACATCTCATCTTATACAATATATGCATGTACGTCTCAATTCGAATTGTCTATACTTATGTTCCGGACCATATGAGTATTAGGACCATACGCGTATGGTCACGATCATATGCGGATTTTCATATGGTTAAACTGTACGCGTATGGTCGGACCATATGATAGATATAGCGGAAGATGTGGTATATGTGCCGATGAGACAACTCTCCCTCAAAATAACAATTTATAAAGGTAAACTATAATAGGCCAAGGTACAGCCTTCAATGCGGGGCCTTGGCTCACCACAACGTACAACAAGCTATGAAGGGCCCCTTAAACTAGTTCAAAACAATTCAAACGGGAAAACTAACGGTTTAGGGGTGGGTGAATTTAAACGAAAGATACAGTTATGTTATTTAGCGAAAAAAGTAATAAAGTGGCGAAAAAATATATTGTTTTGGCGAAAGAGTTGCGAAAAAATAAGTGCCCAAGGGGAACCCCAATTTGAAACCATATAGGTATATCTTCTCATATATGTTATGATGGTATGATACTAAACCCCTAACGGGAAGAATTGTGCCTTATATTCACATGATGAAGACATAATCTTTCAATCAGTTTAATTGAAGTCTGGAGCTAGCATGTCAGTTAACTGCTAGTAGTCTGTTGTTATTTATGCATTATTTTAATTTTGTTTATTTTTTTTGGTTTCATCTTCTGACATCAGACTCGGACTTCTCTTGAACTGAATTTTAATGTGCGTATTGTTATGCTTTTACTTTTATACATTGGCTAGAGGTATAGGGGGAGGGTTGAGATCTCATAAATATGTTAAACTAGTCCCACTGCATTTTTGCGCCTGTCCCAAGTAAGGAGCCTTTGTTAGTCTTGTATTATTTTTAATTTTAGTTTCGTGTGTACAATTTGGAGTTAAGCATGGCGTACATTGTCACTGAACTATAGTATATATATTTGTTTAGGGGCCAGCTGAAGGACGCCTCCGGGTGCAGGAATTTCTCGCTGCATTGAAGACCTGTTGGTGACCTTCTGCTGTTGTCTGTTCTATGGTCGGGTTGTTGTCTCTTTGACACATTTACCATTTCCATTCTCAATTTTATACATTAGAAACGATTCAATAAAACAATAAAATTATCTATAACAATGACGGTTACATGAAATGTATTAATTTCAAAGGCTACCCAAAACAGCACAAGTTACAAGTTGAAAACCATTGTCTTTCAATTAATTGTCTAAGTTGGGTGTATCTGTTTTCTGTCCGTCTCTAGTATCAATTATTAGACTCTTTATCATATCGATTTTTTTTTTTGTCAGTTAGAAATACAGTTGAACTCTTGTTTAATAGTTCATTAAGACATTGTTTGAAGTTATCTTCCAAGTCGACATTTTGCTGTTCAGTAATAGTCATCCCATGAGGTCCAAATACTTATATGGTCCGGAACACCCACATTAGATTATTGACATCACGGATATCTACTGCACATGCAATTTATAAGATTGAGAAAAAGAATATGTATACAAATGAACGATACTTGTTTCATAATAAAATGCAAGTGTTGATACACCATGTGCCTTGAAAGTACTTAATTTGAGCCTTTATTTTATAGATTTTTAACATAAACACATAAGATTTTTAGCTATAAGAAATGTGTATAATCACTCGATAAAAAAAGGACACACTCGAAAAAGCCCGGACTGTTCTCCAAAAAAACCCGGACATGAAAAACTGAATTTACTCTCAAAATGTCGTTTTCAATGCAATAACAATAGTTTTTGTAAAGTGTCTGTATATCTAAGGATACATAGAATCCATGTATGCATTTCCGTCGACATTTGCATTGGTATGTGTAAGAAAATGGCTTTATTCGGTACTTTGGAATAAAAGCATTTTAAGGCTAAATTTAACTTTTGAAACGAAAAATAATGTCAGAATGATACCATCTTTATATCTCAAATGCTAACATATCATGTACAACCTTGTTTATCAAACTGAAGCTTCTATATCACGTCTTGTTAGAAAAGAAGTCTGTTTGTTTACATTTTTGATCATATTCACTCGAAAAAAAAGTGGTCACACTCGAAAAAGCCCGATCAAATCACTCGAAAAACCACGATCCTAGCCGGACACTATGCCTACCGTGAGAATGTTTGGAATAAATGCCATTGCAAAAAAATGATAAAAAAAAACTGAAAGACAAAAGATAAAATAGAAAACTAACGACCGACCATGACGAAACACAACAAAAACTACAGGTGATTTCAGATGGTCTGGAAGGTTAAGCAGGAACCACATACTGTGACGCTGGTCGTGTTTCTCATGTCAGTACAAGCTCGGTGATTTGTCTAAATCGCTGATATCAAATTCGAGGAAACGAGAACGAGTATGTTGTTATGACAATTAGAACATATCCGTCGCCATCTGTGAAACAAATATTCCCATAAAGTTAACCAAATCGTGATGGCGCAAAATTGATTTCTTAACTTAACCAATTGCAACCATTGCTTTAAAACATCTAATCTCAAGGAAATCATGGTGGTTATACAAGCTCAAGTCTTCAATGTTAATTAAAACATTTCTTTGGGTTGTCCCGTTGGTATTGTTTGCCTCTCTTTTAAATCATATTTACAGATTCATACCTCTCCATTTGATCATACATATTTTTTTATGAAACGAAATAGGCAATTACTTTTCAGGCTGCTTTTTTTTTCTATAGAATTGATAAAGTACAGTATGTTGTAATTAAATTTCAAGAAAGTAATTAAATCGATATTAATAATAAAGCTATAAATATTTTATCAAGAAATGGGTGTGCATAAGTGCTAAATTGTGTTCTAAATGAAAATATTAATAAAACGATGAATGTGGCAGAGAACATAGTTTGTTTACTTGTTAAAATCTGTTATTGCATATTGCTTTAATACACAAATATTTTAATAATTAGATATAGGAAGATGTGGTGTGAGTGCCAATGAGACAACTCTCCATCCAAATAACAATTAAAAAAAAATAAACCATTATAGGTCAATGTACGGCCTTCAACACGGAGCCTTGGCTCACACCGAACAACAAGCTATAAAGGGCCCCAAAATTACTAGTGTAAAACCATTCATAGGGGAAAACCAATGGTCTAATCTATATAAAATTTTTAAAAAACGAGAAACGAGAAACACGTATAAATTACATAAACAAACGACAACTACTGTAGATTCCTGACTTAGGACAGATGCAAACATTTGCAGCGGGATTAAACGTTTTAATGGATCCAAACCTTCTCCCTTTTTCTAAAACAATAGCATAACATCATAACATGGAAAAACACACCATAAAAATATCAATTGGCAGGCCTAACTCAATCAAAAAACGTACATTAATACAGTCACTATAAACGAATTTATTCGATCTGCGATATATGAATGCAAATACACAGTTAATAAAATATTAGGGACAACATTCAAGGCCAAAAAAGCAAACAAACAAGTCCAAACAAAGCCATGTCAAGACACCACTGCGAAATATTTAACCCTTCGAAAATATTCACTTTAGAAAAAAAAAGTTTTAAAAAAATATAGGTAAATCTTGAAGTTTATACAAGTGTAGTAAGAAGAAGTGATATTCCAAATAATCAAAGCTGGGATATAGAGAAGATCCATATAAATTAGTGTTGTCAACGGTTAACCGGTTAACCGGTTGAACGACCGAATACCAAAAACGCTAACCGGTTAACCGGACTTTTTTTCAATTTTGATAGATTTTATATAAATTTGAATTGAAATCATTAAAAAGTTAGGTTTTATTTAAAAAATGTCGTCGTGGTAATTTATTTGACAGATCAGTTGTCCAGTAAATTGATTGCTATTGTTAATCCTATAAACATAAAATTAATTAGAACTTGTCTCTCAGCTCGGGGCAGAATCTTAAATAAACATAATTAGTATACATGTTTTTTAGCAGTAACTCTAAATCAGTGATGCGATTAAATTTTACGATTTTCTTCAATATTTCGTTTCTGATCTAATATTGTGTAAACCTACATCTAAATGTGCAACCTCCGTCGTGTAAGGCTTAGTCTTACTTTAAACGAAATGCTAACTCAAAAATTTTGAAATGCAAACTAATGTGAATGTACTCAATGTGTACGTGATAGTACGAGTAACATGCCAACAAAGTAAAGAAACAGGCCGTACGGTGACCTATAGTTGTTAATTTCTGTGTCATTTTGATCTCTTGTGGAGAATTGTCTCATTGGCAATCATACCACATCTTCTTTTTTATAATAAATCACTCAAAATGAAACACTCCACATCATTTTCGGAGACAACAAGTGAAAAGGAAAGAATGATCAGTTTCAGACATATTCAATTCTACGAGATCAAGAAGTTTTTTTAATTTAATTTTCAATCTGAAGTTGGTACAAACGCTATAGTTGATACGGTGTAGTTGATTATTAAAAGTCAAACTTCGCCAGGAATCCTCACAGACAAGCCTGATAATGACAGAGGACAAACTTCAATTCTAAAAGCGTAAATTTATGACTTGGATGAAAGGTTGCCAAATTGACACTCATACAACATCTTATATCTATGTGTAGGGTACTATTGATAAGGCTTGCAAGCACCAACTCAAACTACCGGTTAACCGGTTAATCGGTCGAACGATTATCCGAGTAACCGGTTAGGCAAACGTGTACGATTTGACAACACTAATATAAATATAAAATAACAAAAAAAAAACATTTTAAACATTATCAACAGGTGGAATTTACAATAAAATACAATTTGAGAGTACTCGCAGTTACTGACAGCTAGTTAACAGCCAAAAACAAATAATAATAAAAAAAACTAGATTTGCCATTGCAAGCAATAGCGGATGGCACCCTTCCCCCATTGCCAGGTGAACGGCAGCCATTTTGAGCATTTGAAAGTCGGAAAATCACATGAAGACATGCCAGTTGTCATTACAGTAAAGATTTAGACAATTTAGAGTATTTTGAAAATTTTGGAATTTTTGCTGTTTCCATGGTAACGGCGCCCATTTTGAAAATTCCTAAATTAAATTTCAACTCTGCACATGCCAGTGAACATTTCTGTAAAGTTTCATTAAGTTTGGTGCATTTTCATTTTTTTGTAGTTTCCATGGTAACGGTAGCCATTTTGAAAATTCCAAAGACAGATTCCACTTTGACTCATTACATGTTACCTCCCCATAAAGTTTCTATGGGTTTAATATCATATTCTTTAAGAAAAAGCAGGTTTAATGTTTTTTCCCATAGGGCCAATGTTAAACTTTCGCCCTGTTTCCATGACAATGATGGTAATTTTGGAATTTCTAAATATAGTCGGTACATCAGGGCATACCAAGGAACATTTCCATAAAGTTTCATCCAGTTGGGTCTTACAATGAAAGATTTGGAATTTTGATTTTTTTTTACATTTTTTTAGTTTCCATGGTAACGGTAGCCATCATGCACATGCCAAAGTCCACTGCACAACTTATCATGGTGGTCCATATTCTAGTAGAGTTTAACCATCATTGGTCCATTGGATTCCGAGAAATAAGCTGGACAAAATCGGTGGAAGAAAAATAATAAGAAAAAAAAAAGAAACGTAGAATAACAATACGTCACCCCAACTCCGTTGAGGGTGCCATAATCATGCTTCAGAGACATAAATCAACTAAAACACATCCCAGGGATTTAGTATTTTAACGTACATGACTTGTGCAATGCCAAAAATAAATGTATCGACAGGTAGTAGGATAGTGAGGAGCGACTTCTATAGACTTAAAATTTAACGTGTCTGTGTCTCTATATATCGCGCCTCAAAAGAAGATACAATTTAATTATGTTTTAATTTGCTAATGACAAAATCGATATTAGTGCCAATGTAAACTATATTCAGAGATCTAATTACAATATTGGTACGATAACCCTTAGTTATAAGTTTGTTTAAAGGTTCGATGAGATTACACGGATCACATAGTGATTTCCTAGCTTTAAGTACAATATTACCATAAAATTTATGATGTGAAAGACCATTTTTAATAAGTTTTCTACATGTATAGCCAAATCTACTAATCAAATCTTTGTATCTAAGAAAGAATTTAGTAAAAGTTTTAAGTAATTTATGGTATCGAATCCCTGACACAGCAATTTCACAGTGATGCATTGATTACGTTCGTTAAAATCTATAACATCAGAACACACACGGGCGAACCGAACGAGTTGGGATATATAAACACCGTATGATGGAACAAAAGGCACATCGCCGTCTAAAGAAGGAAAATTAACAATAGGAAATGAAAAATCGTCTCTTTTGTCGTAAATTTGTAAACATAAGTATGTTTATAGTTATTAAAGGTACGAGGCTCCAATTTTGATACGACAGACGCGCGTTTCGTTTACATAAGACTCAACAGTGATGCTCAGATCTAAATTGTTAAAAAGCCTAACAAGTATAAAGAAGAGAATTGAGGACCCAAAATTCGAAAATTGTTTTGAAGAATAAGTATATTCAGAGGTGATAATCGAGAGAAGAAACTGTTTTTTTTTTCTTTGCACGATACTTAAAGGACATAAGCTACGAATAAGACAAAAAAGTAATTGTCTTTCAAACCTTTATAAAAGCGTAATGTAATGTAACTATGAGTCGCCAGATTGGTTAAATGTTGTCAACATAAGCTAAAACACATTGCTGATGTAGTATTGGCTTGAAATTTTTCTCATTGGAATCCGTATCCATGTAACCTTTACTTCTTCTTTTATGAGATGCGTTGCGCATGTGTACTGACAGCATGTGGTCAGCATGTTTATTCATTAAAAACAAAAGCATGTCAACATGAAAAAAAGATAAACGAAGGTGACGTTAGGTGTAACAATTTTGTTGACTGATAAAGCTCACAAAAGATAATTCTTATACAGGTAAAACAATGATTTACATATACATATAGCCCATTACATGAATCAAACAGACCATTTCACGTGGTTGATTGTCTGTCAATGTCTATGTTTATTTATGTTTCTATTTGGTTATATATGACCATTGACAGTCTTCAGATGTGATCGCGATGGATAATTAGATGACGTCTAGTCTAATTATAAAATACACACGAAAAACTGAAATACTATAGCGAATCTGTGTATTGTTTGTTTTTATTTTGTTGTATTTTTTCCTTTTTTTTTAATTTGAGTAATACATTTAACAGTTTAAGTTGGTCGTAAATCAGATAGGTTAATTTGGATCATTTTGGTGAACATGAATTTGACAGGCAATCACGAAACTGCTGCAGTTTTCACATATAATTTGATTCCGTAAAATTATGTACAATATAGATGTCTATTTGCTAATTTTATAGCTACACTAGATATTTGATTAAAATTCATTACACACACGTTGTAGTACATGTAGCTAGTACGTGAATAGACTTTATAATTCTTGACTAAATGTTCATCATCTTAATTATTAAGCAAATAAATACCTTACATTTACCTACTTTAAACAATGGACATTTGGATTTATTTGTGTTACTTGTTTGTGATTTTAATTCAAATAAGTCATGAACGTAAGTCTTTTTTTTTCATTGTTGAATCAATATTATCTTGTGCATCATATTCACTTTAACCACGTAGAATTCATACAAATTAATATAACTTCATGAAAAATTATACATTCACATATTTTATAATATGTCATAATATTACTAAACTTCTATTATTCATTTTAAACGTAGCAAACAAACTATACACATATTTCGTCTATGGAATTAAAGCAATTTGGTATGTGACTTTCGTGTTAAAACGGAGTCGAAGTCTTGTAATTAAACTCCATGAAGGAGCGATCTGGGGACCTTTAAGATCACGTCATAACAGTTGGAGGTAATTCGATTTTTTAGCATTATTGGTCACAAAAAAAAGTAAAATCAAAAAAATACTGAACTTAGAGGAAAATCAATTCGGAAAGTCCATAATCACATGGCAAAATCAAACAACAAAACGCATCAAAAAGGAATGGACAAGAACTGTCATATTCCTGACTTGATACAGGCATTTTCAAATGTAGAAAATGGTAGGTTAAACCTGGTTCTATAGCGCTTACCCTCTCACTTTAATGACAGTCTCATTAAATTCCTTATAATTATTTACATTGATGCGTTAACTAAACAGACAATAAATAAAATAGTAAAAATATGGGTACATCAGTCATCATCGTATAACAATTTTAAAAGGAACAATTTAACAGAACACAAAAACATCTATCTACAAACACATTCATTGATTTGTGTGTCTGACGTCAGAAAATTTTATACGTCACATAAATTTGCCGTTCAATGTGCACACAATCAATTTCAAAATTTACATAGGCAATATTAGCATATAGGGTTAAAAATTCAAAAGTATGTCAGAATAAATTTCAGAAATAGACCGAGATTGAAAATAATCCAAAAGTTATATATAGACTTTATAAGAATCCACAAATAGTTAATTCCACTACGCGATTGAATGATTTTGACGTTTATGGTTCAACGTATTTTGTAATTCATAATATATGTATAGAAATATATCATAATGACATAAACTAGAACAATATCATACTGACGGGATCTTTTAAAGTACAGAGTCACGTTATAAGAACCAAAGAAATACAAAAAGTCGCATATACCGTTGAAAGCACAAGCGTACGCAAATATGTGCACTATGTTAAAAACGTACTAAAAAAATGAAAATCCATCCGTCCCCTATTGAAGTGACATTATTTTCAGTTTTTGCACAATGAAATTTTCATAGTTTTGTAGATTCCGAAACAATGTTCAAATAAAGATGAGTAATGGTCAAGTAGAAAATAACAAACCATTGGAAGTGTTTGAACTCAAATTTTAGTTTAACTGTATCAAATCTATCGCAAGCTTTTAAATGTGTAATTCAGATTATATAATTATCATACCCGTCGGACCATTTGTCATCAGATATGAAAAATTGTGACTTGTATGTACAGTTGTTTTATTGGCACTCACAAAACATCTTCTTTAAAGACAATAATCAAATAAAACGTGTTATGTAAAACGGTTCCTATTTCTGCATCCGTTTACATTTCGCGCACGAGAATGAACATGTATGAATAATCAAAATCATCGCGAGAAGGCACAAAACATCGTACACATAGTGTGACAATCATATGTCAAGCCTCCATTTTGAACTACTAAAAAATGGTCTCTATCGTTAGTCTTAAAATAAACAGTCTATGCCGTAGCCGCAGCCGGGTTTGCATTTCTTGTATAGTATACTGCAATATCAATTCTTTCTCAAAATGATATTTTTAGCAATATTATTTCAAAAATTTCAAACAGTAGTATACCGCTCTTCGAAAGTCATAAATCGATTGACAGAAAACAAATCCGGGTTACAAACTAGAACCGAGGGAAATACATCAACTATAAGAGGAAAACAACGAAACAACAGAAACACTGAAGTGCAACAAAAAACAAACGACAATGCAAAACACATAGAAACGAACTATAAGATAACAACTGGCATGTTTCTTATTTGGTACAGGACATTTTAAGGAAAATGGTGGGTTGAACCTGGGTTTGTGGATAGCCAAACCTCGCGCTTTTATGGCAATGTTAAATATATTACAACATTACATGACAGGAATACAGTACAAATAAATGCAAGAACATTCAGGACAGAGAAGAACACAAATAAACAATACAATAGAACATTTTGACATGCTAACCTGACTAAAAACGAACACGTAAAACAACTTAGGACAGCACACAAAAACAGCACAACAGAACCATGTCACACGAATGGTACCTGGGTTTTTTTTTAATAAAGAAGATTATTTGGGTTTTATTTTGTTAGAAATGTTCGTTGCACTAACTGGTTGTAGTTGCCTTTAAAAAAATAGTTTTTAATATTTATAACATAAAGATATGTGGTATGATAACCAACATAGTCCAAATAAATCGGATTAACGAGACTATAAATCACTGATGTCAAACTACAATTCCTGTTAACCAATTGCAACCATTGCTTTAAAAGCTTCCATGTAAACATCTAATCTCAAGAAAATCATGGTGGTTATACAAGCTCAAGTGTTCAATGTTAATTAAAACATTTCTTTGGGTTGTCCCGTTGGTATTGTTTGCCTCTCTTTTAAATCATATTTACAGATTCATTCCTCTCCATTTGATCATACATATTTTTTTATGAAACGAAATAGGCAATTATTTTTCAAGCTGCTTTTTTTCTATAGAATTAGTATTTAGATATACTGAATACAATTCCTGTTTTAAAAGAGCTAATGGGGAACATACTTTTTTCATAGTAACCATTACGATGATACATGGTATATTCAAAGTGTAAGGCGACTTATTCTAAAGTGTGTAAAAAAAAGATTTTCTCACAAGGTTAGATTAGTTCAAATAGTGTTAGTTGACATAAAATGTGTATGTTAAATAACGTTTGAATTTTCTTGTAAATGACAGCTGTCATTTAACCATACGTGTCGCCTGTCAAAGATACAGCCAAATTATAAAAGATAGTCAACGAATACTTTCGCTTGTTTTATGTATCATATTTAAATTGTTAACGCTTAATTTATTTTATTTTTGTAATGTCAAAATGTTATGACAAGGAGAAAATATGAACTGGTTTTTTTTATTTGTCAAAATTATTAAAATTGACCACATAACATTGCATCTCATAACTTGTGTGAATATCAATATCATTTAGAAAACATATTTTTGGACATAACTTTCAGTAAATATGATGTCAAATGATGCTAATTCTAATATTCGTCATGAAAAAGAATGAAAATCTTACCAGCAGTACGTCGAATGGCGATCGACAGTTTTGACGTATTCCACAACACCTTGTTTTTTGTATGCTACTTGTTGATATAAAAAAGTAAAGCTCTATCTATCAGAAATATAGTTTCATGAGTGTTCACATAATTAGAACAGTAGAAATTGCTTAGATTAATGGATGTTTTCCTTGTTTATATTTTCCCCTTTCTCTCCGCTTCGTTGCTATCCAAATTCCGGTGTCGATGATACACTGGTTTTGAATCTTGGACAGTGATATAAAGTAAACATAAGAATTAGATCAAATTAGTTGGAAAGAGCCTACCTGATCCGATTGATGCAAAATACAGAACAACAAAAAACACACATGAACATTGAAAATAAACAGTACAAATCTTAGAGTACACACTTACTGAAAGCCAATAACAACATGAAAGAATATGAATGAATATTATCTCGTTTAGAAAATATTATAGTAACTTTATCTCTTAAATTGTAAATTTCTGAAATACGAATGACAATTTTATAACGCCACATTGTATCAAACACTGATAAAAGTTTACGAATTTTCGACATTCTCCAATGAGACGATTTAGCTTATAGCATTTTGAACGTTGTCGTCTTGTCTCATTACGCAATTGGTGTCTTGTTTACGTCGTAGTTAGTGCATAACTGTTAGCGCTAACATTAAAATATTCTGTTCGAAATTTAGTCTGTATCCTAGTTCTGGTATCGATGTTCATGATTTTGATGACATAGGAAATCGCTGCAGACAAGTCATATGTTCTTTTTTCTCGACTTATTCCCCAGTGTAACGGTACAACAAAACTTGCAAACCAAATCGTTATATTTATCGAAGAATTTAATAAAGGTTTCAATGAATAGGTGGTAATAAGTTGTGATATATAAGAAATGTAAGATTGTGCAAGAGCAGTGGCGGATCCAGGGGGGGGGGGGGTTCCGGGGGTGCGCACCCCCCTTTATTTTTGCCGATCAATGCATTTGTATCGGGACATATGTTTTGCACCCCTTTGCACCCCCCCCCCTTTTGCCCTGGGTTAGCACCCCCCCTATCGAAAATTCCTGCATCCGCCCCTGAAGAGAACTTCTCCGTCCAATAAAAGGAAAGTTTACAATAGGGAACAAAAAAATCGTCTGTTTTGTCGTAAATTTTAAGTGTAGAGTTTACCATGTGAAATAATGGTAATATCTTAATCTAAGAAAGGACATTATTAACCTTTATGTTTAATTTAAAGTAAGTTTCTTCGGGTAGATCTCGTGCAGTATATCATGTATATTTAGACAATTCTTGATTTTGTCATGAAAAAAATATCATCAAGATAACGATTCTTGTTTTTGAATTTAACAATTAATTTATCTCAACACACCTCCATTAAGTAAAGCTAGCATATGTAGCTTTCTCGTTAGATTAATTTTGTTAACCGTGAATGTGCCCTACTCACACATTTCCTTCCCAAACGACAGTTCGTCAATGACTTGTTACGCGAGCTAAAGCAAAATAGATTTAGGTCAGGAGTCTGAGCATTTTTATTTCTCTCAATAATTGCAGCAGTATTCTTAGATATGCTCGTGTAATACACAACAATACAAATTAATTAACTTGGATGGTTTTCAATGATACAAATGCAAAACCCCTTTTATTAATTGGAAAATTGTGAAATTCATCGTTCTTTTCGTTCTTTTTACACATTCATCATGGCCTTTTGTAATAACCTGGGGGGGGTGGTATTTATGTAAATAAACATTTTCTGTAATAGGGAGTCTTTTCTTCAAATATATTTGGTACATAAAAGCAATATAGTTCGTGTGTTTGTCTACGTACAATTCTAATCGGCATTATGAAAAGTAAAATCACAAAAATACTGAGCTCCGAGGAAAATTCAAAAAGAAAAGTCCCTAGTCAAAAAGCAAATGCTCAAACACACCAAACAAATGGATAACAACTATCATATTCCTGACATGGTACAGGCATTTTCTTTTGTAAACAATGGTGAATTGAACCTGGTTTTATAGCTAGCTAAACCTCTCAGTTGTATGACAGTCGCATCAAATTCCATTATATTGACAATGATGCGTGAACAAAATAAAACAGACACAATAGGTAAATATGTCAAAAATAGGAATACAACAGTCAACATTGTGTTTTAATCTTAATCCCTATAAAAACAAACAAATGTATCAAAGAAGCACATTTAAAAGGCATGCATCAAATTTAACAACCTCGTTTTGCTTTGTTATTATATGTTTTTATTTATATATGTAAACCCATCTCTAAAGAATGGAAAGATTTTAACTACTGGTACCGAATCCTTAACCTTACAGACACATACATGGTTAGATTAATATTAACTTTGACGTAGAACCACGCGTTGTACGCCACACAGGTAGAAATTAAATAATGGTGTCGGTCAATATATGACGGGAGGCATTAGTACAGATTCACGTCAAATGGATATCACAATAAAAAACAGTTGTAACAGTAAAGTAAAAAGGCATACATCAAAATTAAAATCCTCGTTTTGCTTTTTTATTACACGATTGTTTTTATATATGACCAATCCACCCATTAAGAATTGAAAGATTTTAAGTTGTTGGACCGACTGGCATAAAAATATAAAAAATTGTTTTGTTTTTTTTTTCTATTTTAGTTCCAGTACGCAATAATACTAGACGTGCAACGAGAAGACCATTTATAGAGCGCAAACCTGGAAATTTAGAAAAAATTCTGATGTCTCAAAACGAACTGAGCAAAAGACAGAATCGACCACGTGTACGCACTGCAAGGAAACTAAGAATCAGAAACGGTATCAAAAATTCGAACGGAATGTTAATAGATGATATCAATGAAATGAAAAGTAAAAAGAAAGAATTAATTTCTGTATCAAATGGAAAAGTGCTTTTAAATGGTGCTAATGATAAAAATATGCAAATGTTCCATCGAGTATCTAAATCAAGCAAATCAAATGGGTTGATATCTCCTACCGTTGTTAACAAAGCAGTTAAGACTGTGTCAGACAGGGGGAATTCCGTAAGCAATGCAGTAATGATTGTACCAAAGAGAGACAGTCTCGTAAACAAATCAGTAAACGCTCTTTCTGTTTCGTTTAAAGGTAGTTCCATAAACAATGCAGTATCAAATAGAAAAAGTTCTGTAATCAGAGCAGTAAATCCTATTACAACTAGAGGTACGCCCGTAAACAATGCAGTGAACACTGCATCAAAGACAGGAAATTCCGTAAACAGAGCAGTAAATACTGTAACAGTAAGGCGTAGTCGTGTAAACAATGAAGTCAAAACTCCATCAAAGACAGGAAATTCTATAAACAGAGCAGTAAATACTGTAACAGTTAGGGGTAGTCCCGTAAACAATGAGGTCAAAACTCCATCAAGGACGGGAAATTCCGTTAACAGAGCAGTAAATACTGTAACAGTAAGGCGTAGTCGTGTAAACAATGAAGTCAAAACTCCATCAAGGACGGGAAATTCCGTAAACAGAGCAGTAAATACTGTAACAGTAAGGCGTAGTCGTGTAAACAATGAAGTCAAAACTCCATCAAAGACAGGAAATTCTATAAACAGAGCAGTAAATACTGTAACAGTTAGGGGTAGTCCCGTAAATAATGAGGTCAAAACTCCATCAAGGACGGGAAATTCCGTTAACAGAGCAGTAAATACTGTAACAGTAAGGCGTAGTCGTGTAAACAATGAAGTCAAAACTCCATCAAGGACGGGAAATTCCGTAAACAGAGCAGTAAATACTGTAACAGTAAGGCGTAGTCGTGTAAACAATGAAGTCAAAACTCCATCAAAGAAAGGAAATTCTATAAACAGAGCAGTAAATACTGTAACAGTAAGGCGTAGTCGTGTAAACAATGAAGTCAAAACTCCATCAAAGACAGGAAATTCTATAAACAGAGCAGTAAATACTGTAACAGTTAGAGGTAGTCCCGTAAACAATGAGGTCAAAACTCCATCAAGGACGGGAAATTCCGTTAACAGAGCAGTAAATACTGTAACAGTAAGGCATAGTCGTGTAAACAATGAAGTCAAAACTCCATCAAGGACGGGAAATTCCGTTAACAGAGCAGTAAATACTGTAACAGTAAGGCGTAGTCGTGTAAACAATGAAGTCAAAACTCCATCAAAGACAGAAAATTCTATAAACAGAGCAGTAAATACTGTAACAGTTAGGGGTAGTCCCGTAAACAATGAGGTCAAAACTCCATCAAGGACGGGAAATTCCGTTAACAGAGCAGTAAATACTGTAACAGTAAGGCGTAGTCGTGTAAACAATGAAGTCAAAACTCCATCAAGGACGGGAAATTCCGTAAACAGAGCAGTAAATACTGTAACAGTAAGGCGTAGTCGTGTAAACAATGAAGTCAAAACTCCATCAAAGAAAGGAAATTCTATAAACAGAGCAGTAAATATTGTAACAGTTAGGGGTAGTCCCGTAAACAATGAGGTCAAAACTCCATCAAGGACGGGAAATTCCGTTAACAGAGCAGTAAATACTGTAACAGTAAGGCGTAGTCGTGTAAACAATGAAGTCAAAACTCCATCAAAGACAGGAAATTCCATAAACAGAGCAGTAAATGATGTAACAGTAAGGCGTAGTCGTGTAAACAATACAGCCCAAACTCCATCAAAGACGGGAAATTCCGTTAACAGAGCAAAAAATACTGTAACAGTAAGGGGTAGTCGTGTAAACAATGAAGTCAAAACTGCATCAAAGACGGGAAATTCCATAAACAGAGCAGTAAATAGTGTAACAATTAGGGATAGTCCCGTACACAATGAGGTCAAAACTCCAACAAGGACGGAAAATTCCATAAACAGAGCAGTAAATACTGTACCAGTTAGGGGTAGTCCCGTAAACAATGAGGTCAAAACTCCATCAAGGACGGGAAATTCCGTTAACAGAGCAGTAAATACTGTAACAGTAAGGCGTAGTCGTGTAAACAATGAAGTCAAAACTCCATCAACGACGAGAAATTCCGTAAACAGAGCAGTAAAAACTGTAATAGTTAATGGTAGTCCCGTAAACAATGAGGTCAAAACTCCATCAAGGACGGGAAATTCCGTAAACAGAGCAGTAAGTACTGTAACAGTTAGGCGTAGTCGTGTAAACAATGCAGTCAAAACTCCATCAACGACGAGCAATTCCGTAAACAGAGCAGTAAAAACTGTAATAATTAGTGGTATTCCCGTAAACAATGAAGTCAAAACTCCATCAACGACGAGAAATTCCGTAAACAGAGCAGTAAATACTGTAACAATAAGGCGTAGTCGTGTAAACAATGAAGTCAAAACTGCATCGAAGACGGGAAATTCCATAAACAGAGCAGTAAATAGTGTAACAGTTAGGGGTAGTCCCGTAAAGAATGAGGTCAAAACTGCATTAAAGACGGGAAATTCCGTAAACAAAGCAGTAAATAGTGTAACAATTAGGGGTAGTCCCGTAAAGAATGAGGTCAAAACTGCATCAAAGACGGGAGATTCCGTTAACAGAGCAGTAAATACTGTAGCAGTTAGGCGAAGTAATGTCAACAATGCAGTCAAAACTCAATCAAAGACGGAAAATTCCGTAAATAGAGCAGTGAATACTATAACAGTTAGTGGGATTCATGTAAACAATGCAGTTAAAACTGCACCAAAGACGGGAAATTCCGTTAACAGATCAGTAAATACTGTAACAGTAAGGGGTAGTCCCACAAACAATGCAGTAAAGATTGTTCCAAACAGAGGTAGAACCGTCAACAAGGTAGTAAACTTTGTATCAGAGAAGAGAACTTCAATTAACCGTGAAGCAAACCCTGTTAAAGTAAGAAGTAGTCCTGTAGAAAATGCAGCACTAACTGCATCAAAGACGAGAAATTCCGTATTCAGTGCAGTTAAAACTGTAACCTCTAGTAGTCCCGGAAACAATGCAGTAAAGATTGTACCAAACAGAGGTAATGATGTAAACAAGGCAGTATATATTTTATCAGAGATGGTTAGTACCGTTAAAAGTGCAGCAAATTCTATTACAACTACAGCTAGTCCAGTAAACAATGCATTAAAGATTGTACCGAATGGAGGTAGTCCTGTAAACAATGCAGTAAACATTGAACCAAACGCCGGGAGTTCTATAAACAATGAATTACAGATTGTACAAAATGGAGGGAGTTCCGTAAACAATAAAAATAATAATAACAATAATGATATTAAGGCAGTATTTAATAAGTTGTCTGAATCGGCAATTCCAGATGTTTCTAAATCTTTTTCGAATACTGCCACCGCAGTAAAGATAGAATCACCACGAGAAAGCCCTTTAACGAATAATGATAATCAAATTACAAAATCTGACAGAAATGAAGAGAATGATTTTGGTATTGACTTGACTGATCAATTGAAAAATAGAGTTGAATTTTTAGGTGAAAGTACAAATGAAAGAACAAGTAATAATGCTGTGATGACGGGTACAGATATTGGTAATGATAGAACTGATCAAATGGAAAATAGAGTTGAGTTTTTAGGTGAAAGTGCAAATGAGAGAACAAGTGGAAATACTATGCTGACGGGTACAGATAGTGGTAATGATAGAACTGATCAAATGGAAAATAGAGTTGAATTTTTAAGTGAAAGTGCAAATGAAAGAACAAGTGAAAATAATGTGCAAAAGGACACAGACGGTGATACCGATAGAACTGATCGAATGGAAAATAGAGTTGAATTTGTAAGTGAAAGGGCAATTGCAAGAACAAGTAAAAATATTGTGCAGGAGAGTACAGATGGTGATATCGATAGAACTGATCAAATGGAAAATAGAGTTGAATTTTCAGGTGAAAGTGCAAATGCAAGAACCAGTGAGAATAGTGAGCAGAAAGATACAGATAGTGAACAGGACAATACGGAAGAGGTAGATTTTATCCCTATTACATCGATACTACATCGGCGAAGAATGACAGCCAGACCAAATAATCAAGAGGAAGACGATTCTGATGTGAGGCAATTAAGACCTAACATACTAAAGAAAGCGGCATTGAAATCGAAACACCGCCCCCAGTTCAATAGTGCAACTAACCCAACTAATCCTACAGCTACACAGTTAAGTGCAACTGAAGCAACTATTCCTACAGCTACACAGCTAAGTGCAACTAAACCAAATAATCCCAATGTTTCACCATTGAACGCAATAAAAACACCACTTCAATCGAAAAAGTGGTCTGATTTTGATTCAGACAGTAGCGACTGGGAAAGTTCAGACAAGGGTGATTGGGAAAGGGATGAAGATTTAACATCTGAACAAAACAGGATATCGAAAAGTAATGTCATATTGTCCAAGATGAAATTCCCTAACCATATACCATATCAAACGAAAACAAATAATACAAAGCACAACAAACCACAGTTGAAATTCTTTACGAAAGGTGTAGACTACTCGGATGAATCATCTTATGAAGACAGTGCAGATTGTGATTCGTCAGATGGTAGAGGATGCGGTTATAGTTCTGAAACCTATTATATCTCAGACTCTGCTTCCTCTGAAAACATTCGTAGTTCACAACCAGTGCGTAAAGTAGTACTTAAACAAAATACAATTAAAACAATTAACAAGGAACCAGAAGATTATGCCACGTATGAATAT
This sequence comes from Mytilus galloprovincialis, assembly GCF_965363235.1. Lineage (NCBI taxonomy): Eukaryota > Metazoa > Mollusca > Bivalvia > Mytilida > Mytilidae > Mytilus > Mytilus galloprovincialis. The sequence continues at coordinate 22,427,140 of NC_134839.1, read as the reverse complement.
ACTGATAATCATGATTATACATGGGACAGTAGGGAGTACTATGATTATGATTCATCGGATGGTTATGGTTCTAAGGGCAGCAAAGATGTCAGAGTAATGCCTAAAAAGCAATCTGATATGGATGTTTTAAAACGAAAAGTGAATCATTATGACGAAAGCAGTGACGATTTTTACGAGAATGTGAGTTACGACAGTTATAGCGATGGATCTTATAGTGCTGATTATCAGGAGTATTATTCAGACTCAAGTATTTGGGAATATTATGATGACTGATAATTTATTCATAGGAAAAGGTGTTTTTTTTTAGAAAAGTGATACCAATTAGAATTTTGACGTGCAAAATTATAGCTTTTACTTTTTTTAAAGCAAGGGAACTGTAAATGGGCTATACCACTTATTCAGCTATAATTTTGCATACAACCTTGGCTCGTTTAACTATAACTGAAATCGAAAAAAAAATCATTTATCAACAAAATATAGTTTGGGTTTTTTTTTTTTTTTTGAAGTAGAAATCAGAGATCAATGATTTTAAGAGAAATTTAAGAAGGATTTCCCTCGATTTTTGATGTGCTTTCTAACCAAATGTTCACATATTCCGTAAAAAAAATCAATCAGTAAAATTTCAGAATTGCATTATATTTTCGATTTTCAGTTATAGTTCACACGAGCCAAGTTTGTATGCAAAATTTAAGCAAAATCTGTGACATAGCCCATTTACTTTCCTTGACCTTTTAAAGACTGTCGTTTTGATATTGTGTGTCAATCAAGAAAAGGTATATAAAACTGCAATATGTCGTGAAGACGTCGCAAGTTTAAAACTAGTGTTTATTAGTAATCCATTTTTTTTCTGGTTTTCTGCAGTAAATTTGTTTTAGTAAAATTGTAAAGTCTTTCTCAATCAGTTGATGTTAAAATAATAATTCAGAAACGTGCTTCATTGACTACTGTTACAAATCGATAGCGTGCGATGTTTTTACCCAAACTACTGCACACTTTTCTTTTGACTTGACATCTTACACCATGTTTTCTCTATACATATATATGAAAAGCCTAGAATGAGGAAAAATCGACTTGAAGATTCATTGACTAGAAATATTATAATACAAAACTGTTCATGTACAATGCATATAACATTATTTATATTAGATAGCTGACAAACACATAATTAATTACGTAACATTAAATTTAACATTGATAGCGTGTAATTAAGGTAAAGTAATAAACACTGTCACTTGAGAGACACAAACGAAAGTTTTTAACTGGACTTACTTTCAAGTCAGGAATATGGCAGTTGTAATCCATTTGGCCATTTGCTTAGGGACTTTCAATTTCCTCCTCAGTTGTTATCTATTCCTTTGATGCGTTTGATCTTTAGATTTTGCAATTTTCTGAGGGACTTTCAAATTAGAATTTTCCTCGAAGTTCGGTATTTTTGTAATTTACTTTTTCAGTTCTTGTTGTACCAAGTCAGGAATATGAGAGTTGTTATTCAGTTTTTTTTATGCGTTTCATCTTTTGATTTTGATTAGGGAATTTCCGTGTTGAATTTTTCTCAGAATTCGGTATTTTTCTTATCTTACTTTTGTCCACTCCTGATGTCTCGTGCACTAATTCGTTGGTAACATTTGAAATTAATTAACTGTAATATAGAAATGGATTATATGAATTGTTACTGAAAAATAAACCTGAATGAAATTAGACTACGAAATATCCTAGGTCACTTTTGAACAACATTCAGGTAAGTAATTACTAGTTACAAACAAGTATTCCATCAATGACGCCATATTATCTGTAGCTTTGTTAGTACCAACGCCATGTCCAATCCTTTGCCGGGATTTTAAACTTGAATGGTCTAAACATGGATGGAAGATAAAAAAAAAATCACAAAAATACTGATCTCTGAGGGAAATTCAAAATGAAAAGTCCCTAATCAAATGGTAAAATAAAATGATAACACGCATCAAACTGTCATATAGGTCCGAGATTACAATTATTTCGTAGTGCATTTCTTGTTGAACATAAATGAAAATAAAAAAAATCCCACCAGCGCTTTCTCAAAGAAACTTTTGCAGTGTGTTGTACTACTTTTGGGACAAATTATATCAAAATTATAGAAAACTTCATCGGCTCTAATTCAAAATATGGACAATTTTATGTTAAGGGCGTCTTGATAGCTTCCGAAGTGCTAACTTTAAACTGTTTTCAGCTGGACCAAATCACTACTTTCCTTTAAAATTCTTGACCCAAATTTTTTTACAGTGTAATTTACCCCCCTACTTGCAATTTTAGGCATTAAACATGGAGAAATAAATTTGAAAGAGGTATAAAAATTAATGCCAAGTAACCCGTTGTCAACACTAGGGGCTATATTTGTAAACAACGAAAGAACAACGAAAAGACAATGGTGGTCTCGGACCTATTCCTGACTTGGTACAGGCATTTTCAAATTTAGAAAATGGTGGTTTGTACCTGGTTTTACAGCGCTAAACCTCTCACTTGTAAGACAGTCGCATCAAATTCTATTATATTTACAACGATGCGTGAACATAACAGACATAATAGGTAAAATAGTCAAATATGGGTACAGCAGCCGTCACTGTGTCACAATCCAAAAACAAAAAAATAATTAACAAAAAAGCACAAAAAACATCTATCTAATTTCAAAACCACATGCATTGCTTCGTGTGTTTGACGTCATAAAAAGTAAACGTTCCATAGGAAGAAATATAAAATAATTTTGTCGTCCAAAGTATTTAAATTGTGGTACACAGGGTTAAAAAATCGAAAGTATGTTAGAACTTATTTCAGAAACAGACCAAGATTTAAAATTATCCACATGTTCTTTAAAAATTTTGAGAATCCGCATATGGTTAATACCACTACGCGAGTAATTTGTCGTTCAAAGTATTTTCAACTTTAAAATAGAACAATAACATAATGACATATAATAGAACAATAACACATTGGTAGGATCTTTAAAAGTACAGAGTCACTCCATATTAACCAAAGAAACACAAAAAGTCGCACATACAAAACACACCAGCAAAAATGAAAGATAATACAAACACACTGATGGGCTGTATAAGAACAAAAATAAGAATACTTTTAATAATCCAATTATGGAACCTTGCGGGTCTTACATTTCATACAATGATTACAATGAGTTGTGTTATAACAATGAAATAATAAAATAAAATAAAATACCGATGAGTATCGAGCCACGTCAAATAGATATCACATTAAACAGACAAATCAGTAAAAGTAATATTAATAATAGAACAAAGACAAATGAAAAACGACGTCAGTACGCAGAATCTATATATCAAGACCATCATGTATTATTTATGAAGTTAATACGGAATATTTATCAACAAGGTATTGGTACCTAAAAAAAGGACGAGACGTTCTTTGACCCTTGGTTCGTCAACTTTCTGCTCAGACACTGGTGACGTTTTACAAAGTCTCGGAGTAGGAGCTGCAAGCTCTTGAATATCGAATAAATTGGAAAATGTATAACCATATGCAGGTGAAGTTGGTATATTGCTTCTAAGGTGGGGGAAATTGATAATTTCAAAATTATAATCGTCTCGTTTGTCATAGATTCTGGTACTCAGATTACTTTCTATGTCAAATTTGAGGTATAAGTCTAAAAATGAGGCGGAGGGAGACATGTATGTTGTTTCTTGAATTTCTAGTTCTGGGGATATATCAATGGAACTCAATCAGAAAAGTTCGAATTGTTAATGGAAAGAACATCATCAATATATCTGAAAGTGAAATTAAATAATATGGCTTCCTTGATCTTCTTGTTTACAAGTGTCTGAAGGAATTCATATGAAAATAAGAAGAGGTCGGCAAGGAGAGGCGCGCAGTTCGTTCCTATAGGAGTACCGACAATTTGTTGAAAAAGTCTACTTCCAAATTCAACAAATATGTTGTCGATAAGAAACTCCAGCATATTGATCACTTGTTCCTCTGTGTAGCATGTTTTACCCTTTTGTCACTTTTAACAAAATATTCCGTATGCTACTATTTTTATGTTGAAAGGCATTGTGAATTATTTCTTTCAGGCTATTTTTCAATTTCACATTGGGAATGGTGGTATACAGGGTTGAAAAATCAAACGTTTTGATAGAACTAGTTTCAGAAAAAGACCAACATTTAAAATAAGAATATATCTCTGTTTGCTTTTGAGTTGATATGTTTACCTTCTACATAGCTAACATTAGAATATTGAAAGGAGACATACAAATGTATCATCATCCACTGGCAACAGATGCATCTTTTATAGATTTATATGTAATTACATTATATATCGGCGACAAAGAACGTTTGTATATCTAAAGGACAACAGATGCATACCAGTGTTCAACAATGTCATTGTCTAAGTGATAGTTGTGTCATGCTTTTTATGCCCCACCTACGATAGTAGAGGGGCATTATGTTTTCTGGTCTGTACGTCCGTTCGTCCGTCTGTCTGTCTGCTCGTTCGTCCGTGCGTCCGTTCGTCCCGCTTCATGTTAAAGTTTTTGGTCAAGGTAGTTTTTGATGAAGTTGAAGTCCATTCAACTTGAAACTTAGTACACATGTTCCTTATCATATGATCTTTTTAATGTTAATGCCAAATAGTGCGAGTGGAGCATCCGTGTGCTGGGGACACATTCTTGTTTTTTGACTGTTTTCATTTGTTTATGTGTCCAGACAATTGAAGTTTAAGCAACGCAAAAACCAAAGTTTGTCCAAAAAGGATACAGTTACTGCTCCACCAAAGCACAATCCATGGTTCCAATGGCCATCTTTAAATTATTATTGTAAACCGTCAATCAAGACATAATGTCGTCCTTTGAATAGCAAGATATAACGGGCCCCCAAATCACTAGTGTAAAACAACTCATACAGAAAAATCGACGGTCTAATCTTAAATCTATCTTTAAAAAAAACGAGAAACATTAATATGAACCAAACCAACAAACGACAACCACTGAACAACTGGCTCCTGACTATCTGTTTGTCTGTTTTTCCTGTAAGTTATGGCTTTATAAGTTAGATTTCGACTGGTCACTAAATATGAGTTTGAATGTTCATCCGGTATCCTTTGCCTCTTTTTTTAGCATTCCAATCTTTTAGTTTCGACTGTTTGATATAAAGGTTATTGGCGGAAATGATTTGTTAATTAGAGGACACACGTGTTTACCTGTTCAACCACATGACAGACTGAGTGTTAGTCGTGTAGTGCTTATCAATTGCTTTCATGTTTATAATATTATACAAGTCTGAAGAAAACTGATGACTGAGCAACACAAACATCGTCCAAATCTTATATATTTAGAACAAACATATGATTCCACACAACATTAAAGAAGATAGTTTAACTGTTATCCGGAAGTTGGGTTTTAAATACTTTTAACTAATTGATTGATTGATTGATTGATTGATTGTTGCTTAACGTTCTTTGACAAATACTTCGTGCTTATTCAGAACGATAACATATGAATGATATATTCAAATGAAGGTCCTGTTTTAGTTGTCATCCTTGATTAATGTCTGGGAAATTTGGACAATCAATATAATGAGGATAGGAAAGGGATAGACATGTTGCTTTTTAAGTGACGGAAACAACTAATAGTACCTACAGACTCCTCACAAAGTTGTTGCAATTTTTTAACGTGCAGAGAGCGGACGTGGCACTCTCGCTACCCCAGACATTGTCCCCATTCGGATCCGACGTGGCTGTGTACTTGTACATTTCGGACAGTCAAACGGACACCCCACTTAGGAGGTCAGAAGAAGACTAAAGTGACCATATCTTTATTCCCCATAGCATTGATTAGAACGAAAAGTTCATAGATTAATAAGCAGCCTTGTAGTTCTATTCTTCTGTCTCTCCTACGGAAAACAACTGGTACAGATAGACTTCGGCCGGTTACAGGGTTAACTTAACGAAGTAGACAAATAGACTATTTGAACGAGTAAGATTTTACATGGAGCATTTGTCTGATTTAGCATAAGTAACATTCGTTTGTTGATCTTAAGTTTGTATAAGGACACATGCAATTTACATATCAAGTAAAATTGAGGAAATTGTAATTCGATCTTCATATTTTACTGGTAAAATTAAAACAGATCACATGTCATATATGCCCACAATTTCTTTTTGACAAGTGTTAAACTTTAAAATGAAGTAACGAAAATCTCTGTAATATAAATTCTGCGAATTTTCTTTTACTAATTTCTGCTTGTTTTGACACAAAATCACAATTTTCTTGTTATATGCAATGAAACAATAATAACAGGGTATTGCCGTGAACAAGGTTTCTATCTAGTATATAAGTACAAAATGGTTCGTCTCTTTTATTCGGTGTGTGTGGTGTTTTAAAAAGAACTTTTATAGTTATAACTTTATAAATCATTGGTTTGAATAAATATTATATATTTTAAAAAACATAAATCAGAGCTCTGGTCATAAATATATGTAAATATAATAAAAGTAATTCATCGCGTGCTTATCGGGAAAAAATAAAATATATGTGTATGTTTACTTCAGTTTACAATGGTACCTGTGTACCTGAGATTTAATTATGAATTTCTTATGTTATTATTCTAACGGTTTAGTTTTCAAATGATAGTGTTTATATGAAAGTACAAAGGTGGTATTTAATAAGACGTTAATTGCGTTTCAATTAGTCTTAGTTTTCAGGTGATAAAATATTTAAACATAATATGTTAGTATATACCTCGGCATCTATTTATCATGTTGATATACGGAGTGAAGGCAAACATGTACCAACACAGTTTCAAATTATTGAATATTTTAAACGAATATCACTTGTAAAGGAAAGTAACATGTGTTGGTATATAAAATTTACATATACACTTCAGATATATATCCGATATGATTTCCTCTTTAGTATGTTTCACTTGTCAATATCATTCCAGTTTAAAGTGATAGGATTCAAATATAAAAAGAATGCATTGTTTGTCTACATGGGACAGTCATATTATTTGACATGTAAGAACGACAGGTATTTGTCAACTTTCATTTATCCCGCAATCCTCTACAAATACAAGTGTTAATACAGATAACACAAAGGGATCGTATAGGGAAAACGGTACTATTTATTCTGCCATAGGCGACAATGTTAACATTTTCTAAATTTACCACTTTTTAAGATAAAAACCTGGATAAAACAGTTATATGTTGTGTTAGTACTTTATTACTCTGTTTTAAAAATTAAAGCCAAATAGTATCATGACCAACTTCCAACGGAGCTTGTTTATGTTATCCATGCCCACCGTCATTTTGCACCAAATTTATGAAATTTTGCAAGTCTTTTCGAATAATTCTCTAGAAAATATTTCAATAGGTTTTAAAATTTATATTGTAAATATACACACTGCAGTTATTCATAGATAAATAAAAAATATATTGTACCCTTACATCCAATCACAGCGCTCCTAATTTGACTTCCTTCACCTGCCTTGGGTACACAAAAGGCCAACCTAATGCTGGGAAAATTAAATACTACCGTTTTCCCTATAGCATACATTTTAGTCTTCTGGGAAATATATCATGTTTCTGTTGTAAGGAGCTCGTACTGATAAATTTTATATTTTCCAACAATGTGCATATATATTGTACATTCATTTGATAAAAGATGTAACGGCCTTCAAAAATATTCTACGTCTGTTCTTTCGCAATTGCCTGAGTATGGAAAAATTTGGCAGATGCACAAAAAAAATTGTCACAAGTTTTTGACCCTTTGATATATTTTGAAGAGGAGCGGTATATTGAAAATGCTTAGTTAAAATTGGATCGGTACTGTATGCAATCTACAACAGGATCTAGTCTTAGACTTGATGACGTCAATATTGAGACCTTATGTATAAACAAGTGAACTTAATTAAAGATCCTGGTTACATTAGATGCAATATAGGCATTACAGTTGGTTGCCTTGCATTCAATTTAGTGAGCCAGGTGACTGACCACGTTACTTATCCACAGACACGGCTCGCTAAATACCCTCTAATGTGTATACGAGTATGTCACTTGTATCCTTTTGGTGTCGTGTTGTGTAGACATGTTTTTCTTTTCGTTTTTTTTTTTCCTTTTTTGTAGCACTGTGGTGTTATCGATTTCATTTCGACTTACGATTTTGATTGTCCCTTTTGATATCTGCAATCTCTTTGTTTTTGTTACATCAGCAATTCTCTCGACATTTATTCCATATTAACTGGCTTACAAGGACAGGGTCAGAGTGGTCTTATACAGTTCATACTTTTCATGTGAAGAAGATACTAATACACATCGGCATATTGTGTGGTTTCAGAGTCGAAACATAATTTAACAAAGATATTTTCTTTATTTAAAACTTTAGATATATAATATCCATGTTTTTTTTAACTAATTTTAAAACATAAATTATGATTATAATATATTTGCAAATTTCAATAATTTTAAAACTTTTCACCGGTTCTTGTTTTACAAAAGACTTTGCAAACTGGACTTATCCTCTTCATTTTTATGGTATAAATGTCTATGGTAACAAGCCACAAAAAATCCTATCCCAAGCATTATAAATAGTACTATGACACAATGCCATGTAAAATATAAAGGAATCATCATTAACTGAAAATCGTCTTCCGGGTTCAATGGCGGTGCGTCAGAATTGGGACTATATAATATAAACCCTATTTGCCAAAACCACATTCCTTGTACGAAAAAGAAGTATGACTTAGTCAAAGCAGCCAACACATTATGTCGATATTTCATTTCCAAAATGACTGCGATAACAGTGAACACTATGGCGTAAATTAACAGAGTATGTAATCTTGTATCTAATGCATTTCTCCCATGCAGATGAAAATTGAATAAAAGTCCTTCAACACCCACTGACAGAATAAAAACCGTGTAGTCAATGTCTTTGGGTATGAGACATTTGTAATGAAGTAATATATCCAACACTGCACCTATTCCAAACACACAAAACATTGTTGAATGTTGTGCATTTCCAGGAAAAATGAAATGTTCATTATCTTCATCAAATCCGGTAAAAATTTCTCCACATATTCCAATAGTTGCCAGAGTTATTTTCATAATTGGTTCAAATAACTGAATCTTAAATTTCCCACAAGAAAGAGGAAACGTGAGTGTTGATGTAAATTGTGCATTACGTTTAAGGCAAGTATAGTACCGGTCAAACTGGCATACTGTCCACCAGATGGCAAAAACAATAAAAAACGATCCTGGTATAGCATGTCCACTAAATGTACCCATTCGGTCTAAATATTGACAACACTGCTCCTACAACTTAGGATTTAAATGTGAACTAATCTTGTGATATATGCTGTTCATACTTTAATCATACGGTGAGGTATTTGCTTCGCAATCGAATATTATAATAAAGGTATACAAATGAAATGTAATGAGTTTTCCTTTTAAATGAAGAATAAACGTAAAAACGTGATAAAACTTACGGTGAATTGTTTGATTAAGATAAAATATAAATATTAATATAATTTATTCCCCATTACATGGCCTCGGCGAAGTGTATATATATATATATCGAGTTTGTTTATTACAAAAACCAATTGATTTACAACTAAATTTAAAACCTTTAAATGGAATTTCTTTTGAAACATTCAAAGTTTAAGTCACGTGTTGGTCTCAATTGATTAACTTATCTAACTGTTGCAATCAAAAATCAAATCATATTAACTGTTGACATCGCATTACTTTAAACCAAGGACAAAGACCACAAACTAAGATCAGCTTAAACATGTTTAAATTACTAAAGGTTAACCAACTGTGAAAAAATACTATCACAGTGGCGTAGGAGTAGACTGGAAAAAGGGGGAGGGTGAGAGGGAGGGAGGGGGAGGGCGGATGCAAACTTCTGAAAGTGACCGGTAGAAATAAGAAACAGAAACAAATTTAAAAATCCGAAGAAAAACTAATAAAGAAAACAAAAATATACATCTATATCTTAATAGTTAAGAACCTCTTTCGTTATTAATATTTTGATTGCCAAAAAGTAGGTGAAATTATATTTGTATAGTGTCTACCGCTATACGGTATATATCTTATAAATTTTACTAGGTTTCAACGTGTTAGATGGTTTTGAAAATAGCTGTTTGTATTTTATATTTCTCAAATGGTTCTCAGTCAAATTGTGTTCCACAAGGGACGACCATTTTGAATATGAATAACTTGGTCTAGTAAGAACTAAAAATAAATAACTTTGCTCAAATCTTTTGCTAAAACGAATATCCTGAAAACCGAAAAGCAGAAAACAAATTTGTACAAAACTGCAAATTTTTTTTTTTGCACGGCAAAAAAGCTTATGTTAGCAACAGATGAAAACAAATGCCTCCTTGCCATCCATAATATCAAATGGTCGCCCCCTTTTGTATAGAATTTGTTCAAGATTTAGATTGAAAATTTGAGACGGTTTTAACCGAAACACCGATTACAAAGGAGTTCCTCTGCTAATTTGAGTTTTTATAATGCCGATCCCAACCCCAAAGTGGTGGCCATATTGTGGTTAGGGTCGGCATCATAAAAGCGCAAATTAGTAGAAGCATTTGTGTTAATTTTGATTTTAAAAATTGTTTCAGTTGCATTAGAAGTGAAAATCAATAAAAAAAAAATGCAAATCAAAGATACAAAGTGTCATTTAAAAAAAATCTTAAATAAACAGTCAATCTACAGTTTTGCCACGACATACTGGATTGCTGATAATTTATGCTGTTTACAAAAGTCAATTAGTTTTACTAAGTCTTTCTATGTCGTGTTTTGTATATTGGTCAGTTTTCCTTTTATGTCCATGGCATTGTCAGTTGGTCAGTTTTCCTTTTATGTCCATGGCATTGTCAGTTGTTCAGTTTTCCTTTTATGTCCATGGCATTGTCAGTTGTTCAGTTTTCCTTTTATGTCCATGGCATTGTCAGTTGGTCATCAACTTATGAGTTTGTATATCCTTTTGATTCATTCAAACTCCCAATGCATTATGAATTTAAGGTTGCAAGATATGTGCACAAACACGTGGCTCAAAAGGCCTAATTGGATAAAAAAAAAAAACGTCATTAAAGGACAGTATCTCCTATAAAAAAAAAAAGGATAGCTTCAGCAGTCACATTGGTATTGTGAAGATCTTATCATATATAATATTGACCAATTTAGCTGCATAGATTTATTGGTATTTAATGCAACTGCCGTCACTTTTCTGTTTGTACGCGGCAGTCAGTTTTTAATGGTTCGAGGGAGCCGAAGTGCCAATAGAGAACCGACGACATTCTCTCGTAAATTACTGCATATAATTTCTGTCTATCAACAACAGCTTTTTTATATTAATAGACATAAATGTTGAAATTGGTCAAATTGTTATTTAGGAGCAAAACGCCAGGAAATACAACAGGCTACAAAAGTCGTTTTTACGAAGTGCTCTGCGATATTTGGAACAACGGTTTGAGTCATTTGACGTTCCAGTCTATCTGTACATGTCAGCTTTCAAACAATAGGCCTATATGGTCTGATTCAAGGACAATAACTACAGAAATAATTCGATGTTATTCATTTGTGTACCTTTATTTTCTACAAATCTATTTTGTTCTGACTTTTCTGCCTTTCTTCTTCTTGGGTTTGAGTTTGGAATTGAGAAAATCCATTCCCTGACGTTTTATGTCATCTCTAGACAGCAGACCATCATTATCTTGATCGTGGTCGAAATGGAAATCATCGATGTCGCTCCCATCATCTGTCTCTAACCGGATACGGACATTGTCAGCCGGAAGTTTGTTTTCTAGATATGTGTGAAGCTACAAAAAGAAATATTATATATAACAGCAATATTTATTTTTTTCAAACGTCTTTTGTTTTACATTTTACATTTTCGAAACGGTTGCAACTCTACTATTTCTAGCCTCACTGGGTGCTAAACTTGTCAATAAATAGACATCAAAGTGTAACTACTTCAAAACTAAATTAAAGGATGGAAACTACTATATGCCTATGTCCACTGAGCTTGAAAACAGAAATGAGTATTAAACTCGGGGTGAAAGAAGAATTCAGTCGTTAAAAATATATTAGATAAAGACTGATAGACTGAAATGCTAGGGTACATGTTTATACATACCAGTTTAAAGCTTTGTGCAAAGAAATACCTATTAAGTTTTAAATTAAAGCTCAGTAGGCATATCAATTGAAAGTACTTAAATGTCCATATTCATATATCTCATATAGAAAATAGTGATTTTTAAAATTTCAGTTATCATTTGGTTAAAGAATTTATGTTAATGTTTGTCTAACATGCAAACTGTATTTCAACGGTCTTTAAATTCCTATATATTTGATTTTAAAATGTTTAATTCTTGACTTAAAAACCAAAATTACGCATTTCAAAAACGCAAAAGGTGTAAAAATGAAAAAGAATTTTGATCAAAACTTGATAGTCCTTCATCACTCCAGTATAATGTTGAATAAAGATGATCTTACCTTGTGTTCATTTAAGTTCACAGGAGATAACTCGGGTGTCTTCTTCCACAGTCCTAACCCGGTAAGCAATACCTCTAGCTTTCTCTGACAATTAGCAAGATCTTCAACTGGATCAGATTTCGAAAAATTGTGGTAAGGCTGAAATGGAAGTAAAGCATCATTATTTCAGTAATCTCGTACGAGTACCACAGTCATGGCATTTTAATTCATTCTCAGTTGGTAATTTTTTTTATACAAATTGAGATTGGAATTCACACAGACAATGTTTTGTGTGTCCTGTCGACCGGACGATGACTTGTGTTTTAAAACATTTTGGGATTTACTTTATTTAAATTAACACGCTTGACAGGAAAGGGTTTTGATCCGCAGCATTTGATGTAACACTTGAACAATTTGGCAAATATACGTACATCATTGGAGACTGACACCATCAATTATTAAAAGCCATTTCTGTAAAATATATATGGGCACTTAAACTTCTTTTTTAATGCTATGAAATGGCTCTTATACTCTTCGTGGTACAGATTTTAAAGGCTTATTAAAAAGAATTTCAAAATAGCTTTTTGCAAAGTTTTCCGAAAAAGAAAGAAACAGTAAAGATAATTTATACTGGCATGAGTGATCTTTTTATTTGCACTTACCGGTTTCAGCCTGATTTCTTTGAGTTTCTCATACAATGTAGCGATACCAGATTGTAGATCGAGAAGAAGCTTTTCGTTGACGGTCATTTCGGTTAGACAATCGTCTCTTGACGTCTCTTCCTTCTTTACATATTCTTGTACATCTTCCACCATTTTTCTACCTCTAAATGTAGAAATCACCAGGTCAATATAAATAGGCAAACTCTAAATGCCCTATACTTAATAATTCATTAAATGCAGGGAGGAACTCCATTTGTAACCAAAGAAATGCTACTATTCAAGTCTTTGGAAAAAAAGAATGGGATATACAACTAGAGGCTCTCAAGAGCCTGTGTCGCTCACCTGATTCTATTTGGGATTTTGAAATAATATCAAAAAATGTAAAAAATTGTAACAGATACTTATAATGATGTTATAGGCCAAATTTGGTTTAATATTGTTATGTTTGGTTTCATTTCATTCTGTAGTTCTCTTAAAGAAGACATTTGTATGTATTTCCTATAGGGTACCATGTTAAACTAAGCCCCGATCTGGCGGCCATCTTGGATAATGGATCGGGTACAAAGTAACAACACTTGGTCAGCACCTCATAAGGAACATCCATGCTATGTTTGATTTCATTCCATTTAGTGCTTTTCTAAAAGAAGACATTTGTATGTATTTCCCATAGGGTACTGTGTTTTACAGAGTCCCCCCGCTGGCAGCCATCTTTGATGATGGATCGGCTACAAAGTAACAACACTTGGTCAGCATCTCATAAGGAATATTCATGCTATGTTTGGTTTCATTCTATTCCGTGGTTCTCTAAAAGAAGACATTTGTATGTATTTCCCATAGGGTCCCATGTTAAACTAAGTCCCCCTTTGACGGCCATCTTGGATGATGGATCGGCTACTAAGTGACAACACTTGGTCAGCGTCTCATAAGGAGCATTCATGCTATGTTTGGTTTCAATCCATCCAGTGGTGCTCTAAAAGAAGACATTTGTATGTATTTCCCATAGGGTCCCATGTTAAACTAATTACCCCGCTGGCGGCCATCTTGGATGATGGATCGGCTACAACATAACAACACTTGGTCAGCATCTCATAAGGCACATTTATGCTATGTTTGGTTTTATTCCATTCAGTGGTTCTCTAAAAGAGGACATTTGTATGTATTTCCCATAGGGTCCTATGTTAAACTAAGTCCCCCCGCTGGCGGCCATCTTGGATGATGGATCGACTACAAAGTAGCAACACTTGGTCAGCACCTCATAAGGAACATTCTTGCCATGTTTGGTGTCATTCCATTCAGTGGTTCTCTAAAAGAAACATCTGTATGTATTTCCCATAGGGTCCTATGTTAAACTAAGTGCCCCGCTGGCGGCCATCTTGGATGATGGATCGACTACAAAGTACCAACACTTGGTCAGCACCTCATAAGGAACATTCATGTCATGTTTGGTTTCGTTCCATTCAGTGGTTCTCTAGAAGAAGTTCAAAATGTAAAAAGTTAACGACGACGACGGACAACGGACGACGGACGACGGACGACAAGTGATGAGAAAAGCTCACTTGGCCCTTCGGGCCAGGTGAGCTAAAAAGGAACTAGTTTATCTTTTATATGCGCATAGAGTATAAATAGATACCTGAAAAGTTATGCTTGGTCAAGAGGAACTAAAATAAAAATTAGCAATAATATCAGACGCTGGAAGGGTGACCTACTACAAATAATAGTAAAGTTAATCAACATTTAGTTATAAGAAGTAGATGAGGAACAAAACAATCTGTCGGAAAAGAAAGAGAGAACAAACAGGCAGACAAAATACAGCCAACAAAGCACTGCACTGACAAATTAAGATTCAGAATGCAAACTTCACCAAAATGTGTGAGAAGCAACCCAGTGCTCCGGTAGGATCAGCACTTCGTCCCACAGTAGAACCGTCCACCGAAATCCCCCTTTATGATAGTCTTAATCAATTCAGATAAGTTTAACGCACAAGAATTATCATAATCTACGGTATACTTATATATATGAAAACTTACTTAGCTATCTGCCGCTGACTTGTAAATTTGAGGTCCTCAAAAATGACTCGTAACGAAGTTTTTTCTTCCATTAATCTTTCTTTTGCATCTAAGTTCTCTTGCTCTTGTTGTAAGATTCTGTGACGTGTATTATCTTGATTTGTTACACGGTACACAATGTCCTAAAAAGAAAAATGGATGAAGATGATAAAAAAAAAAGATAATACTGGAAATAACGTCATAAATTAAACCAAAAATATGCAATAGTTGAGGACAAGAAGTATATATATATAAAATACGCAGTAGATGAAGGTAGGAAGCAAAAATGTAGTTCTATACTAGTAAAGTTATTTTTGAATTAAAAATTAATTTATTAGACCTTTCACGACGAACAAACTAAAATTTGTTAAAGCACCAGCTTTTGGTGAAACTTTATTATGGTTATTTTATTAGACTCGTATTTCGCTTTTATTGCACGTGTACATGTAAGCTTATACATTATTTACTACTCATCCTGATATATCACAAGTTTTCTAATTCTTCTGTTCAAATAACCGCTTTCTGACTTTCTTATAGCAGAACTAATACTGCAGAGGTTTGACAGTAAATAATGCTATTTATTAACCTCCCCCTTTTTCTTCCCGAACTGGAAACTTTTGACAATTTTTTCCTCATGCTTATGATATTTATCGGTCTTTCGTCAATTAAATTGCTAATTTGTCGAAACAAAAGACAGTATTTTTTGATACCGTTCTCCGAAAAAAAATGTATGGATTGACAGTGATTTTCCAAAACCAACATTTGACATCCAACGATTTTACAATATTTATAGATGTAAAGGTATGCGACGTTTTTCGCGGTGAAAATACTTTTTCTGTAGGATTATTTAAAATCCAATTCATACAGAAAACCCTACTATAGTTCTATCAATGTGGAATAGATCGGTTTATTTATATGTCCGCAAGTAAAATGAAAAAAACTCACATCCATATTGGACACGTGGATGGCAGACTTTATCCTTTCAAATGCATCTTCTAAGGTAAGTATCTTTTCCTGGCGGTCCTCCTTCTCTTGTTGTAATTTCATTGCCTTTGTATCTGTTAGAAAAATATATGTGCGAATCAATCCATGTATGAAAATACAGGGAATTATGTCAAAGTTGACTATTAACAATCTAAATTAACAAATAAAAAAAAAATTAAAAAAAATAAAGAGAAAACGTGACTAGAGGCTCTAAAGAGCGTTCACTTTGGTCAAGGAATTGTATATTTAATATAATTCCACCTTATGTAATAATGCTGTATTTTGATTGGATGAGAAACATGGTATTTTTCACCAATTTCTATATATTGAGATTTTCCTTTCTCTGCCGGGGTATTTGCCATTTGGGAATTCCATTTGCCGGGGTATTTGCTAGCAAATACCATGGCAGATGGGAAATACCCTAGCAAATACCATGGCAGATGGGGAATACCATGTCTAAAAATAACTCAATGAATTATTTCTATTCTAATATGACAAATTCATGGTCATTCTAAATATATGGTCCAGATGAAATATTTAGGATAAAAAGCATCATTATTGAATTTGAACCGAATGACGTAAAAATTCCGGGAATGACGTCATTAATAAAACTCAACGGAAACGAATTGTCAACCGGTCACATAAAACTGGAATCCACTTGTATTACGCTTCACTGAAACTGATGAACAAAGTGTAGTAGTCAGCCGAGAACCAGCTTATTATCATAATAAAAGGAGATATATATACAGTCAGTGACTGTACATAAAAAAAAATATGATAAGAAATGATTATATGGTCAAAGCGATTTGACTGCACAAATAGCACAGCTGCAGTGTATACAAAAATTATACATTCAAGTCGAAATTTCATATGATACCTGATTATAATAAACTTTCTGAGGTGGAACATTCGGTGAAATTAAACAATTATATCATGCTTACAAGGGGTATTTGCCAAAAATACCGGTTTCGAGGTAATCAAATTTCCCTCGCCTAACGGCTCTGGAAATTTGTACCTCTCAACCGGTATTTTTGGCAAATACCCCTTGTAAGCATGATATATTTGTATACAATTCCTTGTTTTGGTGTATATGTACATATTCCACAAAGGACACTCTCCAACATTGTATACAAACAGAATTCTTTTAAAAAAAAATCATATCCTGACCCTGACTTCCATGATACAGGGTGAATACAGGTATAGCCAGGAGTTTTTCTGGTTAAAATTCATTGATTGATTGATTGATTGGAGTTTGTTTTACGCCGCAGGAGCACACAAAGGCTATATCGCGGCGAGAGTTATTTCAAATATTTTTACAATTTACAGTATACTTTGGCTAAAATAACTCTAAGACGGAATTGACTTCATACACCGCATCGCTAAATGGTTGTTTTTCAATCGCGCAAAGAAAATAAATACATTTGTACTGCTTTTACGCCAAACTACAGTCAGGTTAAATATGAGGCTCGTACAAGAAAAATTTAAGGGTATCCCCCTGCATTGGGTCGGTTAGTCGAGGTAACATAATGGAATATAACCCACTCGGAGACAAATAGAAGATGACATACGCACTTTGTTCTTATAACGGAATCTAAAGTATTAAAAACGGATACAAATCGAATAGATGTATCTAAAAAGAATAGTAAAACCAGAATCACAACAGATGAATGATGCCGGGTACAGTCAACCACCGTCACGTCACGATATAGCCCAATAACAAATATCTAACATAGGTATGGCAAGCCGTCCTCGTCAAAACTATGTTTAAACCCTTTTTTCGAAAAAAAAAATACACACTGAGATTTAAAAACCTAAAATAACACACTGAGAAATCGAAATTACACACTGAGATTTAAAAAAAATAAAAAACACACACCGAGAATTCAAAATTACACACTGAGATTTCAGGGCCGTAACTAGCCTCATTTATTCGTGAGGCAAAACATATTTCGCCGAGCGTAGCGAGGCGAAAAATTTTTGGCGAGTTAAGGCCCGAGGAGCTCTGAGAAAAATAACTCAAAATCGTGCATTCTGAGCGTTTCCCAGACTCTTTCTTACATTGAAACGCAATTAAATTTTAGCTATTTTTTTTCGACATTTTTCTCGTCTCAAAGTAAATATATATATTCATTGTAATCTTAGACTTTTAGGTTTTACGGGGACAACATTGAAACTAGACCGATATGTAGGATAAAACAAAAATCACAATTCTCATAATCATTAAAACCGTATCTGTCTGTCTGTTCTTGTCTTGTATTTTGCTTAAACCTTGGTGATGTTTTTTATGACTAGATTTAAATATAGTGACAGTGCCGTATTATAATTGAAGTACTAGTACTGCTTAAGTCAACACTATGGACCATATTGACCTTGTTTTACGGTACATTTATTAATGATTCTTTCATCGTTGAAGACCCTCCAGCAACTATCAAGCCATGATGAAGAATGGGAATAAAAACTTTGACCATTGATCATTTGTATTTTAGAAAATTAGAAACGACCATTTATTTTCTATGTCCAGTTGCATCGTATATTCTTTCTAGCACAATGTCTGGACATCGATGGACATGCAACATTGCAAAACCACGTTTACAAATGAAAATCAACACTCAGACAATATTCATACAGAGAAAAAAATGAACAAAAGATAAACCCGAGACACAGAAGTACAAACAATAGACCCTAAACTCTGAAAACTAAAAGTAAGATAGAAACATTGATCACGAAAAACATGCAGGGGCGACATGATGTCATTAGAGAGTGAAGAGAACTTGCTTCTTGCAAGACACTTTCCGTGAAAACAATTTGATATGAAGGCAATCTTTTGTTTCATTTTTTTTTTTTTTTTTAAAATCTCCAACATGAGGCATTTGCCTCATTTGCCTCAATGTAGTTACGGCCCTGGGATCATTTTAAAAAGACACACTGAGATAAAATAAATTGAAAAACACACACTGATAATTGTTAATTACACACTGAGATTTCAAAAATACACACTGAGATTAATATGCAAATTACTTATAGTATAACTAATCGCCGTATTTGAATATCAAAAATAAGACAACTTGTGACCGAACGCCGCTATGGATTAAACTCGTGCTGCGCACTCGTTTAATCCATGCGTCGTTCGGTCACGCGTTGTCTTATTTTTGATATTCAAAATACTGCGCACTCGTTTAATCCATGCGTCGTTCGGTCACGCGTTGTCTTATTTTTGATATTCAAATACAGCGATTAGTTATTCTTTTTATTACATTGGCAAATGGCTTTTTTATGAAATTAATGTAGAAAATGTAAGGAACTATATCTTTTTCCTACGCATTGACAATTTGTTTTGATCCGACGTTATCGACGTCTTGACAACGCCTATTGTTGTATGACGTCAGAGAGTGAAATAACCACGTTTATTTCACATGTGAAATTATCGGTTTTTATCTAACTGGGAAATCAATGTAATTCATTGCAACCAATGTAATAATAATGAATATTCAAATGATGAATAATTCAACAGATTAATATCTTGATCTCAAGAACTCTTGTCATTATAATGAAATGCGATTCCTTCAACCAACATTCGTAATAAATTTCAAGACTTAACATCGCTCATATTCATACGTTTGTTGCCTATTATAATTCAGATCATAACTACCAGTGTATCGGGATTTTTTTTAACTTAAGGGGGTAGACCTTGGTTCAGGGAGATAACTCAATAAATTAGTAAGGCGTTTGTAAAAGTCAAGTTTCATCAATGTTTTTTTAAGCATTTACCTGAAACAGAGTGGAAATAATCTATGTTACCTAGAAGCTTAGAATATATTTATGAAAGTGGTTGAAACAAACATACTGATGATTTTATGACTTATCTCCCTTAACCTAGGTCTACCTCCTTAAAACCGTGGGTCCCTTTTCAAAAGTCTTCCAACTGTTTCCCTGATTTCGCTAGTTAATCTTTTATATTTTTGTTACGTTTATATGCTATAATAGAAACTTGGGTAAAAATTTCACTGCAATCTTTTGCAGATTGTTTTTTTGTAATAAGAGTTAGTGGGTATTTTTCTTGTTCTTGTATTTCTAAAGTTTTTTTTTAATAATTTGGAAGCAAATCGAAGAACTAACGAGTTCTGTCCCCTTGTTGTATTAAGCTTGTAATAGATTCAGATTAAGTATGCTAATTAGATATGTGCGCATAAAAAGTGCGCACAAATCTCAGTGTGTAATTTTAAATTCTCAGTGTGTAATTTCAAATTCTCTAATTTTTGTGCTATTTTCACATTTCCTGACCGGTGTGAGAAAAATATTTCTCCTCACTAGTGAAAAATCTGTTCTCGGCAAATGATTAGTCGAAATTTGATTATGACGTCAAAATGTTTTGTTTTCTTCTCAATTTTCCTATTGTAACGTCATGAAAAAAGGCGACCTTGCCTGATGACGTCGCATATAAAGAGCACAATTTTCTGAAAATCTTTGAAAAAGAAGTGGAAAAAGAACGATAAAAAGCATTAGAGAAACAGATTCCGACACTATAACTCGTGTATTACGATATTTCTCCACTCTCGACAGTTAAATTTTATTATTTAAAGGGCTCGGCAAGCCTCGCGCTTTAAATAATAAAATTTAACTGTCTCGAGTGGAGAAATATCGTAATACACTTGTTGCAGTGTAAGAATCTATATTTCTCAGTGTGTGTTTTCA
This sequence comes from Mytilus galloprovincialis, assembly GCF_965363235.1. Lineage (NCBI taxonomy): Eukaryota > Metazoa > Mollusca > Bivalvia > Mytilida > Mytilidae > Mytilus > Mytilus galloprovincialis. Next base: position 22,406,288 of record NC_134839.1, on the reverse strand, counting down.
GTTTATTTATTCTCAGTGTGTCTTTTTGAAATCTCAGTGTGTAATTTTCAATTCTCAGTGTGTAATTTTCAATTCTCAGTGTGCGTTTTTCATTTTTGTAATCTCAGTGCGTCTTTATGAAATCTCAGTGTGTAATTTTTAATTCTCAGTGTGTAATTTTCAATTCTCAGTGTGTAATTTTCAATTCTCAGTGTGCGTTTTGAAGTTTTTAAATCTCAGTGTGCTTTGTTGTAATTCTCAGTGTGTAAATTTTTCGAAAAATGGTTTAAACATAGTTTTGACGAGAACGGCTTGCCATACATAGGGGCCTTATTTTTTATTTCTATTTATTGCTGTCGTTTTCTTTTTCTTTTTTTTTATTTCTTTTTTTATTATTTTTTTACTATCAGTTGAAAGCATTCCGATATGAATTCGCATTAAAAAAAAGTAGGGTAAAATGAAAATATCAGTATAAAAACGTTGAAAATTTAATAAGAATGTAAAGTCATATGTTAAAGGACTACCGTCACGGTTAACCAGCGTTAACAAAATCAGTGTTTAATGCTTTCAATTTGGTATGATGAGGACTGTGATTTATGGTGAATATGTTCAGTTATGCTATCGAAATCTTTTCTTTTAATATTATTTACCTGTATTATTGGCGAAAGACAAAGCACCAATAAGAACCGGTGCATTACGTTTGCACGCATTACCGTTACATTTGCGCGCAGCCGTTTTGGTTACATGTGGGCGCATTTATTTGACAGATAAACTCAACTAATAAAACTCATTTATTTATTAATTTATTCAATTATTAACAAGTGCAAGTACCCCTTCTGTTAGTCTAAGCCCCCTGCTCACCAACTAGATGGGATTTCGAGCAGGCTAAGTCCGATTAATTATGCATAAGCATCGTAAACAGTTGTTGAGAAAAAGATATAGAAATCAACCAAATTCATTGAAATTTAATGAACTGATGAATAGTAAAAATCTTTCTGATCTTGACAACTTGTGCAAATTTATAGCTCTCCTGGGTAATTCATGTACTTGATATCATTTAGTTTAATATGTATACCGTAATATTTGATATATGTAACTCCTCTTGCTGTCGTATAATTTTGTATGTCTGTACATATACATTATGTAATTACCATTGTAATTTGGTTTGTTGAGAAATGAAGATATATAGAACTTTATCATAGAAATATATAAAGATACAAATGTTAAAATGTATAGCTTATCGAAAATTTGAAAGAAATTGCTTTGAGAAATGAAAGTTTGATAACTTCTCCATCCAAGTATATTTACTAATTTAAAAGTTATTACTATTAGAAAAAGGATTAATGTCCAAATAATTAACTTGTTATTGTCAAAGTGGTTTGCAATATGACACAGAGACAGACATTGTACAATTAATTTATCGGCATAGAAATGTAAAAGGTTAGATAGACGATTAAACAAATTGTTATCTTATCATTAAACAAATGGGGCAATATGAGCAATTATTTCTCCATAGGCGGTAATGGTAACATTTTCTTCTGTAGCTCAGTCCATATCGTAAACTTGGGATATTTATAATGACTCGTTTCGAAGTTGAGACATTTTCACGTTTGTGGTTATATTTTCGTGGTACAAAGTGTTTCATTTTCCCGTAAATTAGTATACCCCAAAATCCTTTCGTGACACGGCTCTTCGTGGTAAAAAAAAACAACATTTTTCACACAATAAGTTCTTTGAAAACTTAAAACTTTGAATACATTTAAAAACTCCATAGTTTTTTACACATTTATTCTATGGTCCTCTACTTTCCAAATCAACACAGTTAAGCTTAGTCACATGTTAAAAAAAGAAACCTGTCCAATATCACTACACCCAGACTTTTCGTTAACACACTCGATTTCGTTTCCTCAATTGGAGGCGCCTTAGGGATATTAACCTAAACATGGTTAAATATAATATGTAGTTAATTTATTGAAGTTTGCAGTTGTCCAAATTTTCCGGGTTATTCCTGGGACTTACGTGATACTCACAAGGAAGCCATTTAACCGTTAAAATTAAATTCATTCGTGTGAAAATGCTTTTAAGAACGCCAATTTGATTCGGTTAACCTTTATAGAGGAATATCTGTACAAATATTTCAATCGTCATGACAAAAACCAATTCCTTGATTTCTTCATTTGTGACATGACCGTAAGCGACTCATCGCCGAGTTCTTCTGGAAACACGACGGGCGTTACTAGCACAGCATAATCTACTTATCATTCCGAAGCACATGAGATCATTTCCAGTTTTTTGTTGGGTTTATGTTGTTCATCTTTTAGGTGCGAATTTTTTATTTTGTTTTATTGTATATAGTTTTTTTACTGGTGTTTTTTCTTTCTTATTTAGTCATTCCAATTTTGGTATATTTTTTTTTGCTAATTCTTCGATACTTTTGTCCGTTAGGAACCTGGTTCCTTCTTTTTCTTGACGAAGAATTACGTATTTTATTTTTCATTCTTTTTATTTAAATATCCAATAATACCATTTCATTGTTTCCTCTTTGTTCAGAGACAGACATGTCTTCTAATTTTTGAAAATTCAGATTAATCATCACGAGGTTAGAGGTATAAAATATACATCAATTCTGACATGCATATCATTAAAAAAGGTCGCGTCTTGATTTATTTATGATGTTCATATCGTATCCTCTTTGCATCAAATTACCATTATCAAATCTAAATAGAACCTTAACTTCTAAAAATTACTAAATTGTGATCATTCAACAATGACTTTTGACACATACATGTACATGCCAAGTTGTTCTCGTGTTGATGTGTTTATGTTCATACATGTATACCATGCCTATTTCTCATCAAACTATCTTTAAAAAGAATTAACTGCTTACAAGTTCATCAATTTTAATCACTAGATGCATTCAAATTGATGTCGCCTAATCGCCACTATAAAATAGGTTTGATCTCAAAGTTTCAGCGGAGAAAACATTTTCGAAAACTGACCAATCAGAAGCAACAATTGTCTCTGATTACCATGGTTTTCATCCAAAAGAATTTCAAAGATCCGGGAAGTTTATGATGTGAAAGAGACATTATAAACGTTTGTCTTGTAAACTACTGGTGACATTAAAGCCTAAAAATAAATTAACCACTAGAAATAACGAAAAACATGAATATACAAAACTTACCACCTGCAGTGTCTGTGACGTAAGCAACCTTTGCCTGTAAAAATAAATTGTGGTAAAAAAAATATTTCTCACCAATCCTGTGCTTACATTAAGCAATTGTCTACTTCGTATCGTTTGTTTCATTCGTTTCATTTTTTCAATTGATTAACTCTGCTATAGTATTTTTTTTTATTTTTTTGTTTGCACAATTTTTCAACATTCCAATTCTTTTAAATTCGTTTGAACATTGTGATGTCTTGATAATTACAAGGCTTGTTCCTGTAAATGCATTGGTCGTAGAGATCCTTTGAAGTGGCAGGCAATGATCAAAACTAACAGAAAATAAAACAAGAACGCACCGTAAAAGATAGACTTTAAGTTAACATACTCATAATTAGATCCAAATGTCAACCGGGTGCTCGAAAAGGCTAAAGCATTTTATTCTGCCAACTCATGACCATATTATTATACTCACCCTCCTTTCTTGTCTGTCAGTGGGCTCCTTACGTCGTTCTACTTCCTTTTTGGTCACAGTGAGCTGTTGGTCTCGAGCTCTTCTTGCTTGATACATTTCTCTCTCCATTTTCATTAAGTCTCTCTGTAAATGTTAGATATACAATTGGAGGGAGTCCACTGGGAGGATCTACTAGTAATTAAAAAAACTTGCACGATAATATAACCAATTTTTCAAATCTGGTTTGAAATGACTGAGCTTCGAATCTACGATCTTATGCTGGTGAACACGATTCCACGATACCACCATAGAGTCAACAATGCTTTGAAATTGCCACTATTTTGATGAAAAAGGAGATAGCTTTTCCTTTTCCTTTCTCAATTTTATTCGTATATAAACCGGTATGTAAGAATCCCAACTGCATGTTCAACTTTTCCTTGTATTGTTGTAACAATAGCAACACTTGAAACTTTCATCATTTAGACAAAGACAATTATGACAATAATATTATAACGCAATCATCATCTTGAATTGAAATGTTGTTTAACACAATCTTTGGATATTCGTGTGAATGCTCAAATGTTCATACATTTATATTTTTTGAATCTATGTAATACCGGCGTCACACATCAGCGTATAGCTCCGACGTACGCCGGGCGTGGTAAAAAATCATAGACTGCCAATACGCTAGTAATTTTGGGTGCATTCAACCTGTCAATCATATCTGTATCGTGTGCACAACGAGCTTTAACGTGTATTTGGCGTACGAGAAGCGTACATATGCGTTTATCGGGCGTTCAAGTAAGGTATGTTCGAGTATGCCTGGCGTTTTTCTAACGTAGATGGAATGCACGCTACGAAGGAAAAAAACTTGAGTCTCTTGAACGTATTTGAGATGCGTCCCGGTCGTATCTGGGATGATAATCCGTGCTTTCGGCGTGTCTGGGACGTTTTATTATGGGGTTTTGTTACAAACATACCCGCATACGTTTTACTTAAAGTCGAACGATCTTGAAAGGTCTACAACGTGCCCTAAAGGTGTCTCAAACTTATCTGTAGCGTTTTCAACGCGCTTGTAGCGCGTGTATTACGTGCGTGTAGAGTACAGGTATACGCTAGACAAACAATTGAGCTGGATGAAAATTTGTATGCTGCTTAAAAATTTCCTAGAGTTATAGCGTTCACCAAGCGTATACCTTTGCATTTCGACGTACTTCAAACTTATGCAACGCGCGTTTAACGATTCTGGCGTGCAAATGATGTATACCGACTTTGTCAATTTTCTCTGTATGTCTGTTGCACGCCGGTCTATACGTCAATGTTTGACGCCGGCATAAAATAATATGTTTGAATTTTAACTTACTCGTGTGTCATCGCTACTTTTAACTGCCTTCTCGTTCATTAGTTTGAGTACATCTAGTTCTGTGCTGGCATCACGAAAGATTTCCTCTAGTACATTTAGTCTAGCCGGATACAATCTACATTCCTAAAGGTAAAGCACAAAACATCAAGTTAGAAATAAGTTTGATTATAGAATCGAAACAGAAAATCGTCGTTTCAGAATCTAATATGCATTCTGTGCAATATTTTCAATAGCGTTCACCAAATGCTGTGATTCGTTAAAAATGTCTAAAATGAAAGACGGAACTTTATTTTCATGTTATTTTCATGAGTAGAAATTGTAAAATTACTCAGATTCCTTATATCTACAACTCTAATTTTTATCTTTTCAACTTTTCAACGCTGGATTTTACATCTCTATAGCGTTGGACTTTGTATCTCCAGTGCTGGACTTTAATCATCAGCGGTGGAATTTAAATCATCACCGCTGGACCTTAAATCAACAGCGCTGAACTTGACATCTGCAGCGATTAACTTCAGATCAACAGCGCCAAACTTCATAGCTACAGCGCTAGACTACATTTTCAGCGCTTAACTGAAAACCACAACTCTTTACATCTTTATCACCAAGAAGGATACGTACACGCTATTACTCTTATTTCAATACTTTGTGTTATAGATTTATGCTCGTTGGTTTTTTTTTCTGTGTTTCGTACCGTTCTTCAGAGATTGCAAATGATTTTAACATATTTTGTAATGTTGTGCTGTTACCCCTCCCTGGTCTGAGGTTACGGGAGGACTAAGCGTTAACAAATATGTTTAACCCCCATTATGCTTTATGCGCTTGTTTGAAGTCGGGAGTCTGTAACTATAAGTCAGTGGCTGACATTGGTTCGTGTCTATCATATTTGTTTTTCGAAAAACTACTTCATTTGAACTTTGCTGAATAGTTGTTTTATTGGCAATCGTACCACATCTCCTTTTTTTTTAAATCAGTGCTCAGCATAACGTTTTACCTCTTGCATGTGTGTCATTATTTCCTCGTACCTCCTCGTTATGTTTCTGGCGGCCTCATATTTAATACCAGCTTTATCCATCTCATTCTGTAATCGTCTGATAACCTGAAGTGACAATGACAAATTTAGGAAATAAAAATCTAAAACCAAAATAAAAAAATAATAAGTTTCATACTACTGCAGTAAAAAAAAAAGGATGTCGGAAAACAGAAAACCCCGTATGCAAGTCTGCTCGGACAATTTTATAAAACCTTGTTATTGGATTTATTGTTAATTTGTAATCGTCTCAACTATGCAAAAGTATTTGGCATTGGACATCAAACAACAAATCTGGTTTAGGAAATTATAAAAAAAATATTTTGAACTCCGACTATATAACTTGATCTCTGCTCTTGAAACTAAAGTGAGAGCATCCTATCTTTTTGTTGACCAACATCGTTGTTATCAACTTCACTGCTGAGATTTGACAGGCACTTGAGTATTATAGGAGTTATCAGTTTCACGCTTTGCTCATATAAAGTTTTGTTCTACTTGACAGATTGCTGTCTCGTACATCATATATCTGTTTGTGCCTTATTCTATGTTTGGTCATCACGAGCACGGGTATTTTTTACAAAGCTTAATTCACCTGTTTTCTTTCTAGATCAAAATCTTGTGTATTAACCAGCCTCATCTGCCTGAGAGTAGATTGAAGTTCCTTCAGTCGATCTCTTTTGATGTCAGCCTCATGTTTGATAGTATTACGGCGTTTACTGGCCTCACACACTTTCTGATCCATTGTTTTTACGGCACCCTGGAATAAGACATAGACAATTAAATTCTTTAAACTAAAAAATAAACTTTGTGTTATTTTGTTTGTATTAATATTTTTTCTTAAATACGCCACATTTGTTCTGTTGAGATCATTTGGGGAAAAAAATTATTATGATATTCAAACAAATCAAACGTAGAGGGAAAATAATCAATGTATAAAACGATTTTATAAAAATATAAATGAAACTTACTTTAGTTTTCAAAAATAGTGATGCAACAAGCGTCCATCATTTCAAATACTTTTTCAACTTAATTACTTTCGAGAAGCACACAATCATTCAATATAAATGTTCATATCCATGAGTTTTTTCCCTTCTTGTTTTTAGAGATACGTATATAGTTACCTCGACGGTATATCGCTGCATCGATAGAAGTTCTTCTTTCCGATTTTGGAACACAGAGTGGATAACTTTCTCATCGCCCTGCAAACACATATGTATAGTTTCTGTTGTTACGACTTGCCACTTGCGATGGACTATAGTACCAAAAAAAATACTACCAATGGCAAAAGAAAGATACACAAACAAATATAGTCTGAATGAGAAGCATTGACTAACATTTGGTAAGAACGATTAGTCTATGTTGTCATTCAGGTTTTACTTTTTCGTTTGTTTGTTTAGTCGTAAAAGTTTTATTTTAAAAATGCATAATTAAAATACGTTCATCTTTTATTTGTTTTTCTATAACTATTAGCATTTACTTTTTAAGTGCTAGTTCAGTTAATCCGAATACAATGATTTAATTTTTTCTCATTGGTTTAGTGAATTTTACTTTTGACCTAGCTGGTCCATTTCAATTTGTCCTGCTTGTAATGTATAATTTCTACTTATTATATTTTTTTCTTTTCATTCAAATCACTCTATTCGTATGATCATTTTTCTAATCATTTTTCTCTGAATAGATCATATTTTTTTATTAATTTGACCCGTCGATCGACTTTAATTTATAATTCTTGAAGTACTCGCCATTCCAGTATTTTAATTATACTTTTTTATTCAGAACTTTAACGCGTGTATATAGCGGATTTTTTTTGTTTTTTGTTTTTTTTTTTAGTGATATACCATTGTACCTTATGCTTAAGTATTTATAAGTTACATGTACTTGTATTGTGACTATCTTTTGCATTCGTATTTTTGTACTGTGTGCATAGTTTATATTGTGTATGTAGACCTGTAAGTTGTTAGAGATACTGATCTAAGCCTAATAAATATTCTACATATTTTTCTTTTGTTTGAAATTTGCCAGAGATATTTACAAGATTGAAGAGTTTTTTTAGTTGTATTTTTTTTTTTATTGTTATGTTTTGTTTTTCTTGTGGGGAAGGGTGCAGGTTTTGTGGAAATTTATGTCTATTGATGTTAGTTCCATAATTCCTTTTATCTATGTGCAGGGTGCCTTTGTTAAACGATTAATATGTTCCAGATGGATTCCCGGTCTTTTTGATGTTTCAATTTTTTTTTAAATATGTATGGGTCCGTTTTATTTCGTGTTTCACAACTTCTCTAAAGCTGATTGTTTTAAATTTTTCTACCGATATGCTTTCAGTTATTCTAACTTACATTTATACTCTTTGCAAGAATGACACGCTTTCTCTTATTTTCTGCTCTTAGTGACGCAATTAATCGTTCATTTTTAATTTTCTTCTCTTCTGAGCTTTCGAAAAACGCACGCGCATCTCTTTCTGAAATGAAAAGTATATCATATGATTAGACTTCTAGGTTTGAATTTTAAAACGCAGAAGATGTTAATGTCAGTTTTTAAAGAAATCGACTCTAAAAACGTACAAATATATTTGAAATGAATTTTAAATACTAGAACACTTTTTGACGAGGGATCAAAGTTACCTTTTAGATGGAGTTTTCCACGAAGTTCATCTATCTGCTCCTGTTGTGTCCACGCAGACATAACCACAGAATTCCTGATATCCGGTCTCGGCATCGCTAATAAAAGAAAATGAAAGCGGTCTACAGCTCCGATTCATATAGGTTATTTGTTATGCCAGCTTAGATTATATATTGATGTGATCAGATGAAGTATTGGCCTTAACGTAAAACCAACCTTGAACAACTTTGACCTAACTATATCATTAAATGAATCCTAACCCTTATCAGTAAATAGGAACAACTTCTTGAAAAAAGTCCAACATTTTCTACTAATCCTAAATATAAATTGAAAAAATAATTTCATTGTAATTTCAACTTTTTTGTTTGCCATTTTCTGAAGTAAGTAAGTATCAAATTTCCTTAAAAAAAATATAGCCTTCTTCTACTTCGAGCTTCCAACCCATAAAAGCTATACGAAACCGTCACGTCAATCCTTTGCCATAAACCTTAACATTTCCCTTACCCATACCTAACCGTAAACAACCTACCTAACCTAGTCATAACCCTAAAGAAAAGGGACCCCTCGAGTAAAAGGGGAGTCTTTCTTAACTAACACTTACCGAAAACCGTATCCAAACCATTGTATGTGTCATTTTATGAAAGAAATTATTACCAAAATTCTGAAAAATAGCGTAAAATAGAAGGAAACTTACCGTCTCTTGGCTTCTCCCGTCGATGCAGCGACAACAACGATAGAACGACGTCGGCAAGGAAGTGGTGTAACAATGCCGGTATAACAAACGTCATAATGAATATAGAATGGACGCATTACGGAAGAATAATGATGAATGAAAGGAGAAAGAATTTTGAGACTTTTACTATTTTTTTTACATTTTTTGCGAAGATGGAAGCTGAATATTGTTAATCCAGTTGACATCCTAAACAGCGTTCAATTTGTCTATTAGTTCATAGACATCATTTTGTCATGTGACTGTACTATAAAGACGTGTTGCCAATTTCTCGTTCAAGTTCAGAAAAAAAATTAAAAAATGCTCAATGGACGACAACTTTAACAGCGCAGACCTTTTGCGCTTTTTGAAAAGACATTTGCCCTTATGTTATTGAAATTTACGCTTTAATCATACTTTTTAGGGACATTTGATCTTTTACCATCAAACATTTCAGTTATTATTGTTAACTGTTATAAATCATTTAATTGAGAAAGAACACTCTCATATATTTGTGTACAGCTAAAAGACGTAGTGTTTTGCTATCATACCAGTGTCAGATGAAAAGGAAAACACGCCAAGAGGGCGGCGTAAATAAATTTTTGAAACAACCATAACTCTTTCTCCAAAGTCAGCACGAACAACAGGTGGTCTTCACTTATTGAAACAAGCTTAGAACAAGAGTGCACACGCTGAAATGTTTCGCCTTTTTTACTAATCATTGATATTATGTTGAAAGTCCTAAATATAAAGCTTTATTACAACTGTCGCATAACTTAACATTAACTAAGATAACTAAACATTGACCGATGGACCATGAAAATGGATCAAGGTCAGATGAACAATGCCAGGCAGACATGTACAGCTAAAAAATTTCCATACAACAAATATAGTTGACGTATTGTTTATAGTTTAAGAAAAACAGACCAAAACACAACCAGATGCTCCGAAGGGCGCAGCTTTATACGACCGCAGAGGTCGAACCCAGAACAGTTGGGGCAAGTATGGACACAACATTTAAGCTTGATACAGCTCTGAATTTGGATTGTGATTAAATAGTTGACACAACTTAAGTTTCTGACACAGAATGAATGTGGTCTCAGAACTTAATATAAATACATGGTTATATTAAGCATATCATAGAACCCCAAAAATTCATTTTTTTATGAAATCAAATAATGTTCAATTTTAGACCCTTTAGACCTCAAAGTGGACCAATTTGATAACCAGGCCCAAATATTAAAAATTTAAATACATGGTTAGATTCAACATATTGAAGAACCCCATATATTCAATTTTTATTGAAATCAAAGAATGTTTAATTTTTGACCCTTTGGACCTTAATGTAGACCAATTTGAAAACGGGACAATACTGCGCAATTGAATATTTCTTGCTATTGCGCAAAACTGTGCAATTGAAAATTTCTTGCTATTGCGCAATATTGTGCTATTAGATATTTCTTGTTATTGCACAATACTACATGTAATTGAAGATTTCTTGTTATTGCACAATACTGTGCAATTGAAGATTTCTTGCTATTGCGCAATACTGTGCAATTGAAAATTTCTTGCTATTGCACAATACTGTGTAATTGAAGATTTCTTGTTATTGCAGAATACTGTGCAATTGAAAATTTCTTGCTATTGCACAATACCTAATATAATAATTTTGGAACCCGATTTGGACCAACTTGAAAACTGGGCCCAAAATCAAAAATCTAAGTACATGTTTAGATTCAGAATATCAAAGAACCCCAAGAATTCAATTTTTGTTAAAATCAAGCTAAGTTTAATTTTGGACCCTTTGGACCTTAATGTAGACCAATTTCAAACAGGACCAAAAATTAAGAATCTGAATACACGGTTAGTTTTAGCATATCAAAGAACCCCAATAAGTCATTTTTTGATGAAATCAAACAAAGTTTAATTTTGGACCCTTTTGGCCCCTAATTCGTTTGGACCAAAACTCCTAAAATCAATCCAAACCTTCCTTTTGTGGTCATAAACCTTGTTTTAAAATTTCATAGATTTCTATTAATTTATACTAAAGTGAGAGTGCAAAAACCAAATGTCTTCGGACGACGACGACGACGATACCAATATACGACCAAAAAATTTTCAATTTTTGCGGTCGTATAAAAACTTAATACTGAGCAATGAACCGTGATAATGAGGTCAAGGTCAAATGAAATAGTTGACCTATGGCATATATATTAGATAAAAAGACAAAAACTCAAAAACTTAACTTTGACCACTGAACCATGAAAATGAGGTCAAGGTCAAATGACATCTGCGCGGTAGACATGTACACCTCACAATCATTCCATACAACAAATATAGTAGCCCTATTGCATAAAGTATGAGAAAAACAGACCAAAACACAAAAACTGAACTAGAACCACTAAACCATGAAAATTAGGTCAATTTCAGATGACACCTGCCAGTTGGACATGTACACCTTACAGTCCTTCCATACACCGAATATACTAGACCCTATTGCTTATAGTATCCGAGATATGGACTTGACCACCAAAACTTAACTTTGCTGATCCATGAAATGAGGTCGAGGTCAATTGAAAACTGTCTGACGGGCATAAGTACCTTGCAATGTACGCACATACCAAATATAGTTATCCTATTACTTATAATAAGAGAGAATTTAACATTACAAAAAAATCTGAACTTTTTTTTCAAGGGGTCACTGAACCATGAAAATGAGGTCAAGGACATTGGACATGTGACTGACGGAAACTTCGTAACATGAGGCATCTATATACAAAGTAGAAAATAGCTAACGCCGTAGCCGTAGCCGCCGCCGCCGCCGCCGGATCACTATACCTATGTCGAGCTTTCTGCAACAAAAGTTGCAGGCTCGACAAAAACTATGTGTATGTTCATTTCCACAGACTTTCCAGGCAACATAATGAACACAAGAGGGATATAGTTTCCATTCTAATTGCATACATCTTCTTGAAGAATTAATGGCTTAAGATGAATGTTCCATCCATACAAATTTTGTTTTCTCTACTATCATTAATTGGAGAGACAAAACATTCTGATTTTGTTTACCTGATTTTCTTTTCTTCTCATCCTTCCGACCGTGCAAAATTCTCATGGGTAGTCAAGGTCTGTAAGAACCACCCTCGTCGTCCTCTTACGAGGGTCTGGATTGGGAGTTATGTAATTGTGTATTCTTTAATTTTTGATTTTCCTTTTTGAATTTTCCTCGGAGTTCAGTATTTTTGTGTTTTTACTTTTTTTTTGTAGCTCAATTTTCTATTAAATTTTCTTTATATATAATGTATTCTGTATTATTAACTTTGTTTTACCCCTTTTTTTCTTCACTTTTTGCTCATTATTCTTTATTCTGTTAACCCCGTCCTGACTCCCTTTTAGGGGAGAACTTTTAAAGAATTTGTGAACATCTTTCTTTTATTTTGGTAAATCTAGTGAGGATTATAAAAGGTTAACTCCTAAATATTCAGATATTATTGCGGATGTCTTTATTAAGGTGAATAATGACACTGGGTGAGTATCGTAATTATAAGAGCTCGCATTCTGATATCCGAATCGGATAAATGTATACAGATTTTCCATAAATTGATCTGGCATTTAGGACTAGAAGTCATGTAAAAAACGGTTTAAGATAAATTAACTAAGAAAGAAAAAATATAGACATGTTAGAAATAGAATGCTGGCTAAGCTCTAGATCTTGGAATTGACTGATCCTAGATGATTGTTTGTAAGACTGAAAAATGGGATAACAATTGAAACGTTGACATATCTCTTGTATGATGATTGTTGATATGTTTGTAAAATCATTTAACTTATTTCTCTTTTTCTGTGGTATATATCGATCTTTCTTGGTGGAGAAAAATCAAAGAGCTGAAGAGCTCTGAAGGGAAAAGACGGCCATCGTTCCAATTTTTAGGGGGGTATCTTTTGATAGTCTACATACAAAGAATGAGCAAAAGAACAGCTAGAACATATAGAAAGGCTGACAATAATGAAACTAATTGTTGTTTATTGTTATTTCATTTCCTTAGTCAAGAATTCATCATAGAGACAATTTGGACCAATGAGATCTGCACCTTCTAAATCAAAACATTTGATTTAAGTTGGGAGTTAATTATCTAAAATTCAATTGAATTTAACAACTACTACATTATATTTTAAAATTTTAATTATGTACAACTGAACGGCAGGCTAAGACTATTCTCAATTTTTTGTGACAATATTCTCAAGAAAGTGAGGACTGAAAAATCTATTCAGTTTTAATTTTCCATTGATAAAGTTCCCAGTTACAACTCTCATCACAGGGATACATGTACTTATAAAATCAAATATGATTGATATAAAAGCTGTGTGAAGTTTGTTTCCAGATCCCACATTTTGATATATCTGTAAAATTCATGAATAAATAGCTTTAAACTACAAAAAGCAATATTTAAAAAAAAAAAATGAGAAAAAAAAATGTCCACTACAATAATTATGTTGGTACGCAAAATTATTATTTAATTGATGACTACTTATCATATATATACTTAATGTGACATTTTTAGTGTTCATATACATTAACTTTCATTTTAGTGGGTAATTACTCATCAATTGAGGTGCTCCTTAATTGGAGAAAGATTCTAAAAACATAACTTTACAGAAAGAATGAAAACTGCAGTTGCTCTCCCCAATCTCAATAGGTATACACTGAACTAGTATATATTTGTTTAGGGGCCAGTTGAAGGACGCCTCCGGGTGCGGGAATTTCTCGCTACATTGAAGACCTGTTGGTGACCTTCTGCTGTTGTTTTTTTCTATGGTCGGGTTGTTGTCTCTTTGGCACATTCCCCATTTCCATTCTCAATTTTATAAACTACAAAAAGCAACATTTTTTTTTTTTAACCATTTCAATAATTATGTTGGTACACATTTTTTTATATAGAAGACTACTTATCATATACAAAATGTCACATTTTTAATGTTCAGAAACATTTACTTTAATTTTAGTGTAAAATTACTCATCAATTGAGGTGCTCCTGAATTGGAGGAAGATTCTAAAAACAGAACTTTACAGAAACAATGAAAACTGCCGTTTCTCTCTCCAATCTCTTGTATCCCCATTGACATTGTTTACCGCGAAAGTTGACCTACATATTATCTGATTATAGCACAGGCACTTGTTTCTATCCATAGGAAGGTCGACTATCCATATAAATAGAAGATTCTATTTATATGGATAGTCGACCTTCCTATGGATGGAAACAAGTGCCTGTCGATTATAGCCTCAGATTCAAGCATTTCATGTTGGTGTGTGAATCATCTACACTACAGCAAACATCATTAGGTTTATATTTAACAAATACGGATTTTAAATTAGTATACAAGTGCTGTCATTGATTTTTATAATGAATAAAGGATATCCCTGTGTAGTGTGGCATTCCAACAATGACGTCACTAGATTATATATTTAGAATATTTCATAATACTGATTTTTCCGGACTGTAAAAGAAACGTATAAAGTGTAAGGGAAAGCTCAATAAACGATAATTTCATGAGAAACAGAAGGGAAATGTGTAAAAAATTTATTTAAAGTCAATCTGTTCTCCTTGCCATTGGTTTTCATTCACCGGAATTTGCACTCGAGAGGTCGTTTGTGTGTTAACGGTGGTTAGCGAAACGCTTTTTATCGTTTAGACGCTTGTAACTACGATAAACTAATGGAGGCGGCAAAGTACAACAAGTGGACGGTGCCGAAGTTAAAGGCAGAATTGGTTGTAAGGGGAGCTGTGATAACAGGAAGAAAAGCAGACCTGATTGATAGGTATTTTTTCAATGTGAAATAAGATCAACAGTATAAAACAGCCGTCAATAGAAAAGGTTTCTGACCATGAAACTGAGACTGTGTCACTTGCAATTTTCCGTTCTAGAAATAGATTTCAAATGGCATCACAATTTTTAAAAAGTATATGGTGGTATCATTACTGAACCGATTTTAATAAACTTGGTACCATTAAATTCAGAATTTCAACAGTTTTGTTTGCTCATTTGGTGAAAGTCATTGTTTTAAAGCATTAAATTTTTCTGATGACTTAAACACAAGACTTTTTTGCTGACCATTTCATTTGACATTTAATAATTTCAAGACGGAGTGTTTATGTTAACAGAATATCGAAAGTTTTTTTTAAAACAACTGAACTGACAAAACCATATCATAAAAAAATAAAGATAAACAAATCTGGATTGCCAATGGCATTGGTTTGTAAAAAAAATAAACTTTTATCATAACAATAACAGTTAGCAAAAATGTTATTAGGTTTTAATGTTTATCTGTTAACACTAAAAACATTCTAAAATATCTTTTCCACAGATTAATTGCCTATGACAAAAATAGAAATTTCAAACAGCCAGCCATTGAAATCCCTGACCACACTGATATTTCATGACCTAAGTGTGGCTATAAGCAACTCATTCCAGACCATAGACTGGTTTTTTCCAAACTCACCAGAGAACAGATCGATGGGTACTTTTTATACAGATTAGCTGGTATGTAGTCAATTTATATGTTCTTGTTCACAACTTTAGGTCATTGTAGGAAAACAGAGTTGGTGTATGTGGGTTCGATTCCCACCCTAGGCATTAATTGATATTAGCTGGTGCAAAGCGGGCAGATTAGCTTAGTGGCCCCACATCCACTCTGTTGTCCTTATCTAAAAATTGGATCAATCATTGCCAAGTCTTGCTGTCTGTCATCATTTTTTCGAAGTTCAGACAAAACCTTATATTTTGGTGAAAATATATATTGTGATTTATACTACAGTGGCATTGAAAAAGGTCCATTGTTGTACAGCTACGGGTTAAGGTTATTCAGAAAGGTCTTCAGAAAATAAAGACAATAATTTTTTTTTTTCAAAAGTCTCATACAATAATAAGTTTAAATAACCCCTACATGTATATTCCTCAGCAGGTACTGTAGTCTGTACCTCTTCAATACAACCGTGCACTTTGTAATTTCTCTATATTCTCTTTCTATATCTCTGCTCAGTACTATAGGGAGATTGGCATATATAGAAATATGCGTCCTTACAGTTTCTATGTCAAAAGTGGACATTTTTAAAGAAATATAAAAAAATAATTTGAAACATGAAAAATATGTCATATTTTCAGTTGATCTTTAATCAACATTCAATATTTTGTATGCACACCTTTTAAATGTTCCATTTTAATTTTGATAAAATCAATAATGTTTTGAAGGTGATAAGCAGATAAATGGAGATATAAAAGCAATTGAAAAAGGAAAAAACTTGTTGGAGGCAAAGAAGATCCTGGCTTCATCTGTTTTATTTACTGTGGATGACATTTATCTAACTGGGATTGTTGGTGCTGCCATGAAGAAACAGGTTTATATTTATATATGTAGTATAAATATTTTTTTTAAATGCAGTACAAATATTCATAAATATGTTTGGAATAAAAGATTCTTATCTATCGAGTGATATTTGTTTAGTTCTATGACCATAAAAACTCTAGAAAGAGGTAACTAAGTTGATATACAGAGAAGTTAAGTAAATATTGATGAAGCAAAATATTACAATAACGAAATAAGACGATATTTAGAGAATGACATGCAATTGTAAACAAAACACATGTGTGTATGCAACAAAGCTCTAAATTTTCCCACATCCAAAACAGTTGCATATGTTTAAAACAGAAAGAAACAGTGATCTGCTATCAACAATAATTCTAGACAAGTATTTTCACTCATTGTTGAAGCCTGTAGGATGACCTTCAGTTGCTTTTATCCACATTAACTGAAATCTAGTTGATACAAATGTATTTGTCTCATTGCCATTCATGCCATTGGCAAAAATATAATTTTTTCTTATTTTTATAATAATAACATTTTTTTAAGGTAACTTATAACTACAAATTGAAAATGGAAAAGGGGTCAGGAAGTCCAGTAAATTCACAATGTGAGTGTCCGGCAGGAAAGGGTCCGCATGCAACCTGCAAACATATTGCAGCAGTACTACTAATGCTAGAAGAATTCTCCCAGTCAGGCCAACTAGCTGTGGAGAAATCTTGTACAGAAGGACTCCAAACATTCAACCAACCTAGGGCATATTATACTGGTAAGATAAGATAAGTGAGATAAGTTATTTTATTGATTTAAAATCCAAATTTATAGGATTGATATTAAGACAATAAGCATATTATACATAAACATACAATAACAAAGTGACAAATGTATAAAATCTCTGCTGAGATAAAGCATTTATAGAATTGTACATGTCGCTTACATGTATGGAATATGTTGAAATGCTGATTTTAATAAGTGTTGCCTAAAACATTTTCATAAATACTAACAAAGTACACATGTTTAACATTTAAAATAAAATCTTTGTGTCTGATTTTTTTTTAGTGCATTTAATATTGTCCTTTAAAGTAACTTCCACTGATTTGTAGAACTGTTTTAATTTGCCAATTTAATACAAACAATATTTTTGTAAATACCAACTTCCTTTAAGAAAATACATGTGAATATCAAACAGCATCTTAAATCTTTAAAAAAAAATTCAAGGCATATTGACTTTTTTGTGTATTAAGAAGGACAACTCTTATTCAATCAAAATATTGAATTTTAACTTTAGATAGATTTTTATCAAATGTAAATTATTAGGATAAAATATATTAATCTTTTTCTTTTAACTACAAATTAAAAAATATTTTGTTCGGACATTTTACTTGTAAAGAGGCAAGAACTGAATATACTATTGAACATTGTCTGATATATTTTGACTAAGGAAAAGTAATAGCTAGTCCATTGTTTTCTTATTTTGCAATTAGGTAAACCATTAAAACTGGAGGACATTCCATTGAAAAGGAAACTTGGAGATGATCTACTTTCTGATCCTAGACCAGAAAAGTACAGGAGAATGAAAGACTATACTGATTATGTAAGAAACACAATGGTTAACTATTGTGCCATCTCATCTAAAGACATTGCCATGAGATATCTTTTCCCTAGAGCAAACTTACTGGTATGTTTAATTATCTTATAAAAATACTACTGCCTGAAAAAGAAACATTGCTGACAATTAAATTAATATTAATCATGTTTGTTACTAAGTATATTAATAATGAATAATAAAGAAATGGCAGAACAAAAAAAATGGCTGTTCTATTTATAAATGAATGGCTATTATTTATTTTGAATTTATTGAACCATAAATTTAATTTTTGACTTTTTACATTGAATAATCTGCAAAGCGGATTATGTAAAATGTGAAGAGTCAATAAATTCAAAATAAATTATTGTCATTCATTATAAATAAATTTCTATCAAAAATATTAAAGGCTCAAAGAACTTTTTATATTATTTATATTAACAATAACAACGTACACACATGTTGGCGTTATGAATACACAACGTCAGAGTGGGCGTACATGTCGCCATAAAAGATAACAACATTGAAAATAAAACTAATACTTTTAACCAATCAGAAGACAGTTAATACACCAAATTTATTTATAAATGAATAATAAAAAAATATATCATTTTCAGGCTGCCCAACATGATCATCATTATTTGAAATTGCCATTTGCTGAACATTGGGTTGATGAAGCTGTAAAGGTAATTAAACTTTCGAAAAAGTTTAAACATAGTTCAAGGAGTTTGTTCAAGTACTCAAATATAATTTTAGCCCTAAAAGTATATTAACTGTAAACTACCATAATGTTTACCATGTATTACATTCTTTTGTTTTAAACCAAAATATCATCAAATTAGTGTTGAAGCCCAATATAAAATCATGCAAAAAGAAATATAATGACACTTCAGACCAATATATGTATATATCATAATATGAAGCAGCAACCCAATTGTTCATACATGTATTATAGTTTCAAAGAGAATACATTAAGCAAAAAACAATACATTTCAAGCAATACATACTTTTACAAATTAGACAATACACAAACCATTGATTTTTTTTAACATGTTTAAAACAAACATTTAAATAGTTGTTTATTTGGGTTACTGACTAAACTTCTTTAATCACAACCATAGACACAGACACACTTCTCAATTTGTTGAATGTTATATGATTATCTTTAGAAGATATTTGCTGCATTGTTGTTGTTTGGTTCCTGTTTATAATTTACATGTATCCCACAAACCTACATCTATCATTTACATATTAATTATATATAAATAATAAACATTCTTGCTATTCAAAGTATTAACTTGGAGAATTTAAATATCAAAAGCAATTAAATATAATTTTATAAGCATAGCTCACATTGACCAATAAAGTGCTGTCCAATTTCATTTATAATGTTTAATTGATTACATACATGTATTTTTAGGTCACAGAAAAGGAAGCACAATCCATTGAAAAGACCACAAGAGGCCAATCAAATAACAAAGAATGGTTCAAGGCCCGTCAGTGGAGGGTAACAGCATCCAGATTTGGTGAAGTCACAAAAATAACAGCTAGAAGGAACATAAAAAAACTTTGTGACTCACTTCACAATCCAAAACCTATTAACAAGCCTCAAATTTTCCATGGAAAAATGTATGAAAGCAAGGCTTTAACTCAATTCAAACAAAATTATAAAATGAATGTAGTTAATTGTGGATTAATTGTCTCCCACCATTACCCATTTTTGGGAGCATCTCCAGATGGACTTGTGGGAGCAGACAGTCTGGTTGAGGTTAAATGTCCTTACAGTGGGAGAAATGAAAAAATTCTCCCAGGGTCAAAATTTAAATTTTTAATGTATGAAAGAGATGGCACAATGGTCTTGAGAAAAAGTAGTCCTTATTATGACCAAATTCAAGGTCAACTCTTTTTGTGTAAAAGGAAGTATTGCTTTTTTGTTGTTTACACCTTTGTTGATTTGTTTGTGCAAAAAATTGAAATAAATCATGACTATTGTGTTGGATGCTTAATACCCAAATTACAGTTGTTCTACACTAGACATTTCAGACCCTACATTGCCACTTTGTTGTGAGTTAGTCATATTTTCTTAAATTCATAAAAGTGGAATGTTTTTTTATCAATTGAAATAATGTACTTCTTGAAATTTTTATTAATTAAACAACAAAATTGTATTTTAATTAAAACACTCATTAAAGTCTGATTTTACAGCATTTTAAATATCGGAAAGAAAAGTTTTATAATTTGGTTGTACAAATGTAATATGTATTAAAGGAAATTTAAACTGTAGATTATAAACTGGTAAAAAACGCATTTTGTAAATACTGTATATATACAGAAGTTAATTTATTGCTTACAAAAGAACAAATATAATATATATCTGTAAAATTTAGTAGTGTGACTGCTTTTTACTTAAATGTAGAAGAAAATTGTATATTAATGTAGGGAAAAGACCTATTGTACATGTATCAGTAATGTGATTTCCTTATGCTAATTTATCCACAATGGCATTCTTGAAATTCAATAAAGCAAAGCATACAAATACAATTCTGTTACTTAGAGGAAATTTACTACTTGATAGTTCATATTTTAAAATTTTAAATCTCTTGCTTAATCCAATGACACGCTCAATGTGGATACGCTTGGATGCCACTCTACGGTCTTTTATTATTTCCTCTGGTTCTAATTGGGACTTCCCTTTCAGCATGGTAGGTGTATTCACAAATACATTTTGGTTTGCAAAAAGATCTTGCACCATGATACCCCTATCTGCCATAATGCTGTCACCAGAATCAAAGATTTCATTTTCAAGTAGGTGTGAATTTTCGATAATTTGTCTGTCACTGACTGACCCACCATAACAGTCTGAAACATAAGACACCGCACCTCTTGGGGTACAACCAACCATAGTTTTGATGGTATTTCTATGCTTGTACGACGACCATGTAACACTCTGGTTGTTAACATCAGATGGTTTTTGGATTGGAATTTCTGTGGCATCTAAAATAACCCTTGTAGTTGGGAATTTCCTTCCAAAATCCACAGGCATAAATTCATCTACAACTTGCCTTGAGGGCCAAATATCAAGATCTTTCAATTGAAAATATAAAAAGTTTATCCAAGTATTAATGGTTCTGGATACTGTAGACTCGGAAATATTAAAAAGTAAAGACAGCTCAAAATCTTTCTTTCCACATCTAATTTTCATCAAAGTAAGAAACAATTGGTCTTTTGGTTCAAGTTTCACACATTTATAGTTCAATTCATAAGCAGCAGGGCCAAGTGAATGAAACAAGAATATGAAATGATCATAACAACTAAATCCTGTGTAATAGGATACTGCTTTGGGGTTATTTATGAAATTTTCAATGGAGTAGTCACCCAACAATCCACACTGAACATTCTTATCCTCAGCAACCTTCCCTATGTCTGACTCATCTGTTACTTCAATAGGACGCTCATTACTTGTTGTCTCAATTTCAACCTCATACTGTATGCCATTTTCAATACCTTCCATAGACTTGTCTTTACTGACCAAATCTCCATGATCCCTGGATTTCATCCTCAATGCTCTTGGGCTTACAATAGCTTCTTGACGAAAAGGGAAGACCGAGGGTACAACATCCTTCTTGAGTCTACTCTTGTCACCTAATAAAAATAAACCCATTAAGCACACTAGTTGTATGAACTTATTAATTTTATTATACTAGTATCATAATTATAAGCCCCAAATTAACATATGCTGTACATGTATGAAGTTTCACACATTTATATTTTAATTTATAAGCAGCAGGGCCAAGTCAATTGTATTGATTATCAAACATTTTTCTGATTTAGAAAATAAGATCAGACCTAAAAAAAATATTGTTTGTTTGCCCAATCCTGACTGAAAGAATGGTCCGACTCAGAAATTTTTATTGTCAAAAACAATTTCAAATATTGTTTTATTCATTTCAAATTTTCAGGTTTGCCATATGGACAGATATTGTTCCAGCTTTTTACCTAGGCAGTGACGGATTTGGGAAACAAACAATATATTAATTTAGGCCTGATCTTATTTTCTAAATCAGAAAAATGTTGGATAATCAATACATGTTTAACCCCGCCACATTACGTATGAATGTGTCTGTCCCAAGTCAGGAGCCTGTAATTCAGTGGTTGACGTTTGTTTATGTGTTACATATTTGTCTTATTGTTCTTTTTTTTATATAAATAAGGCTGTTAGTTTTTTCGTTTGAATGTGTTTTACATTGTCATTTCTGGGCCTTTTATAGCTGACTATGCATATGGGCTTTGCTTATTGTTGAAGGTCGTACGGTGACCTATAGTTGTTAATTTCTGTGTCATTTCGGTCTCTTGTGGAGTTGTCTCATTGGCAATCATACCACATCTTCTTTTTTATACTTACTTGAACAAAATCTTTACTCTTGTTACAAATGTGGACACGTACAGTGCAAGGTATTTTTTTCTGATAAATTTAGTTAACAAATCTTCAAAAGCATAAATAATGATAATACATGAATGATTGATTAAATTGATTAATAAAAATTATCTGTATCAATCCAGTATAAGAGAAAAAAAGTATGAATCTCAACAAGTACTTTCTATATGTACTCAAAATACCAGAACTAGTGTGACTCTAGTGTATCCTATAACTTGAATAATTTTGTTTGATATGTATTTATTGTCATTGTTTTTCACTCATTTCCTTTATGTTTTATTATATAATAGTATACATATGTATACATGTATTTGTTTAATTTTGATAAATGATAACTTTTTCAGAAATGGGCACAATAATTAGCTTAAAAAATTGTTTTGTTGTGTATTCAATTGAAGTACAACTATTGACAGGTAAAAACAGAATTCTTAACATGCATACCTGTTTTAAAACGGTATATTATAATACTTAACTTCATTGTAACACATTAGAAGCTTATATTCATGTTGTATCAATTTCATGACCATTAATAAAATGTACATGTACAGGATGTACAAGTTCTCAGTATTAAATTCTGTTGAGGTATGTAACTTACTGTTCTCATTCTTTTTCCAATCTTCCTAAAATGGAAAAATATAACCACAAAGCAACACGAACAATGAAAAAATCATGCAGTTCTAACAAAATCATTGAAACAAATCTTGCATTTTT
This sequence comes from Mytilus galloprovincialis, assembly GCF_965363235.1. Taxonomy (NCBI): domain Eukaryota; kingdom Metazoa; phylum Mollusca; class Bivalvia; order Mytilida; family Mytilidae; genus Mytilus; species Mytilus galloprovincialis. The sequence goes on along the minus strand of NC_134839.1, from coordinate 22,382,883 downwards.
TGTATTTAAACAATTAAAACAAACATCTTCTCTATTGTTGTCAAGATGAAACTATTTAAGTCATTCAACCAACATTTTTGGGGTTTAAAAAAAACCCAGAAAATTATATTAAAATATGGAAAATATCAATCACAAAATGACCAGTCACTTGAATGTTTGACTTCTAATTTCGGATAGATGATGACGACAGAAGGCTGTTACATGTCCACAGAAAAATTATGCATAATCATTCAGGATGAAACATGTTTCTGCAAAAATAACATCAAGTAAACCTATACTTTGTACTATATAGATAAAGGAAGGTGTGGTATGAGTGCCAATGAGACAAATCTCCATCCAAATAACAATTAATAAAAGTAAACCATTATATGTCAAATTACATCATATTTTATTGTTTGTGAGGTGTTCATGCAGTAAGACATGTCACCATACCACCCCAATATAATTTTACTCAGTCAACCAGTTTATTTCATTTGCTGTATGATAAATGCATGATTAACAAGAAAAAGAGTTATTTTTTTTAGAAACAAAATCTAACACTACATGTATGTCTATGCCAATTTCGTCATTTAAATTTGTCATTGTGTAGCAGCTAGATATATCTTTAAAACACTTTAATTATTAAAATCAATCCGACGTTTCCTCCTTTAAATTGCATGCATCAATTTAAATTGTAACAAGTTTTAAAAATACAAACACATTTCGTAATAAATAACGGTAAACTAACCTAATAATGTGTTCTTGTAATCAGAGAGTGTGAAATGATTATGACACACAATATCATGTTTTCCCGGTCTCCAAAGTCCTCTCGTCTCGTTTGTTCTTCTTATTGCCACTCTCCACTTTAAATTTAGTTCCTTGTCACTCGGGAATTTATGACCTCCACTTTCCTTGCAACCGGGGACACAACAATACGACGGCATCTGTAATTTTCACGATGAATCACCTTGAAATACTGTTGTTTACCTTGGATTCAAGCGTTTTAGTGAAAAACAAACGCCCAGGTAACCACCGACGTTACAGAAGCGCTCTTAGCGTGAAAAAGGGTGAATGTAAACCTCAGTATGACATTTTGAGGGGGTTTCCAAACTATCAAAACAAAATGATTGACGTGAGGGAATGATACTCTGGCCAACCCCATTAGGGGGTCTCACTAATTAGCGACAACAAGCGACAACAAGCGTCAACAAGCGACAAGAAGCGACACAAAAATTATTTTAGCGACAACAAGCGACAAGAAGACTATTTGGCGACAAGAAAACATTTTTTTTATTAGATATAAAGAAATTTGTATTTAATGGGTTTTTTTAAATATACGTGAAATGCACACGCTATAAAATTGAAAGAAAAACAAAAAAAAGGTCAACTTTCCTTTGAAGGCTTTATTGAATGAAACAAAAACATGAAATATTATTTCCTTTCTAACAGTATAATTCATTGTTCTTGATAGGAACAACATTAGATGTGGCTTCACCCTAAGGTAATAACAGTACACACAATGTGGAACATCAATTGAGATTAACGAGTCGCGTGTCCCCGGTTTTATTGCTACAATAACATCCAATTAACACCTTCAACTTTGTACACGCGTCAGACTATACAATTACACGCCCCAGAATATACAATCATTGTAAATAGTGAACACCTGTTGAAAACTCAAGATTGTCATTAATTTCCTTTCATCTTCAATCAATATGCATAAACATGATAAATATCGTTTAATGAGGCAATAAACAAATAAAAAGATGAAAACATTCACATTTCAATTTTTTTTCCCTCCTGTTTGGTTTCAGTTCTTTGTATTTCACAGTTTGTGTCAATATTTTCAGGACAATGATGCACAAGTAATTCATTTTGCGAGCTTAATACATATTGCACGAAAAGAGTTTTAAAAAACAAATTATAAGATAAATAATATGTTCTAAAACACAAGGAAAAGTAATCTCTTAATACAATAATTAAACGTAATACTGGCTGTTATTCATAATAGATCATAATAGATGATAAAATATTATGTAAATAATGTTTCATTTTTTTCTATCAATTTTAACTTTCTTGTCGCTAAAATTATTTTCTTTTGCATATCCTTTTAATATTTATTGCGATAATTAATTTTAATTAAAAAAAAATGTTTTCTTGTCGCTTGTTGTCGCTAAAATAATTCTTGTTGCTTGTTGACGCTTGTTGTCGCTAAAATTCTTGCTGTCGCTAATTAGTGAGACCGCCATTAGGGAATTGACGGTTCCCCAAAAATATCATAAAATATGGCAAGCCGTTGTGGAATTTATTCCCCATTTATGAATATTAATAAATCATTTTTTAATATAAATTTATATTTTTTTATATTAATAAATCGAATTTTATTAATAAATCGAATTTTTAATATTAATAAATATTTTTCAATGCTAAAAAAATAGTCATTTTTTAATATTAATAAATATGTTTTATTTTCCAATATTAAAAAATTATTAAAATTGGACCACACATGTTCACCTATTAAGAGGAAAAGAATGTCAACAGTAAAAGTGAAACATTGTAAACCATTTCGTTTGCTGATTCGATCCACAAAAACAACATTCTTTTACAGGTACAAATGATGACAGCTAGACAAAATTACACACGAAATGTTGATACACATTATTGAGTCTTTGAATTGTTAATTGTTTATTTCAATCTTTTTGTAATTTGTCATAAATCAAATAAGAGAATTGAGTCAAACCTGTGACTGAGTTAAACAGCTAATATCACTTAAAAAATAAACAATAAAACAACGTATGGACTCGATAATAAGTATTAACATTTCCTGTAAAATTTGAGTATTATAGAAAATGGTCATATCGTTGATCATGCCTGCATCCATGCATTACTTCCAATATGCTCAAATGTTATTTATAACATAAATTCTTACTTTTAAAAATATCAATAAATCAGTGGATGGAAATGCATTCATTTAATTTTGCATGTAGATCATCGACTAACAGCTCTTTACTTATGTATAATCATTTTACAATTTAAAACAAAGGCTGCATCTTATTCATTATCATAGGCGGATCCAGGGGGGGGGGGGCTTGGCGGCCAGGGCCCCTCCCCTTTCGTGGGAAAAATTTGGTTGATTATATAGGGAATCATTGAAGCATGACCGGAGCGGGCCCCCTTAGGAAAATAGGAAAAGTTCTGGATCAGCCACTGATTGTTGACACTTCAGAATGTTAATTCAAGAGGGTTTTTTTTGTATTCTCTAAAACAGTTTATCATGTTGGCCTTCCATCTTTTAATCTTAAGTATACCAGATGAAAATCAATCAAGAAATATGTATCGTTTCCACAGATTTTTTTTACCATATAAATTACTATAACAATGCATGATGAAAAAAACTCAGAATAACAATATTTTCCAAACAATGGCAAGGAACTATTCCTCAATACAATTTGAATTCTCAATTATTGTCACTGCAACTTGTTCTTTATAGACTGTTATTCCTGAATGCAATTGACCATGACTGCAACTTTGACTGATATTAATTGGTTGGTGTTAAACACCACTTTGAGCACTTTTGTAATATTTCGTGATCGTCAGTTTTTAATGGTGGAGGATACAAGAGTGTGGAGAGAACCATCAACCTTTGGTAAGAAAAGACCATTCTGGTCATTATAGGTCGAGGTACAGCATTCAAAACATATTCATTTAAGATTGGAGTTGAACGCACCTGCCACAATTGGGATTCACAGCCTCAACATTCACAGGCTACATGTACACAAAAATTGACATTCTACCATTACTTAGCAAAATATAGGAAATAACTAATACTGGTAATCTTAAAGAGGATAGATATAAGATGATGTGGTATAAGTGCCAATGAGACAACTCTCCACCAAAGTCACAATTTGTAAAAAGTAATCAATCATAGATCAAAGTACCACCTTCAACACAGATTGACTGTACATTTATTTTTCCCAAAAATGTACATAAAGTGCAACAAATTGTTATTATCTATAAGACACTTCCCAAATATTCAACTGCTTCTAAAAACAAGTTTAAAGAAAATCAAATTTCTGTTCTCTTATAAAATATCTTCAGAATATGTTCAGCTGTTCTACAAAACAAAAAATATTCCACGTTTTAAGTTGTGACATGTGAACTAACAGATAGTGAATGGACTGATAGGTGTATACAATTAAAACTTTTTTCTCACTGGAACAAAGGGTAAATACTTTCAATCTTGATATAAACTCTCACTACTTAATGTTTACATCTTTGAGGCTAGGGAAACTAAATCAAACTATTGTTCACTCTATGACAACAAAAGAAGAAAGATTTGATTGGCTGAAGTATCGATAACAAGTTATAAGTTTGACAGTACTAAAGCTGGTTACACAGAAATCCATGAACCTTTATCAAACCCCTTGTATTGATTATAACCTAAAGGAAGTACATCAATGTTTTTTTTTAGGATTGTGATGCTTGGGGACTGACAGTTGTATACATCATTCTGTTTCTTGTGGATAGCTGTCTCATTGTCAGTCAAATCTCTGCTCATCTCCCTTTTTTTATATACAAATAGGACAAAAATCTGCTTAAGTTCAATTACAGAGTAAAATTAAGTTATTCAATTTATGAAAATAAATTACATGTATGTCATGTACGTTCAAAAATGAAAAAAAAAAACACTTGTTGGAAGCAATTTAGCGTATTTAATATTGAGAATGAGATATATTTCAGTAATACATAATTCAAACTATTTTAGCTGTCAAATGATAACATATGGGGATACAAACATTTGCATACAATTATTTTTTGTTTGTCAGCACCATAACCATTTCACCTTTTTTACCTCAAGGCTATTCCATTTAAACATACATGGTACCCAGAGAAAGCACTTTCAAAATATGTTCACTACCTATAGAATCAATTTGAGAATTTCACTTATATTTCTACTGTATTTGACACCCATCCATAGAAGAGATTTCGAAGTGCCTTCCCTGAGTCCAATGTATGTTATTATGGAACAACCCTCACATTATCTTTTCTCTACTCATTTATAGCTCTCTCCATCTCCACTATCTACATCTTATTGACACACCAGGAAGTTTAATATTTCTTCCTTCAATCCTTCTAGATTCATATCAAAGTTTACTCACTACTGTGACTTGTATCTGTGATCATACTATTGTTTCATCCTTCATTCAGTCAATAACTGTGTGATTAACAAATGCCATATTCTATGACTGAACATTTTACCTATCTGCCACAAGCTTGCTCTTTACATAATTTCTCACTCAAACATTCAATAAACTGTTATCACAGAGATCTGTCTCGCCTGTTTGTAATTTTGATAATGCAAACCATTTAAAGTCAATATAACCATGACTAAGGGGGCGGAGCCAAATAATCTCCATGACAATGAGATTATGCAATGCTAATACATCTGCATACCAATTATCATTTACCTACCACTAGTGGTTCCCCATAAAACTGAGCTAATCACAAACTAATACATTGTAACATTGATGCCATCGCTGCCGTCACCACAGACGCCAGAAACAGCATACCTATGTCTCGATTTTTGACTCCGTCAAGGCGAGACAAAAATGGTAACATACCGTTTTATTAGTATATAATATCTACTGCAATAGCTAGCTTCAATTGTAAAAAGACATTGCAATGTTGTATCATACACCTGAACTTACAAATATAGCTGTAACTAGCTCATACTTTTTCCATTGAAAGCAAACAGATATTCCATAACTTGTGTTATATCATACATGATAAATACACATTTTCACTATGTTATTCCATACACAATAAAACACACCATTTCACAGTTTATATCATACACGATTGTACACACCATTTCACTTCGATACCAGAGTATGTTCTCTCTCATATTGTATCTGACACATAAAGCAAGTTTCAAACTTCACAATTGTTTGCTACTTTACACATCACTTTTCTTACACATGTAAAACAAACTTAAATTGAAGCCATCATCTACAATTATGTAACACATGGATCTAGTATGCACTATTCATGTCTCGATCAATTTGACACTGTTTCTTGGAGGAATACATTTTTCTGTCATGTCTGATTAGACATTTTCTGTTTCACATTGGATACAATGGAGGTTATGTAGGACTTTAATAAATTCTCATTACTATTCATCAGAAACTGTACAAACTCTGGATCTAAAAATAAAACAGAACTTTGAACATTAATATACTTTGGATCAATTATTATGTAAACAGACAAATGATAAGCTTTCAATAATTGAAAATCCTCAAACCTGTTAAGGCAGAGTACTCCTCACCTCGGGGGGGCCACTTCAAACTTTTTTTGGTAGGGGTGAGCAGCTGAGACATCAAGTACCCCACCCTTTTCATATATTTTGTTTATCAAAAATATATACCTTGTCATATATTAATGAACAAAAAAACAGACCTATAGATATATTTGGATATTTTTCATCTTCTTGTACATTAGTATTTACAAAAAGTTTTGCGGTCCCGCTCATTTTACGTTCTTGTTTAGAAGCAACGCAGTCGCAATAATCACACCTTGCTTTTCCAATAAATTCTTCGCTCCTCTATTTGCCAGTGCTATTTGCCCCTTTTATATCTTTGATTATGATGAAATTTCAATTTCAAAAGACAATAACATATGTTTTGTCAGATAAATGTAGTAATACTTCAGATAGTATCACTTTTACTGAGTTTAACATTAATTAAAAACTGATTTGCCGTTCCCTCTTGAAGGACGCTGACCCTATGCTATGGAATTTCTTTAAATGTTTCATGTATACAAACGTTAATTAGGTGGAAATGTCAAAATGATTGGATTTATTGCATCTACAACTAACCTCAGTGGAAATACCACATTGAATAAATAGAGTTTAATTGGTTTGACAAATAGCTGATGCATTTACGACTGTGGTTTAACCGCATCAAAAATAAATACGAACATTTGATTAGTTTCAGATACTTATGATATAATCCAGCAAGTGATAATATCAACCTATTGATATATTTAATCTGAATTTCTCACCCTTTTCATATATCATGAAGCATGAAATAGTGACCTATTCCAGCGGCTCATCCCTACCAGTCATTACATAGGAAGTGGCCCCCCCGAGCTCCTCACCCACTAGCTTAAGTAGCATGAACATTTATTTTAAAATTTAAATGGTATTTATTCAGCAAAGTGTACTTCATTGGCAGTCAACCCTCATCTCCTTATTCTATATTCAACTACCAAATTCATATATTATTAAGGTATATATTAAATTATAGGGTATATTGGTATAAATATTAAATAAAAGTTCATGTCCAACATATTTGTTTTGTTGGTAAACTATTTTGTTAAAAAAATGGCTTAAGTTGATCAATATTTTTTTTCTGTTTTTTAATGATTTACAGAACAATGATTAGATACAACTTAAAATCATAATAAATTATACAATAAATCTACATATTGTACCATGTTACAAGAAAACGACAACAGTGAACCAATTGTATATCCCCTTTTTCTGAATAATACAAAATGAGCTATTTCTCATATTCAATTTCAAAATCTTACCATTTATTAATGAAAGTATTGGTACTGTTTCTAGCAAAACATTGGCAGATTTACTGTCCTTTGAATTTTGTTCATCCACTAGATGGCAGCAGTGTTCTAACAGGAAGTGTGAAACACCAGCATATTTATAGCAGATCAACATTTGTAGCAAACTTTCTTTTCCTGGTTGTGGTAAAAATCCAATCTGTACAAACAAACAAAAATATTTTTTTTCCAAGCAGTCTTCATTGCTCATCCTACAAATTGTGTATATCAGTCATGCTGTGCATATGACAAACTCAATTACAATGTCCTTCTCAAATTCAAAACAAGAGGCTCCACAGAGATTGTATTATTGACCTGTTTTCTAGGACAAATGCCAAGAATGGCCACTAAAAATCGAGTAGTGCCTATTAATTTAAAGTATAGTTGTAAATTAATAATTAATAAGCCTTTAACTATTTATTTTTTTTAATTTGCTATGTATCTTGCTAATTTCCCCCTGTCAACTATAATTCTAAATGTGTATCTTAAATGAACCATGTATAACGTTTGCAAAGATTGGGGGTGACAAGTTTTATAAAACTTTTATAACTTCTTGAGCATATTTTTTCGTAAATTAATAATAAAAAAAAATTACTTTTTCTGATATCATGTTAAATTGAATTGTACATATAAAAGTAATTAAATTATATATATATGGAAGTGTTTAACGACCTTGACTGGCTATACAGCCATCGCACGGTCGGCTCGGTGCCCGAAGGCGATTGATGAGCTTTTGAATAATTTCTGCCGTGGGTCAGGAACAGGTAGTAAGGACGCTGAATGGAGGCCGCCATCTTGGTTTTGGTGAGTTGATTTTGGTTTGTTTACTATTTTGGATTTTACTTCTTCACAATGGCTGCTTTCAGGGCCAGTTTGGTCAGCTTGGCAGCCCGCTAGCCTCGATGATGGAGTACTGCTAAATGATCTCGGACATAGTTCGAAAGATGACAGGAAGCGTTATCAGGACCAAAGCCGTGAGGCAGTGAAATGAAGGTCGTATCACCCAACAGCCTAGGATACAGCCCTCGGACGTTAATCGGCATAACACTCCCCATGATACAATGGTTTTGGAGTGCATGTTAACGCGGGTACGCCAACTACTACGTCTATCTGTACGGCATGGATTGGTTTCTGTCATCTTAAGTAGTAAGTCGTTGATATCTAACTGTAAACCCTCATCGAAGATAGCGGGTAAAGGAGAGCTGGCCCAGCACGTCCGTTCAGCTGTAATGACTGAGACGTGAATGGATTGTGATGAATGCAGATTACAATGATATGGTAATTAAATTTAAGGCTCATGATAGATTATAAACAATTTTTGGTAAGGGATTTTCCATTAAAATGTATGTGGGAGCGTAGGAAAGGACTTTCAAAATATTCCTACCACCAAGAGTCATCTTTTATGTTATTTTGAATGATGGTATTAAACACATACTGAAAAAAGACCCATGACCCACATTCAATTATAAAACTTCCCTTCCTACCCTCCCACATACATTTTAATGGAATAACCCTAAGATGCCTTTGTATATACATGTATGTGTATAAACTATGATATTGAAAGGGTGGTTCATATCATTCAGCAACCCTTAATTGTAGTTTGTACAAATCATAATAGTCTAACCTTTTGAAAACAGGAACTTAGAAGATATATAATTCCTGCAGTAAATCTGGTCAGACATGATGGCATCTGTATCAGTACTGTGTTTTCTTTTGACAAAACCTGGAAATATAGGAGCACAAAATACCATCAGATGTTTAGTGAAGGTATACATGCAACAAAATGTCATTTTATTGTAGTCATAAAAATATCCATGTAAGAAGATGTAGTTTGGTTGCCAATAAGACAATGCTCCGTACACAAAATCTGCAGGTCAATGTACAGCATTCAACAATGAGAAATACCCATACTGTACCATATGCTATAAAATTCCCCTGCATGACAAAATGTGTTGATCTCAGATCCATACTACAAAATAATTACAGATAATCAACCTTGTTTTCAGATATATTTTAACTCAAGTGGATTGGTCTAGACGTAAATTAAATGTCAAATATCACCTAGAAGATCTTAGTTTACAATGAGTAAATTAGAAAGGTGGCAATGTATTGGTAATTTAATACAAAAATGGGTCTTTGCTAAATGATGTATGTTTTGTTGGAGAAACAATAGCTATTTCAAAAGAAATAATGCTCATGTCTGCACCTTAATTTTTCAAGCAAGAAAATACTGCTCAAGTTGTCTATTTCATTTGTGTGACCTACTGAATTGGACTGTTTGCCAGTTTTGTTATGGCACGGGCAGCACAACGGGTGCCACATGTGGAGTGGGATCAGCTGGCCCTTCCGGAGCACCTGAGATCACCCCTGGTTTTTGATGGGGTTCGTGTTGCTTATTCTTTGGTTTTCTGTGTTGTGTCATGTGTGCTGTTGTTGTTTGTCTGTTTGTCTTTTCTCATGGCGTTGTCAGTTTGTTTTCGATTTGTGAGTTTGACTGTCCCTTTGGTTTTTTTCGTTCCTCTTTTAAAACAACAATATACAGGAAGTGGAGATTTCATTAAGAAACTACAATTTTGGGCAAAAGGAGATAACTCCAACTTCAGATACTGGTATAACTTTGACAATGACATCATTGATATTTTTTAAAACTTATTATAGCTTCAAGCACCATGTTCAATTTATGTTACTTTCTTGACAGTTATAGTTATGCACATACACATCATTATGTAACTAGAATATCTGAGTAAATATTTTCTTGATAAATTTCTTGATAATGGATATATAGGATGTACAGAATGTTGTGATCAATGCACTATGTTATGTTTATCTCAAAAGTAGTGGAAAAGTCTGGAAAATTGATCAAGCCAGTTCCATAAGGGTTTCACTATTGTATAAATGCAATCTTACCCCACCTACCTTAAAAAATAAAATAAAACTATGTGTACTTATTGTCTTCTCTTGGTGAGTGAAGCATAAAGTTGGACCTTATTTTCCTCTCATTTATGAAGAAAAAATAAAAATTAGAATAAGAATAGATTCATGGACAAATGAACCCACTTGTAAATATGCAACAGTCAATGTACCAACTCAAACCTATTGAGCAAATTTTCCATTTATAAAGGAACATAACTTGAGAGCCAAAAAATGGATGCCACCTTATTTGAATTTAATCTGTGTTTGGTGGTCACAAGCATAATGTATAAGTTTCCTGATATTTGATTGAGAATATTTATCTTATTACCTGAAACATCTTTGTCAGTTTCTTCAGCAGAGTTCTCTGTGAGGTAATATCTGTTTCAGTACTAGTGTTGAATATATTTAAGTATACCAGTATTGTATGATCACATACTTCTGTTATATCTTCAACTGTGGTTACCTATAAAAAACATATGTGGTTCAGCCCATAGGAAGCTTGTTACTCTTGATTTTTTTCTCTTTAAAAAGACATTTTAAAGCAATAAGTACTGTTTGATATAATTATTTTCAACATTAGCAAATACTGGATGAACAGCTCAAAATATGCTAAGAAAAGAACATATTTAAAAACCAGATGCTCCGCAGGGCGCAGCTTTATACGACCGCAGAGGTTGAACCCTGAACGGTTGGGGCAAGTATGGACACAACTTTCAAGCTGGATTTAGCTCTAAATTTGGACGGTGATTAAATAGTTGACACAGCATAGGTTTCTGACACGGAATGAATGTGGTCTAATGAACTTAAAATGTTTGTTTTGCCTTTGAGCAATTCACTATGCTGTTGAATATTAATCCTTTCAAAAAAATTGAAAAAATAGCAATAACTACTCATTTAAATACATCATAAAATATTAAAATGTAAAACAAGTGCTTGTTATCACTGAATGGTAAAGATTGTTTTAATTTATCAGTTGGTAGTAAAAGTGAATATACATTGTATATTGTATAAAACAATGGTTTAAGTTGATTCAACTACTATTCTGGACAAAGAAAGATAACTCCAATCAATTGAAAATTTCTTGCTATTGCACAATATTGTGCAATTAGATATTTCTTGCTATTGCGCAATACTGTGCAATTGAAAATATTTGCTATTGCACAATACTGTGAAATTGAAGATTTCTTGCTATTGCTCAATACTGTGTAATTGAAAATTTCTTGCTATTGCACAATACTGTGCAATTGAAGATTTCTTGCTATTGCTGAATAATCTGCAATTGAAAATTTCTTGCTATTGCACAATACTTAATATAATAATTTTGGATCCTGATTTGGACCAACTTCAAAACTGGGCCCATAATCAAAAGTACATGTTTAGATTCAGCATATCAAAGAAGCCCAAGAATTCAATTTTTGTGAAGATCAAGCTAAGTTTAATTTTGGACCCTTTGGACCTTTATGTTGACCAATTTGAAAACGAGACCAAAAATTAAGAATCTACATACACAGTTAGAATCGGCATATTAAAGAACCCCAATTATTCAATTTTTGATGAAATCAAACAAAGTTTAATTTTGGACCCCGATTTGGACCAACTTGAAAACTGGGCCAATAATCAAAAATCTAAATTCATTTTTAGATTCAGCATATCAAAGAACACCAAGGATTCAATTTTTGTCAAAATCAAACAAAGTTTAATTTTTGACCCTTTGGACCTTAATGCAGACCAATTTGAAAACAGGACCAAAAATTTTATGGTCATAAACCTTGTGTTTAAATTTCATAGATTTCTATTTACTCATACTAAAGTTATGGTGCAAAAACCAAGAAAAATGCTTATTTGGGCCCCTTTTTGGCCCCTAATTCCTAAACTATTCGGACCTCAACTCCCAAAATCAATCCCAACCTTCCTTTTGTGGTCATAAACCTTGTGTTTAAATTTCATTGATTTCTATTTACTTATACTTAAGTTATTGTGCGAAAACCAAGAATAATGCTTATTTGGGCCCTTTTTTGGCCCCTAATTCCTAAACTGTTGGAACCAAAACTCCCAAAATCAATCCCAACCTTCCTTTTGTGGTCATAAACCTTGTGTCAAAATTTCATAAATTTCTATTCACTTAAACTAAAGTTATAGTGCGAAAACCAAGAAAATGCTTATTTGGGCCCTTTTTGGCCCCTAATTCCTAAAATGTTGGGATCAAACCTCCCAAAACCCATCCCAACCTTCCTTTTGTGGTCATAAACCTTGTGTTAAAATTTCATAGATTTCTATTCACTTTTACTAAAGTTAGAGTGCGAAAACTAAAAGTATTCGGACGACGACGACGACGCCAACATGATAGCAATATACGACAAAAAATTAAAATTTTTGCGGTCGTATAATAATTAATAGAAGTTTTTATTGATCTCATATAAAAAAATTAAAAGTAGTTTACAGGAACAGTAATTCAAGAATAACTTTTGTCAACAGTAAACAAATCTAAAACTAGTTCTATGGTTACCTTGTTTACATACTCCTGCTTCTGAATTTCATCACATTTCAATTCAGCAGATGATACAATGGTCACATGACATGGAAAATCATACACTGATTGGTTAAACAATATATCTAATGATGAAATGATTGATGACACATTACAATCTGCTGTAATGTCAGCCATCTTGGATTCTTCAATCTGTAAAAAAGAAAACAAATGATGACCAAATATGATAAGAGTCACAATCAATCATATTAGAAAAGTCAGACAGCAAAAAAACAATAAGGTTATCATGCTTTAGAAAACACTAGCAACTTTAAAACCTTAGCGCTAGGCTTTAGTAGAAACACTATTTGTTTAAGCCATAATCCTTACAAATACTATATGTGAAGAGATATGTTGACTCACTTCTTGATCATAAAAAATGATATCTTTACTTACAACTGGTTCGCCATTTCAAGTACTTTTCTGGCTTCTTTTGGTACTAATAAAAGAACTTTGATGACACTAAACTACACAGTATATCAACTAAATGACTTGTAAATCATATTTATCTTTGCTGAATATGCTGAAACTAAGTTTAAAGACTTACATATGATAGTGTGATACCTCAGATTTTCAAATTTTTAAATAATCTCTATCTATAATAATATTCAAGATAATAACCAAAAACAGCAAAATGTCCTTAAAATTACCAACTCAGGGGCAGCAACCTATCAATCAATAGCCATGGTGGCCATCTTGGTTGAATGGCCAGGTCATCGGACACATTTTTTAAACTAGATACCCCAAAGATGATTGTGGATAAGTTTGGTTTAATTTGGCCCAGTAGTTTCAGAGGAGAAGATTTTTGTAAAAGATTACTAAGATTTACGAAAAAAGGTTAAAAATTGACTATTAAGGGCAATAACTCCTAAAGGGGTCAACTGACCATTTCGGTCATGTTGACTTATTTGTAAATCTTACTTTGCTGAACATAATGGCTGTTTACAGTTTATCTCTATCTATAATAATATACAAGATAATAACCAAAAACAGCAAAATTTCCTTAAAATTACCAATTTAGGGGCAACAACCCAACAACAGGTTGTCAGATTCATCTGAAAATTTCAGGGTAGATAGATCTTGACCTGATAAACAATTTTACCAATGTCAGATTTGCTCTAAATGCTTTGGTTTTTAAGTTATAAGCCAAAAACTGCATTTTACCCCTATGTTCTATTTTTAGCCGTGGCGGCCATCTTGGTTGGTTGGCCGGGTCACCGGACACATTTTTTAAACAAAATACCCCAAAGATAATTGTGGCCAAGTTTGGATAAATTTGGCCCAGTAGTTTCAGAGGAGAAGATTTTTGTAAAAGATTACTTAGATTTACGAAAAATGGTTAAAAATTGACTATAAAGGGCAATAACTCCTAAAGGGGTCAACTGACCATTTCGGTCATGTTGACTTATTTGTAAATCTTACTTTGCTGAACATAATGGCTGTTTACAGTTTATCTCTATCTATAATAATATACAAGATAATAACCAAAAACAGCAAAATTTCCTTAAAATTACCAATTCAGGGGCAGCAACCCAACAACAGGTTGTCAGATTCATCTGAAAATTTCAGGGTAGATAGATCTTGACCTGATAAACAATTTTACCAATGTCAGATTTGCTCTAAATGCTTTGGTTTTTAAGTTATAAGCCAAAAACTGCATTTTACCCCTATGTTCTATTTTTAGCCGTGGCGGCCATCTTGGTTGGTTGGCCGGGTCACCGGACACATTTTTTAAACAAATAACCCAAAGATAATTGTGGCCAAGTTTGGATAAATTTGGCCCAGTAGTTTCAGAGGAGAAGATTTTTGTAAAAGATTACTAAGATTTACGAAAAATGGTTAAAAATTGACTATAAAGGGCAATAACTCCTAAAGTGGTCAATTGACCATTTCGGTCAGTTGACTTATTTGTAAATCTTACTTTGATGAACATTATTGCTGTTTACAGTTTATCTCTATCTATAATAATATTCAAGATAATAAGCAAAAACTGCAAAATTTCCATAAAATAACTAATTCAGGGGCAGCAACCCAACAACGGGTTGTCCGATTTGTCTGAAAATTTCAGGGCAGATAGATCTTGACCTGATAAACAGTTTTACCCCTGTAAGATTTGCTCTAGATGCTTTGGTTTTTGAGTTATAAGCCAAAAACTGCATTTTACCCCTATGTTCTATTTTTAGCCATGGCGGCCATCTTGGTTGGTTGGCCGGGTCACCGGACACAATTTTTAAACTAGATACCCCAATGATGATTGTAACCAAGTTTGGTTGAAATTAGCCCAGTAGTTTCAGAGGAGAAAATTTTTGTAAAAGTTAACGACGGACGACGACGACGACGGACGCCGGACGCCAAGTGATGAGAAAAGCTCACTTGGCCCTTCGGGCCAGGTGAGCTAAACTAGAGGCTCTAAAGAGCCTGTGTCGCTCACCTTGGTCTATGTGAATATTAAACAAAGGAAGCAGATGGATTCATGACAAAATTGTGTTTTGGTGATGGTGATGTGTTTGTACATCTTACTTTACTGAACATTCTTGCTACTTACAATTATCTCTATCTATAATGAACTTGGCCCAGTAGTTTCAGTGGAAAATGTTAGTTAAAATTTACAAATTTTATGAAAATTGTTAAAAATTGACTATAAAGGACAATAACTCCTTAGGGGTCAATTGACCATTTCCATCATGTTGACTTATTTGTAAATCTTCTTTGCTTAACATTATTGATGTTTACAGTTTATCTCTATCTATAATAATATTCAAGATAATAACCAAAAACAGCAAAATTTTCTTTAAAATTACCAATTCAGGGGCAGGAACCCAACAACAGGTTGTCAGATTCATCTGAAAATTTCAGGGCAGATAGATCTTGACCTGATAAACAATTTTACCCGATGTCAGATTTGCTCTACAGGCTGCGGTTTCAGAGTTATAAGGCAAAATCTTCATTTCACCCCCTATGTTCTATTTTTAGCCATGGCGGCCATCTTGGTGAGTTGGCCAGGTCACGGGACACAATTTTTAAACTACATACCCCAATGATGATTGTGGCCAAGTTTGGTTTAATTTGGCCCAGTAGTTCCAGAGGAGAAGATTTTTGTAAAAGATAACTAAGATTTACGAAAAATGGTTAAAAATTGACTATAAAGGGCAATAACTCCTAAAGAAATCAATAGACCATTTTGGTCTTGTTGACTTATTTGTAGATCTTACTTTGCTGAACATTTTTGCTGTTTACAGTTTATCTCTATCTATAATAATATTCAAGATAATAACCACAAACAGCAAAATTTCCTTAAAATTACCAACTCAGGGGCAGCAACCTATCAACGGGTTGTCCAATTCATCTCAAAATTTCAGGGCAGATAGATCTTGACCTGATAAACAATTTTACCTGATGTCAGATTTGCTCTAAATGCTTTGGTTTTTGAGTGATAAGCCAAAAACTGCATTTTACCCCTATGTTCTATTTTTAGCCATGGCAGCCATCTTGGTTGGTCAGCCAGGTTATCGGACACAATTTTTTAACTAGATACCCTAATAATGATTGTGGCCAAGTTTGGTAAAAATTGGCCCAGTAGTTTCAGAGGAGAAGATTTTTGTAAAAGATGACTAAGATTTACGAAAAATGGTTAAAAATTGATTATAAAGGGCAATAACTCCTAAAGGGGTCAACAGACCATTTTGGTCCTGTTGACTTATTTGTAGATCTTACTTTACTGAACATTTTTGTTGTTTACAGTTTATCTCTATCTATGATAATATTCAAGATAATAACCAAAAACAGCAAAATTTCCTTAATATTACCAATTCAGGGGCAGCAACCTATCAACGGGTTGTCCGATTCATCTCAAAATTTCAGGGCAGATAGATCTAGACCTGATTAACCATTTTACCCCTGTCAGATTTGCTCTAAATGCTTTGGTTTTTGGGTTATAAGCCAAAAACTGCATTTTACCCCTATGTTCTATTTTTAGCCATGGCGGCCATCTTGGTTGGTTGGCTGGGTCACCGGACACAATTTTTAAACTAGATACCCTAATAATGTTTGTGGCCAAGTTTGGTAAAAATTGGCGCAGTAGTTTCAGAGGAGAAGATTTTTGTAAAAGCTAACGACTTGGGCCAGGTGAGCTAAAAAGAGGTTCTGGGGAAAATATATACCTTCCAGTTAATACCAATATCTTGTGCTTGTTGAACAAACTTTCCATCACAAAATCTGGAACTCATGATTGTAGTGACCTGATATCCTGTTACACATGCCCAGTTCTTAACTTCATCTTCTTCCAGGGGATACAGGGTCTGTTTAAAAAATACAAGCTTTTTTAAATCTTTTAATGGTATTTTGATCCTCTGTTAATCTGGCTGAATCACCACAAATTTTACATAGAAATAGATGTTTAATAACTGCTTCTATTTTAACATAACATTTTAAATTGTGAACTTTTACTGATTAATCTGAATTCTAATGCAACAACGTCTGTAACGCTCATTTTGATTGGATAACGTTACTTTTTTACATGGCAATTGATGCAATGGGACGTACTCGCAAGCGCAGACGGCATTTGACAGATTTTCATTACATGTTTTAACGTGGTTTTCTGTCAGTTTCATTAGAATGGAGATAACAATATTGTATTTTAAGTTCCGACGGCATCAATTGGGGATTTGATGGTCGAAAATACCCGTTTACTGTCTCTGCTAACGCGTCACCAGTAAACTTAATTTGCGACCATCAAATCCCCAATTGATGCCGTCTGAGCTTAATATACAATACAGTTATATCTTAATTATTTATGTTGAAACTTCTGTTTATTTTTAAAAATTACCAAATTTAAAACAGTTTTACAATAGCTCACTTTGTTCGATATTGAAAATTGAATTGTCTTTTGGAATTCAATATAAACTTAAGCCCCTTTCAACTGCAGATAATATTTTATCATAGCATCTGGCTAAGGTTTTACTGAAGCCAAATTAATTTTAATCAAGGTGTTTAGTACCACCTTAAAGGAGCCTCTCAAGTAAAGTTTATTACAAAGGGTAGCAGAAGCACCATTGTTATTGTTTGTATTTGGTCCTGTATAATCACATTTGGATAAATACAAGTGAGGTTTCTTTTTCAAGTCTATGAGACCAAACTTTTCCAGTAAGGCCAACCTTAAAAATATGTTTGTTTGCAGTTTTCCGACTGTACCTTCAGACTGAAGGGTCGGTAGGTAGGAAAAATATTTTATTTTATCAGCCAAAATACAGTTTAAACAAGCAGTTACACTAAACCAAGTTTCTTGTGAAGAAAAAAAAACATTTTAAAACAACAAACACTGGACATGCTGAAAACCAACATCAAATGAATATGCATTTTCAGATAAAAAACTTTTTAACCAAAACTGAAACTTTAACATAGTGTCATTATCCAATTTATGACATAAAATATGGTATAATTATTAAATACTGGAACACTTTTATAAACAAGGAATGTCATTATGACTAGAACTGTTTTAAAGAAATATATTCAGAGTCCAGACATGTATGCTTCTTGACTAGAATGTTTTCATGAGTAGAGTATTTTCATCAGAAAAATGTAGATATTAAAGATTTATAAGACAATGTATTAAAGAGTGTATTTTTAATAAAAAAAATAACCATTGAATCTTCCTCAATTGAAACAAGAGGCTCTCAAGAGCCTGAATCGCTCACCTGGTAAACAATGCCTTCGGCCATGTTTTTTGACGAAATAGAAAATAAAACACAAAGTTTATTTTATTCACCCTACTGATCATGCAAATGAAGTTTGGTTGAATTTGGTTGAGTGGTTTTAGAGGAGAAGATTTTTTAAAGTTAGCAAATATGATGAACAAATTGTGAAAAATTGTCATTAAAGGACAATAACCCCTTAAAGACAAATCCTTCTATTCAGATCTACCAATAATATCTTCTTTATATTTTAGTTTTACTTTAGGCTAGGTAAAAGCTTTAAAATAAGCAAATAAAAAAATGGGGTCACCGACCTCGTTTTCGATTTAAAACGCCATCTTTTTCACGGAATTTGGAAATTGGGACTTCTACTCAATAGCAGTGTAATATTTTTTTAAAAGTCCGTATCCAATAAAAACTTGTCTGTTTTGTTAACCTAGTTGTTAATACAAACTATTTTAATAATATCACCATTTTCTGAGTGGAAAATAGTAATGATAAGTTGCTATAATAGTTTTCCCGCCTTTTTTATTGTGAAATACCTATAAAAAAATTAAGTTTAAAAAAAATTGACCAATAATTTCTCCATGAGTCTTCAATAGAATATGCGTTGTTTATATCTAAACAAAATAAGGAAATAAAAAGATGGGGTCACCGTAATGGAAAAAGAGATATTTCTAAAAAGGGGGTAACAATTTGAATTGGCGGGAACATATTGCGCCAATTCTAAAAATAACGTCGAAAGACGTTCGGCCGGTTTAGGATATATTCTTACAAATTAGGGACAACCCAGTTCTCGTTATTTGCTGATTTGTTGTTTGTTTGTTTTAAACTACGATAAATTCACATTAATCTACACATGATAGTACTTAGTTTTAAGTCAGTATATAATCACAGACACGTAATATAAATGCGGTGGTTGGAAAACAATGCGTTGTACAAATGTACACACGAATGCTTCTATGAACATTTCATTTCAGGTTATTCATAGTGCTAGCACTATGTGTTTAACAGAAATTCTTTTTAAAATAGTGAAGACATTTTTATATAATATCATTGTTCAATCAAAGTATATCTGAAAGACAAGACAGAATTTAGCTTCAGGTATATATCATGAATTTTAATTTCGTTTAAGAATGTTGTTCCTTTTTATTTAGATGATAATTACTTAAAATCATTAGAAATATAAGATTTAAAATATAAGACTCCGTTTCCACTAACAATAAAGATCGATCATTTCTGAGATCGCCGATCTTTAGTATTGCAAAAATGAGAAAGATTGATCTTCAATCGGACGTAAACATTCCATCTCCAGATGTAGTTTTAAAAGACCGATTTTTCTTCAAATGAAAACGTTTTATATACATCGTGATCGACTTTTCAATCAATCAATCGATATAAAATTCCAAGTGTTATATGTAGATATGAAAATAAATCTGCGCATGGTCAGTTTAAAAATGTTCTTAAAAAAAGCTGATTTCAGTGTTTATTCTCAAATGATTTGACAGAACGTGCCATAGAGATAATAAAAACCAAATAAATATATTCGACGTTTTTTGCGTCATTCTTCTGAAAATATATAAATAAAAAAAGACGATGTGGTATGATTGCAAATAACACAATTCTCCACAAATGACCAATTGACACAGGAAATTATTAACTATGGGTCAAAGTACGGCCTACAACATTGAGCAAATCCCATACCGCATAAACAACTACAAAAGGTCCCAAAAGGACAAATGTAACACAATTCAAACTAGAAAATAACAAAACAAAATTAATGAAAAACTAATAGATGTAGTTCTTTTACAAACAACAACCCCTTAATTACCGACTCCTGAGTTGAGACAGGACCCGTTTCAGCGCTCGACTGATACCATTACTTATTCGTTCCTTATTTGCTTATACGTTGAAATACGTTGCACCTATTACGAAACAAATCTTTTCAATTGTTTTCTTGTCTCTGGTGTTAGGTATGGGTTCTTAAAAGTGAAACATACCTATTACCGTGTATGTACCAGTTTTAGCGCTAGACCGATGACCTGCTACTTATTCGCTTACAATATGTTTGTTAAAGGTAACACCTTTTTAAACAAATCTTTTCCATTTTTTTTTCTTGCCTCTGATGCTATATAGTGGTTCTAAGAGGTAAAATAACCCTATACTAAGGCGTAAATACTCGTTTCAGTGCTCAACTGATGCCCTGTTACTTATTCGTTCCATATTCGCTTACTATACGTGTGGTATTCGGTGCACCTTTTAAAAAATATCTTTTCAATTGTATTTATTCATTATTATTTTTTATTTTCTGTAAATTACTCATCTTCCGTTATACGTAATTTTTTTTCTGACAATTCTTTGTTTATGATTACTTATGACATGTTAATCAAAAATAAAATTAATAAATGCAGAAGCATATAATTATCTCACGAACCAAATATTTCCTTATTCAATTTTCTACGATTTTTTGTTATCGAAATGGTTAGACCGATTATTTTAGATATGCAATGTATACTAAATGTAAACGCACAAGTTCTTAAAAGATCGAAAACGAGAGATGCTCTTCAGAGATAGATTTTATTTCAATTCCGTGCAAGTGTTAACGGGGTCTAATTATCATCATATCTGTTTTGATCATTCATCCTTAGGCATCAAAGAATGTCGAAATATTCCGTAATGTTGCTAGAAATTCAGTCTAAGTATACTCATACAGATGTCATACCGTGAGTATGGATAAAACCTAGTCCGACCTCTTTTCTCAAATCTCCTTTTAATTGATTTTTTCCATATGCATTCCTCTGTAATTCTTCATTCCGACAACTTTTTAACACAGACACGATTATGTTTTTTTCATACAAAAATTGCGCACCTTGCACATAAATATCAAATTTGGTAAATCGGAACAAACTCGGAATGGTCATATAAAAAACCTAGAATGTTAGAAGCTTTTATGTTAACTTCTCTAGATGTACTTTGTTTTACATGTACACGTCGTTAGGTTACTGTTTTGTTGGTGTTTATCAGAAATCTAATTATTATATTCATGTAAAAATGTAAGTGCCGTACACATTCAAAATACGTCAGTGCAATTTGCCATATCCATATATAGGCACGTTATGTACCTATTGCTAAAGATACATTGAATTTTGAGGACATGTCCAGAATGATTGATGATTTTCGTACTTTCTTAATGATTTGTAAAATATCGATATAATTAAGAACGAAAGTCTATACATATAGAAAATTAAGGAAAAAAGTATTATATTATAATTTGATTGGCTCATCTTTCTGTCGAGTATCCAGATTCTGTATCTTTTCTTTGCAGTCATTTTTGTGTATTTGTTGTTGTTAGATTGCTGTATAGTTGACTCTCTTTTCATTCTCATATTTTATCCAATTCTGGAACATGTTTATTATATAAAAACAATTTTCATTTTTTTTCTCGGAAAATTAACTTATCAAAACGATTGTCACTCTCTCCATCGGCTCAAAGAGGAATAACTCTAATAGACGTTTCCAGTTCGCGGAAACCGCGACGTCACAAACCGCTGACGGCATAGTACTGTTGCGCTTGTATATGCGCATAAACAATAGAGGGATTTGTCTTTAAGGGGTCAATTGACAATTTTGGTTATATTAACTTATTTGTAGATCTTACTTTGCTGATCATTTTTGCTGTTTACAGTTTATCTTTATCTATAATAATATTCAAGATAATGACCAAAAACTGCAAAATTTCCTTAAAATTACCAATTAAGTGGCAGCAACCCAACAATGGATTGTTTGATTCATCTGAAAATTTCAGGGCTAATAGATCTTGACCTAATGAACATTTTTACCCTGTCAGATTTGCTTTAAATGCTTTTGTTTTTGAGATATAAGCCAAAAACTGCATTTGGCCCCTATGTTCTATTTTAAGTAACAGCGGCCATTTTGGTTGGTTGGCCAGGTCACCAGCCACAATTTTCAAACTAGATACCCCAATGATGGTTGTGGTCAAGTTTAGTTCAATTTGGCCCAGTAGTTCCAGAGGAGAAGATTTTTGTAAAAGATAACTAAGATTTATGAAAAATGGTTAAAAATTGACTATAAAGGGCAATAACTCCTAAAGGGGTCAACTGACCATTTCAGTCATGTTGACTTATTTTTAGGTCTTACTTTGCTGAACATTTTTGCTGTTTACAGTTTATCTCTACCTATAATAATATTCATGATAATAACCAAAAACAGCAAAATTTCCTTAAAATTTCAAATTCAGGGGCAGCAACCCAACAACGGGTTGTCCGATTCATCAGAAAATTTCAGGGCAGATAGATCTTGACCTGATAATCAATTTTACCCATGTCAGATTTGCTCTAAATGCTTCGGTTTTTGAGTTAAAAGCCAAAAACTGCATTTGACCCCTATGTTCTATTTTTAGCAATGGCGACCATGTTTGTTTATAGATCAAAACTTTGGATACAATTTATAAACTAGATACCCTAAGGAACATTCAGTTAAAGTTAGGAAGTATTTGGCCTAGTAGTTTGAGAGGAGAAGATTCTTGAAATAGTTTACGACCACAGACGACAACGACAGACGACGGACGACGACGGACGCCAAGTGATGGCATAAGCTCACTTGGCCCTTCGGGCCATGTGAGCTAAAAAAGGCAACTTGAAAAAAAAGTATTAAGACATTCGACTGTTTTCATATTTCTAACAATATTTAATTATATGTGATAAGGTTGTATTTTTGCCAGGCTTTAATGAAAACCAAAGAAATCTAAAGTTTGGGGTGAAATCCATAGCACCCCATTAAAAGTAAATGGTCTGTACTGAAATGTTTTTAATGCATAAAAAAAATTGGCAGCATACTCCTAAGGACATGTTTTAATTGAATTCACACAGGCCACACAGTTTGGGTATATTTAATATTGTAAGAAAGAGAATAATTGCAATGAGTGGGGCAGCCCCCCTTATCCTAAAGGAGCATACTCATTGCAATCGAAGATAGATTTAATATAGAGAGAGTATATTTATTTTTCAAGCTAACCATTCATTTTCTCTACATCTTTGTGTAGTTAGGGTTGCTTCTTATTGATTTGGCATGATCTATATCCATTAACATTTCAAATGAGCCCTTTCTTCGTACAGGCATGTTTACAGATATCCATGAAGATTTAAGTCACGGAGGAGTGGTTTCATCTTTGTCGTCTTCACAACGATTTGTAGAAAATATGCCATACTTCAAGCTGCTGTCGAATTATTTAACCACTGAAATTGATTCCATAAAGTCAGGCTCCACAGATTCTGTACCCGATTTGTTTGAGAGAATGGTTATCGTGTCAGTTATGAATATCCGCTGCATCATCGTCAATGATATCATCACACATCATTACATGTGCCTGAATCTGTATAAACAGTTTACTAATAAACTTTTTTGTTTGTTATTTGTCTTAAAATTGACACAAGACGACAGCGTAAAGTACTCCTCCATGACTTCATGGATACCCGTAAACAATTTCCATATGCTTTATCATTAAATGGTCACATGAACGCTTGACGGGAAGCTAAGAAAAACCGAACTTGAAATGCGTAATTGACCCAGACTTTAAATCATTTCCGGAAAGGACCCAAAGTTCCGGATTGCGTCAATAGAAGTATTAAAAAAAATTTCTTCAAATTTAAAGCAATAAAATTTTCACAGTCGGGAGGATTTTCAAGGGTCGGTCGGTAAACTGCAAACAAACAATCTTTTAATTTAAGCCTAACGAATAGATTTATATTCATGTATATACATTAAAAAGAACTATTCTATATTGTCATTCCAAAAGGGCCTAAGGAGGCGTAGAGTATAAGCAGAGACATTTTAGAAATAAATACTAAAGTATTTGTTTTACTGACAACAATGCTAAGAAATAAATGATCATACCCGAAACCATTCCACACAGCTGTCATACATGTCATATGTGTCATACTGGAGCACTCTCTGTTCCCATTGTAGTGCCTGCACTCTAACTCTATCATTGTATGAGCCTTCATTTCTTTTTATTTCCCTGTAACGATGATTACAAGATTTCTTTTGTGGTTTCTGTTAAAAAAAAAAGGATAATACTTTTGAATTGATTTTATATTCAAATATCAAACTATTATTCTTAAATTAGTGTGGATGCCAAATGACCATTCTTTTGCCGTTTGGTTGCTGTCTTATTTTCATATGTCCAACAACTTGTTTCTTTTTCTAAGGGATATATTGCAGTTAACCAACAATACATTATTCTTAGAACATCAATCAAGTATAAAATATCTTCAATATATCTAAGATATCTAAAAATAAATACTTTGTTCTAATTACTATAGGCCAATTTGATGACCTTTTTGTCTTTGTCTAACAAAATTTTAGCAAGTTGTCACTACAATGAAACAGTTTTACTAGAATTATTATTATTTTTTTGTGTTTAAACGCCAACTTTTTGTGGAGGAAGACAGAGTATCCGTAAAAAACCTCCCATTGATAGGAAAACTGACAATCGTAGTCAATTGAAATTGGAGTTGAGTGCACCTTCATGGGCAGGGTTCAAACTCACAACCTCAGTGTTGACTGGCTAGTGATTACAGTAGTAACTACTTAGACCACTTATTTAATTAAAATAAGATAGGTACCTGAGGTTGTGTGATCTTTAAATACATTGGTATAGATTTGACATTATATTTGGAGAAATATAGATCAGTGCAGCAAACTTTCATTCCAATGATTTCTTGGCTGAAGTCATCTGATATTTTTTCAAAGTAGTTTAAGTTTGACTGGATTGTCTCTTCTTGGAGTGACGTGAAGTAGGTGCAGCATTTGATATGTTGTTGTAGAAAGTCTTCTGGAATTTCATCTTTACTGAATAGGCAATGAATCTCAGTGCTTGATTCTGCTGGACCTGTAATGGAAGATTACAACAGATGTAAATACATGTTCAAATAATACATCCATCTGGTGAACATTTTTATATTATCAATTTATTTATGTAACATGGGAAGTTTTCTAATATGAAACTTTTACTCTACAAGAAAAATTTATATATTTCAGGTCTTTACCTCAACAGAAGTCTAAGTAGTGACATGTCTTTTTGCAAACAGCTACTTTGTAAGGGTAAAAAATCACCCTCAAATTGTGATTCATATCTCAACAAGAGTGCACACGCTGAAATGTCTCGCCTTCTATACTAATCATTGATATTATGTTGATAGTCCTAAGTATAAAGCTAAGCTTTAATACAACTGTCACATAAACTTAACATTAACCAAGATAACTAAACAAAGACCAATGAACCATGAAAATGAGGTCAAGGTCAGATGAACCATGCCAGGCAGACATGTACAGCTAACAATGCTTCTATACAACATATATAGTTGATCTATTACTTATAGTTTAAGAAAAATAGACTAAAACACAAAAACTTAAAACTGTGCAATGAATCGTGAAAATGAGGTCACGGTCAAATAAAACCTGCGCGACTGACATAAAAATCATAAAATATTTCCATACACCAAATATCGATGACCTATGGCATATAGTATTAGATAAAAAGACCAAAACTCAAAAACTTAACTTTGACCACTGAACCATGAAAATGAGGTCAAGGTCACATCACATCTGCCGGCTAGATAGGTACACCTTATAATCATTCCATACAACAAATATAGTAGACCTATTGCATATAGTATGAGAAAAACAGACCAAAACACAAAAATTTAACTATAACCACTGAACCATGAAAATGAGGTCAAGGTCAGATGACACCTGCCAGTTGGACATGTACACCTTACAGTCCTTCCATACACGGAATATACTAGCCCTATTGTTTGTAGTATCTGAGATATGGACTTGACCACCAAAACTTAACCTTGTTCACTGATCCATGAAATGAGGTCGAGGTCAAGTGAAAACTGTCTGACAGACATGAGGACCTTTCAAGGTACGCACATATCAAATATAGTTATCCTATTACATATAATAAGAGAGAATTCAACATTACAAAAAATCTGCTCTTTTTTCAAGTGGTCACTGAACCATGAAAATGAGGTCAAGGACATTGGACATGTGACTGACGGAAACTTGGTAACATGAGGCATCTATATACAAAGTATGAAGCATCCAGGTCTTCCACCTTCTAAAATATAAAGCTTTTAAGTAGTAAGCTAACACCGCCGCCGCCGCTGTAGCCGCCGCCGGATCACTATCCCTATGTCGAGCTTTCTGCAACAAAAGTTGCAGGCTCGACAATAAAATGATATCATCCTGAATATGAAATTAATATTTTCTGCTAGACTTCAAGCAGGCAGGAATTAATCAACTATAACCAAACAATAGACATAAGAAGATGTGGTATGAGTGCCAAATGTCATTTCAACACCAGTAAACAGATATCTTCATCTCATTTAAGTACTTCCATGACCATGATTATTGTAAACTGTTTATCTTAAGCACTGCCTATCATGGAAAAATAAAGGATATATACATAGGGTATCCATCAATGACACAAAATCTTTAAAATCTTGTCTATATTTGTATCAGAATTTGGAATGATAAGTCCCTCCTACTTAACAATGATATATAAAATCTTATTATTGATACTGTCAACTTACTGAAATATTTTTCACACAGTTGTTCTATCTGTCCCTGTATACTGTCTACACCTAAGAATCCCAAACAGATCAAATAAACTTCAGAATTACCACTCTTACTTGTAGCTGGTTTAAATACAGTCACCTGTTTTAGAGAAAAATCATAGTATCATAAATAATGTAATGGATAATAAAAATAAGAAATGTATAGACATTATGTATAGGGAAATATACTGAGCCTTGTAAAATGTATTTATTGTTTTCATTCTCTGTTTCATTTAATTTAAAATATTATCCTGCTACTCTACTGTTAGGCCAATTAAAATTAATTGGTAGATTTTCATCCCCGCCCGCCCCTCTGAAATCGCCCCGCCCTGAATTTTTTTATTTTATAAAATTTACGATTTCCGGATTTTGTTAATTCCTGTTACCGGTAACCATTAAAATTTCGTTTCATTCAATGCGGTTTTGTACCTCGAGTAAATCTAACCAAAATGATTAAGTCTACCTTTCCGCTGCTCTATGATGACAACATCATCTTCCGAGGGTAAAGATTGATTACGAGAATGACATGAAATATTGGTGTTACGAGAAAAACGCTGTTTCCAAGACTGCAAATCGCGGCATGTCACAAATTTCTGTGATTAGAAAACTGCGGACTTTTTTATTTATGCAATGACTTTGTCTCAGGAAATTTAAACTGTAAATGATACCCAAAGCACAAGATTCGTGGAAATTATTGATACAGAAAACATGACTGAATTATAGATATTGAAACACAAGCACGAACTTGTCAGATTTATGACCGTTTATTGAATTTAAAAAGTCGACTAACATACACATTTTATTTATGCAAGCCCTTGCATTTTACCCATGGCTGTCTTTTTATGTTGACAAACAGCAAATGTCCCAATACAGCCAAAAAGACTCATTAAACAACAACTTTTTTTTAATTATTAAGTTCATGTTTTACATGATAATTATATTTTCATCTTGCATATAAAGTACCAACCCTATTATTTTCAACACTCTCTGAGCTTTCATTTTTGTCGAGCCTTCGACTTTAGTCGAAAAAGCGAGACTAAGCGATCCTACATTCCGTCGTCGTCGGCGTCCACAAATATTCACTCTGTGGTTAAAGTTTTTGAAATTTTAATAACTTTCTTAAACTATACTGAATTTCTACCAAACTTGGACAGAAGCTTGTTTATGATCATAAGAAAGTATCCAGAAGTAAATTTTGTAAAAATAAAATTCCATTTTTTCCGTATTTTACCTATAAATGGACTTAGTTTTTCTGCGAGGAAACATTACATTCACTCTGTGGTTAAAGTTTTTAAAATTTTAATAACTTTCATAAACTATCCTTGATTTGTACCAAACTTGGACAGAAGCTTGTTTATGATCAAAAGATAGTATCAAGAAGAAAATTTTGTAAAAATAAATTTCCACTTTTCCATATTTTACTTATAAATGGACTTAGTTTTTCTGCGAGGAAACATTACATTCACTCTGTGGTTAAAGTTTTTAAAATTTTAATAACTTTCATAAACTATCCTTGATTTGTACCAAACTTGGACAGAAGCTTGTTTATGATCATAAGATAGTATCAAGAAGAAAATTTTGTAAAAATAAATTTCCACTTTTCCGTATTTTACTTATAAATGGACTTAGTTTTTTTTGCCAGAAACAAAACATTCACTCTGTGGTTTAAGTTTTTAAAATTTTTATAATGTTCTTAAACTATCCTGGATTTCTACCAAACTTAGACAAAAGCTTGTTTCTGATTTTAAGATATTATTCAGAAGTAAATTTTGTAATAAAAAAATTAACTTTTTCCATATTTTACTTATAAATGAACTTAGTTTTTCTTCCAGTTAACATTACATACAGTCTGCAGTTAAAGATTATAAAACATTTATTAGATTCATAAACTATTCCGGATTTTTTACCAAACTTGGAAGCTTCTTTCAATCAAAAGACAGTATCGAGAGGGAAATTTTTATTGATGTTTTTCCTCATTTTTGTTGAGTCTGCGATTAACAGCAAAAGTAGGCGAGACACTGGGTTCCGTGGAACCCTTACGAATTTTATTCTGTACTCATAATAATTGTGTTGCATACCAATGCATTTGCTTCATTTTATGGTAATACAAACCATTGTTTAGAAACCCAAATACATTTTGTGTAGGTAGTCTTAACTGAAGAGAGTATTTCTCACACGTTTTTGTTGTTTAAAAGTTTTTAAAGCCGCAATTAGATATATTTATTCAAGGATTTGAAATATTATGTAAGATTCCTCATACTTGTGTATACATGATATAAGCTTATTATTACACTTGCATATACGAAGAACTCGTCACAAAAGGGTTTCATATGAAATAAAATTTAAAAAATAAAATCCTCCCACCCGCCCCATTATTTTCAAAAATTTGGATGAAAATCTACTAATTAATTTTAGTTGGCCTTATCTTAGAACACATTTTTTGTTTTTGTTTTATCTTAATATTTCTGAAAAAAGGGAACAGCAAGGTCTTGTTTTTAATGCCTGTGTTTAAGGAAATGAGTGTAAGAAGCCAGGACATGATGTCATCTCTCATGATGGTCCTTTTATTTTTAGAATACTTCTCACCATCTTTTAATGTCTTTTTCTGAAATATTTTGTTTTTCTATTTCACCTACCTCTGTAAACATACAATTCAAAAGATACAACAAACAAATGGTATCACATTCAAACATTGTAAACTTCTTCAGCACCATATTTCCTCCAGGGGACAATATCAAAATGGATGACAACACTTCACAGTAATGTAACTTTGAGACGACCTTCTCCTGTTCTGCTGGATTATTCTGACAATCAATACTGCCATCAGCCGTAACCTATAAATCAGTAAAATGTAGATTACATTTGTATATATAGAAACCTGTTATTGTTTTGAACAAATTTGGTTGTTATTTTGAAAAAGAGTTACCATCAAGCTTGGCATATTGTTTAGATCCTTGTCTATAGTTGAAGACCTTGATGATGACCTCTAGTTGCATTGTGGTTTTTTTTTTTTTTCGGGTTCATGTCTCATTGAATATTTTTTGTATTTCCAAAAAACAAAATGGGTGATATCATACAATATATTAACTTTACTTGAACACTCATATATGATGTACATTTTGGTGCTTAACATCCAGTGACAAATTATTAAGGACAAGAACATGTTTTGTGTAATATCAGAATTATCCAAGTGTTAGACTGTAAATTAAAGCTGAGTCAATTTTTTAAAGTGTTAGACATTACTGTTGGTCTTTCATTTTATCAATGCTGTAATTATATGCCTCAGTGTGTTATCAAAAACCTTAAAATATGTATTATCTGTTACATTACATAAAACATTATTGTCATACTTACCAGTGTAACAGGTCCCATCACTGCTACCTTATCTTTAATTTGTTGTATATTCTGCCAGGACATGAGGTTACCAGTATTATCTACACCAAAGTCCCAGTTGCCATAGCTACCACGTACAAATCTATCATCATCGATCATCTCACTAGGGTTGTTTCCTTCATAATATGGATTGAGTGTGGTACCTACCCAGTTCCATGTACCACTGTAATCTGTACAGACAAACATTATTTATACATCTTATAAGAATATCATGAAATGTACATTCTATCAATACACTCTCTAAGCACACCACATTCTTTGTATGTATGTTCAATATCAAAGGGCATTTACATGTACATTCTAGTAACATTTTAACTCGATATGGACTTTGACCTGATCATGATTTAAGTTGCTACATTTTAATTGCAAAGGGTTGACACTGTAGCATGATCATGATATATATGGTATATTTCATGTTTTTGTTTGTTTCAGAAGACTCAGCTGATGTTTTTATGTATGATGATTCTAGTGATGATCAAACACAGAATAATAGAAGATTTGTACCTTTAACTTAATGTGAACAATCACAATGAGCATGATGGGTTGATAAATTAATAATTTTTCAGTGATTTACAACTGCCAATTGATAAACCTATATGATCTGTGTGCAATTTAAGGAACTATTACATTTCTATGTACTTTTCTTGTCACTAGAAAAAAAACCTCCAATGTCACAGACCTATGGTGATTGTTTTACAAACACCCTTTAAGGTTAATTATTGTTTAATATAGCTGAGAATACATTAATGATTACATTTCTAGAATATATTAATGA
Organism: Mytilus galloprovincialis; assembly: GCF_965363235.1. NCBI lineage: Eukaryota > Metazoa > Mollusca > Bivalvia > Mytilida > Mytilidae > Mytilus > Mytilus galloprovincialis. The sequence goes on along the minus strand of NC_134839.1, from coordinate 22,351,350 downwards.
TTACATTTCTAGAATGCAAAATTCATGTTTTTTTTAAGTGTAGTATTTTCAGTATTTATAATTCTTACCAGAGGAAACAAGATAATGATTTAGGCTTGTTATAAATGCTCCTGGTGCTTCACACAAATGAACAGAATTAAAAGTATCATTTTGAAGGTCAACAAGGTCATAGGCTGATACCATTTCATAGAATTTGCACCATGCTTGTGTGCATAGTTCTGGACGTACAGTCTGACGTAATTCTGAATTTACATTCCCTGCAAGATTCATAAATGTTGTGTGCTGATGCCATTTTACAATGTCTTTATCACTCAGTTTGTCTTTCAAGCTATTCAAATTTGATTTCAAGGTCATTAACTCTTTAATTTCCCAATCATCTTTATGTTTGATAAAATTTTCTGGCACCTTCCAAATGCCACCTTTGGGTTTGGAATATGTGAATTTCTTTTCAAAAACATTCTGTACTTTTTGACGAAGAATTGGATCTAACTGTAGCTCAGCTGCTGTATTGGAAAATTTTCTTTTCCTCCATCCTGCCATTTATTACATTATTCTGAAAAAGTATATATTTATAATATTATATTATTCATAAAAAAAATTCAGGTGTGGCCACTATAAATAATGTCTGATAATGATACTCAAATATTATAAGTTAGCAGGTAACCAGTTTAACATATAGAATAGACGATGTATTCAGTACAAAATAATAGGTTATTTGTTGCCTTTTGTTCATGTTGTTGTTTCATTCTTCTGCATTTGTTTAATATTAGCTATTTTAGTATTTAAAGGTTATTCAATCATTAAAGAATAGAACTATTTTAGTTTCAAAGTCATCATGGTCACATTCATTAGAAACATTTCCCTAAGATACAAATGTAAGAACAATACATGTACATGTACCTGGTATTATATCACAAAACATGTCCATTTTTGGAATATTCCTGGACTTTAATATTCTTTATATTTATAATTGAAATAGAGGACTCCTCTTTTAGAAAAGCAGTTCTAAATGTATTCATGGTAATAATTATGAAGCTTCTCCTTTCACCCTCTTGCAGCTATTAATTTTTTAAGGTTGCATTTTGTGTGCCAGAAAATATGAAAGCTCTACATCTGTGATGTCAAATGCCCAGAAATTGCTTCACTCGATGTATGACAAGTAGTAGTTACATTTGGGATCCATTAAGAAAAATATAACATTGTATAATATTTGGTCTTTTATTTGAAAGAGAAACAGCAATGAGGATAAGCTTGCATAAAATAAAACATGTAAATATGTGTCCCTTCGGCACAGTCGAAGGGAGTATTTCTCAGGCAGCACTATCCATATGTATTGGAAAAGAAACAAGTACCTGTGAGTTGAGGGTAGTCCAAATAATTATGACCTCTTGTAAGGCTATTTTGATTTTTTTGCTGGGGCGCATGTGGAAAAAAATTAAAATAGCCTTGCAAGATGTTATAATTATTTGGACTAGGTTGAGGGGTATCTCTCATTTGGGGGGTTGTCCCCAATCTGATAATCATGTATGTGTATGTATGTGAAAAGCAAGCATAGTAGAAATTCATATGACATACGAAATTTAAACTTATGATCTGTTTCAACCAGATGGGCACACCGGCACTTGTTTCTGTCAATGTGGGGTTTACTATCCACACCTTGAGAAAAATAATTTTTCGTACAGGTGTTGATAGTAAACTCCACATTATTGACAGAAACAAGTCACGGTGCCTGTGGATGGGCACGTTTATTTTTCGCAAAAAAAACAACTGTTATGGTATCTATATCGGTTCTTAAAGCATGGTCTAGTGTATTTGATGCAATATTAGACTATCGTTGAGATCAGTAAATATATAAGCTTTCAATTCGTCACTTTCAAAAGATTATACCTTAAAATTAATTTTACAGCAGTCAGGTGTAGATAAGATTGACACAACAGCAGGGGTCCAGTTAAGCTATTTACAAACTTTACACTGGTTCCCTTTATGGTTTTCTCCCTTCACTCTAGCTAATTTTACCTAGGCGGAGTACCAGATGTAGGCGTGAGTAAACCTACACACAAACTCGGTTACAAGATCCGGATGAAACTGACGCTATCCGATGTGGGATTTCTTTAAACAATTTAGAGGCAAATATTCAGTAGTAGCCAGGATATCATGAAATGTAATGAAAATGTTTGAGACATAAAGTACATTTTAATTCACAAAAAAAGTTAGATTACTTTGCAGTCTTCCAAGTCTGGTGAATCTATTATAAATTTCATAAGCCAGTTAAAACACTGACATGAGATCGTTTAAATCATCATAAAACATAAATAACTCTTACACTCTAAATTGAGTTTTTGTCAGTTTTGACTGGGACTATTGTATTAGTACAATAGTCAAAGGTTTTGATGTTATTTAAAAAGCCGAATAACTAAAACAAATGAACCTGTAAGTATAAGAGATATTCAACAAAATAAGAATGTGAAATACTACCAGAAATTCAGTTTGTCAGTTTATCCAGTTTCTAATAATTTTGCTGGATGATATATGTAACAGCAATGCACAGGCACTCGTCTCAGAAAAAAAAAATCCTGTATACCTTTATATAACACATAAAGGTATACAGGAAAAAAATATCTGAGACGAGGGAGCGATGTCATAAAAAGTTCTATTTTAATACAACTAACCATTAGATTAAACACAAAAGTGGTTGGTACCCTTGGAGTCTTAGTGCACTTAAAACAGATAATTATTAAGATTTTAAAAGAGTTTAATAAGAATTCTAGAAAATTTGTAAGTGTTCCGCGGAACCCAGTGTGCCTACTGTTGCTGTAAATTGCACTCTCAACAAAAAGGAGGAAAAAAAATATTCCGCTTGATACTATCTTTTGATTGTGAGAAGCTTCTGTCCAAGTTTGGTAAAAATCCAGATAGTTTATGAATCTAATAAATGTTTTAAAATCTTTAACTGCAGACTGGATGAAATGTTAACTGGAAGAAAAACTAAGTCCATGTATAAGTAAAATACAGATACACAGGTACAAAATATTAACAAAACTGTCTTCTAGATACTAGCATTTGATCATAAACAAGCTTCTGTCCAAGTTTGGTACAAATTAAAAATAGTATAAGAAAGTTATCAAAATTTTAAAAAATTTAACCGCAGAGTGAATGTGTTGTTTCTTGGCAGAAAATCTAAGTCCATTTAAAGTAAAATACGGAAAAAATGGATTTATCTTTTTACAAAATTTATTTCTGGATACTATCTTATAAACAAGCTTCTGTCCAAGTTTGGTACAAACCAAGAATAGTTTAAGAAAGTTATTAAAATTTTAAAAACTTTAACCACAGAGTGAATGTAATGTTTTTCCCCAGAAAAACTAAGAAAACTAAGTCCATTTATAAATAAAATAAGGAAAAAATGGAATTTTATTTTTACCAAATTTACTTCTGGATACTATCTTATGATCATTAACAAGCTTCTGTCCAAGTTTGGTAGAAATCAAGGACAGTTTAAGAAAGTTATTAAAATTTTAAAAACTTTAACCACAGAGTGAATGTAATGTTTCCCTGCAGAAAAACTAAGTCCATTTATAAGTAAAATATGGAAAAAATGGAATTTTATTTTTACAAAATTTACTTCTGGATACTATCTTATGATCATAAACAAGCTTCTGTCCAAGTTTGGTATAAATCCAGTATGGTTTAAGAAAGTTATTAAAATTTCAAAAACTTAAGCCACAGAGTGAATATTTGTGGACGCCGCCGCCGACACCGACGACGACGGAATGTAGGATCGCTTAGTCTCGCTTTTTCGACTGAAGTCGAAGGCTTAACAAAAATGGAAAGGTTTAGATCATGGGATGTTACTCTAGTGTTATCATTAGTTTTCTTCTGAAAAAAAGACTTTCCGTTGGCCACATACTTCTTTGTGACCATGTATGTAGTCACACCACTGTGATCATGGATGTATGGTCACACCACTGTGATTATGTATGTATGGTCACACCACTGTGATCTTGCATGTATGGTCACACCACTGTGATCATGAATGTATGGTCACACTACTGTGATCATGGATGTATGGTCACACCACTGTGATTATGCATGTATGGTCACACTACTGTGATCATGGATATATTGTCACACCACTGTGATCATGTATGTATGGTCACACCACTATGATCATGCATGTATGGTCACACCACTGTGATTATGCATGTATGTAGTCACACCACTGTGATCATGCATGTATGGTCACACCACTGTGATTATGCATTTATGTAGTCACATCACTGTTATCATGTATGGATGGTCACACCGCTGTGATCTTGCATGTATTTACTTTTCTGCATTGGCTAGAGGTATAGGGGAGGGTTGAGATCTCACAAACATGTTTAACCCCGCCGCATTTTTGCACCTGTCCCAAGTAAGGAGCCTCTGGCCTTTGTTAATCTTGTATTATTTTAACTTTTAGTTTCTTGTGTACAATTTGGAGTTTAGTATGGTGTTCATTATCACTGAACCAGTATATATTTGTTTAGGGGCCAGCTGAAGGACGCCTCTGGGTGCGAGAATTTCTCGTGGCATTGAAGACCTGTTGGTGACCTTCTGCTGTTGTCTGCTCTATGGTCGGGTTGTTGTCTCTTTGGCACATTCCCTATTTCCATTCTCAATTTTATGGTCACACCACTGCGATTATGCATGTATGGTCACACCACTGCGATTATGCATGTATGGTCACACCACTGTGATTATGCATGTATGGTCACACTACTGTGATCATGAATGTATGGTCACACCACTGTGATCATGTATGTATGGTCACACCACTGTGATCATAGATGTATGGTCACACCACTGTGATTATGTATGTATGGTCACACCACTGTGATATTGCATGTATGGTCGGGATCAGTTCGTTGATCCAAAAGGTCAATAGTCCGAAGGGTCAATAGTCCGAAGGGTCAATGGTCCGAAAGGGTCAATAGTCCGAAGGGTCAATGGTCCGAAAGGTCATTGGTCCGAAGTGTACTAGTCGGTAATACTTCGTTAATAATCTTCTCCCTAGTAAGGAGGGTATGGACAGGGCCGGAACCCAGAGATATGGGCGGGAACCGGGAGACAAGGGACGGGGAACCAGGAGTGGAGGGGACGGGAACCCGGGAGTGAGGGACAGGAACCGGGGTGAATGAGACGGGAATCAACATAGATAAGAGGGTGGACAGGGGGACGGGGGAAGAGGGGCGGGAAGCGGTGGTCAAAGGGGCGTGAAGCGGGGGCCGGAATTAACCGGAGAAAACCGAATATTTTGTACTCGGCATACCCTACTCCCCCCTACGAATTTGTCAAATCTTTATAGTAAACAGACGGCATTTCGGACCAATGACCCTTCAGACCAATGACCTTTCGGACCATTGACCTTTCGGACCAACAACCCTTCGGACCAACAACCTTTCGGACCAATGCCCTGGAACCTCATGGATGTATGGTCCCACCACGTACTGTGATCATGCATGTATGGTCACACCACTGTGATTATGCATGTATGTAGTCACACCACTGTGATCATGGATGTATGGTCACATTACTGTGATTATAGATGTATGGTCACACCACTGTGATCTTGCATGTATGGTCACACCACTGTGATCATGTATGTATGGTCACACCACTGTGATCTTGCATGTATGGTCACACCACTGGGATATTTTTCAAAAAGGAACTTCAATATGTGTGTCTAGTGTATGATCAGAGTCAAAAGAGTTAAAATCATAGGCGATTCCAGTAGGGGGGCCTGGGCCCCCCTTTCGTGGGAAAAATTTGGTTGATTATATAGGGAATCACTGAAGCATGACTGGAGCCTCCCCCCTTTATGAAAAGTTCTGGATCCGCCACTGAAAATATTGTGTCCAGGTAGGAAACAGTGTCTTCCTTCCTATGTGAACTAGCATGTTAAAAGTCTGGATGAGCTTGGCTTTAGGAAAAGCAGGTTTATATTCATATCAAAAATACATGGCCCTGGACATCTTCATCACACTGTTGAAACAACTTTGCCTAGGAAAGATGAAACCTTGTTACTTTTTTTTTTTTTTTTTTTTTTTTGTTGTTTGTTTTTTTTTGGGGGGGGGGGGGTATAAATTAACTGTTCTGAACAACCTATGTTTATCAATTTTTAACTTTGCAAAGTTTGATTATGACTAATTAAATCACTGTCTCTAAATAAAGAATACTTATCTATTTATTTTATAAAATGTTTGAGAACCTAAGGTCTGTTGTGGATAGTTGTGTCATGCTTAATCATACCAGACTAACTATCTTTATATATATTTGGCTACAAAATTTAGAACTTACAAGTATTTCTGTAATTAGCAAGCCATAAGATAAGATAAGAAAACTTTATTTTGATTTGGCATTAAAGTACAAATATACAACACAAGCTCTTAGGAGCTTTTGAACGAATATAAAAACAAATAAATAACATAAAAACAAACCAATTTGACATTTAAAACAACCTGTGATACAAAGTTGAAACTCACACACATAGCATGCAATAAAAATAAGCACCAATTTTAGATTAAAGTAAAACATGCTAGACCAGAGCAACCAAAAGAAACATAAAATACAAGTAGCTCAAGAATTATCTGCAAGCAGAGCAGCGACATTCCAAACCGTTTCAGGACTGAACAAGACTTTTAAAATGTGAAAAACTATTTTCAGTCTTGAAATGGTTTGGAAGGCTGTTCCATAAAGTAGCAACAGCAAATTAAATTGAACAATTTTTTACCATAACAGGTTGACTTTACCTGTAGAATTTCCAGAATATTTACATACCTGAAAGAATATTTAGATTTTTTGACACTCACCAAATTTTGTAGGCACGCAGGAGCTATATTATTTATAATTTTAAAAGTTTTTAGAGCCATTGTTCTTATCCGTCTGATCTGCAAGGATGGCACCTTAGCTTTAAGTAAGAGGTCATCATAGGAGCTGGTAAAATCCCCATATACAAAATGGATATCTCTTTCCTGCACCTTTTCTAGTTTTTTGGAATTTTTCTCAGTACAAAAATGCCATGCCAAAGGGCAAAAATTAAAATGACTAAGAATAAAAGTATGAAAAATAGTAAGTTTACTAAGTCTTTCCTAAAATGAGCCTAAACATTTTAAAACATTTAATTGCTGTGATGCCTTCCTACAGATTGAGCTGATATGAACATCAAAATTTAACTGATAGTCTATTTCAAAGGTCTTTTTGCCAACAGCCAAAACTTGAAATTTGTCAGGATTTGCTTGCATTTTATTCACCCTGAACCACCCAATAAGATTTTTTGAATCAGATTCCAAAGTTGAAATTAATAAATCGAAATCTGGAGTACAGAAAGACAAAGTATTGTCATCTGCATAGTTATATAAACTACTGTTTTTAACAAAAAGATAAATATCATTTATAAATATGTTAAACAAAAATGGCCCTAGTATAGAACCATTATAAGTGACTTGGAAATTGCCCTTCTTACTCAGTCAAAAGTTTATGACACTTAACATATGGAAATATAGGATTTTTTCCCGAAAAGCATTTATTACAGATCTGCAACATCAAAGTTTCTGCAAGTCCTAGATATATTTTTTTGCTACCAAAAAAGGGGGGGCTTTGCAAATTATAAAAACATTTTGAATAGAAATTATATAAGGTTCATCAAAGCATATCCTATTTATATATGGGTTATTTCTTCTGGGCTAATTTGACAACTAATATACCTTGAAGTAACTATATTTGAAAGTGTGTATTTCTGTAAAAAGGAGAAAACAAAAATGGATTCAAGATTTCATTAAATTGAGTGCTTAACCTTCTGATATTCTCCCTTGGAACTATGCCTTTTGAATGTAAATAAAATTTCATAAAGATTTGAGCAAGTTATCAATGACTGACAAATTTAAGACTGTATCTCAGTGTTAACTGTAAAAAGAAAAACTTAGTCACATTTAAGTAAAATATAGAAATATGAAAATAAACATGCAAAAATTTGGCTCTCTTTTTGGTCATAAAAATCGCTTGGATGTTGTATGCTATGAATATAGTCCACCAAACAAAACACTAAAAAGCAACAGCTGGTTGAATGGAATGAAATGAGGAACTGACGGAATATCAAAAAACAAAAGTGTTTAAAAAAGAATCACTTTAATATACATCATAAACATGTAACACAACACCATATACTAGCAGAAGTAGTCAAAAATCCATCTGTAAATATTTTAAATGTTCAAATCTGTCATATGATTCAAAGAAGATGCCCATTTCCTTCAGTACATATATATAAAACAATGACTTTTCTCTTTAGGGCCAATTTTTAATTTGCCTTCTTCGTTCTTCATTTAAATACTACTGTTCAAAGTTCACTGTCTCAAAAAGTTTCTCAATATTTGCATTTTTCATATTTAGAATCTTGAGCACATTTACAGGCTTATATGAGGCTCCCACAGGGTACCCCCCTCAGGTCGCAAGGTCGCTTTTAAATTAGTTGAGAGGTCGTTTTTAAGGGAAATGTACAGGTCGCAGGTCGCTTTTCCCAACACAGACGAAGTCAGTCAGAGGTCGTTGTTTTTCCAAATTTTACAGGTCGCAGGTCGTTTTTAGAAGGCCCTCAGGTCGGAAATCGCCTCTAATAAGCCCAGAGGTCACAGTTCGTTTTTGACCCTGCAGGAGCCTCTTATATGTTTTCTCAACTGAATTGTTATATTTTCATGTCTGTGGTCTTTTATAGGTTACTTACAGTACGTTCTAATTGTTGAAGGTTATAGGGTTATCTTTATAGTTATAGTGCATAGTTGTCTCATTGGATATCATAAATATTTTTTTTGCACCACATCTCCTTCATATTTTTATTAAGTATTCTAACATGATGTCTTAGTTCCTGAAACTTCCTTCATTATCGAGGGCCCTCATGGGGTTTTTGATTATGTGATTACTTGGCCGTTTTTTTAATGATTATTTGATTATTAAGCCAAATATTTCATGATTATTTGATTACCTAGGACTGTATTTTTAGTTTATGATTATTTGATTACTAAAGATAAGCAAATATTTAATGATTATGTGATTATATTGGCAAAAAAATGGTGATTATGTGATTACTAGGACCCCCCCATGAGGGGCCTCATTATCAGCTTTCTTTCAATTTTTTAACAGAATAAATGATGAATTACTTTTAAAAAAAAAACAATTTCTTATAATAAAACCAGGGTTTTTTCTGTACTATCTTACAATGTTTTATCACCAAGTCATATAGTTCAAACAAAATAGTGCAGTGAAGATATCATTTTTAGATCCTATCCAGTCAATGTCAGGCAATTTATTAATGACTAAGTTATACTTAGATATTGGAGTTACAATATGATGTGTATTTGAATAATCATATTTAACAAGAAGAATTTTCTTCATGAAAATTTACATAATTAATGGTGTATGAATCTTTGATAATCAAAGCGCTGTAAGCGCTGAAGGCAGTTAACCAAAAACCAAGGCAACCGTAATTATGAAGACTGTGGCAATGTTGCCTCAACATTAAACATTCATATATAGTACATTCATGTTTATCTAATGATTTATTTATTAAGGCAAATAATTTATATGTTATCAAGGTTTCAAAAGCAATGCATATATCAATGTATATTTTTTTATGGTGAGTCTGCAGTGGTACAAGTTCCCAATGATTGCAGTTGTTCTACTTGGTAGTTAACCTTGGTTTTATTTGACTGCTAGAAGTTCAATTTGACTTAGTATGAACATGTAATAGTATGAATGGACTGGTTTCCCTGGAAAGAAAACTGAGTTTGTGTTCTATAGTACAAAAGTTATGAGACACGAATCAGACAAATGTTCACTACAACAGAGATCAAAGGCGAGGTCTGACTCCCATACATATGAATATATATAATTTAAGGGTGGGGATCTCAACGGTTTTCAAGTTCTCAAACAGAGGATTTAGGGGGGAGGGGGCCAGCCCCCCCTTTTTTTGGGAAAAAAATGGTTGCTTATATAGGGAATCACTGAAGCGTGACTGGAGCGGGACCCTCTTAGGTCAGTCAGTGGGCCCCACTTATGAAAATTTCTGGATCCGCCACTGGGGGTAGGGTGACCCTAGGGACTTCCTCTACATTTCATTTTATTTGTTATATTGTCCCATACATGAATATATATGGTTTAGGGGTGGGGATCTCATTGGTTTCCAAGTTCTCAAACAGGAGGGGTCGGGTGACCCCAGGGACTCCCCCTATATTTCATTTAATTAGTTATATTGACCCATACATGAATATGTATTGTTTTGGTGTGGGGATCTCGACCGTTTCCAAGTTCTCAAACAGGAGGGTTTGGATGACCACAGGGACTTCCCCTATATTTCATTTGATTTGTTATATTGTCCCATACATGAGTATATATGGTTTAGGGGTAAGGATCTTGACCATTTCCAAGTTCTCAAACAGGAGGGTGAACAGTGACCTCAGGGACTCCCCCTATCTTTCATTTGAATTTTTATATTGTCCCGTACATGAATATATATGGTTAAGGGGTGGCGATCTAAATGGGTTTCAAATTCTCAAACAGGAGGGGGTGGGGTGACCCAAGGGACTCCCCCTATATTTCATCTGATTTGTTATATTGTCCCATACATGAATATATATGGTTTAGGGGTGGGGATCTCTACCATTTTTAAATTCTAAAACAGGAAGGGTGGGGTGACCCCCAGCGACTCTTCCTATATTTCAATTGATTTTTCATATTGTTACAAACATGAATATATATGGTTAAGGGGTATAGATCTCGACCGTTTCCAAGTTCTCAAACAGGAGAGGGTGGGGTAACTCCAGGGACTCCCCCTATATTTCATTTTTTATTTATTATATTGTCCTATACTTGAATATATGCAGGGGCGGATTCAGACGGGGGAGGGTTGCGGGCTTGCACCCCCTTAAATTTGCAAAGCATGGGTTGTTCTCAGCTAAATAAAGAATATTCCGATAATTTTACCTCAATTTTTTTTAGCCTCGCTCTGCTCGGCGAAAATTTAAGTTTGCGCCCCTCCGAACCTAAAATCCTGGATCTGCCCCTCATATGGTTTAGGGGTGGGGAGCTCGACCGTTTTCAAGTTATCAAACAGGAGGGGGCAGAGTGGCCCAAAGAATGCCACCTATATATCATATGATTTACTTAAATTAAGGTATATATAATATAGTTGCATTATTTGTGAAAATAAAGAAAGAAACTTTCAGCTACTTTAATTGACCCTTCAAAATTGAGAAAAACAAATAACCCCTCGAAATTGCAGTAATATGTTTACACTTTAAAAGCATCTCACATGCATTATCATCATTTATCATTTATAAAGAAAATTTAGACTGTGACCATGAACATGTATATTGTTAGATATACTGTTCCTAGCTGTCACGTTGTATTGGAATTTGTCAAAAAGTAATTTTGAGTTTCTGAATAAAAATATTTTTCTGCTTTTTCTTTCTTTTACATATATCTTTTGGTTTACAATACTAGTGTTTATATTCATTTACCATGCATAGATGTATTTTTTCACCTGCTTGGATTTATTTTGTAAATGAACGCCAAACCCGGAATTACCCTTATCCGCTTCCGGAATCGAAACGATTTTGTAAAATTTTGTCTTCCCGGCCGCCATTGTTATGTGTTTACAATGTTGTTTTTGTCAATCAGATACGATTTTACTCGAATTTATACAATATTTGTCGGCGATTTCTGTATAAAGCTAGCGGTTGAACAAAATGAACATCGCCGTCATGAATAATAATGATAAAAATAAGTTATTAGCTCGTTTAATTGGAGACTTTGGTGAACATGGTGAAAAGGTTTGCAAAGTAATTTCTTATTTTCTTTCTCAAGTGGAAGGTGACTACGTCGGGCGTAGCTAGAAACCAACTATCCTAGTCGAAATTTCGCTTTCAAAAGTGGAAGGTCGCGGACCTCGGACCACCGCTAATTTGCACACCTGCCTCAAAATTGAAAAGCTACGAAAATTTCTTTTTCTAATTTGAAATTGCCGCCAACAGCATGAACAGTTGAACTTATTATATAATAGACTACTGACGTAGTTGTACTACGTATTGATGACAAACAATATTCCTACGACTTTTGTCATTTGGGAAATCTAAACTACTTGTCTTAAGAGATTTTCGGCGATTAAATATTTCATACAATTGTTCTTTGACATCTTAGCTAAAAGCACAAGTCATAATGAACTACACAAGGATTCTTAATAAGCACTACTTCCTATGTGTAACTTTAAAACTTTTGGATAAATCGACGATCATTTAAGGTTTTTCTGGTCATATTTTTTGTAATCCAGAATAAAAAGTATTAAAAAAGTGTTCAATTAGTTATATATAACATAGTAGCAAGCTAGATAATAACAATGGCAAGTATTTCAGGATTTATTGGGTAGAACACACATCTAGGGTGCTCGCATAATGCAGCTTAACTGCATAAAAATAGGTTAAACTACAAATGTACAATCATGAGAAATGGAAGATAACTCCAACTCAAACTTATAATTTGCATAGCTAAAATACTATTCAATGTTTTATCTAAAATATGCAAAGTTGCATATGAAAGCAATCTTTTTACCTTTAGTGATCACAAGCACTTTGATTTATCATTTCTTTCTATAAAGTCTTTCAATATGAGTGATCAGTGGCGGATCCAGAAATTTTCATAAGTGGGGGCCCACTGACTGCCTAAGAGGGGGCCCGCTCCGGTCATGATTCAGCAGATTACCTATATAATCAACCAAATTTTTCCCAGAAAAGGGGGTGGGGCCCCCTCTAAATCCGCCTCTGATGATGCATATGAAATTGATATTAGATTCAAGACTTCCTTCCTCCAAATAATTTAATTTATTGAGTCTTGAATAATAACCACTCCTTACAAATAAATGACTTTAATGTATGTGGATTGGTTTGTTGAAATGTCAGTTGATTTATTGTATATGGTTAAATATGTCCAAATTGTATCTTTAAAGGATAGGTTTCCTCTTATGTTTTCCACCACTTCTTATTCCTTGCACGTAGTTCTAAAGGCCTTGAAGTCTATCTGCACATAAGTTCTTTTATTGTTCATGCTTGAAGAACAAACGAAAAAGACCAAGGTTGCCTAGTTGGCTGTTAACCTTAAAAATACAAAAAATTCTAAAACAATTATGTCAAGTAAATTGCAAATTTTTATCTGAGTCTACAGTTTTAATAAGATCCTCATTGAAAATATTGCATACTCCCTAGTATAAGATCATATTATGCACCAGATTTTGTATACAACTACCATTGAAAAGAAAGGTGTTTCTTTTGGCTCTCTTTTATTGCTAAGTTGTATGTACCTTTTCAAGTATATAGTATTTATAATGTATTCCCTATATTTTGTGAAAATGTTAAAGGAAAATATGTCTCCTGGCAGTTTTACCATTGTAAGTTATTTATAAATAAAATGGAGACGTTCATTATGTTACTTACACATGTAATGTTATGGCAATCAAATTTCACAATAAAAATGAAATAAAAATAATTTCAAAGCAAGTGAATAATACTTTTGTATATATTTATTAAATCCATTGTTGAACACTGAACAAAAATGAGAGATTAGTTATTGATATTTCAGGAAAATTAATGTAGCTTATTAATAATTTCATGCTATCAAAAATGATTTTAACTATGAGTTTTAATTTGAGCAAAACAGCAATGATTACATAATTATAAAAACATAGAAAAAAAATCTGAATTTGCAGTACTTCATCTCCTAATCAAGAATATTTACTAGTCTAGGTCAAACTTCCTGAAGGGTATATACATCTGACAACTAATACCTTATGTATCTTTTGAGCAAACTGTTCATTTCCATGTCTGCTTGTTTATTTTCCTCCTAATTCTATCTAAACACACTGAGCAACATGCATGCATTTCATCTGTAATTTCTGAAAAAAATGTAAAGTAAATTGTAAACAATTTCTGTACAATGAAATTTAAACAAGCTTACCTGCCTTACAAATTTTAATTTATTTTCATGTTGATTCTTTGAGGTCAAAATCTTATAGCAAATATCTGTCAAGGTCAGAGTAGAAGAGAATCTAATCAGACTAATGTTGTGTTTGTACTGTCCATCAGTATATGACTGTGGACATTTAAAATTATGGTTCAATTTTTTTTATCCAGCATCTAATTTCTGATTGTGCTGATGTCAAATTACAAATTGTAATCATGTAGCATGTTGGTATACTAGAAAATAAAATGTTTTTTTCTCACTGTGAACCTAAATTGCTGTTTATATATATAATTCAATTAATATAACACAATAAATAGACTAAAATAATTCATAATTTCCACCTGATTTTAATTGTGATATGTACTCTAGGGAATTTCCTGTATCATGTAATTCATATAATGTCAGCACTTACCAAATTCATTCTTAATTTGATCTTTGACCTTTGCTGGTATTTTCATCCAATTTTCAGGGAAAGGATGTACCTTTTTTACTTTCCATACTTCTGTTGTACAAGTAGGAACAGGACAACTGAAAAAATAGCAATGTATGTATTATCTGTTTGTTCAATGTTTAATATAATAAAATATCAATAATAATCATAAATCAAACATGAGAAAGGACATGTAGATGCTTTGATAATAGTAAATACATATGGACATTTACCTTGAACGGTTCCAAAATACTTTTTTTGGCTTCCGCGATGTATTATCTACAGCTACAACATAATCAAATTCCGAGCTTTTCACAATTTCTATAAATTTCTCATCTAGTTTTGTTGCGAGATGACAAGTTCCTTCAAATTTTTGTATATCTTCTTCAGATGGCACTGAGGAAAATATGGAATGGTGAATCATCAGCCACAGGTCAATAACTGCAGAAAAATTAAGTTCATTACAATCCTCATTTTGAAAAATAGGCAAGCCCTTGTTCTCCATTCTTAAAAGATAATCATACTCTGCATTATACAAAGCCATCATATATCTAGTTTTATTTAGTAAACAAACAGGTATCATTGAATGACCAGATGCATCATTTACACTATTCAAGCGTTTTTTATGTTTCCACAAAGATGCAGCTATTGCCTGTTTACATATTTGGTTAACTTGGTTATTGGTAAATTCTGTTTCTATATTTAGCTCTAAAGTGTCCAGCTCATCTTGAGATAGTTCCTTATCATCATCAATGTTTTCCCCCAGCTTCCATTCATTCGATCCATTTATGATTTTGAACAGAGATGAATTCTCAGTATTATTCCAAATTATTTTCTTTGCCGATGGAAATATTATTATGTCTGCTGGACCATTGAATAGCTGGTGACTTCCTAAAAGCACAGTTGTAAAAGACCAGTAATGAAAAGTAAAACTATACATGACAATCAAATACTATATACAACAGAATGGGCATTATTGCCAATAAAAGCAAAAAGAGGGTTAAGCAATTTCAAATAATTTTTTATAATTTGTTCTTTATATGTCATGTATGTTGTGCTTTAACACTGCTGTCCTATCTATATATAAGAAAAGAGGAGGGTTAAAATTTCACAAACATTTTCCACCCCCACAACCTTTTTGTGCCTGTCCCAAATTAAAGTCTGTAATTCAGTTTCTGTCATTGGTTCATGTCTGTTTTATCATTTTTTCTTAATTGTATGTATAAATCAGAGTATCAATTTTCCCCGTTTGTCAAATGATTTGAATGTCATATTTTTCATGTCACAGCCTTTTTAATATAGCTGACTATAATATTTTCACATTGTTGAATGCTATACAGTGATCTATTATTGCTTATATCCATGTCAATTCAACTCTGGTAAACAGTTGTCATGTTGGTAATCATACCAGATCTTCAAATTTTTAAAATGATCATCAAAATGATGGTTAAATCTGAAATTGCAAACTTAAGATTAATTTTAAACAGGAATTTGTTTAAAACTCTGATGTGAACTTAGTGTTTTAAAAGTAATTTCTGTCTGTTCTGTCTTTTTTTGTGGCTTTAGATGTGTTTAAAAATAAGGTGTTGGCATATTCTGTAAAAACTATATATTGAATGCAGAAACAATATTAAAGTCATATGACACCATTTTTCTCCCAAATTTATGGAAATAACAGAGAATTTTGAAATATGTATATGCCTTTCAATAATCATTAAAAAGTAAGATCTTTATCAAATAGGCTGCATAAATATTTTTAAAATGCCACTTTGTATTACAGGTTGTTTTTAATGTCAAAATGCACTGTTTTTATGTTATTTATTTGTTTTTATATTCGTCAAAAGCTCCTTAAAGCTTGTGTTGCTTATTTGTACTTATGCCGAATCAAAATAAAGTTTTCTTATCTTATCTTATGCCAACATTATTTCATTAGTTTTTACCAATATAAGTATTTCCATAGTGTATTGGACTGCCACAATCACAGGGACATTCTCCAGCTGGTTCTTCCAATGAGTTCACATCAATTAGATAGTTTGTTGGATGATAAATAAGTTGAGAAAGAAGGTGATTGGTCATCACTATGGTTACTTCACTGTCTGACAGCTTAACATTCTTCAGCTTTTGTAGACTTCTTTCATGAATTTCTGAGAAAACAAGAATGTGTTCAAAGTACACGGATGCCCCACTCGCACTATCCTTTTCCATGTTCCATGGACCGTGAAATTGGGTAATTATCTAATTTGGTTTTAAAATTAGAATTTGGCTTAAAAATCGTAGATGGGGCATAAAAAGACCATTCAGATCATCCATATTAATTATTACAATATTCAGATATCACAAATTGAATAATTCAATCAAAATAATTTAAAAAAATTACTCATGAGCATTGCACAAGACCTTGGTCTTATTACAACGTTTCTCTTTATAGCAGACATGTACACTTAAAGCTTGCTTTCAATGAATTGTAATCATGAGCATTGTTTGACTAAGCTCCCTTTTGATTTTTATAAAGTTTACATATTACATTTCTGAGTTATGAGATTTTATTGATAACAAAAGGTGATTTTCCAGTTAAAGACATTAACTCATAAGTGCTTTGAATAGTTTTCATGAATCTTTGGTGACTAGTTTATATCTATTAAAATACCCCACCCCTAGGCACCCTTTAGATGTTGGTTTTTTTTTACATAAATTTCTGATTGATATGAAATTGAGAAGTTATACAGAATAGAAACTGTCATGTATATTCATGTACTGTACACACAGTGTAGATACTATTCTGTACGCTATCCGGAAGTCGCGATTTTCGAAGCGATGACTACCAACTGGCTAACAGGACGGTTTTGCCTACGGTGACTTTTCTCGTCATTTGTTTACACCTATACCTATAAAGAGCTTTGAACATCTTCAAGGTATGTAAAGCATCATAAATATGTGTAACTTTAACAAAAACATGCAGTAGAATATAAAATATACGTGTGCATCATACCAACTTCAGAGAAAAAAGTGAAACCGATGGCCAATTTTGCTCTTGTAGTACAAAACAAATAACATTTTATTGCAAATATTTGCATCAGTTTAAAGTTCAATATATACTGTTTCAATATTCGTTTCGTATTTAAGTAGAACATTCGTATTTCCCATAAAAAATATGTTTTCCTTGAGGATCCCAAAATAAATTACTGTACGATCAGTCCATAACTGACTGTATTCTAGTAGCGATTTCAAATATTTTTACTGTATGACCAGTCGTGATTTTGAAGAAAAAAACAAAGGCAATTTGAAGGTATCTACGTATTTATATGATATTATGAACTGTCCAGGGAACTTTACAGTGTAATATCGTTCATCAGACAATATAAATATAGATATGATGATTTTTGTAGACTGCAAAATAATTGTATTTTTGTTCCGTCAGTCTTGTTTAAAATCAAACGCCTAAAAAGCAATACTTGATTTACTTGTGGACTTTGTAATAGTGTATAGTTGCAGTTATCTTTTTAGCTATAACATTTTAAAAGACTATTTACACCGTCCGCCGAAACATTCAGGTTAAACGTTGATATTAGTCGACCCTGAGAAAAACTTTGGGATGGGGTGAAAAGGAGGCACATTATTAATATCTACTGACTTTGTTATTTGAAAATTGGTAATGAAATGAACATGTTAAATTCAAATCAATATAGAATCATATTCAAAACAGTGTGGTCCTGGCCATTGATTGACGACCTAAATTATCCCATTGACTGGGACAGATTAAGTGAACCTTTGACGGTAACGACCTTTGCTCACTTCTTACTTATTATAGAATTTAAACTGTGTGGTCACCATAGGTTCTTAACGCCTTTAATAATAAAATAATTCGAAAAATTATTCACGAATAACCTTTATGTTTTGATTTATTACTTTATTTAGGTGTTGAGAACCTTATGTGACCCCACAGATTCAGTGTCTTTAACAAGTACATAGTGAGCAGTGATTGTTACCGACAAACGTTCACCAAATCTGTCCCAGTCAATGGGATAATTTAGGTCGTGAATCAATGGCCAGGACCACACTGTTTTGAATATGATTCTAAATGCTGTAATGCATTCAAATATACGAAAGATATATTTCTTTTTCAGGATAATCCAATGACAGAGTTTCGGTGTTTTTATTGTACAAATGTACGGTCAAGAGATTTTGCAGAACTGGTAGATCATTGCATAATTCGTCATGATTCAGAAGAATTAAAGTTGAAAGTGGCAACACGCGTTTCATCATCTACTACAAATGTCCGAACTAAAAACTTCAAGATAATACCTGCTGAAATTAAGAAGGACAATAAATTCATAATTCCCCAATGTGAATCATACACACTTAATATATGTAACATTTCTTCGGAACTGTTGTCACCTGTAAAGAAGAAATGTGGAACAGAATCTGAACAGAATGACACTGAAAGCATATCATTAACACAAAAACTTAGTTCTGTTTCAATTAAAGATAACAGCCATATTCTCGTAAATAGCAGTAACGATTCCGCCAATGATCATGAAAGTATGGTTACGAGTTCGGAAATGTCAACAAGGCATACACAGACTGAAGATTCGGCTGTCATAAATCTAAATGAGACAAACACAAATGATCAAGTGTTATTAAAAGAAATTTTACAGTTAGTTCCTACAGTACTTGAAAATTTGAAAAGTTGCAATAAACAAGATATGTATGTGAAGTTCCATACATTGATAAACGAGAACAAGCTTCCTATGAATAACATTGCTTTCCTGCTTTTCTCAGACGTCGTTGAATGGTTCTCAAAAAGTAACACACATGCAATGAGATATTCACAAGATGTTAAACAGTTCTGGAAAGTTGGACATGAACTTTTTAAAGGAAAATTTCTCCGTTTTATGGCAGGATGGAAAAACCAAGGTCAGGAAGCCAAAGGTGATACAAAGCCAGAAGAATCGGTTATCAACTTCGCAGTTCCAGATAGAAAATATCTAGACAGCACCGAGTTATCACATAAACTAAAAAACATACAGCCTGGAATATTGGACGAAATGATCGAGTTGATTTATGATGATAGCTGCTGTCTTTCTAAGACATTTAAACTATGCGTAGATGGAAAGAAAATAAACCATGGCGCACAAAATCAAGTATACGGCGATGTTAATCTTTGGGGATACGAAGGTCCACCAACTCTTCAGGATTGTAAAGACAAACTCAGCATAGACAAGAAGCTTGTAGAAGACTTCATTGAAATATTAAACAAGATTGAAAAAAGAGATATTTATGATTTGTATCATACACCAGAACACCTGAAAAATGATATTTCAAGAGTAGCAAAACAAATGATCTGTAATTTAAGTCAAAGACTGCGAAAATTGCGAACAGTGAAACAGTCGAAGGTAATTGCTCTAGAAAAGCTGAAGGTTACGTGTATCAATGATGCTATGAAAGCAAAATATTCCTATGCTCTAAGTGCAATAAAAACTTTCATATTTAAGCTAGACTTATGCATAAGTAGACTATTGAGAGTAATTGATTCGGTAGGCCACGCAACTTCCGTCTGTAATGGTGTTCAAACATTTTATAACAAAGGAGACGCTTGTGATTTATCAATTCAGCAGAATTACGTCTGTTTGACTGGCTTGAAAGTCGAAGGGGATATCCAAAACTTAAACACGTCACTCATTAAACAAAGATCAGATGAATGGCATTCTATTAGGAAAACCGCTAAAGTAACCGGAAGTACCGCTCACCAAGCACTAGGATTGTCAGGACTTAAGAAATTACAAGAACATTTTGAATACGTCTTTCATCAAAAAGACCGACCAGATTTTTCGGAGGATGCCCAAAAGAGAATGAAATATGGAACCGACAATGAAATTAATGCCATAGGAACTCTTGTTTCTAAGATATTGCCAATCTTTTATCCGAACTTCTCATTTGTGGAGGAGGGTTGTGAGGTAGTATGTGACAAAGATGAAACATTTCTCATTGTCAGTCCAGATGGTAGTGCTAGATACTTTAATTCAGAAAACAACAAGCCATCTGATGCAGTTGCTCTTGCTATAGAAATCAAGTGTCCCTATCCAAATAAACTGTATACAACTCCAGTTTATTACAAGATGCCTTGGTATTACGTGATACAGGTTTTATCTGAAATGTATGTATTGAATGCAAGTAGCTTGCTATTCCTATGCTACAGTACCGATAGTACAACCGTCTGTGTTGCAAACTTTGACGAAGAGCTGTGGAATGAAATACTGGCAAAACTAAAAACAATATACGGTACTGAGAAGCCAGTAATGCCAAAAAAACTACCAGATGAACTAAAGACAATAAAAGAAAAAATCAAAACCTACTGTGACAATAAAGTACAGTTTCTGGCTGAAATCCCATCTTGTCAAGTAAATAGAGAATGTAAACACGAACATTCATCAGTGGAAAGTGAGAAGATAGGTCGGAATTGTCATACAAGTTGTTTAGATTCAGTAAAACCTCATACCAAACATGATGTTACAACTTTACAGATGACAACGATTGAAATCAACAGTTGTTTAGACCAAGCGTACTCGCTTGAAAGGCACCTTGCTAGCGAAGTACTTATATTTCTTATTTCAGATTTAGATCGAATTCACGAGAGAGAGAAGCAACACTCAACCCCGGTCGGTTTCAGCATGAAGGGTTACAGTTTAACCTCATCTGTAATGCGAAAGATGATCGATGATACTTTGCAAAGATGTTACCTTAATGGCTTATATACACCTGTTGTCTCGTTTGATGGACAGTGGTCCCAGTTGGCAGTTAGATCGAGTAATGGACACCCACTCACCATTCTTCAGTTACAGAAAGACGTTTTTAGAGAATCGAAAAAAATGAGTAAATCAGAAATTGTTCGCAGCATAAAAAACACTAACATAGTCAAAGCCAAATCTTTAAATGAACTGATAGAACAGACCTTAGTTGAACAAAAATTCCGAAAGAACGAGGAACATAATAATTTTTATTCTCTCATAGTTTCACAGAACAACCGACAAGACTCAAGGTTATACAAAACATCTCCAAACGTTTTGAAATTTCTTAGATCGAAAATCTCATTAAATGAAGAATCAACTGAAGTAGAAGAGGAAGAAGCTACTTCTAAAACTGTACTAGATGCGCTGCCACCACAGATTGCGGAAACAGTTGATGAAAACATGATATCTGAAATAGACAGTGTTTGTACAAATTCAAAACTAGACACTTGTACTCACATTTCATTAGATATGACAGACTCGTTAAATGATATATTTGAAGATAATTTATCAGAAAAAATAACAGAATCAATGGAAGTTGATGTTTCTGATCCGATAGATACGTCTGCTACATCTACAGAGCTGAACGACAGTCCTATGAGTTTTCTAACAGCTTCTGACTTTGAAAGAATGTTGTCAGCTATAGTCTTAGATAAAAAAGTGAGTGCTATAAAGTGGCAAAGTTTGAAGATTGAAGACTTTGCAAACTATTTTGAATTGCACGATGGAATAGGCAAGAAATTCACGAGGCATGAGTTACAAATTTGTGTGAGAACCATATCACAAAAACTGAAGACTGAAAGTATCCAATTTACCTTGTCATGGCCGAAAGCTAAATTGATAGAATTGCTTTTTAAATGTGTTTCTTCTCCATTGTCTCTCAAAAAAAAGTTGTTAGGAAAGAAAAAAGAAAAAAAGATGCTTTCACTAAAGAAGATGTGTATAATAGAAATCGACAAATTTCCAAAGCATATTCTAAACATTATTTATGCCGAACATATTTTTCCTGGTAGATTTACTGACTGGCAACAACACTCTCCATTTGCCAAGAAAACTCTTATTTCAGGAATTGAACAAGCCGTGACATGGTATTCAATGCCTGAATACATTCCAGAACGATACATGTATCAGTTCAATCTTCTTGACTGTCATCACTTGTTTGTGAATGCGAGAGTGAAGTGCTGTAGTACTGGAATAGACGCGTGTGGGATAAAAAAAGAAGCTTGGATCAAAGTTGCGAAAAATAGCAATGTCAATGGTTGTGGCCTTAGCCTAGCATTAGTCGAGGATTTAGTTGACAAACAGAGCAATGGATTCGCACAAAAAACTTTTTCTGAAGACGTAGAAAAAGCTTTGCATTCAAATGGGGATTTTAATGAAGCCCTTTTCTGTCGGCTGATAAGAGAGTGGTATGCGGCTGAAGATGACCCAGGAATTGATGTTATAGATAGAATTAAACGCAGACTCCGCTTTAGAGATTGGCTTTTGAAGGACATTAACTTCATGCAGTTTCCACCCCCTGGATTGCATGTGAAAGGAATACCACATATAATGTTTGAGGGTTTATTAACAAATATAGAACGCCGAATTCAGATCATTCCATTTGTTAAGTCGGGAAGTTATAACTCACGAGCATTGGGTAGTTTAGAAGCTGAGAACTTTTTTGGGGCGTTCCAAGACTTAGACCCTAAAGGTAGTGGTATTATTAGACCAGATGATGTACCAGCAGCAATAAGAACAGCATGTGACCTGATTGGTACAAGACTTGATCCCAATAGGTAAGTGTGTTTAGACACAAAAAAAAACATATTTTCAACCTTTCAAAAATGGAAGGGATATATTTATAGGTTTATTTATTTTCAAATTTTAACTTCATATAAATAGGAAGATGTGGTATGAGTGCCAATCAGACAACTCTCCATACAAGTCACAATGTATTTAAAGTTAAAAATATAGGTCATAGTACTTCCTTCAACACGGAATCTTACCTCACATCGAACATCAAGCTATAAAGGCCCCCAAAATGACCAGTTAAACACAATTGAAACAGGAAAAACTAACAGTCTCACATTTTTACAAAACAAAAAACGATTTGAAACGTATAAAAGGGATGTGAACTTGAGTCAAACTGATTATTTTGTTTTTTTTTATATAGGAAGATGTGGTGTGAGTGCCAATGAGACGAACTCTCCATCCAAATAACAATTTATAAAAGTAAACCATTATAGGTCATTGTACGGCCTTCAACACGGAGCCTTGGCTCACACCGAACAAAAAGCTAAAAGGGCACCAAAATTACTAGTGTAAAACCATTCAAACGAGAATACTAACGGTCATATATTTGCACAAATAACATTAAAACAAAGTACTTGCTTTTGTCTAATATATGTAATTTAAAAATCAATTTTAGGAAATTTGCCATGCACACCAGTCGAGCCAAGGTTTACCCTGTACATGAGTTAGAAAAGCAGCAAATCACAAGTTTGAATATACCTTACATAACACCAACATACGTAGAATCAATCGTTCCAAGGCAAGTTATTTAAACCTTTATACAGAAACATATTGTTGCAACAACTTTCTTTTAATAACATGACTATCTCACAATAATGAGTTATCTCCTCTGTTTATTGTGAGATAACAAGTCACAGATTTGAAAGAGTTCATAATAACGAATTGAAACCTCATAGTTTTATCTCATTACTATGTGATGATATCTCATATCTATTAAGTATTAGATGATATACATATACCATAACTTTAATATGGTATCTCATATAAATACTAGATGTATTTGCATGGTTGTAAATTATCATGATTTTTTTTTCATGATTAAAAGAGTGCATTATATAATTAAGAGTTGTGACTATCTCACTATATGAGATAATATTTAACTTTATGAGATATCATCTGAGTAATATGACTTTTTTTTATCTCATTATTAATAAACTATGAGTTTTTGTTATGATGTCATAACTATGGATTTGTACTTTACAGACTATGTGGAAAGATAGAGATTTAACGATATATACAAGCCCTTAATCATCTTGAATACAGAAGGGTAACCAATCTATGCAACAAGCCTAATAAATGGCCACGACAAAATAATCCAGTTGATCAAAAATAAAACACATTTAAAACTTTATCTAAATATTCAACATGGTTGTGTGAGTACAGATTTCGATGTCAGCAAATGCCGTTTTAAAGGCCGTATAGAAGCCTATAATTGTTAACTTTATTTCCATTATTTCTTGGATGGAGAGAAGTCTGATTGGCACTCATTCCACATCTTCTTATTCATATTCAAAAAGAGACAACCACATGCCTGAACCAATTTTCTAACCTGACTGGGACAAACTAAAATAGGAAGGAATTAGACAAGTTTGGTTAAGTTCAAAATTTCCCACTAAGTATCGACGTATAAATAGCTGGTACGAACACGCAGTCACTTTGATATAAAAATAGATCATAAAAGATCTGTAATGAACAGCTAAGATATTCACCAATCATCTGTTTTATAATTTTGTTTTGTTTTATCAATTACAGAAATCACACATTTGATTCACCGGAAAGGGCAAAAAGATCCTATGGAAAGCGGAAAAGGGGAGAAATAAGTGACCCGTCCATGTCAAGTAGAGGTGCAAGACCAATAAGACAGCATCATCGTTGTGATGAGTCCAAAATATTACCTCATGTAAGAATGGGATTGGACATAACTGAAAATGAAATCACAACTTGAAGCACTATCAAATGCTTATATGACTATTTAGACGATTGAATGTAAAGCTAAGCGCCTAATAATTATGTGAATTACAATGCATACCTTTGTGGTTTTTTTTTTATTGTTTTTGATGGTGTTGTTTATGGTGGCATATATCTGCTGCTACTTGTCACTTAGTTGCGTCGTCTTAATAAGCTAAAATAAGTCGACTTGCCAGTTAATTAAGTAATTTGTCAAATAATAAAATGAAACTATTTTGTCGAAAATCAAAATTTCTTTAGTGTTTTTGTACAATTATGACGACTTTTATATATCTGACAAGTGCACTTAATAAAGTGGCAAGTAGACTTAATTAAGCGTCAAGTAGACTTAATTAAGTTACAAGAAGACAAGTGTTACCTGACAAGTCGATTTGTGTATCTACAAGTTTATTTGTCAATTAACAAATTCTGCTTGTAACTTTATATGGTCTACTTATCACTTAGTTAAGTCTACTTGTCACTGAATTAGGTCTACTTGTCACTTACTTTAGTGTACTTGTTATATATATAAGTATGTTTTACATGTCATTAGGACGACTAAACTAAGTGAAAAGAAGGGGCAAATATATGCCACCCTCATGATCACATAGTGTTAAAGCAATATTTGCAGAATATATCTATTTCATAGAATTTTGAAATATGCCACTGAAAATAATTTGTATTACTAGAATATATGTTGTCCCCCCTTTCAACCAGGTGTGATAATCATAATCTTGAATGAACTCTTAATAACACATCATTTTCCCAGTTGAACAGAAGCTCTAAACTTCTAATAAAAAAAATAAGTTTATCATGCGATGGTATGTTATCAGTTTCGTGAGTGTAAAGAAACACTAGCGTTGTTATTCCAAAAGTTTATTCCAAAACATCAAACACAACAAATGTAGACAAATTTAAATGCTGCCATATAATGTTTACAATTGTAATGTAAATAAAAAATAACAAATAGCCATGGTCAGTAAAGGACCTCAATGTGATAAATAAACAAGAACAAAGTATAAAAAATGATTTTAACAAAGCACATGTTCTTTGTGGTAAATTATTTAGGTGAGTGTAAAGAAACACTAGCGTTCTTATTCCAAAAGTTTATTCCAAAACATCAAATACAACAAATGTAGACAAATTTAAATGCTGCCATATAATGTTTACAATTGTAAATAAAAAATAACAAATAGCCATGGTCAGTAAAGGACCTCAATGTGATAAATAAACAAGAACAAAGTATAAAAAATGATTTTAACAAAGCACATGTTCTTTGTGGTAAATTATTTAGGTGAGTGTAAAGAAACACTAGCGTTCTTATTCCAAAAGTTTATTCCAAAACATCAAACACAACAAATGTAAACAAATTTAAATGCTGCCATATAATGTGTACAATTGTAAATAAAAAATAACAAATAGCCATGGTCAGTAAAGGACCTCAATGTGATAAATAAACAAGAACGAAGTGTAAAAAATCAATCTAACAATGCACATGTTCTTTGTGGTATCTTAAACTTGATCTCCACTTATACGATTTTCCACATAAATCACACTTGAGTTCTCTTCCACCATGTACTGCAAGGAAATGTTCCTTTAAAGATTTCTGTGAATTGCATGAAGCTCCGCATCCTTCTTTGCTACATATGATGATACTTGTCTCATTAGTGTGAACGGATGTGATATGTTGTTTCAATGTTTCTTTGTACGCAAAAGTCTTGTCACACACATCACATCGGTGTCTAAGCACTGGCTCATGTGTTGTTATATGCCCTCTATAGTTCCAGAGCGTGTTAAAGCCTCTGTCACACACTTTACACTTAAACCTAAACTCTTGAGTATGTTTACCCTTATAATGAAAATTTAGTCCACTAGCTGTCTTAAAAACCATGCCACATTGATCACACAAGTACATTGTAAAATGTTTAGTTTCTGCATTATTTGGAGCATGGGCATTTTGCGTGTGTCTTTTCACATTTTGTTTGTATTTACTGGAATAGCTACAAAAAGTGCAACAATGCATGAAAGATGGTTCTGTTTCCACTTCTTCTTCTTCTACTTCCAAGCTTTCATCTAACGCGTTTACAATAAAAGAGTCAACCATTTTCCTACAAGAAAGACAGTTTTGATTAAAAAAGAGAACACAAGTCATCGATTTAATTGGTTCGCATACACTAAAAACATTTTCTCTAATCAATTTTTTTCTATACTTTGGATATACGTATGAACCGGCATGTACATGCGGACTTTGTAGCGTTATTACGTCGACTGCGCAAGCAGATGCGACATTTAGGGATCACTTTCCGTCGTATGTCTCGTCGTGTTAAAAAAAATCGTCCTAAAAACGTTGGACATAATTTGGATATTTGGTTTAATGGTTCAAAGCTTTACAACATTGTGTAGCAATTTTATAGTCGGGCTCATTCATGTATTGTTGAAAATTGTAGTTTCGTGGATAGCTATTTCTCGACGAATTCAATGGAAGACCCACATCTAAGTTTACGGTTTTTCATTTCACATATTTCTTATTATTTATAAATCAAAAATGCATGTCTCTCATCTAGAGGTTTATCTCCCGTTATGTATTTTGCTATAAGGGAGATACCATTTGATTTTTATGGGGGAGCTAAGAAGAGATTTGCAAAAAAAGGCAGAACAGGATTTTGAGTTAAAAAAAAAAAAAGGCAGGATGAGTAACTTGGCCAAAAAAATAGGCAGGATGACATTTGTTGTAAAAAAAGTCAGGATTAGCTAAGAAAAAAAGGCAGGACCGAATAGACTGAAAAATAAAAAGGCAAGATAGAGATTACAAATAAAAAAAAACCAGGACTCAATTTTTCATCCTAGCCCCCCCCCCCCCCCCCCCTCCCCTAGTTTTATTAATATACGGTAAGTTTAGGAAAGTTGCGTATAGTGAATGGGTACCACCCAATAAGGTAGCGGAAAAGCCCTTATCACGGAAGGAGAAAACAGTGAGTTTTCTAAAAAATGAAAATAAGAGGTGCACAATTTAATTAAATGATAAAGAATCTAAAAAAGATTCATAAAGTTAAGTGTCTGAAGGAATTTGTGGATATAAAATAGATACGCCCAATATAAAGCTATGGCAAAGTCCGTATTTGAGATATAAAAACATGAAAAATATTTTCACCAAAAAATAGAAGTAGAAGGTGCATATTTGCATTAATTGATTAAAAATGGAGCAATTTCAGAACTTTAATAATTGGTTTAGGAGGTGGTGTTGGAAATACCTGATAGGTGCCCCATATAATGCATAGTCCGTATCTTATACAAAGAACCCCCATAAAAGATGTTTTACTTAAATTCGAAATAGACGGTGCACAATACAGTCATTGTAATTTATGATAAGGAATCTGGAGAGATTAATTAAGTCATATAAGTGACGGATAAAAAAAGGAGATCCGGCGGATTGAAACCCTTTTTAACTATCAATGCATTTGTATGGGAACATATATTTGGAATCCCCTTTTCTCCTGGATTGGACCCTCTCTCAATTTAAAAATGACTGGAAACCCCATTGTATATTAAGTGGTAAATGAGGAGATGCACTTACAAAACCGGCCAAACATAGTATAACTGTCCAACGAACGAACGGAAAGACGGCCTTCATTATCATTATAAACCCCCGCAAAGTGTTGTACAATTGGGTGTCACCAGGGGCGGATTAAGGGGGGGGGCAGGGGGCCCGGCCCCTTTTTGGGAAAAAATGTGTTTGCTTATATACGGAATCACTGAAGCGTGACTGGAGCGGGTCCCCTCTTAGGTCAGTCAGTGGGCCCCCACTTATGAAAAATCCTGGATCCGCCACTGGTCGCAGAAATAGGTCTACTCCCAAAACAAAGTAAAGTACTTGTGATCAATTATAGGCTATAGTACAGCCTCGAATGTGTGTAAATACATGCATTTTTGTATTACAATTAAATCTGTGCGTTTGTACAATTTTAAGTACAACGGAGGACAATTCTGAAACTTATACATACAACAAACCTTCCTCTTGTTTTAACAACATTTAAACATCCTTATACTGAATGTAGTAAGTCGAGTACACCCTATAAGCTAAACATGTTTCATATAAGTTTTCAGGATGTTAATTAATTGAAATATATTTGTGTTATTTCGAAAAATGACACCTTCTAAATGTATCGTAAATAACTTTGAAATCACTAACTAGAATACAGTGAAATAAAGATTTTAACAACATTTAACATCCTTATACTGAATGTAGTAAGTCGAGTACACCCTATTAAGCTAAACATGTTTCATATAAGTTTTCAGGATGTGAATTTATTGAAATATATTTGTGTTATTTAGACAAATGACGCCTTCTAAATGTATCGTAAATAACTTTGAAATCACTACTAGAATACAGTGAAATGACGACTGATCATACAGTTTCAAAATATACAAGCGAGACTGATCGTACAGTGAGAAATTCAAACAAGTGTTATTTTCTTATTTCTGGCTTCAAAGATCTGGTTGAAACTTTTACCACCACTTGAAATATATTTCATTTAGTTAATTAAGTCTGGTATTTACGTTAATTTGTACACTAAGAGGGTAAAAAGATTATTTTTAGGTTCACAGACTGATTGTCCTTAGTGATGCACTTGAAAATCTATTGATTAAGACGGAGATACGAATAATGAATGTGCTAAATTTAATTCTAAACCATTTGAGAATATCGTTGTCAGCTGAATTAATCATTCAGCAATGTACAGATGATCCACTTACCGTTTAATTCAGTATATCCATCAAATTTCACATGCTATCCAAAAAGTTCTCGCTTCGAAAATCGCGACTTCCGGATAGCGTACAGAATAGTATCTACACTGTGGTACACAACACATATAATGTAGATTTGCAATTCTAACTCATTTGAATATTTTTTTTAAATACATGTAACCTAGGTATTGTATTAACATATTAATGTAGTCCTCTGTACAATATCTATTTTTTCTGTTTCAAATGAACATTTCTTAGTTGCAAATCTTAATGGTACTTTTTTTCTTTTCTTTTTTGCTCTTTGTTTGAATGTATACTTCTAGTTCAAACTTATAAACCAATTCAATGTTTTCTAAACACCACAAAATCATTGGAAGCATTTTGTTTCTTATTAAAAATACACCAAGTTTAAACTGTATTTTACTTTCCACAGAGGTTTTCCTTGACCTGAGAACCATAATGTTTTACCACAGAGTAGCTTATGTGAAGAATAATTATATTGTCTGGAGTCAAAAGTCTGTAAAATGAAAAAGTCTATTAATATACATGACATACATGTACCTTTGTTGTTATAAAATCTTTCAAGCGCTGTAAATGCAGGAATTACCTCTTGGTCTAAAACTTCACCATTGACATATTGCTGAAGGGTTTCATAACCTTTTCTATATACATTAGAAGAGTAGTCTCCTATGCCTTTTATTTCCACTTTGACATTACATGTATCTTCTAGCACCCTTTCATCATTCAAGCTATAATATGGGAAATGCCATACACTGCTATTGGAGGAAAATGGTTCCCCCAGTTGTTTATTAACCTTTCGTTGAAGAAATGTCAAGGGAGCAGCATCAGCTACAACAGCATATAATTTGTATTCATGAGGATTATTCTTAACGACGTAGTCTCTTATTTCTTCTTTTAAACAATCGTTCTTGTTGATAGTGGATAATTTCTGCTGACTTCTGTATTTTGAATTTTGTGAGAAACTCCGTTGAAACAATTTTGCAATTCTCACAAACTTAATCTTATTGAACCCAAAGATTTTATCATGCATAATAGAGGTTGTGTACAGTTGTTACATACACAAATCAGTCCTCATTTAAATCAGAAGTAGTATGTTTACAAAATTATTGTTTGCGATCGACACCATAGAATAGATAGGGGAGAGTAACGTGAGAGTTAGGTTAATCTTTCTTTCCATTTTACATCTCCGACATAGGATAACCTCCTATCTTTATATTTTTACTATTTAAGAAGTATTTCAACTTTTACATTCTATTTAAAAATAAACAAAAAATTAAAAAAAATGTTTTACCTCATAATATAACCACTGAATTTGGAAATTTTTATTTTAATAAAAATTATATATTACATGCAATGCCTTGATTCAACATGGCCATATACGGAGCGATATACACTTTTATCTAACTTTTTATAGAGGGATCAGCCGGGAATTTACCTTTTTCGTTTTAAAGCAAAGCCATATTTTTTGTCTCTTTTGTAAGTACATTATAAGATGTCTTATTTTAAAATTTTATCGTTTAGTTTTCTTATACGGCAGTACATCCCACATCTACGACATAGCTGCAAAGAAACTAGAAAACTGACGTCTTCCAACATGACAAAAAATGTACATAACATTTTTAAATAAGCAAAAGCTCAAAATTGTGCTACAACTTTGTGTGCAGGTGCTGGTAAAAAATATCATCATGATCCTTTGTTCGTGTTGGTTAGCCCTGAGACTACTATAACACATAGACCGTGACATAGTAGTCTCAGGTTAGCCACTTCAGAGAAGCTTTCTGAGTTTGGTCTTGAATTCCTCACTGATCTATGTCTAGTAGTTCGTCTGGTAGGTTATAATATTCCAGTATCCATTTGCACACTTTATTTCTTTCTCGTTGTATATAATTTATACACAATCAGAGAATTATTGCACAATCGATCAGTAGTTAAAAAATGTTCCGCGACTCATACTTTGTTTTTGAGTCAGCTTACAAAATTTTAATCAATTACAAACAGTTGATAAAAGAAACGGGGAATGGGCCAAGGAGACAACAACCCGACAAAAAACAAACAAAGGCCAATCAAAGGCGGGTTTCAGTTGGCTCCTAAACAATTATACTGTAAAAAAAAGTTCAGCGAAATAAACGCCACACTAAACTCAGAAAAAAATTAACCAGAATTTAAAAATAAAATTAGCAAAGGCTAGAGGTTCCCGACTTAGGACAAACACATGCATGCACTAGGGTTGAACATGTTTAGTATATCTCAACTCACCCCTATATCTATAACCACTGTGAAATGAACACGCACACATATGATCAGAACCATGAAAACGAAAATTAAAACTCAGTTTAAAAAATGGCAATGATGAACATAAATTATTAAATTACTACTAGAAGTTAAACTGAAACTTCATCACGTATAATTTAAGAACATATTATCACATTTACCCCTTACCTCATTGGCAAACCCATGCATTGATCAGTTCTGCTTTTGAATGGTTGAAAATTCAAGAGTCAAATGTTTAAAGCTGATAACAAACCAAATATCAAACCGAATAGTGAAGCCACGACAGTTTAGGGAGCAACCATTTCTTTCTATGGAAAGCGGAGGGATAAAACATTTACGACGAAATACGGCTTAAACGGAAAAAAAGTGGTAATTCACAGAACTTTGTGTTTGGCAAATGACGACCTCTTGGTCAATATACAAGATTGTGTCATATTTGTCCAATGCAAGGTCGGAATCATGCATCTGGGGCAATATGCGTAAATAATTACATTAGATGTATGTTTCATTATGATACTTTATTCTGATTGGCTAACTGCACATCACGTGTTATTCCTTAAGGGCATACGATACAGTTACAGGGGAGGTAATGACGTTGTTAACGTAAATTGTTATTTTCGCGACGTCAAACTATGACTTATCGGGAAAAGATGCAGTTTTCGACTGATTTTTATCATTCAAACTGATTGATCTTGAAAACGAGTTCATGGACCCCTCTTTTTTAAAACAGCAATTTGTTTCATTTTGCAAGGAGATTGTGTGACCCAAATTTTATAAAACTGTAAATAGCGCAATTTTTTTAATTTTGATAAACATGCAGCAAAAAATGACGTTTTTTCTTCTATTCATGAACATTTGATAAATATAGAGTTATTTCGGAAAAAAATTGCATAATTTTTAATGATACTTATAAAATACAGAAATTACCAATTATTTAACAAAAAACAATTTGTGTTTATCTTTTAAAACAAAAAAGTTATGTCTTTCTTTCGAAAAAGAAAATACAGACACAAATCTGAATTTTGAGCAAATACACAAAATTTCGACCTCATTTTACTCAAAAAGTAGCACATGAAGGTATATTTTTTATTACATATTTGATTTAATCAGGTAAAAAATAGCCTATATGCATATTTTCAGCAACTTGTAAATACAGGTTCAAAACTGTATCGTATGCCCTTAAGCAATTGCATTGCTCAATAAAACTTCGTTCATGATAACACGTGGTCCCACAATAAAGTGCACAGATGAATTAAATAAAACAATAATAAAATTCGTGTTTTCATGATCATTGCTAAAAAAATGTTATTATAAGTATTGAATGCTTCTTTTTGAAAATCCTTTCGTGATGCGGCTCTTTATTGTAAAAAGTCCCTTTTTTCACACAATAATTTCTTTGAAAATTTAATTCTTTGAATACATATAATAACTTCATAGTTTTTACACATTTATTCTAAGGATCTTTACTTTCTAGATCAACACAAAAAGTTAAGCTCAGTCACTTGTTAAAAATTTAAACCGATGGTGTCCTATTATCACTACACAGCGATTTTTTGTTTACAAACAACTTTTGTGTTCCATCAGAGGCGCATTAGGGATATTGTCCCATCTATTGCATTGATGTAAGAGATCAGAGAGAGTACTATGATGACATAAAGGCAGCGTGTTGCTTCACTATAGCTTGGACACAACAAAAACAGTTAAAATAGCCACAACTGTATGTATACGATCAGTCCATAGTTGTTACTCTGATTAGCCATGCAGTTTTTAATTATAAATCTTCGTTTTTAAAACTATAATATTACTGAGTTCAGCTTCACTTAGCTTACTATAGGCTTAGTTTTAATCCCGTGTACATCCTAAAACGTAATGGTTGTAATTGTATTGTAAGACGGAAGAATTTAATTTTAATCCTTTTTATCTTAGTTTGACAATTTATTTTGTCTGTAAAGATGTTTTTTCTCGATGAGAAACGTTAGAGAAGCGATATACTAAAGTTGTAAGAAATGTGCTGTAATGTGGACACATTGCAACGGAATCTGCGAAAAGTTCATGTGAACAAATTAACAAGTATTGTGGTTGTACTTTTCATTCTGTTAAACATTGTTATTTTGAAGGAATTAGACAATATAAAGTGGAAGGATATGGATTATAATAACAGATCAAATATTAATGGTATAAGCGAAAGGAGTGATAGTAACAACAATACCAACAGAGTTGACCGATTAAGGCAGTATTTGAGAAACAACAATGCTAACTTATTTTTTGAGAATGGAGCGATCAGTGCTGATGAACAAGAAGTATATACAGTCCCGTTAGTGTGCTATGTTAAATTTGTAATTTTCACATCGTTCGAACCAACGACTAAACGTGAGGTTGTTCATAATAACACAAAAAGAAATTGGCCTTCTCTAGACTGCCAAATAAGGGCAGTGTTATTTACAAATAATTCGGTGCTGGCAAAAGAATTTAGATCAGGAGGATGGGATATTTTACCTATAAAATATGTGTCTAAATCAGACACTCCTATAATTAAACATATGTATATCACTATAGCTAGGCACTACAAAGCGTCTATTATTGGTTATGTGAATGCAGATATATTATTTACATCATCTTTAAAGCAAACTTTGGAATTTATAAATAAATATGATAAGATTATTGGAACGCATTTTATGCTAACTGGAAAGAGGATAAATATTGAAAATTTGACAACCGACGAAGCAAGTTCCGTTAGCTCATTGATACGGGCCTCTAAAGATCGGGGGACTCTGTTCAGAACTGATGCGGAGGATTATTTTTTCACGAATCGTTTTTTCCCGTGGAATTCGTTGCCAGATGTTGTGATTGGTCGACCCGCATACGACAATTTTCTCTTGTTATTTGCGAAAATGTCAAATTTTACTACAGTTGATTTAACACAAACTGTAGACGCTGTTCATCAGACGGTTGATACAGGATATTTACAAGAAAAATGGAACTCGACAAAAAGTGAAAGTGTTTATAATCGATTTATCATATCGCAGAAATATCGGAATGTCAACTATCATGCAGGTCAAATCAACTGCTTGGCGTTCGAAACAAGAAGAGAATCTAATGAAATTAGTATCCATAAACGAACTAAGTTTGAGAGATATTGTAAGTTCTACACGGCGGAAATTTCTGAGGCAAAGCCACTTCACTATATATCAATGAAAAGAAATGCAACTCGAAGACAATCGAAAACTTTGAATTCAGCAGAAAAAAGACTTAAACATAAACTTTTATTTTTATAAGACAAAATAAAAAGCTAATTGTTATTAATTACACATTACTTAATTTATCTATTTAACTACTTTTTTTTACTATCGTCGAGTCATAACTCATTTTGGGTACCATTTGCCAAGCAGACAACGTTGGATTGTTGCTACATTTTGATTTTTAGGTTTCCGATGGTAACAATCACCGTCCAGCAATGAATGTTTCAGTATCGTTACTGTTGGATAAACCACTGTATGTAACATTCACCGAAAAGATAATGCTTCGGTATCATGCTGCTGTCAAGTTATCGGTCTCCGAAGGTTCAATTTACACAGCAGCCAATGTTTCGGTATTGGTGCAATATCAGTTTCCAAAGGTAAAACTCACTAGTAGCCAATATTTCAGTTTTGGTGCTCAGTGACTTTGGATAATCAGTCCGAGTCGGGAGCCTAGAGGTACTATTTTACCCCTCGGCCTATTTTTCAGTTTTGTTGATGTTAGATAATCATACACCACTCACCTAACATCATGACCGGTAACATCATGGCCAATGTTTCAGTAGCGCTGTTGTTGAATAATCAGTCTCCGGAAATACCATTCAACGAGCAGCTAATTTTTCAGTATTTGCATGATACAAATAATACATCTGTAAATAATTAAGTGTTTTCCCTTATATAAAGGCTGCATTTCCCTCAGTTAAAACGTCTTAAATTATTTTAAAAAACCTTCACCAATGTATATGTTCCGGACCATATCAGTATTTGGACCATACGCGTATGGTCCGTCCGTACGCGTATAGTCGGACCATATGAGTATAATACTCGTTTGGTTATTAACGAGCCGGACCATATGAGTATTTGGACCATATAGGTATGTTTTTTTTTTAATTACATTATAAAAGTTTCAATAATACAAAAACTTAATCTAAAAAACAATGATGGTTACATGACAATGTATTATTTTTATAATTCAAATACTACGTAAAATTTAAATATTGATGCCATAGTTAGTTTACATCGCTAATTACATTTTTGCATGTAGACTTCAATGGGGTGACATTTACTTCCAACCGGTATCATAGCTGTTTTGCATTTGCAAGTCTTGGTTGTGCTCGATCCTTTTCATTTACACCTTTTGTTTGCGAGTGAAAAGCTAGCCTTTTTGTAGCTGCGTACAGTGATACCGAGGTCTTGTGCCAATTCGATATGTCGATGGTGTTTTTAAGAAGCTCTAGATCTCAAATCTCGTAGCATGACTGCAATACACCATACTCACAAGATAACTTAAATAAACTGTGTTACTTTCCAGTGACTTTTTGTGTAACAGTTTATTACGAAATTTTTGGAATTTATTTTTTTAAGTCGACATATTGCCATTCATTCGTAATAACAAATCGGTATAAAATGTGTTTATTATAGTTTTGACAAGTAAGTAAAATTAACTTTGTGAAACTTCTTATTTTTATTTAGCTAATTGTTTTATTATTACGAGAACACACCCGCGAAATCGCGGGCATATACAGCTTGTGAACTGTTGTAGGATGATTTTTTGTAAAAGATATTTGGTATGGAGAATTTCATAAAAGGTATCAAAAGCCCTCTCCCTTTTTCCAAAGTCCGATATTTGTTTCCTTTCTGTTAAATTCAATTATTTTCGTGTTTCTGGCCTCAGGCCACAATTATTCTTCTCCTTTGCTACAATGCTTCTTTTGGTAAAAGTCAAATCACATTAAAAATTTGCACCGTTTCAAACATGAAATAAATGTAACAGCTTATATATAGACCATTATTAGTCTAATAAGATATGCTTCTAGGAAAATCCATCAATGCCTTTTCTTTTGAGAGCCTTATTAACATACCAATGGTAGGAAATGAATCATGTATAAATGACTAAGACCGACTTAGGCTAATTTGAGGGGTGGTCGGACGGTCCTGATCCCGAAATCCCGGGCTTAAAATCATGAAATCTCGAAATGCAGAATTTAAAGCCGTGGTGTAGTGGTTAGTGCATCGGACTACTAACACAAAGGTTCCTGGTTCGATTCCCGTTTGGGATGAAAATTTCAGGAACTCAATTTTCGGCTCTCCCTTGACACCATCTGCGAGTATGGTCTTGAGGAAACGATGATAGTCCGTCGGAAGGGGACGATAAATGGCTGGCCCGTGTTAAGAGAGAGCCATATCTCTTGCACGTTAAAGACACCCTTGTAGATTTCGAAAAAGAGTAGGCTAATGCCGCTACAAGGCAGCACTCGTACCCGCAAAGTGGAAAGGGATTAATATAAGTTGCAAAACTTGTTTCCCAATCCACTATAAATAAATATGTTTAAACTAAAAGAAATTCATATCCCGAAATCGAAAAATATATTCCAAGATTCCGTAAGGATCAATCCCCCAAATCCCGAGCTTAAAAACACCAGATCCCGACACCCCGAAAAAGGTTCTGCCTCCCTCTAATCTCTACCTTACTTTCATTTTTGCCCAATCACTATTTTCCCTTTCAACCATAAATTTTTATGCCCCATTTATGTTTTCTAGACTGTGCATCAGTGCGTTCGTTCGTTCGTTCGTTCGTTCGTTCGTTCGTTCGTCTGTCCGTCCGTCCATCTGTCCCGCTTCAGGCTAAAGTTTTTGGTCGAGGTAGTTTTAGATGAAGTTGAGCATGGTTTACTTATTAATATATATGCAAGTGGTATGACCCCTTAAATAGTAAACATTTCAAAGAAAACAGTAGACAGAATCAGGGACTTTCTATACTAACATAGAAAGTCCCTGACAGAATGCAGAGTCTTTATCTATTAAAGTAGCATAATCGTAGTTTACATGTAGATAAACGCCGAAAATAATTCTCCTCTCTAAGGATGTATAATAATTGTGGTTCTTGCGATCTAAACACCATGATATGAAACGCGAAAAATAATTATCCTTTCTAAGGAGGTGTAATAGTTGTGATTCTCGCGATCTAAACACCATGATATGGAGAACGCTCTGAATGATTTATTTATTTTTCATTTTTGTTATCTATCATACGATTGGTTGTACTTGTGTCACATGTTTTACTTATTTTAATATATACTAGAACACACCCGCGAAATCGCGGGCATATACAGCTTGTGAACTGTTGTAGGATTATTTTTTATAAACGATATTTGGTATGGAGAATTTCATTAAAGGTATCAAAAGCCCTCTCCCTTTTTCCAAAGTCCGATATTTGTTGCCTTTCTGTTAAATTCGATTATTTTCGTGTTTCTGGCCTCAGACCACAATTATTCTTCTCCTTTGCTACAATGCTTCTTTTGGTAAAAGTCAAATCACATTAAAAATTTGCACCGTTTCAAACATGAAATAAATGTAACAGCTTATATATAGACCATTATTAGTCTAATAACCAATCACATTCACGTTGCATGTTTGCATGATAATGGGTTATGTATAAGTGGATTGTAAGGGCGATGCAACATGTGAGGTCTGCGCGATCACGTGACATTATTATTTGTAAACAAACATGGGTTCGTGTAACACGTGTCTGAATTATCCTTTTAAAGTGTTATGAATCTTTCAATCACTATTTTATGATATATTTTTCTGTTTTTAAGTTTGCATGTCAGAAAGTGAATTAGACATAGTTCCGAGTAGTGTGTTTTTTTTTTTTTTTAGAATTAGAAGGTAAGTCTACATAACTTCATAAGTTATTAAGATATAAGTCATTATTTATAAACTGAAGTCTAAAAAGATGACTCAACTTTCCCTCTAATTCCCCCTTATATTTTATAAAGTTTAACCTGCATACCAAATTAAAGGGCATTTGCTCCCCTTGAACACTATTTGGCCCCTTCCCTGTCATTTCCCTTGAAATTTGCTCAAAAGTCATACTTTTAGTCCATTAAAGTAATGGCTGATTTGTGATTTTTACCAACTTAACTGCAATTTTCGTATGCACCTTATCGCTATTTGTCCGCCATTACTGGATATCACACAGGTTCCCGTAAAATTTTGACGTCATAAAACAAAATATCTGACGCCACAATGGAAAAGGGATTGTTGTGTAACCGGAGAGCATGTATCTACTCTACAAATTCATATCGTCACCACCGGGATTCGAACCTCGGTCGTCTGCGTGACAGTCAGTGCGTTAACCCACTGAGCCAAAGAATCGATTCTCTAGCTCAGTTGATTAAGACTGGCTTTATATGTTCTACCTGTACTGAGGGGAAGCAAACCTGCTACACTATTCCCCCACCACAAGAGTCATCATATCTTGATATCAATCTAATTAAAAACCAATCTCTCATCGCTCCCGTTTTCTGATATGTCGCGTGGGACCTCCCACGCGACATATCAGAAAACGGGAGCGACGAGAGATCGGTTTTTAATTAGATTGATCTTGATATATGACTCTTAACAACACAAACCCTGACTATACTCCAGATAACCATCGTGGATTTTTTAGTCGGGCGCCAAATGTAACAGGAGAGCACGTATCTACTCTACAAATTCATATCGTCACCACCGGGATTCGACCCCGGTTGTCTGCGTGACAGTCAGTGCGTTAACCCACTGAGCCAAAGAATCGATTCTCTAGCTCAGTTGATTAAGACTGGCTTTATATGTTCTACCTGTACTGAGGGGAAGCAACCCCGCTACAGTTGTATGCGTCAAAAGTTCAAGCAGCCGGGATTAGCGATAAGGTCTATTGAACACATTTGACCATTCAGTATGAGTTCCCATGTATTTTTATTTGACCGCAAAAATTTTAATTTTTCGTCGTATATTGCTATCACGTTGACGTCGTCGTCTGCGTCGTCGTCGTCTTCGTCCGAATACTTTTAGTTTTCGCACTCTAACTTTAGTAAAAGTGAATAGAAATCTATGAAATTTTAACACAAGGTTTATGACCATAAAAGGAAGGTTGGGATTGATTTTGGGAGTTTTGGTCCCAACATTTTAGGAATTAGGGGCCAAAAAGGGCCCAAATAAGCATTTTCTTGGTTTTCGCACTATAACTTTAGTTTAAGTAAATAGAAATCTATGAAAATAAAACACAAGGTTTATGACCACAAAAAGAAGGTTGGGATTGATTTTGGGAGTTGAGGTCCCAACAGTTTAGGAATAAGGGGCAAAAAAGGGGCCCAAATAAGCATTATTCTTCGTTTTCGCACCATAACTTTAGTATAAGTCAATAGAAATCTATGAAATTTTAAACACAAGGTTTGTGACCATAAAAGGAAGGTTGGGTTTGATTTTGGGAGTTTTGGTCCCAACAGTTTAGGAATAAGGGACCCAAAGGGTCCAAAATTGAACTTTGTTTGATTTCATCAAAAATTGAATAATTGGGGTTCTTTGATTTGCCGAATCTAACTGTGTATGTAGATTCTTAATTTTTGGTCCCGTTTTCCAATTGGTCTACATTAAGGTCCAAAGGGTCCAAAATTAAACTTAGTTTGATTTTAACAAAAATTGAATCCTTGGGGTTCTTTGATATGCTGAATCTAAAAATGTACTAAGATTTTTGATTATTGGCCCAGTTTTCAAGATGGTCCAAATCGGGGTCCAAAATTAAACTTTGTTTGATTTCATCAAAAATTGAATAATTGGGGTTCTTTGATATGCCAAATCTTACTGTGTATGTAGATTCTTAATTTTTGGTCCTGTTTTCAAATTGGTCTACATTAAAGTTAAAAGGGTCCAAAATTAAACTAAGTTTGATTTTAACAAAAATTGAATTCTTGGGCTTTTTTGATATGCTGAATCTAAACATGTACTTAGATTTTTGATTATGGGCCCAGTTTTCAAGTTGGTTCAAATCAGGATCCAAAATTATTATATTAAGTATTGTGCAATAGCAAGAAATTTTCAATTGCACAGTATTCAATTGGAGTTATCTTTCTTTGTCCAGAATAGTAGTTCAATCAACTTAAATTATTGTTTTATACAATATACAATGTATATTCACTTTTACTACCAACTGATAAACTAAAACAATCTTTACCATTCAGTGATAAGCACTTTATTTTACCTTTTAATATTTTATGATGTATTTAAATGAGTAGTTATTGTTGCAAACTCCATTAGAAATTTGAATTGAAATCAGTTTTAGAAAAAGGGAAAAGGGGGATGTGAAAAAAAAAATGGGGGGGGGGGTAAATTTTTCTCATTTCAGATTTCATAAATAAAAAGAAAATTTCTTCAAACATTTTTTTGAGAGGATTAATAATCAACAGCATAGTGAATTGCTCAAAGGCAAAAAAAATATTTTCAGTTCATTAGACCACATTCATTCTGTGTCAGAAACCTATGCTGTGTCAACTATTTCATCACAATCCAAATTTAGAGCTGAATCCAGCTTGAATATTGTGTCCATACTTGCCCCAACCATTCAGGGTTCAACCTCTGCGGTCGTATAAAGCTGCGCCCTGCGGAGCATCTGGTTGTCTTATATGAAGGAGGTTTTAGGTCATGTTTTCCTAAACACCTTATTGCTATTTGTCTGTCTGGATTGTTAAAACCACAAAATCAAATATCGATAAATATGCAAGTTTTCAACAATCCAGGAGAACTGACATCCACGAAAAATATAGGAATCCACAGTAAGATAACTCCTCTTTAGGTTTTGATAAATTTTGGATATGACATTAGGAAGTTATAAAACTTTATTCTGTGAATATGTTTCAAGCACATTACATGCATGCATGCTCAGCACCGCTTTTTATCAGGAATTTTATAATTTATTAGGTCCGAGACCACAATTGTCGTTCCTTGATTTTCGTTGTTCACAAATATAGTCCCTAGTGTTGACAGTGGGTTACTTGCCATTAATTTTTATACCCCTTTCAAATTTATTTCTCCATGTTTAATGCCTCAAATTGCAAGTAGGGGGGGGTCAAATTACACTGTAAAAAAAATTGAGTCCAGAATTTTAAAGGAAAGTAGTGATTTGGTCCAGCTGAAAAAGGTTTAAAATTAGCACTTCAGAAGCTGTCAAAAGATTTCATGATGCCCTAAACATAAAATTGTTCATAGTTTGAGTTAGAGCCGATGAAGTTTTCTATAATTTTGATATAATTTTTCCCAAGAGTAGTACAACACACTGTAAAAGTTTCTTTGAGAAAGCGCAGGTTGGATTTTTTTTATTTTCATTTATGTTCTAAAAGAAATGCACTACGAAATAATTGTGGTCTCGAACCTTATGTCTTAAAATTCGGGTTTTATCCATTCTAATAGGTGGATTTTCAAGTTAATGAGAAAAATGCTTTGTTCACTAATTCAGCAATGCTTTAACTGTTGTGAATGTGAGCTCCCTTCGGCTATTATTAGAATCTAGATTTACATCATTCATTTTCAAAGTAAGAGTTCTCCTTTCATTCAAAAGGTAGATTTCCATGTTTGCTGGTCACTTGATTAGTCTAATAAAATATGCTTCTAGGAAAATCCATCAATGCCTTTTCTTTTGAGAGCCTTATTAACATACCAATGGTAGGAAATGAATCATGTATAAATGACTAAGACCGACTTAGGCTAATTTGAGGGGTGGTCGGACGGTCCTGATCCTGAAATCCCGGGCTTAAAATCATGAAATCTCGAAATGCAGAATTTAAAGAAATTCATATCCCGAAATCGAAAAATATATTCCAAGATTCCGTAAGGATCAATCCCCCAAATCCCGAGCTTAAAAACACCCGATCCCGACACCCCGAAAAAGGTCCTGCCTCCCTCTAATCTCTACCTTACTTTCATTTTTGCCAAATCACTATTTTCCCTTTCAACCATAAATTTTTATGCCCCATTTATGTTTTCTAGACTGTGCATCAGTGCGTTCGTTCGTTCGTTCGTTCGTCTGTCCGTCCGTCCATCTGTCCCGCTTCAGGCTAAAGTTTTTGGTCGAGGTAGTTTTAGATGAAGTTGAGCATGGTTTACTTATTAATATATATGCAAGTGGTATGACCCCTTAAATAGTAAACATTTCAAAGAAAACAGTAGACAGAATCAGGGACTTTCTATACTAACATAGAAAGTCCCTGCAAAATACAGAGAGTCTTTATCTATTAAAGTAGCATAATCGTAGTTTACATGTAGATAAACGCCGAAAATAATTCTCCTCTCTAAGGATGCATAATAATTGTGGTTCTTGCGATCTAAACACCATGATATGAAACGCGAAAAATAATTATCCTTTCTAAGGAGGTGTAATAGTTGTGATTCTCGCGATCTAAACACCATGATATGCAGAACGCTCTGAATGATTTATTTATTTTTCATTTTTGTTATCTATCATACGATTGGTTGTACTTGTGTCACATGTTTTACTTATTTTAATATATATATGCAACTTGTAAGCCCCCTTAGATAATAAACGTTATCATTTCAAAGAAAACAGTAGACATAATACAGAGAGTCTATATATATTGAAGTAGTATAATCGTAGTTTACATGTAGATAAACGCGAAAAATAATTGTCCTCTATAAGGAGGTATAATAGTTGTGGTTCTTGCGATCTAAACACCATGATATTGAGAAAGCTTTGATTGGCTTATTTATTTTTCATTTTTGTTATATGTCATACGATAGGATGTATTTGTGCATGTTTCAAACCGGAAGTCTTATCTGTGACCTAAACTTTAGTCTGATGACGGAATCATATCCGGACTCCTTTTTTGTCGTTTTTCTCCCAAAATAACTCAATCTGAATAATCATAAGAATGGATGACTAATGCGACTATGTATATTACCTATAGGACACAGAGGCATGATGATTGATTTATTGTGGGAGGAATAGAAGCGACACACAAAATGAGGTCTTTTCGTTTAATAG
This sequence comes from Mytilus galloprovincialis, assembly GCF_965363235.1. Lineage (NCBI taxonomy): Eukaryota > Metazoa > Mollusca > Bivalvia > Mytilida > Mytilidae > Mytilus > Mytilus galloprovincialis. The sequence continues at coordinate 22,307,274 of NC_134839.1, read as the reverse complement.
TATAGATGCAACTGGTAAGCCCCCTTAGATAATAAACGTTAACATTTCAAAGAAAACCACGGAAGCGTATTAGCGCCACACATTTTTTTTTAATTTTTCTTCTTATGTTTGCGTTACAACGCAAACCTTTGCGTTGTTACGCAAACCTTTGCGATATAACGCAAACCTTTGCGTTATAACGCAAACCTTTGCGTTATAACGCAAACATCTTTATTTCAATTATTCATTAAGTTTTGTATATATGTCCGTCTGTCATTCATTTCGGATGTGATTTACTAGTAGATAAAAAAAGAAACATACAAGGCCAAATCATTATAATAAATATGCATAGGAATAATGGAATAATTGAAGTGCAATTATACATAAATTAAGACTGATTTGTGCATCAGAAAAGTATATAATTTAACAAGAAAATAGATATAGTATATAGTCATATTAAAATTGAAAGATCAAAAATAATGTCATACAATTGTGAAACCTCCAAGTCAAATAGACAAAATGATCTTTCTGCTTTTAAATGAATTATTAATAAGGACACATTTTTTTTAAATCTCAGAATATGATCAAGATTCTTTGATAGAAAGTCATTGAATTTTCATTTCAATATAATGAAGTATTTTTAAGATGTTTGGGTAGCAATTTGAATAGAGAGAACATAATTTTATTAATAAAACATCTTCATTCTATACATTTATTGCCAAAGGGTAGCTTGTTTGAATGTAACCTACTTTACACAGTTCTCAAACGAGAGCTTACTTTGGAAGTATATTTATATTCGGTTATAGCTATATTAGCAGGGTTGATTTTTTTCTTAGGTATAACCTCAATTTACTCAATTTTCTTTGTAATATATATACTAGTAGTAACTTGGATATCGTTTTTGGGGACCTTTATAGTTTGTTGTTTAGTGTGAGCCAATGCTCCGTGTTGAAGACCGTAATTCGGCCTATGATGGTTTACTTTTACGAATAGTGACTTAGATGGAGAGTTTTCTTATTGGCACTCATACCACATCTTCTTATATTATTCTGCTCATTATTAGTCATTGATATGATCTAATTATTCAAGCAGTTTACTTTGCAATTACTACAAAGGTGATAAATTTTATTATATCCAGCCTCCTCCATTAATAACTACTGTTTCCTTTGAATCTTAAATAAGAAATAAGATAAAACAAATGTTTGCGTTATAACGCAAAGGTGTTGCGTTATATCGCAAAGGTTTGCGTTATAACGTAAAGATTTGCGTTATAACGCAAAGGTTTGCGTTGTATCGCAAAGGTTTGCGTTATAACGCAAAGGTTTGCGTTGTAATAATAATAATAATAATAATAATAATAATAATAATATCTTTATTTAAAGAGAGTGACTCATTTGGATTAAACCAATTTTCAATAAGGCTCTCTACATGCATACAATGTTAACAATATGAATAAAAAATAATTAATCTCCTGTTACACACATGTAAACAATAGACGTATATAAAGTAATATAACAACAACAACAAAAACAACTATGGTATACATTGTGGCTTAACTTATAAATTCAACACTTTTAAAAATAAAATGACTTGTAAGAGTTTTTGAATGCAGATATACTTTTTGATTTTTTAATTTCACTGGACAGTGAATTCCACACTTTTGGACCACTAAAAGAAAAACTTGATTTGTATAATTCTGTATTTGATTTAGGGACAATAAAATTATCCGATGATGAAAGTCGAGTATTGTACGATTGTTTACTACTTGTAGGCACAATAAGATTGGATAAATATTTTGGTGCCAGTTGGTGTTTTGATTTATACATTAATAATGATTTGTGGTAAAATATTCTCTTAGTAACAGGAATGATTCCAGATTTCTTAAATAGTTCAATAGATGGTTTTCGAATATCGTGTTCGTTTAAAATAATTCTAGCTGCCCTTTTTTGCAATTTTAGTAGACTGTCAACTAAAAACTTGTTACAGTTTCCCCATACTGAACAACAGTAATCCAAATGTGGAAGAATATACGCATTGTAAAATAGAATTCGTGCATTGTGATTCAAGTATTTCTTGATTCTTTTTAATAAAGCTAATGAAGAATTAACTTTTTTGATTATATGATTAATTTGATCATACCAAGAAAGAGTTTTGTCAACAAAAATACCCAGGACTTTTTCACAGTGACTTTCATTAATCTTTTGGCCATTAATGGATACATTTAATGTGTCATTACACATTACAGACAGTTTTTGTTTTGAACCTATACACATTGTCTTGGTTTTTGACACATTAACTAACATTTTGTTTTCATCAACCCATTGACAAATATTTTCTAATACAACATTGAGTGTCTGACTTATATACCTTTTGTCTTTTCCAATTACAGAAATAGTGCTATCATCAGCAAAAAGATCAAGATTATGATTAGGATTACACAAAGGCAAATCATTAATAAATATTAAAAATAATATAGGACCTAAAACGGACCCTTGAGGTACACCTGCTTTTAATGTAGATACATCTGAAAAAGTATTTGAAATTGATACGACTTGATGTCTATCAGCTAAATACGAAGTGAACCAATGAATTGAATTATAAGAACATTTATATTTTTGTAATTTTTGAAGGAGCAGTTTGTGATTTAGAAGATCAAAAGCTTTACATAGATCTAAAAATACTGCCCCTACTAAATTTCCTTCATCAACGGCTTTTAACCATTTATCTAACAAAGAAGTCATAGCAGTTTGACAGGAATGGTTTGCACGAAAGCCTGATTGCATGACATACAATAGATTATATTTGTTTAGAAAATTCATGAAATGAGTTTTTACGTGTCGCTCAAGGATCTTAGATAGTAATGGTAAAAACATTAAGGTCAAACGTTATATCACAAAAGTTTTGCGTTATACGCAAAGGTTTGCGTTATATCGCAAATGTTTGCGTTATAACGCAAAGGTTTGGGTTTAACGCAAACATAGGAAGAAAAATAAAAAAAATGTGTGGCGCTAATACGCTTCCGTAGAAAACAGTAGACATAATACAGAGAGTCTATATATATTGAAGTAGTATAATCGTTATTATCTGAATAATCATAAGAATGGATGACTAATGCGACTATGCATATTACCTATAGGACACAGAGGCATGATGATTGATTTATTGTGGGAGGAAGAGAAGCGACACACAAAATGAGGTCTTCTCGTTTAATAGTATAGATATAATAATAAAATAACCTATATGATAGCGTCTTTTTAATGATTGGTCATACCATATGAAGAGTTTAGAAGTATTAAAAGTAAACTGTAACAGAGTGTTAATTACCCTGACCATACGCGTCCGGTCGGACCATACGAGTATATACCCATACGGTCATGACCATACGCGTATGGACCAAATACTCATATGGTCCGGAACATATATAAACAATAAATCTCTCAAAGTCTTTTGTTAATGCATGGGAAGATTATATAGTGACCATGTATTTTGTATCAGCGAATTGGTCAAACGTAATTATATTCAACATCGAAATAGAAGCTATTGATTATCATTTTCATTATCATTAAGTGGAGGGAATTAATCAAAATGTAGTATATGTTGTACTCAGTGACATTTTGATATTATATTTGCATGTATGAAAACATCCAAGTGTTATTTATGACAGCTATTTGTCTCAGTTGACCAGTATTTAACATATGTTGTCGAGAAATGTAAACCAGCTCAGCCAGAGCACAAGGTTATTATATTCGTAAATTACAACGAAAGTACAAAATACTGCTAGTATAATTACTTGTGCCCCTTTTAATGGAAATACTGATAATCTTATTGGTCTAAGTATCCAAACTCTTTTTTTTCTATTTTTTGATTATTATTTTTATATGTTACATATATTTTAAAAGGCTAGCTATCATAAAAGGATCTCTTATTGCCCCTTATTTTATTGATTTTGTGTGTACTAGAGTGTTATGGATCAAATTTGTTCGTTCAGTGTATAAAATTGAGAATGGAAATGGGGAATGTGTCAAAGAGACAACAACCCGACCAAATAAAAAACAACAGCAGAGGGGCACCAACAGGTCTTCAATGTAGCGAGAAATTCCCGCACCATGTTCTCTTGTGTTAGTATGTCTTTTGGTTGAGGTAAGCCATTTTAATTGATGATTTATGTCTTTTGGTTGAGGTAAGTCATTTATATTGTGTCTTTCTATGTTGTGATGTTACACTACTGATTCAGATAAGGGTGAAGGTTTGTACCTATTAAAACGTTTAAACCCGCTGCATTTGTTTTCCCTCGTCTTAAGTCATGAGCCGGATGTTCAGTAGTTTTCGTTTGTTGATGTTGTAGATAAGTGTTTCTCGTTTCTCGATTTTTATAAGGATAAGACCGTTATTTTTCCCGTTTGAATGGTTTTACACTATAGTAAGTGATGGGGTCCTTTATGGCTTGCTGGTCGGTGTGGACCAAGGCTCCGTGTTGAAGACCGTACTTTGACCTATAATGATTTACTTTTACAATTTGTGTCTTTCGTGGAAAGTTGTCTTTTTGGCACTTATTTACAACATCTTCTTCTTATATTTGCGACTGCATAAGTACGATGACAAAATTTGAATACACGTATTCTTTCTTCAAGCTGGCTGTTGATTTTGCATGTAAATGTACATAATAATAAATTAATATAATATGACACACAGAACTACAATCTTCAATTGTAAAAAGTTACACTATTTTCAAATAACAGCAGTTTTGGTAGGTCCTTCTATAATCAACTTCGTTCTTAATATGCATGAAATGTCAGCTCATGGCGCACATTGAAACCGATGCATTACATTTGCGTGCATTACCCCATTACATTTGCAAACAGCTTTTGATTACACTTGCGCGCATTTATTTTACTTGTAAAATAAAATACACGGTCAGGTAGATTATATTTACAATCTAATTTTAATTAGATTAATTATATTTATTCACTTCGATTTGTTTAAAGCACCCCTTCTGTTTATCTAAATGCCATGCTCATCAACGAGAATGCCATTATGGATGGTTGTTTCGAGCAGGATTAGTTCGTGCATAAGTGCTGGAAACATCTACAGATGAAATTGATAAGAGTAAAATTACCGATCATACCTGTAAGTACGTGATGAATATTTGAAGCCAACTAGTTTATGAATATAAATTCATCCTTATACTCCGAGTTTATCTAGTATTGTGGGAATTACTTCATCCAGAACTCATTTTTCTCTCTCATTTCTACGTACAACTGATTGTGTTTCAAGCCCCCTTAGTTTGATGTGTATTGTGGTTTTGAAATTTTAAAATAATGTCGCAACACACAAAAATACACGAATAATCCCTTAATATATATTATTTTTGAATATGATATGTTCAAAATTCATAACTCTCGACATGTTTATTATAAATAATCTTTATATTTACCTCTATTACCTTTCAAATGAATGCGTGCAAACGTTAAACAATCCCCAAATGTGCGAAAATGTAATATGCATTGAAAGTAAAAAAACTATATTTATTTATAAAATCGAGATAAAGTTTTTTCAGTTGTATTAAAACTGTTCCATTTTATCGCACTTTCAACGATAAACTATTTCAATTTGCTATTTTTTTAACCTTTGAAATATCCAGAATTGAAAAACTTTGAATTGCATTTCATCAAATAAGGTAATGGATATTCTTTCAATTTGGAACCTTAACTTTTAAAATTACATAGCGGGTTATGTGTGCAATTTTGACTTGTCACTTCGACCAATGAATAGTTATGTAATTATTAATAATTCTTGGGTTTGACACAGTCTACAACAATGTCTATGGTGGTCCAATTTTAATTAGACTAAGTGATTTGTACATTATATGAGAATAACTAATTGATGAATAATATGTCATTTTTTTCAAGTAAAGAAGAACATAAAATTAATTTATGTATCATAATAATGTTTCTTTATGCAATAACAGTGTCAGTCGTCACAGAGGTGTGAAGTTATGGTGTAATATGTACCGATTATCAGGTTATCTGCATGTTGATATCGTAAAATATCAGCTGCGAGACATAATATGAAGCTTTTTGTCGAGTGAGCGTAGCGAACGAGATAAAAAAGCCTTCATATTATGTCAAGCAGCTGATATTTTACAATATCAATATGCAGATAATCTGATAATCGATTTATCGGGTATTTGCGTGTTTCAGAAGTGTTTTCTTTGTTTCACCAGCACACAAAAGATGACTTGATAAGTTCGGGTCAAAGTTATTAACGTCGGTTCAAACATTATGACGTCGCTGATATGTCCGGGTCAAAGTTATTAAGGCCGGGTCAACGTATTTGACGTCACAAAGACATGATACGGAATAATATTAAGAGCTGAACAGAGTGATATAGACAGTGGGACGACCGATAAATTCTATTATTTGTGAGTCTTTGGTTGAAATCAAAGGTGCGAAGAACCCTAATTTCTTGTGAGGCAATGAAATTCAAGGACCCTGATGAGACTTTGGGTGGTATGATTCACGGGTCCAAAGAGTTTTTTTTTATAATTTACAGATGGAGGAAAATATTATTATTTTTTATGTTTGCTTAAACGTTCCGTGGCAAATAGTTCATGCATTATTCAGTATAAGAACAACTCAATGATAACTCGAACAGAAGTTGCGTTCTGAGAAAAATAATTGAAACATTAAAATACAACTGAAAAGAGAATATGTTGGATAGTTGCAGAAAACTGCTCTGCAACATGCCACCTCGGCACTCTGGAATCATCTGTCGCAAGGATTTTAATAGTACATATAGCGTAATACACTTCCGACACAACGCATCGGGTTCAATGTCTAGTTCTGACAAGTAATATCTGTGAGTGCATAAATACATTCCACATATAGCCAAGTAGACACAACTCATGGGTATGGTTTACTGACGGAAGGAAGAATCGATGTTACCATATTTCTATACCCTAATTCACCCTTGGCGTCCTGTTTACAGACAGATATGTTAACTTGTCATAAAACTGGAGTTTTCAGACATTCCCCGTTTCCATTAGCAATCTCTTTAAACATCAAACATAAAATTTCATCATATAGTTAAAATCATTATTTCCATCTGTATGTCATGTTGTTTTCTCTTTCTCTTTTTTTTTTTTGCCCGTTTGATTGGTCACACACTTGCACAGAAAACGTCTCATAAAATCAAAATTTAATTAAGGAATGACTGTAATATTTTTTTCTGTCTATGAAGAAATAACATAAAAAATTTGGTGCACACTGAATAAAGCACGTGTGCACCACATTTTTTATGTTATTTCGAATAGACAGAAAAAATATTACAGTCATTTCTTATAATTTAATTCTAAATTCCATTTTAAACCGTAGAAAATCATGAAAAAACGTTGATGACGTCACAGTCACATGACTAAATTATGTCTATGGACTCATAACAAAATAACGTCAGCCAATCAGAAGACGCGTAACATCCAAAATTAAATTATTGAAGTTTGACGTCTGTCGTTAATCCACCGGTTGACGGTTGGAGTAATTGCCAACAACCGTTGGATAATGGTAGTCACAAGTTGGATAGTCATTAACCAAAAAAAAAACCGCAAAATTGGCCGAATTCTAATGCATGATTTTCGTCTTCTTGCTTTTGTGCTATGCAATATAAATAGCTTAAACATAAAATGAATCTCTCTCGCTCGCTCAGCTCGCTCTCTATCGCCATCATTTTGTTACTTCGTTGAGTATATGAATATGCTATACATATATAATGTAGAAATACAATACATTATTTTGTGTCGGCTACTTTTGTGGATTTTGACCAATAGACATTAAAATGAATACCTTGTAACACGAAGAGCATGTCAATGTACAACTAACAATAATCTGTCATAAAACCCGTCCTCCCAATTAATCATGTCACTTACCTGACATAGGAAGATAGTAACTGCAGCTGCGGGTCACCGAGAGTCAGTCTATCCTATTAATTTTTGACAGCGCTTCTTTAAATGATTTTCCGCTGACTTTATTTTCTTTATGGTGTGTATTCATTCTAACATCAAGACGCCTTCCATGATGCTTCTGCTATTTATAACGTTGTCGATTTTTGGAGTTACACAGACTCATGGCCAGTGTGAATTTTCTCCATTAAAAACTGAAATATCAGGTACGTTACTTTTTTGTAGGAATAAGTAAGTTTTATATAAGTTAATGACTGCATGCATCATTTTCAGAAATCTCTTTTCAATCTGTACTGTAATGCTGGTTTGAACCGGCCGGGCGGCAAACTGATGCCATGTAAAGAAATTATTAAATTTTGCAATCGTTTTATTGGTGATTATCACTTAAAAAAGTGAATTTTTGTAAATCATTTCTTGATATTTTTTAAATGTTTCAAACCAGTATAAATGAAAAGTTTACCTTGATGATGTTTGACGGTTATTATTAGGCACTCGCTTTTTGGTCATATACGGCTCTTCAACTATTATATTTTTGGCTTTGAGCGTTCCTGATAAAAGTAAATCCAGAAAGCGTTTAGAAAACATGAAATTTAGAAAATGTTATTTTCGTTTTGAATAATTGATCTAATGATATAATAAAATAATAAATGCAACAACGAAGGGTGTTTTCAAAAGTATGCAGGATGTTTTCCAAATTAGTCACTTTTTTCGATCCTGGTTCCGTTTAATGCCAAGTGCCTTTTCTACCAACTTTTGCTTTCTGCGTCTATATAATAAATCAAGAAAGACTGTTGTAAGACATTTAAAACATTTCAGCTTTCAACCAGAGACAGGGGCAAACATTTTTCCTCAGTTTCCTAGATACATTTTTACCTACGTCGAATTTAATTCGTATGACTACCGAAAGCAAACTACAACTTCAGTATAATTTATCTCTTTAATCTGGACAAACAAATATGTGTTATTCTGCCTTCAAAGCGTGATAATGTATGTAGACATTTATGGCAAAAAAATGAATTTTGAAACGTTTCAAATGAAGGTATGAAATGCTATATTTGTTTTTCTCGTGTACCTCATAATTGATAAAAACAAAAGTAGATATGTTTATTAATTGTGTACGCGTAATTGAACATTCGTGTCTTACATGACAGAAGCATAATTCTTAAAACAGGTATTTAATTATTTTTCCTGTATCTTTGGGTCGTATAGTGGTTTTAGATAATCTCTGAGTGACAAAAGCCCTTGAAGATATTAGTGTATGAATTACATAAGAGAACATTGGGTGTTAGACACAACTAATGGACAATACATGTCCGGGTAATATTATTATTTCAAATGTTCAATTAACATAAATAAAGGTGCTTTTGTTAATATCGACAACAAATCTACACAAAGATCAAAACAAAAGTCGTCTAGAGGATCAACAGTAATATATGGCAAATTGTATGCATGTTAAATTTGCTAGAGACTAAATAAAACATGATGAACCAATGATTCGTGGTAATATAAAGCAATTATCTAGCATAAAAGAAGTCCAGAAATATTATGGACATCCTTTAAAAAAATATTTATAGACTATGGTGCCCCTGAGTCCTAGTAAAACTTCAAATGGATATCCTTCTATAAAGTGGATACCTCGGTGGCTACGACCCAAAACGATTTCATAGCGAACAGTGATCGTTTTTAGAACGCTTTGCCGTTCTGTGTAAAATTATGTCATCACTCCTTATACAGATATTTCTGTTCATAAAGCACAAACTCGTTCTTCCTAGAAAAGAACCACATATGTATATATATATATACGATACTTATAAACGCTAAAAAGATAATTTCCCCAGTTTCAAAACTTGAAAAAAAACTTTTTAGCTACTATATAGTTTGCAAATTCATTACAGAAATGGGGTAACGCCAAGATAAAGAGATAAATTATAGATAATGATAGAGGAAATAGAATATGTTAACATTGTAATATAAATGCGGTTGAAGATGAAACCCACTTTTTTCTTAAAATGTAAAATTAATAAATCTTTACGTAATCAGCTTGAAAAAGATATAAATAATATATGTCCAGAGTACTTTAAATTGTCTGAAGCAGATAGATTACAATTAATTCTTAGACTATCTTCATTTGATATATGCAGCTTACTGTTCCGTTCATTAAAAAGTCATTTGCACTGAGGGGAGGGGACACAACGCCTGCATAAATATTACTGTTTTACCACTTTATATATAATGTTTTATATGTTAATTTTTCCATTGTGTACATTGTATTGTATTGTTTGTATATGCCTTCAACATTGCTCAACCCCTAGGCTAGGGGTATAAATGTGCATTTGATAAATAAAGATTAATTTAATAGAATAAATATTTGAAAGAGTGGAACACCAATGTTATAAAATTTAAGATCAGACATCGAGTATTTTCAACAGTTTACAGGATTGTTGGGAACGGTCTGAAATCAGTATACCCCTAACCAATAAATTTAAGAGGAAATGCAAGTCATATATCTGTAATATGTGGACAAAACAATTCAATGAATTCAATGGATGTGTTAACGTGACATTAGTAAATAGACTTCGTGTCATTGGTTAATTGAAGAAAAAAACGAATAAAACATACATCTTCTTACAAAATTTCTGGAGGGTAAATGCGTCCACATTTCTGTAGTCATTCATACACTTTACATTTTCGAATTCATGCCTCAAGTTTATAGAAAACAACTTCTGTTTCCAACAATGCTACAGAAATCTAACATTGCAAGGTACACAAACAATCTAACATTGCAAGGTACACAAACAATCTAACATTGCAAGGTACACAAACAATCTAAAGTCTACATTCTTAGATACAAGGTACACAAACAATCTAAAGTCTACATTCTTAGATACTTCAGACAATAAAAAAATTAATTGTTGCAATAATTGACATTTATAGTTATTTTGTTAATGATTGCCATTTGTTTTTGTCTGTTTTAATATGTTTTACTATCATTCTGATTTAACAGTCATAACAGCTAACAAATGACTTCATAAAAATAGGTGATAAGGCTACATAAAGGATCTCACTGACCAGTGCATATTAATACTTAGTTAATTTATTCGTAATCCTTGATTTTTTTCTTTTATATGTATCTTTTCTCTTGATTTCTCTCTTGGTGAATAAATTTCTTAACCAAACACTTTGGTTCATTTTCTCTTCCACTGGCAAATTCATTCATATGACATCTAATAACTTTTTTTTCTGAAAATATTATTTTTTTGATAACTTATTATGTTAAGCCACGGTCACAACAGATCGTACGTTTTTTTGTCGTGGAAGATCAATAAATAGTGAGGACATATTGTTTCGAAACATCTAAAACATAGTGATGTTTAATTTTGATATATTTTTAACGGGGATTAAAGCCTAGTGTCCCAAATTTTATAAATTGAGATTTTTTGGAGAAGCAGTGAGGCATGTTTGAAAGTCACGCTTGGATGTTCTGTTATGCTTCTTTAGTTTTTATTATTTAGAATATTTTAAAGCTTATGCTCATGCAAACATGACCCGACGAAACACCTGTTGTGTACGAGGAAATCAGAATCATACGATTTACTGTTTTCTTCTATTTTTTCTTGTTGTTTGTACTTTTTTGGTTTTAAGGTAGTTAATTTTACTAAATTCTAGCACAACACTTTTAATTTATTGGATTTCTTTTTTATTTTAGCTTTTGGAACACGAAGATCTTATTGTGAACATCTTGTGAAAGATGGAATGAGTGTAGCTAAATTAAGAGTTTTACCTGATACCACTTTTAAAACATTGGATTGCCATACATGTACATGTAATCAATATGGGATGCGTTGCTGTCCGTAAGTAAACTATGCACAATGAAGAAATGGATAAAACCAAATAGAACTTAAGGTCAAGTAACAGTAAGTGGGCTATGTCGCTAATTTTTCTGACATTTTGCATACAACTTTGGCTCTTTGAATTACCAAATTTGACTGAAATCTGTGACATAACTATTTTATTTTCTTTGGTTACATCTTCTGACATCAGACTCGGAATTCTCTTGAACTGAATTTTAATGTGCGTATTGTTATGCGTTTACTTTTCTACATTGGTTAGAGATATAGGGGGAGGGTTGAGATCTCACAAACATGTTTAACCCCGCCGCATTTTTGCGCCTGTCCCAAGTCAGGAGCCTCTGGCCTTTGTTAGTCTTGTATTATTTTAATTTTAGTTTCTTGTATACAATTTGGAAATTAGTATGGCGTTCATTATCACTGGACTAGTATATATTTGTTTAGGGGCCAGCTGAAGGACGCCTCCGGGTGCGGGAATTTCTCGCTCCATTGAAGACCTGTTGGTGACCCTCTGCTGTTGTTTTTTATTTGGTGGGGTTTTTGTCTCTTTGACACATTCCCCATTTCCATTCTCAATTTTACTGTAACTTGACCTTAAATTTTATTTCATGATATATCAAAATAATTTAATTTTGGATTTAACGCGTCTTCTGATTGGCTGACAGTCTTTTGTCTATCAGCACAAAGACATAACTTTGTGATGTGACCGTGACGTCAGTCATCATCGTGTCAGTTTCACTGATATACTCCGACTACCAATGCTTCACGGGTTATTCAGTGTGCATCTCATTTTTTATGTTATTTCTTCAGAGACAGAAAAAAATATTACAGTTGTTCCTTAAAGAATTTACCCTTCTACATTTTGGCTAAACTCAACTGACACACAAATTCATTGCATATTTAAAAAATCCCAAATTTACCTTCATTTTTCAGTTACCCGACTGAAATCCTCGAGAAAAACAAACGTCGGGACATTTCTCTAAAAGAGAAATGCATACAAAAAGAGGAATAAGAAGAAACTAACACAATCCATGCTGTCACCGAAATGAAAGTTTCCAAATACTGACATAAAAAAACATTAAGATATGAAACGAGATCTGTTGTTCTCTAAAGCAATAAATAGGAATTGAAAACTTTATTTCAGACCATCCTATATTTTACCAAACTGCCATAACAAATAAATGTAGTCGTATGAAACGGTTTTGGTTTAATTTTGATAAACCTCAGTGTTGGCATATTTTGTCCTCTGTTACTGTAGATGAATTATTATAATTATTGACGATTAAGTTAATCTTTTAAACTTTGAACTTTGATCTTTAAAAAAAATGACAAGCATTGAAAATTAAATTATGCATCATGTTATAAAAGTACATGCGTTGAATGTTGTTTGAGTTTCATTAAAAAAATATGATTGAGACCACATCGAGGTGTCTATGATATTGTTACCCAAAATAGATTTACACAAGTTTTACACAAATGAATGACCGATCTCTCTATTTATATTTTAGAAGCAACAGGGATCCACGGTCACTACAAATACCCAGACATTGCAGAATTGTAATGGATGGCTGCACACCCACACCAGTTAGAAAGTCAGATAACAAAACAGACTGTTATACTGCAAAACCCGTCCAAGTTGTCCGTCAAAACAGACAAAGAATAAACAACGTATTAACCACTTTGGACCGAGTTCAGAGAATGCAGCGACAACAAGTGGCCCGTGGTGGTGAGGCCCCAGAAGGTCCTACTCCGGACCAGGTTATAATGATGATGGCAATGTCAGGTGCACTAGATAACCCATACAACCCTTTGGGAACATCTGGTGGAATGTATGGACCTTCTTTCGAGAATTCAATGATGCCATTTTTAATGCTAGGAATGATGGGATCCTAGTGGGTTTTCGAAAATATTATTGAAATCACCGATTTTGTTCCATTTCAAGCTTTAGTACTGCCTTTTTTAACACCGCGGTTGCATGAAATAATCATCAGTGCGCGGTTAATTTCTTGTTTTGTGAAAAATATTACCAGTGATTTTTATTTTGATTTATTCTAGGTTTTAAAAAATGTTGATATTTAGGTATTATCTGTTTTCAGAACAATTTGAGTTAGTCAATGAATATTTTTTTTCATAATTGACATCATTAAATTTACAAGTATCCGGTTAACTTATGGTAGAGAGTATTTTACTCTTTGTTAACCGTCGATGTTGAAAAGATTATTACAAAGTTGTTCGAAATCCGTAAGAATAACATGTAATAACATAGATGGAAAACTAGCCCGTACATAATATGCAAAATCCGGTTAAGTTTAGATTATGATACCATATATATTGTGCAGTATTTTTTCCAATTGTTTTTTAATAAATATTTCAATTTTGTGATAACTTGTGATTAGATTATAACACAATATTGACTGCTGTACCCCCCATTTTTGACACTTTTACCTATTATGTCTGCTTGTTTTGTTCACACATCTTTGTCAATATAATGGAATTTGATGCGACTGTCTTACAAGTGAGAGGTTTAGCTAGCTATAAAATCAGGTCTTATTCATCATTTTCTACACAAAAAAATGCCTGTACCAAGTCCGGAATATGACAGTTTTTATACATTCGTTTCATGTGTTTAAGTCTTTTGATTTTTTCCTCGGAGTTCTGTATTTTTTACTTTTTGTTTATTGGGTTTATTTTCTAGTCAGAATACAGATCTGATTTTGATAGATATTTACAGCAGATTCCAACGAGTATGAAGCTATATGTAGATTCTTTGGTTAGCTTCCTTGTTAGCTCAACTATGAAATCATTATTAGGTACAGGTACACAAGCCTTTGGGTGGAGTCAATAGTTAAACAGAGAACCAATCAGAACTAGTCACAGAATATAAACATTGTAAAACTTGTTTTACAAGTCAGTTTAAAATAAGTTCTCAATCTAAATTTAAAATTTATTGATAAGTATAAGCTAATTCACACGCATGCTGTAGGTGTGTTTGATTTGCCAATTTTATTTCAATCAATTACTCAGTTCATTTATAAATCCAGTTATGTGTATGTATAAGGTTAATGACCCCTTCTGTAGCCTTTGAATTACGAATGTTTCAAACTGCAATAATATAAAAACATCAAAGATAATGAATAAGGCAGCAACCATTTGATTTTCTGGGGGGGGGGGGCTATGGTTTTTTTTGGAAAAAAAAGTTTGTTTCCAGTTTTTGGAGAAAAAAATAATTTGTTTTTGATTCTGAGAAAAAAAAATTGTTTGTTTCACCCTCTGCTGCCACTATATGTAATGCTAAAATTGAAAGAAAAAAATTGTTTTCGACTTGTCGCGAAAAAAATAGATTGTTTTTCGCCGCAGGCGAAAAAAAAAGTTTGTACAGAAAAAAAAAACATAGCCCCCCCAGAAAATCAAATGGTTGCTGCCTAATAGAAATGGGCCATTTTGTATGTTTACAATGAGGAAACTTCGATTAAGCATTATTATTTGTAGTTTTAATGCATTTAAAAGTTAAACGGGATTTTGTGGCAAATAGAAGTGGGACGTTTAAAGACGTATCGTATCCGTATCTGATACGTTGACGCATCTGAAAGTAGCTGTGGGTTACTGTTTAATTAATCATTTACATGTTTAAAAATGACATGTATATATCGTTGTTTTCTTCTATGTTAGTTATCTTTTGGTCATTAATACACTCTTTTTATGACATGATAGACATCTAAACAATAGATATTTAAACCATACGCATATGTCAGGCCTGAATTTGAATAATAATGCAGATGCGTAATGGTTGTTTTATTACATTTTATAGAAAACAGGGATTTTGTGGCAAATTAAGCAAATATTTTGCAGAAAACCTCAAAATTCAATACAGAGATTTTCGTTATAAAATCATCTACAAAAATTACTCACTTGTGAGTCCATGAATATTAATGATCCAGTGTTTAATTTCAACAAATCATCATAAACAACCTTTACATTCCAAAAATACTCTTGATGAGTCACTATAGTCGAACGCACCCTAGAAGGTGTACTTGAATTGATCCATAATTATATCTTTAATGAACAAACATCATTGCTAGCACTACATGTAGTAATCCCCTATATTACACGCATTGAATTGTCAAACATTAGAGGACAAGGAGAAAGGATGTGGATTTGCTATAAAATGTCCATATGTTTAGCGTTGAACCAACATAAGGGTACACAATCCTTAACTTTATTTTTTTTATGATTGAACTTAACTCATATGTAGTTATAATATATATTGATACGAAAACACACGTGAATGTCAAATGTGTGTACATGTTAGCTTCTAATGTCGTCCATGTATTGTTTTCATAATTGTATTATATGCACTGTAAATATATTGTTAATATATCTTTTTTAAGGGCAATAACTTGATTAAGTATGGATTAAAATCATTTTGACATACAAGAAGCAACTCCAACTACTATTATGTAAATATAATACACCGTGATACGTCAACGTATCAGATACGGATACGATACGTCTTTAAATGTCCCACTTCTAATAAACCAAGATTTTTGTAGGAAATCCACAGATATTTTTGTTAATTTTTTTTAAAAAGCATAGATAACTCACTTGATTTTCTATGATGTGCTAGCGTTTATTGTTTACAAAAAGTCCTAGACAACCGTTAATGTAAATTAAAAAAAATCGTCCGAAGTCACGAAATTCGAGCGCACCCTAGAAGGTGTACTTGAATTGGTCCATATATATTGTTTAAACCAATATCTAAATTTATAAACTGGTTTTAATGAAATCATTTCTAGCACTGCTTGCAAAAGAAACCTCCATATATCAAGTACTAAATTGCCAACTATGAAAGTGCAAGGGGAAATGCTGTGGATTTGCTATAAAATTTCCATTTGTTTAGCATTGAATCAACACATAGGTACATCATCCTTGAACAAAAAATAAACCGTAACTCCGCTTCTAATTTATTGTAATACATAGATTTTTTTTAAATTCAATCAAAAACTATAAGAAATGAAATTTAATTTGCAAAGTTGTTTAGGGAAACCTGTTTGTATGAAACATACATATTATAAACAGGCCATTGATATGAGTGTTTTCATTGGATGATGAATTTGTGCGCTCCTCCCAATTTTGAGGTAATAATCATTTCATGGTTGAGCTAACAAGGAAGCTAACCAAAGAATCTACCTGTAGCTTCATACTCGTTGGAATCTGCTGTATAAAAAAACATGCCTATCTCTCATTGTGAGATTTATAGATTATCGTTGATCATCTCAACAAGATTGATTTTCTCGCTTGAGCCGGTACGGAAAGTAAGAAAAGCAATCTAGTTGAGATGACCAATGATAATCTGTTTATCGCTATTTTACCGATGACGATGTTGTCAATTTCATGTCAATTTCTTTAGTTTATTGCGATAATTTTCCATCTCATGAAAAATTATCACGAAAAATGCACAAAATAGCGATAATAAATGTTACCTCACCAGGTTTAACCCTCTATTTTTACGGACAAATGTCAAATTATTTAGAAATCGAAAATTGCATATAAGATAAATCAAAATACAAATTACAACATATCTTATAATAATTATTTAATCAAAAGTCATTAGTCAATAAAGATTTTCAAGATGTTTTTCAAATGGATGCTGATGTGTAAAGTTAGTATAAGTCTTAACTTACATTTGATCTCTTATGGGAATTATCTCATTGACAATCATAATACCATTGGAGCTGCAAAATTTATAATTTTCTTGAACCTCGAACTGATGTACATTTTGTCATGGGGGTCTTTTTGTAGCTTATTATACGGTATAGCTTATTCCATTGCTGAAGACAGTACGGTGAAATATACTAGAAGTTGTATTTTACATCCAAGTCTTTTGAACTAACATTTGGTGCTTCGCATGTATATAAAAATCTGCCATAAAGTTACCGATTGTACAGCGTGTTCGCCTCGAATGCGGCAGCTTGTGGTTGTGTTTAGAATTGATATTTGCTGGTTCGTTGCTGAGAACGCGGTATTAAGGAGTAAGTTCAAAGACAAGTCAGTTCGGAGTCAGATTGATACAGTGTCCAGGTATGGTCTTCCTGCTGACTGTTACCTTGTACACTAGCACGTTAAAAGTCTGGCCCAGCGTGTATGTCTAGCACACAAAGCAGTACATAAATCAGGGTTAATATTCATGTTACATTAAAATGTTCTCGTCTTGAATATGCATTAAATTTGACACTGAACGTTCAACAGCAATCCTTTATAATCATCTGTTTTGTATATACATATCTAAAGACAACTTTATGTTTATGAAATATTACGTGAAGTAAAGTGAAGTATTCATTGGCATAAAGGTTACAGATGAATGAAATAACAAGAGACAGGTTTTTTTTTATCTTCTGGACACTTGACCTTACTATGTATAAAATATTTGCACTCATAGATCAAATAGCGCACTTTAGTATACTACCTGAGTTGACGACCCTATCATGTAACACATTAAAATGGAAGAATTTACCTCGTATATAATATTTGCTCTAAACCCCTTGTTTTCGTAATGGTACATAGTTTAAACAGGAGATATACATTAAGTGTTGATGGTAGCAACTGTAGGGAATTTGCATCTTATTTCAATGTGGGTAAATAGTTTATAAAAAAGGACTCAGTCTGAATGTCCTTGGTCGTTATGTACTTCCTGATAGGCTCTCCCTTGATCTGGGTAAGAAAAAAGACCTCGTTTTAGGACTAGTACGTTTGAAACAGTTCACGTGGTTTGCAGATAAGCTAGATACTAATATATAAAAACTGTGGATAAAACAATTTTTTTCATAGAAAAGTTAGTGTTGGTTCATGAATGTGCCGCAAGAGTCTTATATATAAGTTGTTAACTTAAACCTGATTTTGAAATATGCGTATTTGTTATTTAATAAACATTGGAATAGAACTTGAAACCGTCCGGATTCTATTTGTTTTTAGCGACAATGTTAAGAAATAAAAAAGGAGTGAATTTTTGCGTAAAGAAAGCAAGTACTCTCCATGTGCCTACGTGTTCACAATTAATAAATAAGTGCGTTTTGAGCTCTTCGGGTTCTAAATAATAACAGTAAATAAAGTGTTCCACTTGCGCCTTTACAATCAAGCCGGTTTTTACAGGAAATGCGTTGCTCACATTGAAGGTTGCCGGTAAAAATCAGCTCGTAAAGGTAAAGTTAATTTAAGGTCAAGGAATAGTAAATGTGCTACGTCACAGCTTTTGGTAAAGTTTTGCTTACACACAAGGTTCGTTGAAATTTAACTGAAAATTGAAAAAAAATCTTTTTTATTCTCTTAAGTACAAATGATTGAATTCTTTTAAAGTATGTGTACATTTGTACATAAATAAAGGCATAGTAGTATACATGCTGTTAAATCACCAAAAGCGCTCTTAAATTTAAAATAATCAAATCTCTAATTTCAAATCCATAGGATTTTCTTTAAAACGAATTATAGAAGTAGAATAGCTATATGACCAAAAAGGACCATACAAAATAGCAAAATCTATCAAAGGTCAAATTTTCCTGAAGGAGTTGAAACCTAAGTTGCTTATTTATTTCTAAATTTATAAACTATCAATTTTAGAAAAGGCTTGGTATAAATCCTGTTTGTACCGAAGTAATGACTGCTGAGCAAACTGGTCCTAGGTATTTTTTAAAATAATAACAAAATGCCATGACAATATGATCCAGAAAATGAGGGAAACCGCAAAATACACGGGATTACCCCTGGTGTTATTACGACAAATTGTCTATGAAATTCATAAAAACAAACAACTCAAAGATCATTTTGCTACTAGTATATCTTAAACTACATTAACCATCCTATATTTGTTATGGAGTAAGCGATAATGGTGCCAAGAAACTGGCAAAAGAACAGATATCTCATTCTCTATGTTTCTCACTTATCAGAAAAGAATGATTGCATCTACAACGAGAGACACATTTTGCCTTTATCATTCAACCAAAATAATCCCCCCAAAAAATTGCAAATCCAAGAAATACTAGGAATCATTAGAGATATAAGCCCATAGTTGAAGGGGCATTAGCTACCAAATTCATAACCACTAAATTGACCTAAATTCTCCTTTTTCCCCAAACATACTTTAACGTATATCAAAATTTTAAAAGAATAAACAACATATGGAGTCATTATTAAATATCAACATTTTGGGACTGTACGCAATTTAATTAACCACCGACCTAAAAAAATAAATGACGATAGGCACGAGAGACCATAACAAATATATATATATGACGTCATAGTTCTATTTGAATTCGTACCTTTTATAGTCAGCCATAACATCGTTTTACGGAATGAATTTTGAAGACCAATATTATATAGTTATACTAATCTATTTATGAGTTTGACTGTCCGTTTGGCATCTTTCGTCCCTCTTCTATTCTATCAGCGCTTATATATTTTTTTTCAATAATTAGAAATGTTGAACAAATTGTTAAGTAATCTCCAATAGAAAACAAGTAAAGCATGTATACCGATGAAAATTAGAAAGGATAATGTATCACTGGTTTTTCATTACTCATTTTTTTTTATAAAATTATAAATTCAACCAAAATGACTGCTGAAACATGGAGTTCATATTCAATTTTCATTTTTTTTTTGTAAATGCTTGAAGCATTTTTTTTTTAATATTCAACCTATATTGTCAAGCCAGTAGCTGGACAATTATTAACGTATAAAATAATCTGTGGTCAAACTCCAGTTTATAATTCAATCATCATTTATAATTAGAATTATTGTGTCAACTTTTATCTTTAGCTCAAAGTATACCTATATCTCATATAATATGATAACTACTCAAAGTCCAAGAGTCAATGTTAACAATTCCAAGGTCTATATTTACTCACAGTGCATTCTGTTACAGTTTTACGTCAAACCATTGCAATATTGCATAAAGAGTTCAAGGTTAGAACACATTCCTCGTTCTAGATTTAAGGAAACTTATCAACGTCAAATGACTTCAATATCTATTATAATAGGGTCGAGGTTATTGTAAAAATAAAAGTAGAGGGTAATTTCTTCGAATGAATGAGCATTTTCCAAACAGTTTTTATAAAATTGAAATATAAGATACTTGTATAAACTATAATAAAATGTCTATGCTACTTATTGACATATTGAATCGTTTTACTTGGTATTTTGATGTATATGTATTTGTATTATTGTTAAATAATTTTATATGATTATTTTTTAAGATATTTCCAAATAAAATTCATGTGACTGTTTTTTACTTGCATCAGCCAATATGACCACACTTAAAAGTCCTTACAACACATGTTATACAAAGAACAAAATTGACGAAGCAAACTTTCTTCCTAGTTGGAGGCGTCATATTTCCGAAATGATTCTAGTTTAAATTTTAAATTAAGAGAGCTATAAATGCATATCCATGTATCATGTCTGTAACGCAGTTAAAGTTTGATCATACATAGATGATTTACTACCATATTCGACCGTGTATAATACGAAGTTATGTACAGTTCGCAGGTATGTATAGTACGCAGTTATGTATAAAACACACCCTTTTTTACCCCCCCCCCCAAAAAAAATAAAAAAATTTGGTGATTAAAATTGTGAAAAATATTTGATAAAACACTTTAAAAGTCTAGTTCACTGTTAAAATCCTTTGATAGGGACCTATTATTCCATTACTATATTCAACGTTTGTAAAAGCTAGGCCATGCTCTTCAAGATTTCAATTTTAATAAAGCCTTATATCTGTTTAACAAAAGGGCGCAACATATATACAGCAATATATGTTGTGCAAAAATATAATCTCTGGATATTTTTATGAAGTGATTATGGTTAGGGAAAAAAAATCAGATGTGGGTCGATTGTTATTTTCTTCCGACCTTACTATAATTCACTCACCATTTTGTGTCTTTAAAAGAATGTTTGCTGAGGATTAATTCTGACATGACAATGTCTAATTTATAAATAAACATTTTATATTATACAAAGAACCGTACAGCATCAATAAAACCTTCAATACCAATATTACTGAATTAGACTTCATAAACAAAGTATGCATTACATAGTTATTAATGTACCATAACAGAAAAGAAAAAAAAACCCACAAATTTAGCGTCTATTTGCAGAGGGCTGCTAAGATTTGTCTAGGCGGGACAAACGATCGTCTGCCATGTAATACCTGACGATTGTCAACCATCACTACGTCATGTTTCTTCCACGAAAAATCAATAGCTAGCTCATTTAGAGTATTTTCTAGTGTTGTCATAACATCAGGATCCATAGGAGATCCATCTCCAAATGTAATTGATGTTTCTGGAGAATTTCTGCTATCCTTCCAACCACGGTATACAGCTATTACGGAGTTAAACCATGTCATTTTACCAGTGCGTTTATCTTCTCTTATTGCTGGGAGAACATCTGTTATTGTTTTGAGACAGCCATCTGAGAGCCACTCAATGCTACCGACTAACTCTAGAGCTTTCTTCTCGGCTTCTTCCTTGTTCGTTGTCCCGTAAGTAGATTGCCACCCTCTACCTATGGGTGAAGACGGATCGTCTCCGTTCGGAAGAACCCGTGTATACTTTACACCGAGATTCAATAGTTTATTTACAAATGGTTCGTTTAATTTTAACATTTGTTGATAAACTAGATTAGATAAAACAAGGGGTGTCTGACCTCCTTCTGGTGGACTAATATTACAAAAGAAAAATAGAACATTCGGGAACGTCGGTACTTGGGCCATTTCATGATGAAAGGGAATAAGCATTTCCGGTGGAGCTTCGTTTGATGTAAAAACGTCGCCGACCACTAACTTTCTTGGAGCTGCTCCGCCGACATAAGGCAGTGCATCATAACCAAACGACTTGACGAATTTGTCGAACATTTCGGGGTTTTCGATTGGAAAGCCGCGGAATAAGACAGCACCATATTTTATCAAACAAGATTCAACATATTGTCTGTTATTTTCAACCCAGTTACATGTCTTGTTAATGTCAGCAAGATCTGAGATTTCTGCAGGTGACACAATGTAAGGGAAAACTTCACCGCTGAACACTTTCTGTTGTGGTTCTGGAAGTTTTACCTCAACTAATTGGCTGGCCATTTACCTGAATGATGAAAACAGAATATCTTTAAACCTATACATTATCTTTGCTGTAACAATTACATGATAATATTCGGCACCAAAGATCAGATCTAAAACGTGCTTATTCTTACAGATGAGTAGATAGCTATATACATTTGAAATTTTAAAAAAAATCCCGAACGGTCAAAACGCAAATGGGCTTTTTTTATACAATAAAATACCATTAGATCACTTACAAGTACTATGTTGTTATGATCCTGCTACGTGATAGCACAAAAAATGCCAACAAAGTTCAAATATATAAATAACACAATTTTCAGCAACCAGTTCATTCAAAATAAAATCAGACGATTTTGACTCCCATAGTATCCTAGTAGTCTTGGATTTGCTAAGTGATAACGATTATGATTTATATGTTTAGGTTCAACGGTTGAGATCTGAACGATTATTTGAGTACTGGGTTGATATACTCTAAAGTTTGTGTCTTTATACTACATCACATATGAAATATATAAACTTTGTCAGTCTTGGTTCATTCGTAAAATGTTTCATTTCCATAAAGCTCCACTAATACATTGAACTCCGTATGTTTTAGTTGATTTAGAACACGTGAACTGTTTCTTAAAGCGACTAAGCAATTACATCTTCGCTAGCCAAGGGTTAGGATCCACTTCCCTCCTCTTCAAAGAGATAGAAATGACGGGAGGGAGGTGGGTCGTAACCCTTGGCTAGCAAAGATGTAATTGCTTAGTCGCTTTAAGAGACAACAATACGTGTTTTGATATTGGTTACATTCATATTCCATTTGATAAATTGTCGACTGACAGTTTTTTATACAATTGTTTAGGTTTCAAATTGAAAGTAGGTATTTTTTTTTTATTTTTTTTTTGTCGTGTATGTATTTGTTAGTATGACCAAACAAGTGTAAGTATTTAAAACAGGTTCAAGAACTTGACCCTGCTAGCTTCTGGAGAAAGTAACAATAAGAAGGTATCGGTCAACCAATACGTGATGATGATCGTAAAACATTTGTATGTGTCCTCACATTTCTCTTTGGAGCACTTCTCTGTTAATGGTGTCCGTTGAAGTGAAAGAGAGTCGAAAGATACCAAAGACATTCAATCATAAAGTCAACATATGGCAAAAACATCAAACAAGAGCAGAAGACAAATGAGGGTCAAATAACAGTATAACAAAAAAACAAACAAAAATCTGCACACGCGTGTATTTGAACGACATACAATGAGGTAGAAACTATTATAATTCACCCTTTTTATTGATACCTAATTAAAAAAAAAAAGTGTATTTCAAATTAAAAAAAGTCTTGATATCTGACAGACGTCAAGTCTTTGAGGTAATCTTAATGTCAAGTTAACTGAGATATATATCAGATGGAAGCACTCAATGTTAAAAGAAGAAGATACCAAAAGGATAATTATAAACCAGAGGTCGGGTAAAATCGACAATATTATGGCAAAAAAAGTTTACAAATCATTCACAGAAAACTAAAGATTGAACAATACAAACTACCGAAGGTAATCATTGGTACGTCAAAAGGATAACCAAATCCTGTTCCTCAGATTATTATAATATTTGTAACTATTGAGTGTGAGGACATCATCAATTTAACTGAACCTAAAAGTAATAAATTCGAAAAGACACCTTTCAGGATTGACGAAGATTGTTATGTCACTGCCAGTACAACAATAAAGAGATTTACGAAACACAAATTTGAAAGTCATGAACTGACGACAATCAGGAATATAATAAAAGGAACTAGATCAATCCAATAGAAGATACAGGCCAAATGGAATCTAGACCACCCAATATAATAAAAGGAACTAGAACAATCCAATAGAAGATACAGGCCAAATGGAATCTAGACCACCCAACAACATCTGTAAGTTAAGAAACTGAAACAATGCGTTTTGATTAACAAATGTTTACTGGCAATTTTGCAGATACACTTTCATTATGAAATAGTATGATTCAGCATATTGTAGAAAAGAGATATACTGGACAACAGACATGATAAAGAAACGGAAAACCGATACTCTCATTTGCGTTTTGATTTAAGACAGTAAAATATCCAGTCGGAAATCTTGACGGTTATTTAATGATATTTCTTCATGTCTCCGAGACGGATTTCTGAAAACTAATTTTTATGAGTGTTATTTCAAATTGTTAGTATTATCTCATATAAACTCATTAATTGATACTAGTATACTATAGCAGAAATGACCGCACACCGCCCCAACAAAATGTTTACTCACAGGACGACCTGCTTGGCAGGTGATGGTATCCTCTTGAAATATAGTTATTTATCTTGTTCGTTTATTTATCAACCCTGAAAGTTTTTGAGACAGCCTTACTTACTAGCGCTAATATATACCTTATAGAAATTAAAAACCTATATACAATATTATACTCATCCGAAGAATTAGTATATGTTATTGGTTTATTATTCTAGAATAAACACCCTATTTAGTAGCTTATTGCTGTTTTCTGCTACAAGAATATATTCATAAAACTTACCCTTTTAAATATATATAAATATAAATATATTATGAAAATATTTTCTTCTCTAAACAAAAACACCTTCCAAGAAAATTTTACTAAAAATTTGGTAAAAGCTTACTGAATTTGTGTAAGTTTTGTCTTTTAAACTAATTATAATCACGTGAATGAGGTATCTAACTGATAAATTTGACAAAGTTGAAGTAGAATTCAAAATAAACCTTGACCAAATTTATCATGTGATAATGAAATGTTATTTATATTCTAATTCGTTAACTCAAACGCATATCAAATATTAATCAAATAACTACAAAACTACAGATGCAGATCCAGGATTTGGAAAAAGGGAAAAGGCGACAAGGGGAGTGGATCGGCCCCAACTAGAAAAAGATTGAATTTGAACAGAAGACTGGATTATGTTGCTCCATAAGGAGACATAACATCCGCCTCTGAACTGTCAAATCGGAGACGCGACTTACAGAAACAAGAGCACTTTTTATTATGCATTTGTGAAAAGTTCATGTAAATACTTAAATACACAAAAAATAAGCAGCTGGTATACTGGTTGCTGCCTCCTGGAGCTCCACAAATTTTAAAATAAATAATATTAATTATTATATCATTTATTTGGTAAAATGTGACTGAGCACTTTGACTGCAATTCCACGAATTGTATGTGGGATCATCTGTGGTCTCCATTTTATCAGAAACAACGAGATTTTCAAAGAAGGATCGTTTAAAAAATGTGGGAGGGAGTTCTTGTATGTATACAATTAGTACAAGTCATGTAGACTATAGACAGATGATATAACCACAGGAAATGTGTCATCTCTTCAGAGAACAACATTGTCATTTAGAATTATCATAATATAGTTATATGCAATATTAATTATATTATGACATAATTATTAAGTTTTGCATGAAAAATATTCAATAAAAATAAAAGAACAAAAAAAAAACCTCATTGGAAAATTCAAAACGGAAAGTCCCTTATCAAATGGCAAAATCTAAAGCTCAAACAGATCAAATGAATAGAAAACAACAGTCATATTCTTGATTTGTTACATGCATTTCATTGTTTAGAAGGTAGAGGGGAGTAACCCTTGGTTTATAGCTAGTAAAAGAAACCATTTAGGTGGCACGGTTCCAGTGTAAAATGATTAGTTGCGTAGCTCACACATAGACATAACAATTAAATCTAAATATATATGCCATGCTGATATATCTCACTAATTTACTAAGATGATCGACTCAATATTGACAGTCATTAAGATTAGGATTTTACTAATAAACTCATCATAGATACAAGGATTAAATTTTGTATTTACAACCAGACGCGCGTTTCGTCGTTCGAAAAGCCTTAGTATTTTAAAAATTCAAAAGTTTTGTAAACAGTTTATTTATAATTATGACCATATCAATGATAATTCATGTCAGCACAGAATGCTGACAACTGGGGTGGTGATACCCTCGGGGAATTAAAACCCCACCAGTAGTGGCATCGACCCAGTGGTTGTAAAAAAAACTCATCATAGATACCAGGATTAAATTTTGTATTTACACCAGACGCGCGTTTCGTCTTCTAAAGACTCATCACTGACGCTTGAATCGGGAAAAAATTAAATAGGCCAAATAAAGTACTAAGTTGAAGAGCATTGAGGACCAAAATTCCTAAAAGTTCTGCCAAATACAGCTAAGGTAATCTATTCCTGAGTTAGAAATGCCTTAGCATTTTCAAAATTCAAAAGTTTTGTAAACAGTTAATTTATAAATATGACCATAATTATCAATGATAAGTCATGTCAGCACAAAATGCTGGCAACTTGGGTGGTGATATCCTCGGGGAATTTAAACTCCACCAGTAGTGGCATCGACCCAGTGGTTGTAAAAAAAACTCATCATAGATACCAGTATTAAATTTTGTATTTACACCAGACGCGCGTTTCGTCTTCTAAAGACTCATCAGTGACGGTCGAATCGAAAAAGGTTAAATAGGCCAAATAAAGTACGAAGTAGAAGTAAAAGTCATATCATCAGTAAACCATGAATATGAATATGGGGTAAATGTCAGATTAACCCTACCTGATGGAAATGAACACCCAATAGTCATTCCATACACCAAATATAGTCGAAATATTGGTTATAGTTTCTGAAAAGAAAATAAGAACTCAACCACAAAAATTAACTTGAACCACTGACCAACGAAAAGATCAATGTTGTCAGATGAACATGTCAAGTTAACCTTACAATCATTCTAGAAGCCAAACATAGTCGACCTTAAACCATGAAAGTAATATAAAGTCAATATAATACTTTAATGCTTTAAAAACATAATTGCTTATAATATATGAGCAAGGGTCACGATAACTTACGCCAACACTGAAGTGAGTTCAAGGTCAGGTAAATCATGTTTGGCGGCAATTTAAACAATGAAGGATCCCATATACAGTTTCGCAGGCAAGACAAAAAGTAGTTTATCAATAGTCATAGTTTACCAGGCTTATGCTTTTATACTCCAGACGTGCGTTTCGTCTACATAAGATGCACCAGTGACGCTCAGATCAAAATAGCTAGAAGGCCAAACAAGTATAAAGTTAAAGAGCATTAAGCATACCTGCCAACTTTTCAAAATTTCCATGGGGGTTTTGCGTGCAGGATGGCTGTCATAGTCCTAAAAAAAAACTTCAAGGGGACCTGCAAATACATTTTAATGTTGTTTTTTGGCTTCTTCATACTTTTAAAAGCCTAAATTCATTGAAAAATTAATTGTTCTGTTTAAATGGTGGACAAAATTGCTCTTTCAAAATTCCAATTTGGGAGCCACCATGGGGGAAATCCCACGTAAATAGTGACAGTTGGCAGGTATGATTAAGGACCATAAATTCTAAACAGTTGTGCCAATTACGGCTAAGGTAATGGGTTTAGTCATGGCTTTACTCATGCCTGTTCTTTGTAAGACACATTATCACCAATAAAACAACACACCATTGTTTTCTTAACATAAAATCTTTAGCAATTGTTTTTATAGATTCTAAGATTTGGTTAAGATGTTAGATAGCACCTATATACCGGTAGATCACATTAATACGAGATGTCACATCCTTATTTTTACGACAATGTTGTTTATCAAGTACGTTAATGTATATGTAATCCACAGTAAGTACTAGATTTTGATGCGACTGTCATACAAGTGAGAGGTAAAGAGCTTTACAACCGGGTTCAATCCACCATTTTCTACATTTGAGAATGCCTGTACCAAGTCAGGAATATGACAGTTGTTGTCCATTCGTTTGATGTGTTTTTTCATTTGATTTTGCCATGTGATAAGGTACTTTCCGTTTTGAATTTACCTCGGAGTTCAGTTTTTTTTGTTATTTTGTATATATATCATGGTTCTTACAAGTTGCATATTTGAACAAACAAATTCAAAGTATGAGTTTGTTTAAATATGTTAATGCGAATGACAAGTAAAATTGAGAATGGAAATGGGGAATGTGTCAAAGAGACAACAACCCGACCAAATAAAAAACAACAGCAGAGGGTCACCAACAGGTCTTCAATGTAGCGAGAAATTCCCGCACCCGGAGGCGTCCTTCAGCTGGCCCCTAAACAAATATATACTAGTCCAGTGATAATGAACGCCATACTAATTTCCAAATTGTACACAAGAAACTAAAATTAAAATAATACAAGACTAACAAAGGCCAGAGGCTCCTGACTTGGGACAGGCGCAAAAATGCGGCGGGGTTAAACATGTTTGTGAGATCTCAACCCTCCCCCTATACCTCTAACCAATGTAGAAATTAAACGCATAACAATACGCACATTAAAATTCAGTTCAAGAGGAGTCCGAGTCTGATGTCAGAAGATGTAACCAAAGAAAATAAACAAAATGACAATAATACATAAATAACAACAGACTACTAGCAGTTAACTGACATGCCAGCTCCAGACTTCAATTAAACGGACTGAAAGATTATGATTTCATCATATGAACATCAGGCACAATCCTTCCCGTTAGGGGTTTAGTATCATACCATCATAACATATATGAGAAGAACATAACCCGTGTCATGCCAACAACTGTTTTTAGAATAAATGTGTTTAGTTCCGATGCAAAGACCTTATCAGTGACTCAATATTAACGCCAAAATATGCAATCTTTAATGACTTGACAACAGTATCGTAATTATATCCCTTCTTAATAAGTCTATTCAAAGGTTTTGTAAGTTTCTGAGGTGAATACTGACACCTTTGTGCTTTATAAAGAATATTTCCATAAAAAATTGGATGTGAAATACCTGAACGTATTAGAAGTCTGCACGTTGAGCTATATTTACGAATGATGTCTTTATACCGATGATAAAATTTAGTAAATGTTTTGACTAGTTTGTGATATCGAAAACCCTGGTGTAATAATTTTTCAGTAATACATAAATTTCTCTCGTTAAAATCTAAAACATTGTTACATACACGAGCGAATCGTACAAGTTGAGATATATAAACACCGTAAGAGTGCATATATGAATCGCAATATAAATAACATAACTGACATCTAATTGAATAATATTAATTGAATTAATATTAGACATTGATAACTTTACTGACTTATTCAATGAGAGGGAGCCTAACGCGAGTCAGTATTGTTATTGACTTCCAATTTGATGGTCTGACAAACACATGCATATCCATAACAGGTATGTTTTAAAATATTATTCTGAAGACGGTACGTTTTGTGTTATTGTTAATATTTACGATATTGTACAAATATCTTCAGGTTGTTCATTTCATTTAAAGAAAAGCATTCATCTACCGCTTATCATTTCGTAGAAACGGAATTAATTTTGTAATTTACGTCCAGTATTCCTTTGGGTACGGATAACACTATTCGGAATAAAAATAATTTTTGCTACATGTATGTATTAATTAAACAATAAAAAAGAGTGTTCATGGTAATCATGAAATGGCTCGACAGTTTTACTTATAATTGAATTCACATTGAAATTCTTTAATATGAAAGTTCGACTGTAAGTATGACATAAACTTAGCATTGACAAACGAACCATGAAAACAAGGTTAAGGTAATATGAATCCTGCTAAGCATACATTACAATCATGCCAATCACCTAATATAGTTGACCTATCATTTATAGTAACTGATACACTCACATAACCACAAAAACATACCATTGCCCACTGAACCTTGAAAATGAGGCCAAGATCATATGAACTTTTTCAGTCAGACATGTAAACAGTACGATTACTACATATACCAAATGTACCTTAGCCTATAGTACCTGAGGAAAAGTAAAATGAAAAAAGTCACCGAACTCCAAGGAAACTTCAAAACAAAAAATCATTATCAAATGGCAAAATCAAAAGCCTGAAAACCTATAAAACTAACGGAAGAGGCAACATTACCTGAAAAATAGACAAAATCTAAACATTGTCCACAGTCGGATATGTACACTTACAATCATCCCATTCACCCAATATGGTTGACCTACTGCTTACAGTATATTAGATATGGCCTTGATTGTATACCTTTGACCTTAATCATTGATTCATAAATGAGGTAGAGGTAGGTGAACCCTACTTGTTTAAAATTGACATGCAGGTATGCTTTTCCAAATTGCGTCCCTGTTTTAAAAAATAAAATGTCTTTATCATTTAAAAATGACTGACAAAAATGCCTAATCTTTCTGTCCCTCAAAATATTCAAGGGGGCATATATGTCAGTTTTTCTAGGTTTCTTTACAATTTTAGTATTAAAATATTTTGAAATTTTGTAATACATAGCCTTGAAAAATACAATTTTATGAACAAAAAAATAATTCAGTTAATTAAAAGAGTTTATATAACTTAAGCAAATGTTACAAATAAATAAGAGGGACAAGCTTGAGGAATTTAAAGTTTAACTAATGATTTACACCTATACCAACCATGTTGTAATTGTAAATCATCATTTGATGAGACCCTTATTCTTTAAAAAGTGATATTCCAAACAATGATTGTGACAAATCTGTTTATTTTATTTTAATAAAATAATTTTAGGTAATCCAATATACAAACAGTAAGTAATTTATTCAGCAATTCACAATTATTTTTACGACACTTGATATAACGCTATGCTTGTTTCTTTAAACCCTAAGCAAACGATGTTCTTTTCTTTGTTGTAATGCACTGCCATTGGATTGTTGAGTCCATCGTGATCAGTAAGTAAGACCTTACTGTCTTTCCCGTCATGTGTTATCACTGTCAGGTTATTAGACGATCTACCAATAACAAATACATTCTGATTATTGTCCACTGATATACCTCTCGGTTGGGAAATAGACTGATCCTTTAATACCCATATTTCTTGTCCTGTCATACTACAGCAGTGTACTGTATTATTTATTCCGTTTGTATAGTATATCTTATCAACGGTCGTTGTCATATAATACACAATGTTGTATAAAACATTGATATCAATTGTATTTAATGTTTTCCCAGTCAAGTCCATCACCACTATACCCTGTAGGTTAACAACAACATACAGTTTCTGATCCTGGTAAGATATTCCCCAGCAAGCGTTACTACATTGTACTTTTTTCCTTTCAATGTCACCCATATAGTTTATGATCTCCAGATAATTACTACTGCCATATGTAACAGCAATACGGTCAGTATCTATTACTGTAAGACCGTACGGTCCAGTAGAGACGGAAATGTCACGAATATGTTTTCCATCTTTACTATATTCCATTAAGTTACCACTCCCAAAATAATCTGCAATTATGATTCTGTCGTCAGGCAATATGATACAACCAGCGAATGGTTTTTCTGATCCTTCGATGTCGATTTTTTGTTTACGCTGTAGACTTATATTACCAACATTTTGCAGTGATCTATGTATTTGTATCTGAGCTTGGTTAATCTTTGCATCTTTTAATTGTAGACTAGCATTAGTTTTAATAACTTTAATTTCTCCAAACTGTCTGACCTCCTTCATCAAGGAACTGATAACGTGATGTATCTCTAGTTCCATTCTGTTATTCGTACACTCTCTTATCTCTTCTTTAAGCGATAGAAAACTATCAATGATTGTTTTTTTCAATTGACATGTTCCTAGAAACACTTCTATGTCAGATGCAAAACATTTCATATGAAGTGTCTGTTCTCTAAGTTTTATTAACCCGTTTTCTTTTTGTTTCAATTGATGAAGAATTTCAATATTTTTGGTTTTACAATTCAAATGTGTAGATTTTAAGTTGAGGAGCAGTTTTCTTTCGAGCTCATCCAGGTAGTTTTGCAGATTAATTCGAGTGTCTGCAATTGTTTTTTTAATTGTTCTTTCGTCCTTTTCTATATCTTTCAAGGCTGTTTCTTGATCGTTTATACAATGCTTCACGTTGACCAAAGTTCTTGAGATAGTTTCTTCTAAGTCTGAGAGTGCAATTGATTGTTTAACATTTTCAGACGCTTCTGCAATCGAGATAACATCAGAAGATGAACACATTTTATGTTCAGAGGAAATACAGACGACGCATACCGCAATATCATGCTTCTTGCAGTATAGATCTAGTTTTTTACCATGAATCTCACATTTAAGATTGACTGTAATTTCCTGTAATTTAGAATAGTCCTCAATCGAAATCATCTTGTGATTTATAGAAATGTTTATAGATTTATGAGATTGTTCACATTCTCCACAGAAGCCTTCTTTACATATGGTACACCATTTACTTGCGTTGTTCGTGATATTTTTAAACCTACACGGGCCACAAGATATGGTCAGTTCAGATGCCATTTTACTTCCTGTTCAAATATATGACACATCTATATTAAGAAAATTAGTAAATACATTCGTTGTCCACACTAAATAATCGCAACCCTCCCCTATACATTTAGTCAACGTGGAATAAATATTTCTGTTTCAACCCTTCAAGGAAATTCTTAGAAACCGTTAATGATTAATACAAATATGAGATTAATACTGAAATTTGGTTGTCAGGTCAAGTTTAGAAAATAAAACATCAGCATTCCCTTTAAGATCAAAGTAAAAGAGGATTATGATAGGGTTCCGTCCAATAGACAATGTCCTCTCCGACCTCTGAAATCATGTCCCACTATTTCAGTCCTATTCAGGACCGATAACTCTGTCGATAAATATTGGTGGGTATATAATGTTGTTGAAATCAGGCACGGATCCAGAGGGGAGGGTTCCGGGGGTTGGAACCCCCCTTTTTTGGACGATCAATGCATTTGAATGGGGACATGTAATTGACCCCCCCCCCCTTTTGTCCTGGGTTAGGAACCCCCCTTTTTAAAATGGCTGGATCCGCCCCTGGAAATGTATACAATAACACCTTTTTGTACACAATTTGAGTTAAAATTTCATAATCGATTTTTTTAGTAACTGCATTTTGCTAAAACTATTGTATTAATAAAATAAATTATAAAAATAAAAATCATATGCAATGAAATCTCGTTTAATTTTCTATGTAATAAAAAAAATAATATAAAATTTGAATCACAATAATTCTTTAAAACGATTATTGTGAAACATGTATATTTGATAGTCTTTTTAAGCAAAAATCAACTAATCAAAGAAATTTTCATAATATTCATATTTTCAAACAGTTCTTTATGGTATATATGTCTTCTGCTGTGTACACGGGGAAGAGAAAATATTTATGTGTAGTGACAGTACGTTTATATCCCGTCGAACTAGAGATAAAGGATACTACATATTATACAGTTGAGTCTGCCTCATATCTTGACTTACATCTAGAAATTGACAATGAGGGTCGGTTGAAAACAAAACTTTACGACAGACGAGATGATTTCAGTTTCCCAATTGTGAACTTTCCATTTCTATGTAGCAACATTCCAGCAGCGCCTGCATACGGAGTATATATCTCCCAATTGATACGATATTCCTGGGCTTGTATTTCCTATCATGATTTCTGTGATAGAGGATTGCTGCTCACAAGGAAGCTATTAAACCAAGAGTTCCAAATGGTGAAGTTGAAATCATCCCTTCGTAAATTTTACGGACGCCATCACAAGTTGGTCGACCGTTATGGAATAACCGTTTCACAGATGATATTGAAATGTTCCTTTATTTCGTAACTACAATTCCCTTCCCTTTTCACGAATGTGACCTACCGATTTATACTATTTACCGGATTTGTATTAACATAAGCAATACAACGGGTGCCACATGTGAGGCAGGATCTGCTTACCCTTCTGGAGCACATGAGATCACCCCCAGTTTTTGGTGGGATTCGTGTTGCTTAGTCTTTAGTTTTCTATGTTGTGTCATCTGTACTATTATTTGTCTCTGTTTGTCTTTTTATTTTTGGCCATGGCGTTGTCAGTTTGTTTTCGATCTATGAGTTTGACTGTCCCTCTGGTATCATTCGTTCCTCTTTTATAAAAAACGTTCGTACATCACAAAATCTAAACTCTGGAAATATATGTATACCCAGGATGTTAATGTCATGCGATATCTCTTGGTTTGACCATAGAGGTATTACATCTATGGTTTGACACTACCTGACAATATACTGGTATGTAACATTAAAACTCAAGTCAGAGTTCACCTGTTCGTCAAGGGACATTAGTTTTTAACGGTATACTATAATAATGGTTGGGCATTACTTTTTTCTATTGGAACGAAAACATTTTTTTTTCTAAAAGTAATACATATATATATATATTTCCGAATAAAGATAAGTTATACATAAATCAGGGAAAATATCTTAAAAAAGGAGCGAAAAATAATTTCATTATAAATTTTAGTGTTAATTATTTTATAGGAACAGTATATAATGGATATCTGTCACAATAAATGTTCCCGTGTTATTTTGAACACTTCACACTTGAAATAATCTATTTTGAAATCAAGAAATTTTGAAATCAATAATATCGAAATATCATTAAACAATATTGTTAAAGAAAATAACAGAAACAGCACAGATTCTGCATGAAAAATAAACGATGACTAAAATTAATTTCCAAATCATCCGCAATTTTTAAAAATCCCGAAAAAAATCATTTTTTTAAATCGATGTGGGACGGAATGTCCTCTTAAATTAAACTGTTTTAAGTAGAATATTTCGCCAGATATATGTTTAATATACTCAATCGATTTGCAGAGTTTGACTTTTATTTACGGAATTTCTTAATTAGACATATATACAAGTAGACATGGGTATCGGTAAATTTAACATTGAGTCAAAGAGGAAATGACGAGAAAAAGTGCATTTTTTTACGATTCTCCAGGGACGGAATTTGATTAAAAAATAAACTGTCAGGACCAACATTGTTTGGTAGAAATATGTTTGAATATCAAGGATTGATTTGCAAAAGTTAGAAAACAGGTCAGATTAATGAGAAAATTGAACTTTATTGAAGCAACTATGCAATTTAAATGGGAAAATGTCGGGTCGCTATACGTCACAAAAGTCAAGTGATGTCTTACTTAGTTGAAAAAAGAACAACGTATACCTTGCCGAACAAGGAAGTGTGTTACCTGATAAGGATTTGAAGTGTATTTGTTGTGTCTGCATTATTATGTTAACACATACATTATAACATTAAACACATCATCTAATCTATTTATTTACCTATAAAGACTAAGAACAGGAAAACGGTCGATAGTATCTTTCTCAACTTTAGTTACTATCGATACAGCGTTCGTTGTCAGGAACTATACGTGTTTGTTTACTTTTTATATTTATATAGCGGGAGATTTTGAAACTTTGAAAATAATAACATTGATTTCTTTTTGAGATATTTGCGCAGAAACTATGAAAGCCTACCTTTGAATTAAAGGTTAGTCCGTAGTAGTAGCTCTGGTTTATCTCACAGTATCTTATGAAAGTCGTCGGAAGTCTTGGAACTCTTGAACTGATCTAAACAGGCCTGAAAATAAAACAATCCAACGGAGCATTTTGTCAAGGGTAAACCTAACTAAAGTACATTGCTATCTGGAAAAAGTAAAATCACAAAAATACTGAACTCCGAGGAATATTCAAAACGGAAAGTCCATAATCAAATGGCAAAATCTAAAGCTCAAACACATCGAATGAATGAACAACTGTCATATTCCTAAGCTCATCTGTGCACTCCATTATATCAGAAAGAACAAGTTTTTTTTATAGTAGGATCTTATTAAAATTTGTGGAAGAGAGAACTTACATACAATAAGCACGAGTCGTGTAGACTATATATAGCATGTACAACCACATGAAATACGCAACTCTTCAGAGACTACAATTTCATTTAAAAGTATTATAATGTAGTTGTATGTATTATTATTTATATTTTTGTGGCGTTGATTCATTCGTGTGACGCACAGTTTGCAAAATCTATTATGCTGTTTTTGTGTACTGTCCTAAATTATCTGAGGTATTCGTAGCGAGGTTAACATGTTGAGGTGTACTATTAGATTAATTATTAATGTATGTCTCTGTCCTGAGTGTCCGTGTATTTATTTGTACTGTTTTCCTGTTATGTAATGTTGTCATTTTAGCGGTATATTTAACATTTTCATAAAGCGTGAGGTTTAGCTAGCCACAAAACCAGGTTCAACCCACCGCTTTTTTCTTAAAATGTCCTGTACCAAGTCAGGAATATGGCAGTTGTCATCTAAAAGTTCGTTTCTATGCATGTATTTTTTTATGCACTGCAGTGTTTCTGTTGTATCGTTGTTTTTCTCTTATAGTTGATGTGTAAAATAATAAAAAAAAAAACGAGATCGGAGGAAAATTCTAAACGGAAAGTCACTTAGTTAATGGCAAAATCAAAAGCTAAAATACATCAAACGAATGGATACCATCTGTCATATTTCTGACTTGGAACAGGCATTTTCTAATGTAGCAAATAGTTGATTGAACCTGGTTTTATAAATAGCTAAACCTCTCACTTGTTTGACAGTAGTATACAATTGCATACTATTGACAACGATGTGTGAACAAAGCAAACAGACACAATAGGTAAGAATGTCAAAAATAGGGGTACAGCAATCAACCTTGTGTTACAATCTCAATCACTATAAGAAGAAACAAATATTCAACAAAGAAATACAAAAAGGCATATTCTCAAAGCACATTACCAAAAATGAAAGAAAAGAATACAAAAAATTACCATAGTACAAAAATAACACAATGAAGGGATGTATAATTATGGAGCCACGTCAAATGGACATTAACAAAAATAACCTAAACAGAAAAAGTGATTTACAAAGACAAATAAAAGAATACTATCGGTATTACAAGTTATTAAGAGGATAAACAACGTCAGTACCTAGAATCTATACCTCAAGACCTTAGTGTATTATTTTTGAAGTTGATACGGAATATTTATCAACAATTAAGGTCTTGGTATCTTCCGATAAACTTTTTTAGATAAAAAATTAGACGTTCTTAGACATACCCCTGGTTCATCAACTGTCTGCTAAGACACTGGTGACGTTTTACAAAGTGTATGTAGCAGCTGCAAGCTCATGAATACCGAATTAGTTGCGAAATGTATAGCCCATATGCAGGTGAAATTGGTATATTGCTACTTAGGTTGATTTACAAAATAAAACAAGAATGTGTCCTCAGTACACAAATGCCCCACTCGCACTAACATTTTCCATGTTCAGTGGACCGTGAAATTGGGGTAAAAACTCTTAATTTGGCATTAAAATTAGAAAGATCATATCATAGGGAACATGTGTACAAAGTTTGAAGTCGATTGAACTTCAACTTCATCAAAAACTACCTTGACCAAAAACTTTAACCTGGAGTGGGACAGACGGACGGACGAACGGACGCACAGACCAGAAAACATAATGCCCCTCTACTATCGTAGGTAGGGCATAAAAATCGTCTCGTTTGTCATAGATTCGTGTACTGTGATTACCGCTTATGTCAAATTCGAGGTACAAGTCTAAAAATGAGTCAGATGATGCCGTGTATGTTGTTTCTATAATTTCTAGTTCTGGAGGATATATTAATGGAATCCAATCAGAAAAGATTTGATTGTTAATGGAAAAAACATCATTAATATATCTGAATGTGAAATTGAAGGATCTGACCCCTTTTATCTTCTTTATGAACTCCGACTCATATGAATATAAAACGAGGTCGGCAAGGAGAGGCGCAAAGTTCTTTCCCACAGGAATGCCGACAATTTGTTGGAAAAGTCTACCTTCTTATTCAACAAATATGTTGTCAATAAGAAACTCCAGCATACTAATCACTTTTTGCTCTGTAGGGCATGTTTTACTTTTGTGTTCATTATTAACAAAAAAATACCGTATGGTATCCCAAAGTAATGATTTTATAGCGTATGCTACCATTTTTATGCTGAAAAGCATTGTGTATTATTTCTTTCAGATGATTTTTCAAAATCACAAGGGGAATGGTGGTATACAGGGTTGAAAAAACAAAAGTATTGATGGAAAAAATTTCAAAGAAAGATCCATGTCAGGAATATGACAATTGTTATCAATTCGTTTGATGTGTTTGAGCTTTTGTTTTTGCCATTTAATTACGGACTTTCCGTTTAAAAAATTTCTCAGAGTCAGTACTTATGTTATTTTACTTTTAAATATGGCAGTTGTTATCAAATAGTTCGTTTTAATATATGTTGGCGTTTGTTTTTGTTGCACTTCAGTTGTACTGTTGTTTCTTTGTTATCCTCTTATAATTAATGAGTTTCCCTAGGTTTTAGTTTGTAACCCGGATTAGTTTTCTATCAATCGATTTATGACTTTTGAACACCGGTATACTACTGTTTTTATAGCTTCATTTATGTATTAATTAAACAAAAACAAGAGTGCACATGCTGATATGTCTCGACCGTTTTACTAATGATTGAAATCATGTTGAAAGTCTTGAATATGAAGGTTATACTACAAGTGTCACATAAATTTAAGATTGACAAATAAACCATGAAAATGAGGTCAAGGTCATATGAAACCTGCCAGTCAGACATGTCAATTATTTCATAAACCAAATGTACTTGACTTATTGCTTATAGCATCTGAGGAAAAAGTAAAATAACAAAAATACCGAACTCCAAGGAAATTTCAAAACGGTAAGTCCTTCATCAAATGGAAAAATCCAAAACTCATCACATCAAACCTGACACTATGTTATTGTAGTCTCAGATCAAACGAATAGAATAGACCATACTACAAAAACTTAACATTGTTCAGTGAACCATAAAAATGAGATCAATGTCAGATAATACCTGCTAGTCAGACATTATACAACCTATAATCATTCTATAATCAAATATAGTGGCCCTTCATTTTATAGTATTAGACAAAACCACTAAAACTAAACATTGTCAATGATGAAACCGGACAGTCGGAGATGTACACTTACAATCATTCCATTCACTAAACATAGTTGACCTACTGCTTACAGTATATGAGATAAGAACTTGACCGCGTAACTTTAACCTTAATCGCAGATTCATAAATGAGGTCGAGGCCATGTGAACCCTACCTGACAGAGTCAGACAAGCATGTAGACCTTGCAAAGAACCCAAATACCAAATATAATTATCCTATTCCCCATAATAAGAGAGCATTTCACTTTAAAAAAAACAAGTGTTTTTTTACAGCATTCACCGAACCATGAAAATGAGGTCAAGGAAATTTTGTAGTATAAGGTATTTGCATACAAAGTTTTTTTCAGAAATTGGTTGGAGCTTCAACCATTGAAACAAGAGGCTGTCACAACGACAGCAAACCGGATTTATTAATATTTATTT
The DNA here is from genome assembly GCF_965363235.1 of Mytilus galloprovincialis. Lineage (NCBI taxonomy): Eukaryota > Metazoa > Mollusca > Bivalvia > Mytilida > Mytilidae > Mytilus > Mytilus galloprovincialis. The sequence goes on along the minus strand of NC_134839.1, from coordinate 22,267,110 downwards.
GTGTCCTGGCAATATCACAAGAACCATTATTGATGAATGGTGAAAGTGAAAATCGTCAATATCAAATTTGACCTCCATTTTGTCATCCGTATCAACATCTTAAAATTTGAAAAGCTTAGATTGAATGGTTCATGAGTAAATGCAACAACGTGAATGGAAACGCCATTTCACAATCTTTCAAGAACCATAACTCCTGAACGGTAAAAGTCAAAATCATCATTATTGAACTTGACCTCTAATTTGCCATCAGTAACAACATATAAAAATTTCAAAAGCTTTGGTTGAATGATTCATGAGAAAATGCACGGACACGACTGGAAACACCATTTTTCAATTTTTCAAGAACCATAACTCCTGAACGGTAAAAGTCAAAATCGTCATTATTGAACTTGACCTCTATTTTGTCATCAGTAACAACATATTAAAATTTGGGAAGCTTTGGTAAAACAGTTCATGTGTAAATGCATGGACACGACTGGAAACACCATTTTTCAATCTTTCAAGAACCTTAACTCCTGAACGGTAAAAGTCAAAATCGTCATTATTGAACTTGACCTCCATTTTGTCATCAGTAACAACATATTAAAATTTGGGAAGCTTAGGTAGAACAGTTCATGCGTAAATGCACAGACACGACTGGAAACTCCATTTTTCAATCTTTCAAGAACCATAACTCCTGAACGGTAAAAGTCAAAATCGCCATTATTGAACTTGACCTTCATTTAGTTGTCAGTAACAACATATTAAAATGTTAAAAGCTTTGGTTGAACGGTTCATGAGTTAATGCACGGACAACATTTGAGTGACGCCCGCCCGCCCGCCCGCCCGCCCGCCCGACCGACCGCCCGCCCGCCGTACATCCCCAAATCAATAACCGACATTTTTGTCACAAAAATCCGGTTAAAAATCGAAATGAGCATGTTGTATTATAGCTAAGCTCCACTTTCTTCCTCTTACATTCTATTTAAGTTTTATGTACTTTGTGTTTTTGTTTTGTTTACTTATTTGAGTTTCACTACTTATTTGAGTGCCAGTCTGATATAGTTGAAAATATCAGAAAAATATCAGAAATCAGAATATTACAGCATTTATTCATGTGTAGAGAATATGAAAGGACTGCTTTCATTTTGCAATATCAAATTTCTTAAGAACTTATCACTTTTTATTAAGAAATTAGTAGAAATATTGTAATTAATATGATTATATGTTAACCATGTTTTGTAGTACCCATAATTATGACTATGTATGTCGCCTCTAGTTACACGTGTAAATATGTGTCTGAGTGTTTCCAAATAAAGTTTAGGGGTTGTATAAATTCCCTGCCAAATCCTCTCTGTGTTTGTTTGGTTGTTTTTTTTTCTGCTTTGTATCGATCTGATGAGTTAAGCCCTTTTCATAGTGTGTTCTTATGTTGTACTGTTACACCACTACCCTGGTTAGGAGTAGGGCTTGGCAAACATGTTTAACCCTGTGACATTATCTATATGACTAGGGGGTTGGAAAAGAAATTACTTTTCAATCATACACAATTTCCATCAAAAACGATGACTGAGTTGTCCAATGAGTTCATATACTTTACCACTAGCCTTTATAAAACTGGGGTTGTGAGTTTGAACCCCACGCATGACATGGCAGGTGTGTTCTATTCAGGGCCATTCCATTCCAATCTTAATTAACTAGGTTTGACAGTTATCCTGTAGAAGGTCATGGATCTCTCCAGTCAATCAATCAATCATTCAATCAATTAATCAATACATTTTTAAAAAGTTGTCCATAAATTTTTAAAATAGTAGAATAACTACAAACCATATGTCAATCATTCACATATCAGTAATTAAAAGATTGTTCAACAGAAATTGGCCATGAGACTGGAATAAATATAATTATACCTTTCAATCATTCATATATTTTTACCATGATCATTCTGTGGACCTGATGTTAAAATATTCAAGTTCCTCGTATAGTTTGCATTTTTTATCTTTTCATGATTGTATAGACAGATAATGATACAAAGAAAAGGAATATATATAAAATGTATCTTATTTTCACTACGCTAAAATAATATGACCATGTTCAATAAAATAAACTTTATTTCATTTATAAACAGTATCTGTACTTTTCAATATAAAATAAAAATTATTATATTGAATAAATGCATTTTAACAAAAACAGTTATATAATATAAATAAGAAATAAGGTTTAATGTGAGCATTCTGGTTCAATTTAAGATTTCAAATGACACCCGGAATAAATCATAAACAACACTAAAGCAATAAAAACAAGCAAAAAATACTAAAATGAATAAAACATTTTTATAACTCGACTTATTTTAATTAAACAGTATGTTAAGAGTTTTCTAAATAAAAATTGTAGTAAATTATACTATGAAATGATTGGGTCTAAGTGGGAATATACATTTAAGGTACATCATTGCTTATATAATTACACTTTATGCACTTTGCTAGAAAGTAGGTATAACTAAATATACAGAATTACAAGGAAAATTCAGAAAAGGAGAAGCCAATAAAAAGCCAAAAAATCAACCAACGGAACAAATAGAAAGCAAATATTATATTTCTGAATGTATTATTGGTCTTGCCTGTAAAAAATGTACTGAAAGGTACATTGTTATGTCATAAGGCTTCTAACAGGCTTGGATTTCTCAAAAACAAAGTATAATATGAACAAAAAAAATATACAAGGAAATATAAGGAATTGAAAATTAAAATGGTGAATGTATTAAAGGTTGAAATATGAAATATGTTTAAACTTTTTTTAAATATCATAAACTTGCTTAAAATACATTGTATATAATTATACATGATACAAAAATCTTGATTGTGTTATAGTAAATTTAAAAATAAGATGAGGTATGAATGTCAATGAGAAAACCTCCAACCAGAGACCAGATGATATAAAATTTATTACTATAGGTCACAGAATAACCTTCAACAATGAGCAAAACCCATACCACATGGGAAATACATATTTGATTGTGTAAAAGAGAACAGGTTTATTTCATTATTTCTAGGTAGACAATAAAATCATCATTGACTTTGTTTAATACATTCTACTGATGAAAGAACCAATTGCTATCATTAAGCTATTCATTATTAGAACAGTTGATTATTTCATAAAAAAAAGTTTTCCATTAACTCAAATATGAACAAAATTTGTTTACCTTTCAACTGCTATGATTGGAGCACCATTGAAGAGTCTTTAAAAGACAAAATGCTCATCTGGCATACCAAAAAATAAACCTGATAAAATTGAGAATGGAAATGGGGAATGTTTTAAAATACAACAAACCCTACCAAATAGCAGAAAACAGCCAAAAGCCACCAATGGGTCTTTAACACAGCTGTTATCTTTAATGAGTTTTTATCTATGAAAATATTCCAACCACACTTTTATTTTGAAAACACATATTGATGTGCAATATAAGGCTGATTTCATATCTAAATATCACTTAGAAGTTTGTTTTTTTAAAGTAATTTTTACTTTAAGTTTGAAAGAAAATAGCAAAATATAAAATAATATTTTTTAAATAGCGAAATGCCAAACCAGTTAGATACATTCTTCTTGCACCAAATTAATACATATGCCTTTTCATGATTTCAACTTATATGACTTGTAGAAAATAATTATTGTCTGGTTATAAGAGGACTATATATATAATCAAATAAAAAAATAACTTAAAGCGAATTCAAATAAAGAGTTGCACCATGAGAGCATGATAGCAGCATCTCTCTTTTGGCTCATCTTTATGTTTTAAATGAATTTTATAATATGATCAACAAGTATTACTGTATAACTGAGCACTGCTCAAATTACATCCCCCTAAAAATAAACACACAGTGGTACCCATTGACATAAAACATGAATAATTTGGCACTATTAAGGCTACCTCAAATTAAATACAGTTTGTGTCCTCTATTTTTGAATGAATAAAATTAAATAACCTTCCAAAGTTTGCATTAGGGACAGTTTTCACAATTTTTCAACAAATAAAGTTCCGATGTTATATTACAGATTCATATAAAAAAAATCACATATTTATTTAAAGGGAGGTTATTTCAATAGGTAGTAACAAGCCATCAAAGATTCATTAAAACTGCTCAGTGCGTTTTTTTATGTTATTATCTGAAAACTTGAAAGTCACATATGCAAATATATATAAACAATTCATCATGAACATTTTTAAATGCATTTATGAGTTATAGTAGAAAAACTGGAAATTCACCCATTTTTTGTGAATACTCAGAAATTAAATATTTCAAATTATAAAAATTGAAAGGAAGTTTATGTCAATAAATATCTATAATTCACCCAAGTTTCATGAAAACTGGTGAAAGTGTTTTTGAGTTATTGTCCGAAATGTTCACATTGGACGTACAACAGTATACCATAATATGTCCCGTAAACAGGGCTATAAAAAATAAACATATTTCTTACATTCAAAAAAATTAGCAGCTTGTGGTATAAGCACATTTAATAAAAAAAAAAAAAGCATGATATAGAATATGCATAAAAAGATTAGAATTCCTTGATCCTCAAGATAATATTTTTTTACAGCAAGCTAAAAGATGTAAATAAATATCTAATTATCTAATGGTGACTTCTCAATTTCATTTGTAACAGCAAAGTAAAACGTGGTAATATATACATTATATAATTGACTATAAACATTAGTATGATTACTCTTTTCTTTTTTATGAGTAGTCCTTGACAACTCTATGTCTGGTTCCCAAAAATAGCAACCAGTAAACTGGTACTGGGAAAGCAATTAATTCTCAAATAGAGTTATCTTCCCTTTGCCACCAAGAGTCAATTATAAGTGTATTTAAATAAAACTTATATTTTTATTTCCAATTCAACTTGATTTACTTGATTGTGAAATCATCTAAAGTTTGCAAGATACTTAATATAAATTCATACATTCTAAACTAATATCAAATTAAGGCAAGATAAATTGGACAATTAAATTTATACCCTGGAAAATTGAGATCCTTCCAAAAAATGAACACATAACTTTGTACTTCTATTTCTATCACATTTACATGCTTATAAGTATATTGAAAGTATTCAAATATTTCATAATGGGAACAAACTCTATTTGTCAAATGGCTTGCAATTTATTATTATTATTCATATCAATTTCAGAACAAGTCTTTATAATATTACTGCTCAAAATTACTTTTTTTTCCTCAGTTTGCATAATCATTCAACAGAATATTGTACATTAAATAAAAATATCATGATTTCTTAATTCAAAATAATACTATTTGTATCAAGCACAATGTTATCACCCGATAACTTGGATAAATTAGTTTTCAATTTGAGTCTATACTTCTTATACAATTTGTTTATGGTGAATATTACTAGTTTGTGGTCCATCTAATTCTATTTATAGTCCATCTATTTATAGATTGTCATCACAAACCCTTGTTGAAATAAAGGGTCTTTGGTAAGTTTTTCCCATATTTCTCCACAACTTCATCATATTTATGGTGGTCCATAATCTTTAATTCTTCAATGGAGATGGAACTGAAATGGCAAATATCAAAATACTTTATGTAACAACAACTTAATTCAAGTACTTCAAAATGTATTTCAAGATACAAAGGATATAAATTTAAGTTGCAGGCCAATAAAAAGAGGCTCTAAAACAGCAATTGATACAATATCTTTTAACAGATGGACTGACAGCCCCTGTTAGTACTAGAACTGTGTATAGGCATCTTTTCAATATTCATCAATTACAATATTTATGGATCAAGTAAATCTGTAAATGAAGATTGATGGTTCATTCATAAAAGGACAGAAATCGTTAAGGCATACACATCATCTTCAGGCCCTATTAGGGCCAGTGTAGAAGCACCTTTTTACAAATTCAACAAATTCAATTCTTTCTTAATATATTTTCAAATTCACATGTATCATACATTTAGCAATACATACATGTTAGATTTACTAGTACCTTAAAAGTTAAAGATTAAAAAAACACCCTTAAAGGACTGTTTATTGAGGTATTTGACTCTACTCATTTAGACTGAATCAAGTACTTGAATATCTACTCTACTAAATGAAAGAAAACATTAATGATTTTATCATCGAAAGATTTTGTTTACTTTCAATGGGAACACCAAAACTAAATTACTAAAATACTTAATCATATTAAAAAAAAAATATTTACTATGATTATTAAATTAACCCCCTGCAAGGGTTTTAATTAAAAAATAATTATCTACTGATTTAAAACATACCTTCTTTGGTTAAATATTGCACAACCTATTGGTACCATAACTAATAAACTGAAATATGGAGATAAAAAAATTTATTACCTAATGTGGCATAACTAAACAATCAATTGAACAAGAGGCTCATGAGAGCCTGATATCACTCACCTGTAATTTCAGTTTCAGACATATGACTTATTTGTAGATCTTACTTTGCTGAACAATTTTGTCATTTACACTTTCTCTCTTTCTATAATAATATTAAAGATAATGCATAACCCAAAACTGTAAATAATCGTTATTACAGTTTATCTTTATCTTCAATAATATTCAAGATAATAACCAAAAACCGTAAAATTTCCTTAAAAATTACCAATTTAGTGGCAGTAACCAAACAATGGGTTGTTCAGTTCGTCTGACAATTTCCAGGCTGATAGATCTTCACCTATAAAACATCTTTACTTATGTCAGATTTTATTTTTTGAGATATAAGTCAAAAACTGCAAATGAACCCATTGTTCTATTTTGAGACATGGCAGCCATGTTTGTTGATGGATCAAAACTTTGGATACAATTTATAAACAATATACCTTAACCCTTTCAGCCATAATGACGCCTTTTGACGCCCGTGTATTGTCTCAATTGAAATGTCTTACCTACCAAAAAACTGTATCAGACTTTTAAAATAACATTTGTATCTAATATAAAAAGGATATTCATAAGAATATCTGAATGGAATTTCATTAATGAAATATTTGTTTTTGCAATGCATCAATACTTTAAACCTGATGATTTTTTTTTATTGAAAAATTCCTATGCAAATCAAGTATGTAAAAAAAACAATATCCAGTTAAAGTTGAAGGCATTTGGCCAAGTAGTTTCAGAGAAGAAGAATCTTGAAATTGTTTACAACGACATCAAGAGACAACAACGGTCCCCAAATGATTGCATAGTCTCACATAAGGGCCTTTTAAAAAAGTAAAAGTGAAGAATTCACTTGTTTTCTAATTCTAATAAAAGTATCATATATGTAATATTTATGTTTATTTTCACAATAAAATATTGTTAACAATATTAGATGAGATTTAAGTGGTTTCTGTTTCATATTGTCCTGTTAACTTATCTTTGCAAATATTCTTTCATTTTGAGTAGAGGAAATCATTTCAACTCACCTTAAACCAGCTAATCCTATTTGTAATGGTGCATAAATATATTTTCCATACTTTATCATAAATGCTTTTTTTTCTATCCTCTCCATAAATACAGGCAATAATACTACAAATATTTCAAAACAAAAATACATCTTTTAAACAAGAAATTCAAATAAATACAACAATTTTATCATGGCTTGCAATTCCTTAAAAACCTGCAGAGGATGTATAGTAAAAAAACTTCAACACTCTGATCAATATCCATTTTATTATTAAAGAAAGAAAGAAAAATTCATGTGAAAATGCCTGCATTTTGAAATCTTTCACTTGGGTGATGAGGGTGTATTTTGACAACCTTGACTACCCATGAGGGTCTTTCGCTGCTTATTTGTGGAGGGATTTTTTTCTTTAATGTACAGTTATTGTATTTTTACATCCTGAAGTTATGATGGCAACGTTAAAATGTTATTGTATTAAATTTTTTAAGTAGTTTCTTTTTCTCTCTAGTCTGTGGTTGTTGTAAACAATGTTGTGTTTCACAAAACATTAGCTCTATTTTCAATATTGTTTGCCCTTTCTTCTGCACATTTTGCCAATTATTCTCTATTCTGTTCACACCCATCCAGACCTCATATATTCTTCAACAAATTAACTGTATTCCAGTATAAAATAAGAGTTTTTAAAGGCAAGACCGTTGTAAGAGATCATATGAAAACATTGGGTCTTTATGGAAACATCACTTTATACATTATAACCAATATTTTTTGTCTATTGATTTATAGTTCTACATACTCATGCTAGGAGCTGCTATAAGTATCCTGGATATCACAACCTGGCTAATACCTTTAACTGCAGCATACTGAAATCACATAATACAATACAGTAATATATAGTATTCTGGATAACACAACCTGGCTAATACCTTTTACTACAGCATACTGAAATACAATACAGTTATATAACAATTGATTTGTTTAAAGAGAAATTACAGTCAAGGGAGGTAATAATAGTTAACCCTAAGGAAAATAATAGTCTACTAGCAAACAAACAGTGACCTCTTTTAAGTAAATAATACTGTTTATTAGGCATTATCTATGGTTTGACCTGACAATTTGGCATTGTGGGTCCCATATTACATTCTGATATTCATAATGTGAATGTCAATGGAAATTGTGAACAAAAATTTTATCTTTATTTTTTTCCTGTGAATGTTGAATCTTTTTTTTTTGCAGTTTTTGAAGAATCTTCTGCTCTTTATCTTATATAAACCTTAAAATAATCAGCATTTAATGATATTGTCTTTTGAAAAACACATAATGGTAGATCTTGAATTGTATCTAACTTTGATTGTAACTTACAAGACTGTACCAACATTTCTTATCATTTTAAGTTGGGAATGTTTTTTTTCCATCTTTTATAACATTCAAAATATTGAATTGCCAAAATTGTATATTGCTAAGTGAGCATAAGATACCTAAATTATGATTGTGGCAAAGTTGTGTCAGGGTTGACTTTCTGGTTTTGAAGGAAATGAGTTTTACAAAAATTTACAACAACATACAATGACTAACTTCAGTCCAAGGTGAGCTTATTATAAATTGAATTGACTGATGTGAAATGTATGTTTCGTGTACAAGCTTACCCGAGACTCTGTTACTTTATTATTCTTTTCATCAAACATAGTCACACCATGTGCGAACTCACTGCAATATAATTATCAAAAGATCATTTTTGGTACTGAATAGGTTAATGTTAGAATAAATTAAAAATAAAACATTTGTCAAAAATAAACTTCCTATTATTTAAACCCATTTTTATCAAAGTTGTATTAAAACTACAAAAAAAAATTGGATTTTGTCTTTTAAAATGATTGCTAAATTTGCATACATTGTCTTAACATGACGTCCTACAGGACGTTTTCAGATCTTTCACCAGTGAAAAAGAAAAAGAATTTAAGAAAATTGTGTTACTAAATCCATTAATGACTAGATATAAATCAATCAACCTCTGACATACCTTTGTCTCATCAAAGGAACATTAACAGCATTAGAAGCAGCTACAGCAGCAAAGGGAACAAACCTCTGTAAAATTGGTGATCTCGTCTGCAAATAGAAACATGATATGTGTTAGTACATAATACAAATTATCGCTATTTGAAAATCTGCCCAGTTTGAACTTTTGATGTCATACAACAATCACTTTTTCATTATGGCATCAGATATTTTCTATTTTGCGTCAAAATTTTACTGAAACTTTTGTGATCTCCAGTAAAGGCGAACAAATAGTGATAAGGTGTATGATTGCTATTCCATCAGGCATAGAATAAAGAGTGTGTCCGCTAAATCTAACCATAAGTCATCAAAGAATAATATAATTGTACCAAAAACAAGCTAAAGATCAAGAGACATTACAAAAAAAGTTAGAAGAGAGTAAACTTTTCATGAAATTTTCTATGTCAAAGGCCTACAACTCATACATAAATAAACTTGATCTATAGTTCATCTTTATACACTGATAAACTAAAAAACTGTTGACACAGAGATGTATCTTGCCTGAACATAATTTGGATAGTTTAACATTTCTTCTTTACTCCTTCATTCTGTTGTGATCTAAAATACTTTAATATTCAAGATAACTGTCGAAAGTGTACCATAATATCTTGATTTCATTAATATTATTTTATTAAAAAAATAGTTGTTTATAAAATTCTTATAAATCTTAAACAAATACTGAAAAACAATCATCATTTAAAATATATACCAGATCCTCAACTCTAAAATAGCACATGAAACTGTCAAGTCCAAACAAATACAATACATCACATTAAATGAAGAGAAGAGAGCATACTAACATTTGCTAGGAGAGACTTGAGACCCAGGGCAGTAACCAAAGCAGAAGTTGTAGCAGATACATAGGCTGTGACAATCTGGCTGAAATATAATGAGAGGTATTAATTTTAAGAAGTAGAATTAGTTTACTGTGAACTATATATAGCAACCCCAATTTTCCCAAAATGTACAGCAATCTGCTGATCATAATCACACTAGTACAAATGATTTAAAGTACTAATACCCCTATAGTGAGAGAAATATAGGTTGTAAGGGGTATATTTGTATTACACTAGCAACATTAAAGTACAAATTAACAACTGCATAAGAGAATGACGTTATAAAATGAGTTCCCTAACAATTTTTCACAACATGAAATGAAGGTTCACGTGTTTCCCAACATTCCCCTTTACAACTATTATTTTCTTTTACAAAATCAAGTACATAGTAATTTTTATTTATTGAAATAGGTAACCATAAAATTTGAAGGTTTTATCTTGTAATAAAAAATAATTTAAAAACAGAAAAAGGAGATTTACATGTTTTGCAAATTGTTAAATGATGAATTGGTAAGTAATTGTGATGGTATCTCTCTATATACTGAAGGCATGTGTGAATACATAGTCCATATGCCAATTCCCGATTTAATTCTGTAATTACACACTTTTTAAACAGACTAATTCCCTTTGTCAATCATAGACTGGTTCTATACCAGACAAAATTGCGTTTCCCCAAACAAAGCATGATAAGCTGAAACTGATATATTAGTGTTTTAAAAGGTTTTTTTTTAGTGAAAAATAACTTCTGTTATCAAAAGTATTTAGCTTAACAACAAATAATTTAATTTTGGATGTAAGTGCCTTCTGATTGGCTGACGTTATTTTGTTATGAGCCCATAGACATAATTTAGTCATGTGACTGTGACGTCATCAACGTTTTTTCATGGTTTTCTACGGTTCAAAATGGAATTTAGAATTAAATTATAAGAAATGACTGTTATTTTATCTGTCTATTCGAAATAACATAAAAAATGAGGAGCACACTGTTAAATAACCCGCTACACGCGTTATTCAGTGTGCACCAAATTTTTTATGTTATTTCGAATAGACAGAAAAAATATTAGTCATTCCTTAAATAAAATGTAATTGAAAGATTTGAAAACTTGGTTATACATTAAACACAGATACATTTGCTACATGTATATCTGCTAGCTATTTGTTGTCAATAAAAAGTTATGTTCTAAAGGAGACAACTAAAATAGGGATCTCTAATACACAGGCTCAATAACAGGAATTGGCAAACAGAGTATTCTAGTGTTTATCATGTTTATATTTTGCAACCAACCACCATTTCTTACCAGATCTATTATTCACTGAAAATTGGCAAGACAGACCAGAAAAATATTAACAAAACATGTGGGATACCAATTCTCAAAAATTTCTTTGGTATAGGTGAACCTCATATTTAAACAAATAATACATTTCCTATAGGATTGTATGTAGACTTTGGCAAAACCATGATTCCAAATATTCATGAAAATACATTTTTTACTGAATCCAATAAAAAATGAAACCAACAAAAACAAATGAATCCACAATATTCAAATTCATTCTTATCATGGTAGATAAATGCTTTAACCCAGATTATTCAACTGACCTATATATGGGGGCTATGGTTTAAACTAATTTTTAAAAGATTTCAGAAATAAATAAAATGCTTTTCTGAGCACAGCCTGGTATGACCACAGAGATCTAACCCTGAACAGTTGGGGCAAATTTGGACACAATATTCAAGCTTGATACAATCTGAATTTGGATTGGGATAAATTTTTTGACATAATATAGGTTTCTGACACGTGGTCAAAGATCTTACAAATTTAATGCACAATACTGTGGAATTCAAGATTTCTTCTTGAAAATTTTCAAAAATTTGAAATTTGAAAATTTAAAATTAAAAATATGAACCCCTAAAAAAATTGGAACACCCACCACCAAACTTTTTGAACCCCCCTTTGGAGCAGTGACCATCAAACACAATCTCAGTCTTTTCTTTATAGTATAGAAGCTTGTAGTTCAACTTTAGAGAGATCCATAAATTGTTCAAATAAGGCCTTTGAAAATAGTGGAATTAACTACTTTTGGAGTGTCAAAAACTCATTGGAAGTACTTGATAAATTGCATGCATATATTGGTGATTTTAAATCTGTTCAAAATTTTGATTTTTCTACCCTATATACCACATTGCCTCACATTCTTATTAAGAAAAAATTCACATTCCTAATTAACTGGGCATTTAAAAAGTCAGAATGCGAGTACATATGTCAAACTCTTTTAGGTCATTTTTTAGTAGCAATAAACAAAAGAACTATGTCAATTTGACATGTATTGACATGGTTTAATACTATATATGTGCTTGAATTTTTACTTGATAACATCTTTGTTCGTTTTGGAGATTCCATATATTGTCAAGTTATTGGAATTCCAATGGGGACTAACTGTGCATCACTTATTGCGGACCTGTTTTTGTATTGTTATGAGTTACAATTTATGACTTAAACTAGCAAAGACCCATCGAAACAACATTTGATACAAAAAATTTAACAATACTTTTAGATATTTGGATGATATATTGGCTCCTAATAATGACGACTTCAGTATGTATACTAAAGAAATTTATCCTGTTGAACTTACTTTAAATAAAGCTAATACTAACAATGACCACTGCCCTTTCCTCGATCTTGATATCTATATCATTAACGGGAAGCTTAATACAAAAATTTATGATAAAAGAGATGATTTTTCATTTTCTATCGTTAATTATCCATTTTTAGATGGTGACGTTCCCTTGTCACCATCTTACATGTCTTATGGTGTTTATATATCTCAACTTGTACGATTCGCTTGTGTTTGTAACAATATATTAGATTTTAGCTAGAGAAATTTATGTATTACTGAAAAATTATTACACCAGGGTTTTCCATATCACAAACTAGTCAAAACATTTACTAAATTTTATCATCGGTATAAGGAAATAATTCGTAAATATAACTCAACATGCAGACATCTTATATGTTCAGGTATTTCACATCCAATCTTTTATGGTAATATTCTTTACAAAGCAAACAAATGTTAGTATTCACCTCAAAAGCTTACAAAACCTTTAAACAGACTTATTAAGAAGGGATATAGTTACGATACTGTTGTCAGGTCATTAAAGATTGCATATTTTGGCTTTAATATTGATTCAGTTATAGGGTTCTCTGTTGTTTTTTATTTGGGCGGGTTGTTGTCTCTTTGACACATTCCCCATTTCCATTCTCAATTTTATTTGCTATTGGAACTAAACACATTTATTTAAAAAACAGTTGTTGGCATGACACAGGTTATGTTCTTCTCATATATTTTATGATAGTATGATACTAAACCCCTAACGGGAGGGATTATGCCTGATATTCATATGATGAAGACATAATCTTTCAATCAGTTTAATTGAAGTCTGGAGCTGGCATGTCAGTTAACTGCTAGTAGTCTGTTGTTATTTATGTATTATTGTCATTTTATTAATTTTCTTTTGTTTCATCTTCTGACATCGGACTTGGACTTCTCTTGAACTGAATTTTAATGTGCATATTGTTATGCATTTACTTTTCTCCATTTGCTAGAGGTATAGGGGGAGGGTTGAGATCTCATAAACATGCTTGGCACTATAACCCCCAAAATGAATCCCAACCTTCTACTTGTGACAATAAACATTGTGGTACAATTTCAGAGAAATCAAAATCCTTATACACAAGTTATTATCCTGAAACTAGAAAAATGATTGTTTTTGACACCTTTTGGGCCCCTAATTCCTAAACGGTTGGGACCATCATACCCAAAATTAATCCTAACCTTCCTTTTGTGGTATTGAACCTTCTTAAAAATAATTATACAGATCCATTAACTTACACTAAAATATTTAACCAAAAACCAAATGTCTTTGGACAACAACGCAGACAATGACAACGCAGACGATGACATCATAGCATTATACGAACCCAACCACTTACATGAAGACTCAGAAAACTCACCTTTAATGCCAACCCTCATGGGTACTGTCAAGGTCATTTAACACCACTGTAGTACATGTAGCACTACCATTTTCAAATGAACTTTGAATGAATATACATTTAAGCTCTTTAATTTAAAGTTTTTCTACATTTATTTTTTGTGTCTGTCTACCATAAAATCTTAACAATAGAAGTTTGATCATTGATTGTTACTTGAAAACTACCGCAATAAAAGCAAAGTGGTTTTATATACATTGCATTAAACATATTAAGCAACTATGATTTCAATTATTGTAGTTTTTTGGAGGGAGGTCTTGATTGAACTGATTATGACTGAATGGTATGTTGAATGTCTTCGATATCAGTCTTATTACATGTTTTATAAAGACTTTACATTAATCAATGAACCATGATAATTAGGACAGATAAACCCTGTCAGACAGGACACATAGTGATTCTAAAGATCAAATATTTTTTTCATATCTTTTAAGTAACTGAGAAACTGACTAAAATTGAAATTGTAATCCTAGATTAATGTACATGTACCATCAAAAACAAAAGTCAAGGTCAGATGATCCAGACATGTAAACATTATATTCATTCTATATACTAACTATAGTTTACCTATTAATAGTAGTAACTTAGAAAGTGTTTCAAAGTCAACAACTGTATCTTGATCATTGAACCACGTAAATTGAGTTAAGGTGCCATAATTCTGTCAGATTGACATGTACAATTTACAAATTCCAATGATTCAGTGGACCAACATAGACATAATAGATTTTAATGAACTGAATAATCAAAACATATAATGTTATTCATTTGAATGTTTATATTAAAGTACCTTTAATCAAGTATACCTTGTGGTAAGTTCTGATGCAGCATTTCTGTTTGTATAATTAACTAAAGCGTTAAATGACTGATTGGCCCATTGCCAAAATATAACAGATGATGTACCTCTGTAATAAACAAAAATACATTATTAAAGTAAAAAAGATTTAAATTTTTCTGAATCTATAGTTCTCCATTCTTGTTAGGCCAATTAAAATTAATTGCTAGATTTTCATCCCCGCCCGCCCCTCTCAAATCGTCCCGCCCCGATTTTTGTTATTTAACAAAAATACGATTTCCGGATTTTGTTCATGTCCGTTACCGGGAACCATCGATAATTTCGTTTCATTCAAAACTTCCTGTTTCAAATTTTGTTTTTGTATTGAATCGAGTAACTTCTAACGAAAATGATTAAGTCGACATATTCTGCTGCTCTATGATGACAACATCATATACCGAGAATAGAGATTGATAACGAGAAGGGCATGAATTATTTGAGTTACGAGTAAAATGCCTTGTCCTTGAACGCAAATTGCGGTAGTCACAAGTGAATCGAAAACCGTGTTTTTTTTCTTTATTTGTACAATGACTTTGTGTCAGGAAATTTGGACTTTGAATGATATCAAAAGGGCAAGAATCGTAGAACAAATTGGTACAAAAACATGACTGGATTAAAGAAATTGACGCAAGCACGAACTTTTTTAAATTATGACCGTATATTGAGAGAAAAAAGTCGACAAACACGCATTTTAATTATAACAAGCCCATGGCTGTTGTTTTTGTTGACAAACGGCAAACACCCTCTGTAACTGTCCCAATACCCTCAATTTAGTCATTAAACAACAACTACGTTTTGGTTAAGTTCATGTTTTACATCATAATTACTTTCAACACTACGTTTACATTTTATTCTGTACTCATAATACTTGTGTTGCATACAATTGTACCAAAATGTAAAATCACAAAAATACTGAACTTAGAGGAAAATTAATTTGGAAAGTCCATAATCACATGGTAAAATCAAATAACAAAGCGCATCAAAAACGTATACATTTTATTGATTTTATGGGTACTACAAACCATTGCTTAGAAAGCACAATAAATTTGGTGTAGGTATAGTCCAACTGAAGAGAGCATTTATCTTCTTTTTGATGTATACTATAAATAGGTTTCTAAAGCGGCAATTACATGTATAACAGTGGTTGCCAATCAGGGATTTTTATTTAAGAGTTCAAAAAATAGTGTAGGATTTCTTTTACATCATGTATATATACATTATACAAGCTTGTTTTCCACTAGTATATACCCGCGGTATGAAGAATTCGTGACGAGGGTTTCATATGAAATAAAATTTAAAAAATAAAATCCTCCCACCCGCCCCATTAAAAAAAAAAAATTGGATGAAAATCTACTAATTAATTTTAGTTGGCCTTATATAAATAAATAATAAGCTGGCTGCCCCAGGAATGAACCCCCCCACCCACATATCAATGTGTAAAAACATTTTATGTACAATTATTACATACAATGGGATGAACAAAACAGCATGTAAAATATTCTTCAGAACTTGAGTTATATTGAGATGTGTGAAAACTTTTATTTTGTGATCAAAGTACAATGTATATTTCTTTGGAACAGCAAATCATAAAAACATCGAAATCAAAAGGTAGCTTGTCTTATAAAACATTTAATAATGCATAATGCATATATCAAAGGGGGAACGGTTGAGATCTCACAAAACATGTGTTAACCCAGACGCATTTTTTGCACCTGTCCCAAGTCAGGAGCCTTTTTTAGTCTTGTACCTTTTTTTAATTTTAGTTCATTTATATGTTTTGGAGTATAACTTCCATTTTCCCTGAACTAGTACACATTTTTATTTAGGGGCCAGCTGAGGCCTGCCGCCAGGTGTGGGATTTTTTTGCTGCCTTAAAGACCTATTGGTGGCTTTCAGCTGTTTTCTGTACTTTAGTTGGGTTGGTGACTCTTTGACATATTCCCCATTTGCATTCTCTTTTTTATAAAAATATCATAATTCCAGAAATAATAAATAAGCTATCATGAGGAAGATGAGAAATATAAAATCTTGATGGGTTTTTAAAAAATTTCAGATGCCATTTCCTCTGGAGTGAAGAAGTGTAAAATCATCAAAATTAAAATGTATTAAAGTATTGAGTATTGTGCAGACATTTGGTAAGATTCCTTTAAAACATTCTCAACTTTCCCTGAGACATACTTGGTTGGATGGTTGGATTTATCTTAGCCAAAAACAAACGTTAAGTTTGATTTTGACGTTTTCACTTTTACTAGTCCTGAGTTTTGGTTCTTGATTGTTTGAAAAATTCAAAATTTTGTTTTCGGATCATAAACAGATACCCCTTTTTGAAATTGATTGAATTTACATGTAGGTTAAGAGGTTAAGTACATTTTCAATAGGCTTGTGTGCAGACTTTGGCAAAACTCCATATATCCAACATCCACAAATTGGTATAGATGAAAATAAATGAACCAGCTGTTCACTTATTTTATTCATATTTATCATGACATAAATCATTACCAGTCCTCCCTTGAAATGACATCCGACCTATGACCTATAACCCATACCTGTACCATGTGATCATGGCTCCTATTAGCACCATTCCTCCTGGTACCTGGAATGACATTCTACCTATAACATTTTGAAGTTCCCCTGTATCTGGATGGAATGCTGATAGATAGAGCTGCTGAGCTCTACGTATATCTTTGACTGTTGTTCCCGATGGAATGTTGTTCTGTCTAAATGAATCATACAAGAAAAAGTAATTTTAATATCATGATGTTTTGTTTTATCCAGGCATTTGCCATAATGACATCATCATGCATATTATAATGATCATTACACAAAAGTGTTAAAGACTGTTTTAAAGGAGATATCATGACACATAAAAATATTTTGTTCGTATCATTTAAAGGAGATATCTTGAAATATGACATTATGAGTCATGTAATTGATTTGAGTTTACGATATCAGTCTAATTTTTGGTAACTGAAGTACAAGAGGTTGTTGGCTCCATTCTATGTCATTTGTTTTCTTGTTTGAATTGTTTCACTCCTTTTTTTTTATATTGGGGCCTTTTATAGCTAACTATACAGAATTGTTTTTCTCATTGTTGAAGGTTGTACAGTGACCTATAGTTGCTTACATCTTCATCAATTGATCTTAAGTGTATAGTTGTCTCACAAAAATTTGATGATTTCAATGTTCAGCTAACTGTAAAATCTAGGACAAAAGTTAAACAAAAATTTTGCTTACATTTTAAACATCATTTATATGTTATTGTGACCAAATCTTAAAGTTGATGTTATCACAACTGCATGGTTAACTACCTTAAGCCTATAGTTTTAAATAGATAGAGGATGCATGTACTATTCAATAAGAGGCATAAAATGTATGGTATAATTACATAATTAGTGAAATCTTACCTGACAGCATGGATAAGATCTCTAGCCTGAAATAAGGTTCCTGATGACACCAGACTGTTTCTGGGGTCAGTCATCCATGCATAATATTTCCTTCTACCACTAAATGTATTCTGGTCCCAAATTGGGGTATCTAAGTCAACTTCAACCATTTCTGGCTTTAATGTAAAATTCTACAATAAACAATATGATCTTGCTGTCAAGATTTAAGCATATTTTCTAAGTGTGTACCTATGATGACTGATGTTATTCAAATAAAAAGTTTGGCACTGAAAAATTTAAATACCTACCGGTAATTTTGTACTGAAATATCTAAGTCTATACAAATATATTCCAAAAAGTAAGTTTGAACTGAAATATTTGAAATAACTAAGTTTGTACAGAAGTCATGGAAGTACAGTTTGTATTCCAAAACTAAAATATTCTTTGAACTGACATACATGACATATTTCATTACAATTTGTATTACATGTACTAGTACTTAGTTGCAATATATTACCATGCTTTCCCAGTGAAATAAAGAATGATAATTTCACTCCTCTGACATCATACAACAATAAGTGTTGTCAAGCTATATATATATATATTAAGACATTAGGTTGCATCAATGCAATGTGTGATTCAGGATGTGTAGTAAAAGATTTAGTTCCTTGCATTTTCTACTTTACTTCCATTAAAAAGCCCATTGTCCAAATGTTGTCAACATAATGAAATTATTAACTTATAATATAATTTAAATATCGAAAAACCAAACAACTATCTGATATTTAATGTGTTATTCACTCGTTGAATAATTTCTATATTTTGATTTTTCAATACCCTTGATTCTGATAGTTGTCTTACTTTTAGAGTGTTTGGTTTTGAGTAAACTTTTATGTCACTTGGCCATATGTTGGGCATAAAATCTACCTTTCTGTACGTTGAGCAAAGCAAGTAATATTCTTATAACTGCTGCAGGTAATTGAGGTTATCATCTTATTTGTCAAATGATAACCTTACTATTAAACCCCTGTTTGGTTTTATAAAACAAAGACTAATTGACCAGGGTTTTCAGGAACAACATGCAAATATTTCAGCATCTCCAAAATTAACATTTTTCCAAAGTGTTTACAAAATGAGTGAACGGGCAGGTTATGTTGATGCTTTAAAAAATAGATCAGATCGATCATCATTATGTAAATTAAGAGTTAGTGCTCATAACCTTGCCATTGAAAGAGGTAGATATTTAAAAGTGCCCAGAGATCAAAGAATTTGTGAAATCTGTAAAAGTGGCGAAATTGAAAATGAACAGCACATGCTGCTACACTGGAGAGGTTACTCCAGTATTAGAGAGACTTTTGTATTAAAAATGTTCAAAATTACAGGAAAAAGTATATCCACATTGTGCGATAAAAATAAAATAAATCTTATACTAAATAATACACCTTATACGGCACTAAAATTATCTTCCTCTTTCGTAACAAATTGTTTAAATGCAAGAAGTAATCTATTGTAATAGATTTTCATTATACCTTTAATCGTTTATTCACATATATGTTATTCACATATATATATATAATTGTTTGTATTTTACTACCATGTATAGCAAATTGTTTATCCATTTGTTCATTACCATTTATTGTAAATGCGTTTGTGCCAATAAAATATTGTCTTGTCTATTGAAAAATGTCAAGCAGTCACAATGACTTTATCAGTTCAAAGTAGAAGAGATCCAGTACGCCCATAAAATGTTTCAATTATGCGTGAGAAAAAGAGTATGTCTGGTAATGGAAATGATAAATCAAGTGTAAAAGTTATTCCTATTATCAAGAATCCGGGTCCGTCCGCCCTGATTCTGGTTCGCCCTAGTTTCTGTTCGCCCTAACACCTGTTCGCCTCGAGTCTGTTCGCCCTGATTTTATTTTTTAGTATAGTGTTGCGTTGTGTGTATATAATTGAATGTGTTGAAGTCAGTCTACAATTTGGCCGAATATTTATGATGTATCATGTTGTTTATAGCTAGCTCAGTGCTACTAGGACTAGGTTATAAGTTTCTGTATATTTCAGGACTACAAGATATTGTGACTTCAAGGTATTGCATTGAGGACTACGTTTGTATCTGTATGTTATTACGTTACTAGGAAATTTAAATTTCTGTGAATTTCAGCACTACATTGTATTTTTAAATGTAAAACAACTGAAGACTAAATTATTTGTATGTAATTGAATATGTTGAAGTTTACATTCACCGAATATTTATTTATGATGACGTATATTCTGTGGTACTGCTATTAGAAAATAAGTTTCTCGGAATTTCAGCACTACATTGTATTTTTAAATGTGAAACAACTGAAGACTAAGTTGTTGTCTTGCTGCTACGAGGATAAGTTTCTGTGAATTCAAAGACTACAAAGTATTTGACATAAAACAACTAAAGCACTATAAGTGAAACAAATACCAAAAACACAGTCACACTGCTGTACATTGATCACTTGTCATCAGTGTTTTTACCCATCCAATGTTATTTTCATTATTAATCCATCAAAGACAATTCATATAACAATCAGTGATATCAGAGATTTCAAATGATACCTTATCAGCAATCAAAATTCAATCAACAGTCATTGACAGTAATTAATATAAAAGTAATTATAAAATAAAGTGTAACAATGCAGCCAAGAATTTTATTTAATTAATATAAATTTGGCAAATATTCTGTATTTAACTTTAAATAGATATACATAAATTTCAATATATATATTTCGTTCGTTAATGTAATATATACATATCATAAATGAATATAGGGGGAACGAACCCAGGGTGAACGGACTATCAGGGCGAACAAATTCAGTGCGAACGAACCTAGGGCGAACATGTAATCAGGGCGAACGATCCCAAGTGTGAACTAAATTATAATTAATTAAGCTTTGACTGTAATATATTTCTAAATAACTAAGAACTCTAGTCCATACTGAAATGTTCTTGATAAACTTGGAAAGTACTATTTGTTTAGCTTTGGAATCTGTAAAGGATCTGATGGGTGGGTTAATAAAGAAGTTTAAGAACTGGTTAAAATTTTAAGTTATCTCCCATGTCACAATTTTTGGAATATTATTCAGAAATTACTCTAAACTGATACAATGGTGTGAGCTTATTTTTCTTTAAAAGGGTGTTTTTATGCATTAAAAGTATGCTCATTCATTATGTCATCACAAAACAATCTGATTAATTACGTTACCTATTTTTTCCACGTTCCAATGATTTTCTGAGATTATTTTCATGTATAGTAAATCTTTTGTGTGAAGTTACATTTAGTTATTTCTTCCTCTTTGAAACCGAGACTCTTACGTCACGCGTAGTTACTCCAAGCCAAAAAGAAAAGGGGTCAAAATATTTGTTCAATCATGGTAAATTAAGATACAATGGCAATCTTTGTAACTAATTAGATTTTGTACAAAAAAATGTAACGACTTATGTTCGTTTAAACTGTGTCAGTGCTCCCATGACCATGTATTTTTTTACTTCTCGGAAAATTGGTCTCAAATTTTAACCAACCGGTGTGCGTACATCATGAAATTTACAGATTCTGTCCAGTTGATTAAAAATCTTGTCCTGTAAGAGACCCCACAAGCCATGATAAAACATAAACTGGCCCCCTGTTGTGTTCACTTATCCTTTATCGCTACACTGACAACAGGTACGGCCATATCAGACCACAGGATTTAATAATTCGGCAAGACTAGTGCATCATGTGCTATATTTATTATGTATTATACTGATAGGAAATCAAACGATAGATAAGCACATTTATAACCCTACTGAAATCTTAAGGGAATGAAAGATACCGGCTCATTTTGTCAAGAACATGATAACACGCTCGCTGGTCATTTATCTGCAGTACTGCATTTCCTTGTGTAGAAAATTGCGAATTAAACATGCTTTTATAGCTACATTGTACAAAAATGTAGCTAAACCTCTCACTTGCATGACATGATTTTCAATTGCAGAATTTAAATATAAAATGTACATCAAACAATAAGGATACTACAGCAGCCTGTTTAGGAGCACAAACACAAATTCCTGATCCAATATTTTGAGCTTAGACATGTACATCATGTACATGTATACATTCTAACTGCTTAATAAAGATCTGATTTTAAATGAGGTACTGAAGAAAATAAAAATCCAACCCCAAACATAACAAGTAGAAAAGGTTAAAAATCAGTCAGGGGACTTACTAAAAATTATTTGAGTAGCAAATTCAATGTTTTGTCACAAATTGGGATTTTGTAGTTTTTTCAAAATTTTAAACAAATAGGTTTAAATAATATCTTTTAATTAGTAAAATTAAAAAATATGAACTTTTTGCTTCTTTTAAGTAGCAAGGTTTATGCCTTTGATGCTATCATTTAGCTGAAAATTCTATTTTAGTTGAAAAAATGCTATAATAATGGCTTTACATAATGAACTGATACTTTCTTCAAAGATTTTTCACAGCAGTGTAATAAAATTCTACTGTTCGCGATAAAAATTTCACTGTTCGGGGGGTGTTGAAATTAGTGGGGGGTTATTAACAGAATGATACTTAAAGAAGTGATTTTTGGGAAGGAAATTGAGGTCTGATACTTAAACAAGTGATTTTTATGTCATTATCCTAGATTCAGTACAAGGTCATCACCTGAAATGACCTGGTCATCCTAGACAACACAGATGTTGGTTCTGATAAGTTTAGAAACATAATTAGTCCCTGGATCATTAGTATTCTATATTTAAAGCTACAATAATATTAAAATCACTTCTTCTAGTGATTAATTTGTACTACAATGTACTTAAATAGATGATCATTAAAGAAAGACAACTCTAGCTTCCAACCTTTATGGAAATAATGTTACTTGAATCAGTGATTTAGAAAATCACTTGTTTAAGTAAGTCCCCTGACTGAAAATATCAATTGTGTCGCTGAATAAACACTTAAATCAGTAAATATCGAAATCACCTTAAACAGTTGCTGATTTTACTTTTTCTAAAGATAAGTGCAGGAATATTGAGAGTCAGTTACCTGTGATTTTAGAATTTTCAACATGTTCAACTGTCCTTGAATGCTCAAAAAAACGCTGACCACAGTCTATTGCCTTTAAGAAGTCTTTACTTTACTAAACCTCAATTCAAAGCATGCTGCACAATTTATACATGATAATTGCATATATTTTTTATAATATAAGGTCTTAAATTAAAAAAAAAGGTACTGATTATAAATATGAAACCTGCAAACCCAAGATCATCACCCATCACACATTGTGTCTCTTCTTTCTATCAAATTTCTGATGAAACAGTTTACCATGTTTACAAGTTACATGTACATTTGTACATTATACATGTACATCATTGGCACTTCAACCTCTCAGTTTTAAAATAAGGGCATTTGGAAGAGAGTGTATGTCAGTATGCTATACCTTGCAACACAGTTTGAGATTCATCACTCATCAATTTCCTGGTACCTGTTTTCTAAATATATGACGTTTTCGTCTCATTTTTTCACAGCTTTCTGAAATTTATTATCAGGGTTTTTGTCAACTTCCTGATGACCAAATACTTGTTTAATATTTGAAACATACATTTACATGTAATGGCCATGTATAACCCCCTTTCTGTGTAACTCCTGTTTGTCTGTCTAGCCCAATAAATTTGTGTCTTTTTTCTTCAAGAACTACAAATATAAGCTTCCAGAAATTTTGTATTTGGCCTCTGTTAAACCATGTGATGAACTTTCAGATCCATCAATCATCAACTTACTGATTACGAATACTCGCATGTATATACATGTATTACATGTATGAAACTTTTGAATTTTTCAAGGGGAATACAGATAAGACTCCAAAATTAAGTTTATAATGATAAAGATTAAAGTGAAATTATTGATTGAATGTTCAGTCTTGATACTGTTGAATATTTTATGAATATTCATTGATGTCAGACAGGAATCAATTAATTTGTGATCACAAAAACAAATGTATTTCTAACAAATAGTTCATCTGAGTATAGAGGAATCCCCCTGTCTGTTTATTTGCATTGCAAAGGCAACCCCTGACTTCTTAGAATTCTAGTTTTTTTCATTGATACATTTGTACATGTACATGTAATTCACATTTTGATTATTAAGTTTAATATTTAGTTTGATTATTTAAAACATTTAATTCCATTTATATTTTACAGGGTCTTTTAGATTTGTTACGTAAAATGAAATCAGGAAATGATAAAGAATTACGGATATTACTTTTAGGACTAGATAATGCTGGGAAAACAACCATATTAAAATCATTAGCATCAGAAGATATAAGTCATATAACACCTACACAGGTATGATTATATATAATATTACTTTGTTGTTACAGACACTACATGTACATTTTTTTTGTACTTAATAAACAATGCTGCAGAATATTTTAAAAGATTCCGATTTTTAAATGAAGACAAAAAATGTATAATTTTTAAATGTTGAAAATACTAAGGAATTCAATCTCAGGCATAGATTACCTTAGCTGAAATTGGCCTCACCTTTTGGAATTTTATATCCTTAATGCTCTTAAAGCTTCAACTTCATACTTGATTTGAGCTTTGAATAACATTTTACGATTGGAGCATCACAGATCGGAAAATGGTTTCAGAAATATTGATATACATTGTATATCTAGATATTAATTTAGTTAAGTGTCAGATGATAAATATTTATGGATAAAAATACATGTACAATTATATAAAGCATGTTATTTTGAAAAGCGAAAAAGTTTCAGTTAAAACTAATACAATGCAATACATTGTTGTCTTAGAGAAAGTTCAAGATATGAACTATGATATTTCTTATTTCAGGGATTTAATATAAAATCAGTTCAGTCACCAGGATTTAAACTAAATGTCTGGGATATTGGAGGACAAAGAAGAATTCGACCATACTGGAAAAATTACTTTGAAAATACCGATTTACTTGTATGTACATGTATATATCTTACTACTGTATTCACAAAGGAACTCCCTAGAGTTTTACATTGTTTTACAATATACGAACAATTCAAGAACATGCTTATCTGTATTTTATTGGATATATGGAAATGATTCATCTTGTGTAAAATATTTTTTTAATAGACAATTTTGTAAGTAATAGAAAAGTGATGTTTAAACAGTAGAAACAGTATTATTGGATCAAAGTTATAAACATAGATTCTACATGTACCACTGGAGAGTGTGAGTCACTGTGTTACAATATATTCCTACTTTTAAGTTAAATTTTCATATGTAAAACAAGGCTTTCTGAGCCTTTTTGAATAATTATAAAATATTTTCTAGAGTGTAGAAGTATTGTATTGCAAGAGATTCAGTCTGTTTAACAACTGATTTTTAAACAGGACAAAAACTTCTTTTTCAAGTATCTGTAAATAGATTTGTTCTACATGAGATATCATTAGACATGATCACCTTTTCCGTGACTTAACACATGGAAATTCAGAGAAAGCATGAAAATTTGAAAATATAATTGAAATTAATTAAAGCAATGAACAACTGATATATATATCAAAGAAACCACACATTGATTGAAAAAATAATTAACAGGTCAGGTAATGTTTAAAGAAGAATAAGAAAAACAGGTTTATTGACTAAAAATGGATTCAACAACAAATATATGCACTTTAAATATGTTTATTGATTTGCTATTATGTTGCCCTTTCTATAAAGGGGTTGAAATAACATACTGGTAGGCTCTAAATAAGTTTATAAATTTAATCCCTGTATCTTTAATGAGTTTATTGATATATTGCAGATATATGTAATAGATAGTGCAGATCAGAAAAGATTTGAAGAAACAAGTTTGGTAAGTATTTCTTTCATTTGGGTTATATCACAGATTACGCGTACCCGTACATCAATTCTAACTGATTTAAAGAAAATATGAGATCATAATTTGAACCTGTACAATGTATGTATTGTATAACAGTCGGAAACCAGGTTGAAATAGAACAAAAGAATCGAAGCTCTCTATTAGAGAAGGCGATAAATGTTTACTGTATTGTTTACTATAGTGACAAATTTTTAAAAAGTTAATAGAAACAAACAAAACTGCAATTTTCTTCTCAATTACGAGGTGTTTTATTTTAAAAACACCATTTGCATAAGTTTTCAATTTATCTAGTACATAGTTAAGCAGAACAATTAGATATCAAGTCGACGACATGGGTATCTTTCAAGTTGGATGACAAAAATGCATAACCTCCGATTTTTTTGAAAAAATTACCACGGACGGAAAAGATATCAATCTATTAGTTCAGTAATTTTCGTGTCTGCCCTTCCATTATGTGACTGAAGAAAAAATTCCAAAAAATAGGTAACAATTGTATCGAAAAGAGAAAATCGAGTGCACCTTTTTATGTTAGGGCGTGTTTGAGTTGAGTATTTTGTCTTGATATCGTTCAAAGTAAGAATATTTCATACATCGTCTCGCTTCAGATTCTATCATTTTTATATATTAAAGCTACAGGTTGACTTTATAACACAAAAAAATAACAGTACTAAAAGATGAAATATATGGGTCAAGTAAAATACCTATCTAATGAGTCAAAAAAACAGGGAAGGTGTGTTCGAATAGCTATTTTTTTACTGAAAGTACTTGACGACAGTCTTACAAGTTGGATGATGAAAATGCATATCTTCGAAAAATTCTAATTTTTTGTGTGTGATAACTAGGGTTTATAGTCTTCAACCACTAAAAAAATCTAGTCTGCCCTTCCACGAAATATTTAATTAGATTTTTTTTAAATGTTTATGATATTTCGAAAATTCCACCTAACAACCGATCAGACAATAGTTTTAAGTTGAATCAATGCAGACAATATCATTAACTGATGCTCATTAGCTAGTTGATACATTTGTCTTTTAAAATATAACTGACATATAAGGATCGTATTGGTGCAATGTGGATAAATTTATCGGTTTCCAAGAGCAAAATTGGTAGCGCGTCATCGCTACAATGGCTTCCATTTTTACGA
Source organism: Mytilus galloprovincialis (assembly GCF_965363235.1). Classification (NCBI taxonomy): domain Eukaryota; kingdom Metazoa; phylum Mollusca; class Bivalvia; order Mytilida; family Mytilidae; genus Mytilus; species Mytilus galloprovincialis. The sequence continues at coordinate 22,239,540 of NC_134839.1, read as the reverse complement.
TTCTGAAAATGAACTGGCGTAATGGGGAGATAATTTTGACGAAGTAGGATCCTGACTGATAAGTTTGATAATATATACACAAATTGTTGAGATAGTTTATTTGTTCTTGTTTATGTATGTGTACAGAGAAACATTCACATAGACTTCCTATCCTTGATGCTCTCAAGTAATCTTTCTTCCTCTGCCAATTATTATAAATATGGCCAAAAATACATCAAATATACAAATGTAATATTCCTGACTTGGAACAAATAATTCTTTATGTTGAAAGTGACATTGGACACCAGCAATCAATCCTATTAGTGTTACAATGTAAAATTATACAAATAATAATTAAAGAAACATGATATGAAAATATATATAGTTATAATTATATGTCGATAAATTTAATTTAATTTAACTTAATAAGTTTATGTTTGTAGCCAGTATTTTAGCCCCTTTTCATATCTGATATAATTTCTAGCTGAAAAAATCTTTCAGGAATTAACAGAACTTTTAGAGGAAGATAAGTTGATGGGGGCGCCACTTTTAGTGTTTGCCAACAAACAAGATTTATTATCTGCAGCACCAGCAGATGAAGTAGCTAAAGGTCTGGGGTTAGATGCAATTAGGGATAGAAAATGGCAGATCCAAGCTTGTTCAGCTCTTACAAATGAAGGAGTCAAGGTTTGTATGATTCAGTTATATACCATTCTTAACCATTACCACACGGGGGCTGTAATATTAATGCCATACCCAACTTTGACTTGTGACTTGGATGGAGAGTTGCCTCATCAGCACTCATACCACATCTTCTTATATCTATTTTGTAATGCTGTTTAAAATTGAAAATAATTTTAATTCAATTACCATATTCTGGCTTTTATAGTTCGCACTGGTACATAGTCTGCACCTCCTTCTCCCCATGAAAGGAGTAGGTCCAGTAAGGGTCGATTTTGGCCTCAAATTTCAGATTCATCCAACGAAAGATTTTTGACACCTTTTTTGAACACTTAAGTGTCTATTTCATTTGACTCAATTAGTTTATGTGAAAGATTTTAAGTGATTTAGTCCTTAAAAACACTCCGATTCAAGCTCAAATATGAAAAATATATCAAATATGCCAAAAAATGTCACTTTTCATATGGTTTTTTGTCGAGCCTGCAACTTTTGTTGCAGAAAGCTCGACATAGGGGTAGTGATCCGGCGGCGGCGGTGTTAGCTCACTTCTTAAAAGCTATATATTTTAGAAGGTGGAAGACGTGGATGCTTCATATATTGTATATTGATGCCTCATGTTACGAAGTTTCCGTCAGTCACATGTCCATTGTCCTTGACCTCATTTTCATGGTTCAGTGACCACTTGAAAAAAAGTTCAGATTTTTTGTAATGTTAAATTCTCTCTTACTGTAAGTAAAAGGATAACTATATTTAGTATGTGCGTACCTTGCAAGGTCCTCATGCCCGTCAGACAGTTTTCACTTGACCTCGACCTCATTTCATGGATCAGTGAACAAGGTTAAGTTTTGGTGGTCAAGTCCATATCTCAGATACTATAAGCAATAGGTCTAGTATATTTGGTGTATGGAAGGACTGTAAGGTGTACATGTCCAACTGGCAGGTGTCATCTGACCTTGACCTCATTTTCATGGTTCAGTGGTTATAGTTAAGTTTTTGTGTTTTGGTCTGTTTTTCTCATACTTTATGCAATAGGTTTACTATATTTGTTGTATGGAATGATTGTAAGGTGTACATGTCTAGCGGGCAGATGTCATCTGACCTTGACCTCATTTTCATGGTTCAGTGGTTATAGTTAAGTTTTTGTGTTTTGGTCTGTTTTTCTCATACTTTATGCAATAGGTTTACTATATTTGTTGTATGGAATGATTGTAAGGTGTACATGTCTAGCTTGACCTCATTTTCATGGTTCAGTTGTCAAAGTTAAGTTTTGAGTTTTGGTCTTTTTATCTTATACTATATGTCATAGGTCAACTATATTTGGTGTATGGAAATATTTTATGATCTATATGTCAGTCGTGCAGGTTTTATTTTACCTTGACCTGGTTTTCACGGTTCATTGCTCTGTGTTAAGTTTTTGTGTTTTGGTCTATTTTCATAAACTATAAGCAATAGGTCAACTATATTTGTTGTATGGAAGCATTGTTAGCTGTACATGTCTGCCTGGCATATGGTTCAACTGACCTTGACCTCATTTTCATGGTTTATGTTAAGTTTATGTGACAGTCGTAATAAAGCTTTATATTTAGGAGTATCAACATAATATCAATGATTAGTAAAGAAGGCGAGACATTTCAGTGTGTGCACTCTTGTGTCAGAAATGAAAGTGGCCGCATCCGTGTTAATCTTCAACCTTTATATATTATCATCAAACACAACTTAAATTTCAATATTAAGAATGAACACAAATGCGACCACTTTCATTTTAGACGGAAACCGTCTAAAATTTAACTAAATGCTAAAATTGTGAAGATTTCAGTAATTTAGCATGACTAAATTATGCTAGTACCCGATATATGTGCATTGTATTGTCAAAAATATCCCATATTTATGCAGCAGAAGCATTCTACTTTCCAATAAATAACTAAAGTTTACATTTTAACAGTTTTATAAAACTGCTTTATTTTGGGGCCAAAAGGGGGTTTTACTGGACCTACTCCTTTCAGGTAAAAAAACTTTTTGTAACTGTTAGAAAAGGTTTAATGAAACTCTGGTAATGTCAAATCGTGTGGCCATTTGCGGTATTTTCTTGGAAAAACCTGTTTTACATCATCAAACAAAAGCTGAAACTGCTTGTAAAGGATTCTAGAATACTTCACGATAGTTAAAATAAGTCTAAATCACACAAAAAACAATTTAGAAACTTCTGTATGTTTCAACCGGAAGTTTGAAAAGCATGTGTAAAAGAAGAAAACAACGGTGAGAGTCGAAATCACTATAATACGACTTTAAAAAGTAAAACAGTTGAGTCTGTTCCATCCCTATGTAAAACAGTGTTTAATATCTACTATATCAATGTTTGAAGGGTCTTAAGCTAATACAAAACATATTAATCAGTATGAAACACCAAAACGGAACGAATAATAACCGACAAAGTTTTGTAGTTTACACATCGTAAGCTGGTTTACGGTTGTCTTTTTTACTTTTTTCGTACCGTTTCATTCAAGCATGTACCAGTTTATTTTGAGCAATGCATAGAAAAGAAACTATAAATTTGTACTGAAACATTTCTTTTTTTAATTTATAAGTATTAATTTGATATTGAATAACTTAATATAGATTAGGTAAAATTATTAGTTTGAAAAATTATAAGAGCGCCCTCTACAATATCAATAACAAACATGGCGGAACATAAACAAACCTAGCTATATTGAATTTTCTCTCTCTTGTTTTTTTTTATTGTACTCTATAGGAGGCATCCCTCTCTGGAAGGTCAATTTTGTTGGAGAATAAAACTACGGACTATACAAGCCTTTTAACGGTAAACAAAAATTCATCATCACATTATTAATGTTCAGGACAAAAATAAATTTAAGTTTTTTATCAATTCTGCAAAGTGTGTACTATTTATACTTTCAGGAAGGATTAGACTGGATTGCAAAAACATGTAAGAAGAAATGACGAGAATGATGGTGTAGTATTGTGATAAATTCTGAAAATCCAACATGGAAGGCGTCAACATTTACAAAATCTCTTTGATGGTGACAGGAACAACATCTTTATTTATTATCATTGTATAAGAACTTAGTATGCAATTAATACTCTTCTGTACAAGTTTTCCTCTACAATATTATAGCTTTTTAACAAGAAACAATAAACAATGTTCATTTCTATGTTAAGTGAACAAGTAGTTTTAATTCTTGGCAGTTGTTCCTTTTGAATTTTTAAGAAGATTATTACAATTTTTTTTTTATGTGAACTTGATTATAACAACTTATCCATGATAAGAATATGTATTGTTTTTCTCATCAGCATGATTTAACTTTTTGTAATTGTAAAGAATACATATTATTAATATTTAAAGCCAGTTTGTTATATATACATATATATGTATTTTTTTTCACATAAATTCCCATCAAGTTTATATGTGCTCTCTCTCTTTACTCGTCAAGTTTAATTGTTTATTTTCCTCTGCCTTATAGACCTGTCAAGAAAAGTAAATTTTTCATACTAATACTGGTATGGGCCATCACATTATTGTTATTTATCAACCTACCATAAATGAGTCATTCCTCTTGCTTCCTAAGTTGCCTTTTTACATATTAGATATTTTAAATGCCTTGGTTGTGCTCAAATATGATGTTGTCTTTTCACCTGCAAAAGATGGGGAGATGAAGTTGTTTCCTCATCTCTACCAACACACACTTTTCAGAACTAAACTTAAGTTGATGAAAAAGTTAAAATTTGAGAATATCTACTTAATAATACCGATGTTTACCACTCCCACCTCCCTGTTAATTGATGATAACAGGGGCATGTAGTGTTACTAAGTTGTTGTCTTGGGTTGTTTTTTTATGATTTGATATTCAGCCGACATGTATGATTGTGATTGTCCTTGCTTCATAACGTAAAAGATAAATTTACATTATTAATTTATCAAACTAAATTATTTGAATTACTTCCCCTTTCAACCAAAGATTTAAAATTTTTGAATCCGTCTTTAAAAATTTTTAGAAAACTAGAAATGAGTTGGGACTACAAAATAACCAGTTCTTTTTCTTCCTTTTCATAAACAGGTTTGATTTACTAATTTTTTTATTTTAATCTTACATGCTAACTGTCTTGGAGACAAAATCAAGATACGGGGTACATGATTTTTTTACTTATAACACATTTACACATGCATGTATGTTTTTGACTGCATGCATTTAAGAAAGCACATATCAGATAGCATTCCGTCCATTTTTGGGAAATAAATATGTGAATAACTTTTTAGAATAATAATATCATACTCATATTCATCTTAAAATTGTCATTAAAAGCCTGATAAATGATTTCATGATAGATAATTTATAGTTTAAATATAAGTATCTGGTTAAATTTGGTGCACATAAAGTGATTGGGATCAAATTTAATGAATGAATTAGATGATTTTCATCAATGCACGGCAACAAAATTGATTCTTTAAATCTTGTTATATTTTCCTAAATCTAAAAAAATATCACCACTTTATAACACCATTATAAAATGCACAGTAATTTTCAGAACTCTAGAAGGAGCATACTTTTAGGTCTCTTAGAAAAACACTATGGTAAAGTATTTTCTCTCAAAAATGTTATTAACTTAAGTTGTAAATAATTATTATTTATCATTTGTTGCATTATGTTAACATTTAACACAGCATTATAATTTGTAACATGTAGTTTAATTTTCTTCTTCAATTCATGATTAATATAAGATATATGGTAATGGGAAAAAATCATATCTTTCAAAACAGGTTTATCTTAAGGTTTAAATATTTGAAAGTGACCTTATATATATAGCTAAATTTATGTTAATTACCTATTAATAGGAAAAATAGTATGTGCAACATTCTTGCTTGAACTTTTCTCTGATTGCTTTTAATTAATTAAAAGGAACAACTTTTATATGTTAAACCATTATTTTTTTTTATGCACATAATTTGAAATGATGGTTGCTATTGTTATTGTTTATTGCGTATTCAAGTAATTTAAGGTTGTGAAATCTCCATATTTCTGAATGTTCACATTTGCTTTACCATTGTATGTATCAATTTCTTAGAAACAAAGAATTTGTCTTCTTAATTCTTTAAATGACGGGTGTAGTTAACAGTAGTTACTTCATTTTAGTTTTATTCTATGATGTCATATAAAATCAAGCTAATCAGAAATACTCTCAAGTTTTTGAAACATTTTTGCAAAAATTAAAATGGTTTTTTCTGTCTGTTCACCAGTGAATTTTACATTAGATATAGGGAACTAACTGAGTTTAGAACATTTAAAATAGCTTATACTTAAACCAAAGTAAAACATCTTTACTTTGATAAATTTGTAATGTTTTTTGTGAAGGAAGCTTGTATAAGATCTGTATTTAGGAATTGTGTAGTGTTGTAAGTGTTCCGTCCAAAGTTTTTGTACATCACTTTATATGTGAAGATCTGTGTCAAAATCATGTATCACTGAAAATTAAAATCCATTTTGTAGCTGTGTTTTGTTGTTTCAAGGCCTACTGAGTAATAGTGAGACATATGTTAAATGTGGAAAGGGAAAGAACATGTTAAATGAATTGTCAATATCTTATACTGTTTCAGAGGTGAAGCAATAACAAGCAGAAAAAAACAGCATACAGGGAGATGACTCGCAGGAAAAAGTGTATGGTGAAAGTGAAAGCATAATCACTTCATTATCATGTGCAAAATCTGCTATTCTAAAAAAATATGAACATCAAAAAGTGTGGTTTGATTGATTGCTGTGTATAAGTCACTTTTTCACAATAGTGAGCTTTTTTATTGGTGGGAAATCTTGAATGTCCTCTGGTAATACTATTGACAATCCTAATCAATTAAAATTGAAGTCTTAGTGCACCTGCCCCCTGCAGGATTTAATCTTATATGTCTGTCTGGCATGTACCATCTGCCCTTGACCTCATTTTATGGTTCACTGGTTAATGTTTAGTTTGTATACGACTGCAAAATATTTTTGGATGGTACAATGGTATTATGTTGTCTGCGTCGCTGTCCAAAGGCACATTTGGTTTCTGGACAATACATTTTAAGTGAATGAATCTCTTTGAAATTCAGTATTAAGGCCACACCAATTTAATTCCTTGTTCGACGGACCTGCCCCGCACCTATTTTTTACAAAACAGATTTTTTAAATTTTTATTATATTCCCGCTTCCCGCATTCGGAAATGTAATCATGTCCATTTCCTGCATCGTTTATTTTGTAAATATTATAAAAAGATCTCAACATTTGTTTTTAAAATCACAGTATAACAATTATATAACGATTTTAAACCTATAAGCACCCCATGCACAACACTAAATATCTGTGAGAATATATGTTTCAGCATGAGTGGAGTGGGAGTGCTCCGATAAAAATATATAACAGCAGGAATACCTGAACAGAACAAAACATTGGTTTCTTTCCCCTTGACTTATATTCCCTATCAAAAATTGTTTGTTGTTAAAATAAAGTACAAAGAACTTCAGAAGGATTTGCCTTCAACTGCAATTATAATGTAATGTGACGGTCATGACCGCTGCAGGTTTGTGCCTGTCCTGATTGATTCAGGGACCTGTTGTTCAGTTCAGCAGTTATCGTTTGTTGATGTGGTATTTTCCCGTTTGGAAATATAAATTAGATCGTTGGTTTTCCTGTTCGAATTGTGTACAATACTAAGTTGTGGTCCCTTATAGCTTGCTGTTTGGTCTGGATCAAAGCTCTGTGTAAAAGGCCTTACTTTGACCTATGTTTGTTATTATCAGGGTATCCCTCAGACAAGGGACTTAAAGTGGTCATTTTACCATGTTTACTGTTGTAGCTGATGAGACTACTATAACACATGTGTTATAGAAGTCTCAGGTTGTAGGAAGGATTTGTATAGTGCTACTATACAAAACCTTTGAAAACTTAGAATTTTTTACTCAAAAAGAGGAGAAATACATTTTATTTTTAAACAAATTTTCTAAAAGATTAAACTGTTAAAGTACATGTAAATGTGTTAACATGGTGAAAGCCCAGTAAAATTCTTGGACATGTTTTGACCATTTAATACCATATAGATATTATAGTTCTTTGGGGAAATATTAGCCCTTTTTGTACTAAAAGTGTTTTTACAAAAAAAATATATTATAACTTATATTAACCCTCATAAAAGGGATATTCATAACATTAAGGGGTTGTTCTGAACCTGATTATGACTTGGATGGAGAATTGTCTCATTGTCAGTCACACATACATACTAGACCAAATTTAATTATTCAATTATCTGATTATTTTTTTGTTGAACAGGGAAAAAATACTTCATAAATTAAAGAAATGTCAAGGTACAAGTGATAAATCAAGTTTTAATATAGTGAAAACCTACTATTTTATGTTTACAAAAAAAAATTATAATCGCTCGCCTTAACTTTTTAAGCTTCGCCTCAAAAATTTGCAAATTAAATATTTTTTTATTAAAATTTTCAAATCGCTCGCTCGCCCCAATTTTTGGAGTCCAAAAATCTGTAGAACAAGAAATTAAATTGGTGTGGCCTAAGGTTCAATACCACAAAAGGAAGGTTGGGATTGATTTTGGGGATGATGGTCCCAAGGGTTTAGGAATTAGGTGCCCAAAAGAAGCATTTTTTGTTGAGCCTGCAACTTTTGTTGCAGAAAGATCGACATAGGGATAGTGATCCGGCGGCTATGGCGGCAGTGGCGGTGTTAGCTCACTTCTTAAATGCTTTATATTTTAGAACGTAGAAGACCTGGATGCTTCATACTTTGTATATAGATGCCTCATGTTACGAACTTTCCGTCAGTCACATGTCCAATGTCCTTGACCTCATTTTCATGGTTCAGTGACTACTTAAAAAAAAGATAAGATTGTTTGTAATGTTGAATTCTCTCTTATTATAAGTAATTGGATAACTATATTTGTTATGTGCATTGCAAGGTCCTCATGCCTGTCAGACAGTTTTCACTTGACCTTGACCTCATTTCATGGATCAGTGAACAAGGTAAGTTTTGGTGGTCAAGTCCATATCTCAGATACTATAAGCAATAGGTCTTGTATATTTGGTGTATGGAAGGACTGTAAGGTGTACATGTCTAACTGGCAGGTGTCATCTGACCTTGACCTCATTTACATGGTTCAGTGGTTATAGTTAAGTTTTTGTGTTTTGGTCTGTTTTTCTTATACTATATGCAATAGGTCTACTATATTTGGTGTATAGAATGATTGTAAGGTGTACATGCCTAGCTGACAGGTGTCATCTGACCTTGACCTCATTTTCATGGTTCAGTGGTCAAAGTTAAGTTTTTGAGTTTTGGTCTATTTTTCTAAAACTTTATGCATTAGTTCAACTATATTTGGTGTATGAAAATATTTTATGATCTATATGTCTGTTACACAGGTTTTATTTGACCTTGACCTCATTTTCACAGTCCATTGCTAAGGGTTAAGTGTTTGTGTTTTGGTCTGTTTTTCTTTATTTATAAGCAATGAGTCAACTATATGTGTTGTATTGAATTATTGTTAGCTGTACATGTCTGCCTGGCATTGTTCATCTGACCTTGACCTCATTTTCATGGTTCAAAATGTTTCGTTTTCTTGGTTAATGTTGAGTTTATGTGACAGTTGTAATAAAGCTTTATATTTAGGTCTATCAACATAATATCAATGATTAGTAAAGAAGGCGAGACATTTCAGCGTGTGCACTCTTGTCTTCTTCAGGATAATAACTTGAGTATAATTAATTCAATTGCTCTGAAATTGTACGACAATGTTTAATACCACAAAGAGAAGCTTTGGATTCATTTTGGGGATTATGGTGCAAACAATTTAGGAATTAAGGGGTCAAAAACAAGCATTTTTGTACCACATAGGTCTATGACACAAAAGGAAGGCTAGGATTGAGTTCGGTTTTTATTTTGTCCCATTCTAGCAGGAATTAAGGGCCAAAAACAAGCATTTTACTGTATGGATCTCTCTGAAATTGTACAACAAGGTTACATACTACAAAAGAAAGGCTGGAATCAATTGTGGGGATAATTACTCTAAGGGGAGGTTCAAAAAGTTAGGGGAGTTTCAATTCTTTTAAGAGGTTCAATTTTTTTTTCAAAATTTTTAAAATTTGAAACAAATTTTTGAAAAGTTTCAACAGGATATATTTATTTGCACATTATTGCACAATAGATTTGTAAAATTTTAACATATGTTTTGTGTTAGAAACCTATATTATGTCGAAAATTTGATCACAATCCAAATTCAGACAGTATCAAGCTTGAATATTGTGTCCAAATTTGCCCCAACTGTTCAGGGTTCAACCTCTGCGGTCGTATCAAGCTGCACTCAGCAAAGCAATTTATTGTGGTTTGATCTGTTTCTCAAATACAATAAGCAATTGTTCAGCTATATTTGTTTTATGGAATGATCATAAACATGTCTGTCTGGTTGGTCTTATTTCATAGACCTCAATCTCAATGTTCCTTGGTCAAGTAATTTTTTTTTGGTTTTTGGTCAGTTTCTCAGAAACGTCTGTCTGACGTAAATATAAAATTTCAATCCTGGTATCTATGATGAGTTTAATTATGAGCAATAGGGTCAGCTTTATTTGGTGTATGGAATGATTGCAAATTGTAAATGTCCGTCTGATGTGTATTACATGTATTCGATATTGACTTCATTTTCATATACGGTATATATAGTACATTGGTCAATGCTAAGTTTTTTGGGTTTTTTTTTTGGTCTGTTTTTACCAGATACAATGAGCAATAGATCGAATATATTTAGTGTATGGAATGATTATAAGGTGAACATGTCCATTAAGTTTTGGTGTTTTGGTGTTTCTCAGACACTAAATTTGGTTTAAGGAATGATTGTATGTTGCATGTCTGTCTTTCAGGTATCATATGACCTTGACCTCATGTTGCAGTTGCATATCTGTACTGGTATCAATATAATTTGTTAAATCACAAATAATTTTAAAAAAAATTAGGGCATCATCTACTATTAGGATCCATCCAATGGTTTCGTTCATATATATTGCCTTTCGTATACCATGAATTGCAGAGTCATTTTAGCTGTTTACACGTTTTTTCTCTATTTTTAATAGTTCTTGACATAAGTTAGTGAGTGGCAGACACGAAAAATTTATCAAAAATTGTAATTTTTAGACTTTAACTCGGTAAAGAGTCATCTTTAATATTTGGTCATAAAGACTCTTGTAGATTTTTATTATTTACCATTTTTGCTGTTTATAGATTTCTCTATCTGTTATAGTTCTTAAAATAAGCAAATACATGATATCGTCATTTGGGGAGCATAACTCATTAAGGCAATGGTTTAATTAGCACTTTTGTACATTTTGAATTCGGATGATAATGTTTGCCACTACAAAGAATGTCTTCCAATCTATTATAATTTTCGGAATATTTTGCAAAAACACTCAATTTCATCAAAAATAGTCATTTAATTTCAATCACTCCTGTAAAAGATTGATGATTATGATAAGAAGAGAAAGTAGGTCGATTGTTTTTTGCCCATGTCAGACATTTTCTATCTATAACGATTTCTGAGATATAAAATAATTACCTATTTTCTATTTTAGACATGCATGCATGGTGGCCATATTTGTTGTCTGAACGAATAAAAAAGAAGAGAAAATATAAAAATTCCCTAGGCTCATTTATACCCAATTTGGACGAAATTGGTTTGAAATCGTAGTTCTAGAGGTGAAGGAAAACCTTTACAAAATCATACGAGGGACATATCTGGCTTAGCATGTTAGTAGTCTAGTAGAAGGACATTGTGACATATCTTACACATGCACTTAACCACTGAATCAATCAAGAAATTTCTGATTGGAAAGAAAGCTTTCAAATATTGATCACTATTGGCATGTGTTGCTAAATTTCATGCGAATTTCATTGTAGAAAATTGAAGTCACCTCTTTTGTTGTGTTTAGTTCTTAACCGACTCTCTCTCGATTTTACAGCTATATGTCAATTGTTTCAGAAACAATCTGACTTGAGTACTTTAATGTGTTATAGCAGTCTCAGATCTGGCATTTTAGAAAAAAAGAACTATTTTGTCAATTTTACAAATCTTTTACAGGAGCTGATGTCCGCGATTTAAACATAGGAACGGCAAAAATTATAGTAAGATTAAAATCCAAATACCAATCAATTGCAAAATCTCACCGGTAATACCATGTTTATAATTATGAACGTCAAACGCGAGTTTCGTCTACATAAAACTTCTCAGTGGCACTCTTTCAAACTGTTGAAAGGCCAATTCATATGAAATTTTGAAATTCTGAAAGTTGTTTCCAGTGCTATCTATGACCGCCGGTAGTAAATCGAGTCCAACCAAAGGCAGCTAGTCGTTGGAAAAAAAAAACAATGCAGGAACAATTAAATGTTTAGGATCTTCGAAACAATCTTGGAGTTATAAACTTTCTCAGACACCTGCTTTGTACCAATTTTAGAGTGCAATATAAAACCTCTTAATTCATACAGTTTTTCAGACAACTACATGTTTAACGAACCTTGAATTACTGAACACATCAAAATGATTATTTTTACGGCTGATACAATGTACAATAACAATTTCCACCCCGAAATAATTGTCACAATTTTTGCGGTTTATGCAACCTTCAACAACTAAAAAATGACATGCTAAGCGACTGCCCTCCATGAAAGTAAGCTGTTATTTAGAAATGTAAATCTTATTTTTTAAATAGTTTCAATTTTATTTTGTATCGTTTCCCGTAATATCAGAATTCATGATGTACGAAAATGAAGATTGTTGTTAACATCTTCAAAAGATAAATTGCATTTAAAGAACAAAATTAATATTAGAAGTTGTGATAAGTACAGAATGTTATTCAACTTGTATATGGTCGAACAACTTTTAAAAATCAAAATGTGAAGTTCTCTCAATATTCTTCTTCTCCTTCTTCCTCTTCTCCATCTACAGAATCAACACCAACTTCTTCATAATCCTTCTCTAAAGCTGCCAAATCTTCACGAGCCTCAGAAAATTCTCCTTCTTCCATACCCTCTCCTACATACCAGTGAACGAAGGCACGTTTGGCATACATCAAATCAAACTTGTGGTCAAGACGAGCCCAGGCTTCAGCGACAGCAGTAGTATTACTCAACATACAGACAGCTCTTTGTACTTTAGCTAAATCTCCACCGGGAACAACAGTGGGTGGCTGGTAGTTGATTCCGACCTTGAATCCAGTTGGACACCAATCAACGAATTGGATGGTTCTCTTTGTTTTAATAGTTGCTATTGCAGCATTGACATCTTTTGGTACAACATCTCCCCTGTATAACATACAGCAAGCCATGTATTTGCCATGACGTGGATCACATTTCACCATTTGGTTGGCAGGTTCAAAACAGGCATTGGTGATTTCTGCCACGGTCAGTTGTTCATGGTAAGCCTTCTCTGCAGAAATAACTGGAGCATAAGTAGCTAAAGGGAAATGAATACGTGGATATGGCACCAAGTTGGTCTGAAACTCTGTAAGATCCACATTCAAAGCACCATCAAAACGAAGTGAGGCAGTAATGGAGCTGACAATCTGACCAATCAGACGATTCAAGTTGGTATATGTTGGTCTCTCAATGTCAAGGTTACGACGACAGATGTCATAGATGGCTTCATTGTCAACCATAAAAGCACAATCTGAGTGTTCAAGTGTGGTATGAGTTGTCAAAATAGAGTTGTAAGGTTCAACGACTGCAGTGGAAATCTACAAATATTTCAAAAAGAAGTTAACTTACAAGTATGCTAAATGTTTTATCAATTTGTTTTTTTTAATTGTTATTTCAACAGCATCAATAAATTTGTCTAACTTCCAGTGGCAAATATTCCATGCAAAAAAATCAGGACAAATTAACTATATAAATCTATAAAAAGACACTATCAAGAATCAAACACAACACTTTAACTTAGTAACGTCATCTCCAAACAAAAATGTTTCGATCACATGCTGTGTTACGATATTAACTTAGAATTTGTTACCTGTGGTGCTGGATAGATAGCGAATTCCAGCTTAGATTTCTTTCCATAATCCACAGACAATCTCTCCATCAATAGAGATGTAAATCCTGAACCAGTTCCGCCACCAAAGCTGTGGAAAATCAGGAACCCTTGGAGACCAGTACATTGGTCAGCCTGGAAGATTATATTAAAGATTCAGTGGAAACATTAGAAGCTATCTGTGTTTGATCACTGTTAATTAAACTTATTTCAGATAAATAAAATTACTATAACGTGTAGCAAGTTGCAATCTATCTTTATAAAAAAAAACCATGATTATCTTGAATTAAATGGGGTGAATGAAAAATGTTTATGTTGCGTGAACACATCACCAGAAATCATACATACCAGCTTCCTAAGTCTATCAAGTACCAAGTCTACAATTTCTTTCCCAATGGTGTAATGGCCTCTTGCATAATTATTAGCTGCATCCTCCTTACCAGTCACTAACTGCTCTGGGTGAAACAGCTGACGATAGGTTCCTGTGCGTACTTCATCTGAAATAACACAGTAAATTTTGTCAACTACTTAGGACTGCAACATATTTTAGGGGCAAGGTTGTCCTAACATGGTTTTTATTTTATTTTGCCTTTTTTGTTTGAGGCCACTAACGACCTTATCATATCTCTGCTTAAACTTTGATCTTGAGCGTTCATAGTTTACATGATAAAATGTACCAATGAAAGAATGTTTATACATATCGTTTCATATAATCTTATGCTTCACCTTACCGACAACAGTTGGTTCTAAATCAACAAATACAGCTCTTGGGACATGTTTGCCTGCTCCTGTTTCACTGAAGAAAGTGTTGAAGGAGTCATCACCACCACCAATGGTCTTGTCACTTGGCATCTGACCATCAGGCTGGATACCATGTTCAAGACAGTACAGTTCCCAGCATGCATTGCCCATCTGGACACCAGCTTGACCAACATGTATAGAGATGCATTCCCTCTAAAAGTTAAAAGCTTATTACTATTTAAATTCGATTATATCTTAAAATTACGTGTTTTGTAATACTTGTTATTCTTTGTAATGTCTACTTGTAATAATTGTAATGTCTACTTGTAATGTTTTGTAATGCCTATCTTTAAACTTTATGTTTATAATGTATACCTGTAATGTTTTCTATTGTCTATCTAATGTTTGTAATGTCTATCTGTAACGTTTTGCTATGTCTATCTGTAACGTTTACAATGCCTATCTGTAACGTTTTGTAATGTCTATCTGTAACGTTTTGCAATGTCTATCTGTAACGTTTACAATGTCTATCTGTAACGTTTTGTAATGTCTGTCTGTAATGTTTTGTTATGTGAACAGGTAATGGTTTGTAGTGTCTACCTGTAGTGGGATTTTTATGTCTACCTGTAATGCTTGCAATGTCTACTTGTAATGTTTATAATGTCTACCTGTAATGGTTTGCTGTGTCTGTCTGTAATGTTTTTGCTGTGTCTGTCTGCAATGTTTTTGCTATGTCTGTCTGTAATGATTTGCCGTGTCTGTCTGTAATGTTTGTTACAGAAAAAATTAAAATGATTACTAGTACGAGTAGCTACGGTTTCGCATCTATAGTACGGGTCAGTCGAGTAAAATAACAATGAAGATGAAACAGGAACTCTTCATTCTCTTGTAAGTATAGTTTAGCATTAACTACAAACAGAAGATTGCACCTTCAATGAAACTACCAGCGGCGGATTTTGGGAGGGAGGCCTACAAATATAGTTGATGCATAGACTTTTTACATGTTCTACTCTAAACACTGACTACTTTTGGGACCCCTCCTTTTCAAAATGATGGATTCGCCTCATGTTACTGAATTAAATAAGTGTTCTTTTATGCTTCAATTATTTAAAGTCGTTTTTTTTTAATTTCTACATATACGGTCTCCATCCTGATTATGATGATTTATACGTATGATTAAAAAAACAAGTTGCTTTCTTTTAAAAAACGAAAAGCAATACATGAACCTAAGACCGCTGAATGCCGGGTTACCAAAAGATTGTTGCTGAATTTGTGTTTGCTTTTGAATTGAAATAATTGACTGTAAATAGAAGAAGCCAGTTGAAAGTATTTATTTACAGCTTCTATTTGAATAGTTATTTTAAAGATCGACTTTTTTATTTATTACTTGGGAATGTACATAATTTTTCCGATTATAACCCTTTGGCGAATCCTTATTTCTACTAACCGGATGACTTATGCAAATTGCACAAACCTATCGCAATATAAATTTATGCACTCAGTTTGCTATATAATCTGGAATTCTGGATGCATTTATTTTATCTATCATATCTTTATATTTTGTTACCTACATGAATGCCTATATATTCTCAACTCGTATTTGAAGCTGTCTTGGCATGCAATTGAATGGGACCTCTTACCTGTACACACTTTTAAAATAACCAATGTATATAAAAAGGTATGTAGATATAAAAAACGCCAGACACGAGTTAAGTCTACAAAAAAAACTTCAGTGACGCTCGAATGAAAAAAGTTAAAAGGCTAAATACATTACAAAGTTAAGGAATCTATTCCTTGGATAGACAATCCTTAGCTTTTCGAAAAGGTCAAAGATTATAATAGGACAGTGAATCCAAAAAAAAAACAAAGGAGAAACAACTCGAGGTCAGAATACCGTTAGTAATGATGACCGTGTTTGAAAGTCACATGTAAAGCTTTTTCTGTCGTGTCCTGAATTTAGATAACAAAAACGAAAATAAGCTTTCACGAGTGAATTTAATAGTATTACATGCAAGTAGTATTTAAGCGCACGAAATAGTAAATAGAAAGCATCTCACTGATACTCAGGAAAAGAATACGCATTTGCGTCATCACATATCTTAATCTAATATTCGAATGTCAAACGGCCTACATTAAATGTTTTGATTCATTGACATTTTATCCGGAATTTTTGAGATCGCAAACCGATAGTGTGCTTTTGAAATGTGATCTGTAATGTGAATGAATCAAGACGTGTAGGATAGTTGGACACACAATGAATACAATTTTCAAAACCGTACCATGATAGTACAAATATGTAGATGCTATAAGGTTAAACTATTAAAACAAACAAACAAAAATTGAATTAAAATTTTATAATAAATTAACGTTCCTGTTAGTATTTTTTTTTTCAAATTCTTTTGAATATTATATATAGTATCAATAAACACGAACGTCAAGTATTTACGGATGGACATCTATACTATTAAACGAGAAGACCTCATTTTGTGTGTCGCTTCTCTTCCTTCCGCAATAAATCAATCATCATGCCTCTGTGTCTTATAGGTACCATGTATTGTATTTGTCATCCATTCTTATAATTATTCAGTTTAGGTTATTTTGGGAGAAAAACGAAAAAAACTGCGTCCGGATATTTTTCCGACAATGGACGAAATTATAAATAGGACTAGACATCCGGTTTGCGTTTGTCTGTACTTTGTATATACCAAAGACTATGAATAACGTGTATTTGCTATTTGCTATCATTTTCAAATTTACAATCCACGGCAGTCACTGAGTTTAGTAAATAGAGAAGGTTTATATAATATATTCTAACATGACGTCCTTCAAACGCTTTGAGTACACACCCGTGGTAAAATTTGAATATATTGCATGGGCTGTTCTGATTGTACTCCCACGTCATATGATTTTTATGCAGTTAAGCTGCATTATGCGAGCACCCTAGATTTGTGTTCTACCCAATAAATCCTGAAATACTTGCCATTGTTATTATCTAGCTTGTTACTATGTTATATATA
The DNA here is from genome assembly GCF_965363235.1 of Mytilus galloprovincialis. Lineage (NCBI taxonomy): Eukaryota > Metazoa > Mollusca > Bivalvia > Mytilida > Mytilidae > Mytilus > Mytilus galloprovincialis. Next base: position 22,222,062 of record NC_134839.1, on the reverse strand, counting down.
ACTAATTGAACACTTTTTTAATACTTTTTATTCTGGATTACAAAAAAAATGACCAGAAAAACCTTAAATGATCGTCGATTTATCCAAAAGTTTTAAAGTTACACATAGGAAGTAGTGCTTATTAAAAATCCTTGTGTAGTTCATTATGACTTGTGCTTTTAGCTAAGATGTCAAAGAACAATTGTATGAAATATTTAATCGCCGAAAATTTCTTAAGACAAGCAGTTTAGATTTCCTAAATGACAAAAGTCGTAGGAATATTGTTTGTCATCAATACGTAGTACAACTACGTCAGTAGTCTATTATATAATTCAACTGTTCATGCTGTTGGCGGCAATTTCAAATTAGAAAAAGAAATTTTCGTAGCTTTTCAATTTGGAGGCAGGTGTGCAAATTAGCAGTGGTCCGAGACCTTCCACTTTTGCAAGCGGAATTTCGACTAGGATAGTTGGTTTCTAGCTACGCCCGTCGTAGTCGCCTTACATTTGAAAGAAAATAAGAAATTACTGGGTTACACTAAAGACCTGAAAGTGGACCTGAAAAGACCTGAAAAGACCTGAAAATATACGACTAAAATTATTCAAATTGCAATAACTTTTTTATTATTGGATGGAATTTCTTCAAGTTGGAATTTTATTAATTGTAAATATTCAGATTTCATTAAAATTAAAAAAAATTAAATAAAAAACAATTTTTTGATGCCAAAAGTTGGACCTGAACGGAGAAATGAAAAGACCTGAAGGGACCTGAAAATCTATGTCGGACTAATTCTAACTACAATAACTTTTTTAATATTCAATGGATATCTTTCAACTTTTGTTTTTGTGACACAAAAAGTTCAATATAATGATAAAATTAAAAAAAAAAAATATGAAAAATACCATTTGGGTGTGAAAACTCGGAACTGAACGGAAAATTAAGTAACATAAATTTGCTTGAAAAGACTGCAGTCAGATTTATTCAATATCTTTAACTGTTTTCAATCATTCTCCTTGAAATATGAATTTTGTTATAGGAAAGGTATAATATATCATTGAAATTATAAAGAATTTTATCGAAAATATAATTATTTAGTTACAAAATTCGGACCTTGTCGGTGAAATAAAAGACATGAATGGATTATAGGGGTAGTTGTATTTAAACTCGCAAAACATTGTTTTCCTATTTGTTTCTATTTTAGACAAAAGTCTATTGAAGAGAACGAATGACTTTATATTTATACAGGAACATATTTGAAAACAAAGTACATTGTTATTGATGAATCCTGAACCTAAGGGGAAAAAAAAGGAAGATTGTACGTTGAAATTATTCAAACTAATACAACTTGTTTAAACTACATTAATATATATTTTATTCTTATTCTATATTAAAGCTGGTCGTAAACTGCTTTATTTATAAAATGAAAGTATTAGTATTGCTTCCCCATAAACCATATGTCATTTAAAGAGTTCGTCGATTGGAATGTTTTAATTACACGAACGTGTGCCGGTTGTAATTCACACCTTGTATTGATATTAGGTGATAATTGGATCATTAGTCTAAATAAACATTTCACTGGTGGTGTGATACCAATGAGACAGATCTCTACAAGAGACCAAATGACATCGAACATGAAAAGTTATCAATCATATTTTTCGTCTATGTTTATTATTTTCGTTTTAAAATAATGTGGAATTTTAGGCTCATTCAGATTTTGAATTTTTCGTTCAGGTCCGAATTTTGACACCCCAACAATATTTTTCACATATTTTTTTTCATATTATCATTATATTGAACTTTTTGTGTCACAAAATCAAAAGTTGAAAGATATCCATTGAATATTAAAAAAGTTATTGTAGTTAGAATTAGTCCGACATAGATTTTCAGGTCCCTTCAGGTCTTTTCATTTCTCCGTTCAGGTCCAACTTTTGGCATCAAAAAATTGTTTTTTATTTATTTTTTTTTAATTTTAATGAAATCTGAATATTTACAATTAATAAAATTCCAACTTGAAGAAATTCCATCCAATAATAAAAAAGTTATTGGAATTTGAATAATTTTAGTCGTATATTTTCAGGTCTTTTCAGGTCTTTTCAGGTCCACTTTCAGGTCTTTAGTGTAACCCGAAATTACTTTGCAAACCTTTTCACCATGTTCACCAGTCTCCAATTAAACGAGCTAAAAACTTATTTTTGGAAAATGACGCAGTCATTGTTCCATAACTGCCGACCTGAACTTCATTACATTGCTCTGCCTACCGCGCTTGGTTTCGTATTTCCTATTTTCCAAACAAACTGGAATCTGCTTGTGTTATCATTATGCATCATTGTATAGTATTAAACCAGCCAGGACCCAGTTTACACTGGTTTTTGCTTGTATTCCACTACACTCGAACAAAGTGTTGTAGTTTGACGGGAACCAGTTTTAGAATTTGTAAACTACAAAACGTAATCGGTTATTGTTCATTCCGTTTTGGTGTTTCATACCGACTTATATGGTTTGAATAAGCTTAAGACCATTCAAACATTAATGTGATAGGTATATTAAAGATTGTTTTACAAAAGGATTGAACTGTTTTACTTTCAAAGTCGTACTATAGGGATATCTGTCATATACGGATTTCCACTCTCACCGGTTAATTTCTTCTTTTACACGTGCTTTGGAAACTTCCTGTTTAATCGCAAGTTTTAAAATTGTTTTTGAGTGAATTAAACTTATTTTAACAATCATGAAGCGTTCCAGAATCATTTTAAAGCAGTTTCTTCTTCTCTTTGATGATGGAAAATAGGTTTTCTCAAGAAAATACCGCAAACGATCGCAGAGGAATTGAAACGTACAAGTCAAGTCGGCACCTGGTTAAATTTGCATCTAGTCAAATCGGCACCTATTCGACGTCAATTCGGCATCCAATAATATTTGATATAATATTTTCTATTCAATTAATTTATTACTGTTACCAAGTACATAGTGAATATGTTGTTGTGTATTTTGGTAAACCACGAAACGAAAGTGGATATGTAGTGTATAAAGGTAAACAACGAAGCCCTTACCAAAGCTGTTGTTTTAACAATTAGACAATTTGTGTAATTGTAAAAACAAGTCAATTATTAAAATAAAATGGAAAACTACGAGTCCCTTTCAATAAATCAAACTTTCATGCCAAATAATTAGCAAATTTAAGGTGTTTGTTTTTCAGTAAAGTTTAAACAGCATTAAACCAACAATCCTGTAAAATGCTCAACTGGTTAAAATAATGCAGAAAAATACACAATATCTCATGTATTAGTCCAAATAATTATGACGTCTGGCAAGGCTATTTTATTATTTTTCTGGGACGCCTTCCTACGACGTTCAGGTGCCAATTTAACTAGGTGCCAGTTTGACTAGAATTCTTTGACAAATGTTTGAAACTATCTGAGTTTCATTAGACCTTTGATAGCAGTAACAAAAAGATTATTTACTTAATATTTTGTGGGAGAAGGGGGTTCAGACTGTGTGGCATCAGGTCTGTTTGTGCCCAATACATTTTCGCACCCTACACGTTCGCACATTCACACTCTACTCATTCACGCCCAATTTTAATTCAAATTCAAGTTGAATAATTGGATAATTATGGTTGTTGTTTTAAATTGCTTTGGTGTAAATACTGAATGTATTTATAGCTTGGTATGAGTAAAACATTGAAGATTTTAAAGGAAAAAACACAAAAGATAATTGTTTTTAACAGCTTGGTCCCATTGATCTGAAACAACGAAACAATAAAACATAGAAACCAAAATATAGCAATCCACTAATATAACCAAAACATGATAAAATTTATTCAACACGCAGAAACAAACATAGTCAGAATCTCACTTCATTTTGAAACAAGTCAATGAAACAAGTTATAGCAATACACTAACCAAAACATGATTAAGAGTTATTCAACACAAAATAAAACGTTGACAAAATACCACTTTATTTAGAAAGGATTATTATTATTTTTAGCAATACCTTATCCAAAACATAATTAAGATTTATTCAACACAAAAAAAAAATTGCTGTCTCACTTTATTTTGAGATAATGACAACAATTATACTTGTAAGAAAACACTTGCTTACATAGTTATTAAACACAAAACCAATTAAGATTGGGTGCGAACATGTAGGGTGTGAAAGTGAAAGGGGTGAAAATGAGTGGGCGCAAACGTGAATGGAAGCGAACGGACTCAGATTCAGACTATGTACCAGTGAGAAATATACAAGCCTTTCTACGGTATTTATTTGTACAATTCAGCTAGTCTTGACCTATTCATTTGTCTTAAAAAACCAGCCAGTTGTCACCTTCACTTCACACACACACACATATACGAATATCAATTATATGCTTACGATACATGTTGCATTGTTAAACTAATTACGGTATGTGAAAATCAAGACTTGCATAAAAACTATCCCAATATTAGAGACAGTGGCGTCATTTTTCTTCAGAGCTTTCAGCTCTTTGATTATCATTATTATTCATGACGGCGATGTTTATTTTGTTCAACCGCTAGCTTTATACAGAAAATTACCGACAAATATTGTATAAATTCGAGTAAAATCGTATCTGATTGACAAAAACAACATTGTAAACACATAACAATGGCGGCCGTGAAGACAAAATTTTACAAAATCGGATCCGATTCCGGAAGCGGATAAGGGTAATTCCGGGTTTGACGATCATTTACAAAATAAATCCAAGCAGGTGAAAAAATATATCTATGCATGGTAAATGAATATAAACACTAGTATTGTAAGGGACGACATCAAAAGATCGATGTAAGATAAAAAAAAACTTAAATCAAATAGTTTGGGGGTGGGGGGTCAACATTGCTGCACGTTTTGTTAATCTAAAACCGATTTTACATATATTCCTATTGGTCAATCAATTTTTCCCAAATTAAGTTAAGAGGGGGTGTGGGGGTCAGTGAAAAAACTATGTGAATTAAGTTTTTTATCCTTCATTGAACTTTTGATGTCGTCCCTAAACCAAAAGATATATGTAAAAGAAAGAAACAGCAGAAACATATTTTATTCAAAAACTAAAAATTACTTTTTGATAAATTTTAATTTAAAAATCCAATACAACGTGACAGCTGGGAACAGTATATCTAACAATATACATGTTCATGGTCGCAGTCTAAATTTTCTTTATAAATGATAAATCATGATAATGCATGTGAGATGCTTTTAAAGTGTAAACATATTACTGCAATTTCGAGGGGATATTTGTTTTTTTCTCAATTTTGAAGGGTCAATTAAGGTAGCTGAAAGTTTCATTCTTTAGTTTCACAAATAATGCAACTATATTATATATACCTTAATGTAAGTAAATCATATGATGGCATTCTTTAGGCCACTCTACCCCCTCCTGTTTGATAATTTGGAACAATGGCGGATCCAGCCATTTTAAAAAGGGGGGGTTCCCAACCCAGAGTAAAGGGGGGGGGGTGGTTCCAACTATATGCTCCCATTCAAATGCATTGATCGGCCAAAAAAAGGGAGGGGTTCCAACCCCCGGAACCCCCCCTGGATCCGCCACTGTGGAAACGGTCGAGCTCCCTACCCCTAAACCATATGTGGGGCAGATCCAGGATTTTAGGTTAGGAGGGGCGCAAACTTAAATTTTTGCTGAGCAGAGCGAGGCTAAAAAAAAATTGAGGTAAAATTATCAGAATTTTCTTTATTAAGCTGAGAAACAACCCATGCTTTGCAAATTTAAGGAGGGGGGGTGCAAGCCCGCATTCCTCCCCCGTCTAAATCCGCCCCTGCATATATTCAAGTATAGGAAAATATAATAAATAAAAATTAAATATAGGGGGAGTCCCTGGAGTTACCCCACCCTCCCTGTTTGAGAACTTGGAAACGGTCGAGATCCACACCCCTTAACCATATATATTCATGTTTGTGACAATATGAAAAATCAAATGAAATATAGGAAGAGTCGCTAGGGGTCACCCCACCCCTCCTGTTTTAGAATTTAAAAATGGTCGAGATCCCCATCCCTAAACCACATATATTCATGTATAACAATATAACAAATCAGATGAAAGATAGGGGGAGTCCCTGAGGTCACTGTTCACGCTCCTGTTTGAGAACTTGGAAATGGTCAAGATCCATACCCCTAAACCATATATACTCATGTATGGGACAATATAACAAATCAAATGAAATATAAGGGAAGTCCCTGTGGTCATCCCAACCCTCCTGTTTGAGAACTTGGAAACGGTCGAGATCCCCACACCAAAACAATATATATTCATGTATGGATCAATATAACTAATTAAATGAAATATAGGGGGAGTGCCTTGGGTCACCCTACCCTTCCTGTTTGAGAACTTGGAAACCAATGAGATCCCCACCCCTAAACCATATATATTCATGTATGGGACAATATAACAAATAAAATGAAATGTAGGGGAAGTCCCTATGGTCACCCTACCCCCAGTGGCGGATCCAGAAATATTCATAAGTGGGGCCCACTGACTGACCTAAGAGGGGCCCGCTCCAGTCATGCTTCAGTGATTACCTATATAAGCAACCAAATTTTTTCCCCAAAAGGGGGGGGGGGGCGGGCCCCTTGCACCCTAAATCCTCTGCCTACCCCTACCTGTTTGAGAACTTGAAAACCGTTGAGATCCCTACCCCTAAATTATATATATTCATTTGTATGGGACAAAATAACAAATCATTTACATTTACTATGGGCAAGTCAGTCAGACCTCATCTTTGATCCCTGTTGTAGTGAACATTTGTCTGATTCGTGTCTCATAACTTTTGTACTATAGAACACACACTCAGTTTTCTTTCCAGGGAAACCAGTCCATTCATACTATTACATGTTCATACTACGTCAAATTGAACTTCTAGCAGTCAAATAAAACCAAGGTTAACTACCAAGTAGAACAACTGCAATCATTGGGAACTTGTACCACTGCAGACTCACCATAAATAATATACATTGATATATGCATTGCTTTTGAAACCATGATAACATATAAATTATTTGCCTTAATAAATAAATCATTAGATAAACATGAATGTACTATATATGAATGTTTAATGTTGAGGCAACATTGCCACAGTTTTCATAATTACGGTTGCCTTGGTTTTTGGTTAACTGCCTTCAGCGCTTACAGCGCTTTGATTTATGAATGAGTTTGCGACGTCATAAAACGATGACGTTAGGTTATTAAAAAAATATTTTTTTGCGTTTTTCCGTATACTATATGATCATACATATACTATAGATATAGTGTATTTACTATTTATATATATCATCAATTCCAATAGTTTTCTATCCACGGTGGTCACGGAAATATTTCTGTATACTACATACATATACTATGAATTAAGTGTATAAATTTGCTATAATTTACTATAAATTCCAATAGTTTACTAGGGTGACTTTTAATATATCAGTGACCGTTTTGTATAGTAATTATAGTATATAGAGGACAGAAAAAATGCGCCCAGTCTCTTTGATACCTCTCCTGGAATTCTCCAGTTAAATTTTTTTACAGTTTACATACATACGCTCTATTTCCCCGCGATTTCGCGGGTGTGTTCTAGTTTAATTTATTTATCGAATGAATCTATTTTTAAATTCTAACATTCCACTATGTGAATATATTACTATACAAAATATCAGCAGACTTCTAAATCCATACTAACAGTATAAAATAATCAACATTATGGTTGAAATTAAATTTAGTGATTATTGTAAATTAATTTAACGGTTGTTGTGAGCTGCAAGGATTTAAAATCCTGCTTTATGAATTTGAAAACACACTTTTTTTATTTTTATTCACGACCGTTTCAAATTTAAAAATTTAATAAATTGATCTTACTTTCTGTTTTATGGATATATTACAATACACAAAAATAAATAATAATTACTCATAAAACCTAAATACTAAAATGGTATGAAATATTTAACGTAGAAGTATAATGATTATTGTTTATACACATTTTTTTGTAGGATGCAAGAATTTATTTAGATTTAATTTTTATGTTTCCTTTACAAATGAATATTTAAAAATACCAAAGAGTATCTTGTCATATAAAATACTTATTTCTTAATTGCAACTCTGAAAATATTCTGATTTCAATCATTCAATTTGTTAGTTTCTTCAGAAACATAAATACAGTATATATTTTGTACATATATTTCTTTGATTCCGATTGTATTAAATACTTTTGATAAGAATATTATCTTTCTGTTCTCCGATCTAAATATTAATATTTTAACCAGAATGTTCTCTCCCGTAAGTCTATGATGAAATACACAGTAATTCCGTGGTTAAATCTTCAAACATAATTAGTTTACATGTTATCCAGACAACAGACAATACCACGTTATAATTGACCCAGATACACATAGTGTACAGTGGTCGTTTTAAAACAAATATAATTGCGTCGTCAAGGGCCATCAAGGGACCATATCAAAGACGAAGATAACAACCTGTTAAGACCTGTATAAATGACAGAAAACTTTAGAGACGTTCCGAGAATTTTATTCTGACTTCCGGCCGAGAGATATCGAGTGGCCAATAGACACATCCAAAACTCGCCAATATATAAGCATGAACCCCTCAGGGGGTTCATGCAAAAAAAGGCTATATAGTTCTCTTTGGGGTTTCTCAAAAATGCTTTATTTCCTGTTATTTGTCACAAAATATGGCTTTACCCAGAAAGTATACATGCGCAAATTTGGGAAGAAACATGGACAAAAACAAAAAGAAATCTTTAATGTTAAGGTCTGCAACCATACGTCATGTGTACCTATATGAACCTATATTGTCCTATAAGATGTAGATACCCATGGGAAATCTTTAAATATCTATGCATTATTAATATTAATTGCTTTGGTTGATAACACGAGATAATACTTTGTCTCCATAGTCACAAAGAAACACATCAATATCAGTCAAACTTTGCAATCGATGCTGTCACGCCAATTTACATCTAAATTACAATTAATTTTGATTTGTATTGAGGTTAGTGTAAAGTTGGTAGAGTCTACGAAATGAAGCATTCAAGTGTTCAATCTATAATAGTTGATTTGGGAATGTAATTATAAATGTATAAATAAGGAAACACATTTTGCAATAACATCGCTGCATATATGAAATAGTAATTTGCATAAAGATTTTTTTTCTTCTGAATACCTATAAATGTTCCAGTTTATGTTTTTAAGGATGAGATGTTGGTCGCATTAGTTTCCTGAAAAGTAAAATGTAGTCTGAAATATTGCAATTTTTCCTGCAAGTGATAATCTGAAGGTTTTTTGGGGCTATTGAGGGAGAAGTTAATTTCTTTTTTTTTTAAAGCTAACCAGAAAATACTTGCTTTGGTTTAATAAAGTAGAGAAAAACGTTGTGAAGTATGTGATCACTGTGCAAAGTAAACCTGGCCCAAGAAAGATCGATAAATTGTAGTTAAAAAAAATAATAAAGCTAAGATTGCAACAACGATTTGGACATATCACAACCAGATAATCGCAAAAAAAACAACTTTTCAATTGTTACCAATTCAGTTATTTCTTTGTTGTCTTCATTTCAATTATTTTTCGCTATTTACTGCGATGTACTAAGTAAACATAACTACACTAGAAATAACATGCTTTTATACTAATTTCTATTTACTATCAACAGTGGTCATGATAATTATAAGATATCTAAAGCAGTCCTGTCCCTAAGTACCTATGCTACATTACATATGAAACAAGAATGACATAAAATTACTCACCATTTTGAAGACAATAGTCAGTCAGCTGTGTAAGGAAGGCTGAATGAATTCTTAATGATGTCCGCGTAGTTAAATCATTCACCTTTATACCTGCATCACCTGGTCGCTATAGTAACTGATAATCAAATAACAGCCTAATTATCATTTAATGGAGAATTTTATTTTAAGATGAATATCTGGTTGAATTATGCATGATCAGAGGTCACTCTGCGATACAATTTGACATAACACACCACAACACAACACTACCGGTAAAACCAATCATTGATTGGTAAAATAATCGATTATCAATATCGAGAGGCAGACAAGTATTTTAATAAAATATTCCGAAGTATTTCTAATGGTACCGTAAAACAACTAATCGTTACTCCCCGTCAAACCGGTGTTATAATAATAATATAAATGGAAGTACAAAACAAAGTCTGGGATGCAAGGGGTCATTTGCCTCCCCTCCTTCATCATCGACAATATGTGCACTTAAAAGATGATTTAAATAATGAACAAGCTGAATACTTTTTGAAAATACTTGCTCGAAAGTTCGGTCAGAAAAAATACAAAACAATCTTTATTTTTTTTGGGAAGCCGGAACGGAAATTTATTCATGTAAATTTTTTCATACCGTATTGTTTAAGAACAGTTTTTTTAATTTATTTTATAAGCCTTTCATAGTTTGGTACTATACACTCAGATGATTTTATCCTACATAACCGCCGTATATCAATGATCTGAATTATTGAGGTCTAGTGAGGAACTTTATAGAAAAATGGTCAGTCACAAAAATAAAACTAACTATACCATCAATAAGATATAGAATGGAAAAGGGAAATATGTTAAAGAGACATTAAACCGACCAAAGAGTAAAAAGACAGCCGAAGCCCATCAATGGGTCTTCAACACAACGAGAAAATCCCGCACCTGGTGGCAGACTTCAGCTGGCCTATAAACAAAAAATGTATACTAGTTTAGTGAAAATGAACGGTCATACTAAACTCCTTCGGTTCGGCATATTGAAAATAAATTTTGGACACATATTTTAAAAACATGTTAAATAGCTTGAATTCTTTACAACAAAATTGTCTTTAAAATATATCCCGTTATTGTTTAAAAAATGTGATTTTAAAAGATTGATTACATTTTTTTTCCTTGGTCGCTTGGTGCACAATACTTTGTTAGGTATCACCTTGTACAATTTAAATACCAAGATATGGAGGCTTGGAAACCTTGTTTGGTTGTCTTCCTTCATTATTACTTTTGTGATAATTGTTATTACTACGAAACTGTACTAATTCAAGACTCCTCTATCAAATAAATCCTTAGAAACAAATTCAGAATTGACTTTAGTATTCATTGGAACTATAAAACAAATATAAAAGTAGTAGTTACCCTATGCCGTTGTTATTAAACCTATATGAAGGCAGACTTACATATAATTGCGCTTCTGAATATACCTCTATCGGGAACGGTCAAACCCGTGTCAAACCCATATAATTGAAAGCCAAGGATATATTATAGAACAGAAAAATGTAAAGAGCTTGTTGTGTTTCAATGTCAAAAACTGACGAGGTGACTGAAACTTGTTTTTTTCTATGTTTCTGGCTCTTTAAAAACTTCTGACAGAGAACTACCCTGCTGTCTCGTTGACATATGACCCATATCTCTTTCTATTCGCTTTCAAAGATATAAAAAGATCATTACAATTATGGTGTACGAAAAGCAACTTTAAAAAAAAGTATGAGACTTTTGAGGGTAACGCAAGTACTTAGTAAAGATAAAATAATACAGCTAGAGAACAAAAGTGACATATTGACCGATTTTACAAGTTGATTGATGTATTTTGCAGCATGGTTAGTTCAAGGTGTTTATGATGTCTTTACACTTAATCCATTGGATGTGTACTGATTGAAATTTTATCTATTTGTTTGCAAGTTGGAATTGGCTTTGAAAGTTGCATTTACATAAAGAACTGTACTTTGTGTTTTTGTCTCTTTTTGATCGATGTGATAAGTCAAGCGTTTTGCAACATATATTATAGTTTATTCGTATGTTTAGCTGAACATTACACCACTGTCCCATGTTAAGTGCCCCCAAAAAGTATTTATTTTCGCCGCATTCTTTATGTGCTTTTCAAAACCGCCAGCAGTCTGTAGTATAGTACTTTTCGTAGGTTGCTGTCTTTTATCTTTTTTGTTTGTTGTTTACCATAAATAAGGCCATCGAAATTTTGTCAAGGCACAGCATTTTATAGCTCTAACTATAATGTAATGTATTTATTTGTTTTTCTCATTGTTGACCTATAGCTGTTCGCCCTTTTGGTCTCTTGAGGATAGTTATCTCATTGTCAATCATACCACATCTTCTTTATTTTATATCCAGAAACCGTTGACATCTCTCCGAACTACCTCTTGGTTTCACGAAAATATTTAAATATTAATAATAAAAGTCCCACATCACCTTATTCTTACTTGGTTTACTTTGATCATATCATATCAGTTATATCTACTAGGTTTCTATAAATATTTATGTTTTAATCACCATTGGGACAAGTAAGTTGGGAACATTATAAAATGATTTGTTTGTTTAAAATCACCACTTAGCAATTACTGTTTGCTTTATTCAACTCGTAATTCTATAAATATGGTAAGTTTTTTCTTCTTCTTATTTTTATCCAAAAAAAAATAGAATTATTTTCTTATTATAGTAGTCTGATATTGGATTGTAAATTAATTATTTTTAAAAACAAACTGTCTTAATATACTGATGAATATGGTCAAAAATAATCTTACAAGTTATTATTATTCTTAGATATTGGTCTTCTTTGTATATTAAATCATTTATTGTTGTGATTTGTACAAATATGTTGTGTAGTACAACATACCGGCCTTCAATTCTTGTAGATGAATTTAGAAATAATTCAGAAATTAAGGTTTCAATTTCTTCAGGCTCAGCTATGTGCCATATATAAAATGACGAGAAGTATACCTGTCGTTTTAAACTAGAATTGGTAAAAAAAAAAAAGTCGAGAGAAGTTTCGATGTTAAATCTGGTTTAATATTAAGTAAATGAAGCATATAATAGATCAATCTTTTTTTCAGCGTGAGGTAATATCTCTTCATATAGGCCAATGTGGGGTACAAATGGGCAATGCCTGCTGGGAGTTGTACTGTCTTGAACATGGTATCCAGCCTGATGGTCAGATGCCAAGTGACAAGACCATTGGTGGTGGTGATGACTCCTTCAACACTTTCTTCAGTGAAACAGGAGCAGGCAAACATGTCCCTCGGGCTATATTCATAGATCTGGAACCTACTGTTGTCGGTATATATCAGCTTTAAACTGCATTGTATATTTATTAAATTATCATATCAACATTTCAATATCAATACAAACTATTTCAAATTTTACATATGAAAATAAAAACATATGGCCCGAGAACACAGTTTTTTCGAAGTCCATTTCTTTTAGGCAATAAATTCAAATTAAAAAAATCCCACCTTATCTATCTCAAAGAGATTTTTACAGTGTAGTGTACTACTAGTGGGCAAATAATATCAAATTTATAGAAACTTCTACCAGCTCTTACTCAACATATTGACAATTCTGTGATAAGGGGGTCTAAAATTCAGTTTGACAGCTTCCGACGTAATAATTTGACCTCTTTTTTTAACTGGACCAAATCACTATACTTAACAAAGATTCAGCACCGAAATTTTTTAAACAAGTAATTACACCCCCTACTTAATATTTTATGCATTAAATATCAAGAAATAATTTGGGAAAGTGTATCAAATAAAAAATGCAAGTTATACACTGTTCACACTAGGGACTATATAAAACCAAAGGACGATAACTGTGTCCTTGGACCATATCAACCTCCAAGAAAGGACCGAAGTTCATAAACTCGTCTATTAAACGCAGAACTTCGGGAATGTCCAGAGAGCCGACAACCTTGCTTCGGAAGTTGGGACCATATGGTTTGATTGCCAATGAAATTGTCAGACAAGCTGATGATGGTGTTTTACATACATTTATAACTGAACTCTAATATTCTATTATTCTATATATTGTATTGTATTACATTGTATTGCATTGTATTGTATAAAGTTATTGTTTGATTGTATTGCTTGACCCTTATGGGTGTAATTTTGCAATAAAGATTATAATGAAATATTTCTTTGCTAGAAACGTTGTGATGTAGAAGTTAGCAACTATGTTTCTCTTCATCTACGCCCTTCACCAATGAGTAAAACCCATACCGCGGAGAAAGCTGCAAAAGTGACAAATGTAAAATCACTTAATTAAGGGAGAAGAGTAACGTACAGTTATTTGGGACGAAACATGCATTCAGTAGTCGGAATAATTAAAAAAATTGCACATTTACGTTTTAGATTTATTATTTCAGATGAAGTCCGAACAGGTACCTATCGTCAGCTGTTCCACCCAGAGCAACTAGTCACTGGTAAGGAAGATGCCGCCAATAATTACGCTAGAGGCCATTATACCATTGGGAAAGAAATTGTAGACTTGGCTCTTGATAGAATTAGGAAATCAGTATGTTAATATAACCATTGTATTTTAAAACTATAGTGAGAGTTTTTAAAATGAGGTTTGGTAGGCAGGCTTATAATGTTATTTAATTCAAGGTTATTAAAAAAAATTCAACGTGTTCCATAAAAATAGCCTCAACCCAAAACTTCAAGAGAAAAGTTTGTTTATATATTTAGCGTTGTTAAGCATATTTTATAGATGAATATTACTTGTGTGTGGGAAATTTGAACAATTAATTTTAAAAAAACTTAGTTTTTGTTTGCAAATCAACAAATTTGGAAATAGTTTATGTAAATGCAAATAATCCCAAAGTATGGCATGAAAAACGAATGTGTTTGCAGTTTTTTGAAATACTTGTAGAATTCTATATTGATGTTTTTAGGTTGGGACTTGCTTATCTTCTTTGAGATAAACTAAGACTTTGTTTAAAAAAATATGAGTGCTAGAATCTTAATGAAAACATGCTATTCTAAATTGATTCCGTATGGCTAAAATTATTCCCGATTGAATATATTTTTTTAATATAAGTGCCACAATTCAAACGAAATCATAGTTAGAATAGAGAAAATTGGGTGCTAGAATGTAAAGTATAGATAATGAAAGACCAAAAAGTAAAGAAAAACTAAAATTAGTTTAAAAAATAAAATACCCCCCCCCCCCCTTTTCCCCTATCCAGACCCTCATGTTGCTTTGTTTGTGTCAGAATTATTTATTTGTTACAATGCCTCAAACTAATACGCAAGCGTTTCTATAGTTATTACATGTTAATTGTAATGATTATGAATTTTGTTTCAATGTTCTAGGCTGATCAATGTACTGGGCTTCAAGGGTTTCTGATTTTTCACAGTTTTGGTGGCGGAACTGGATCGGGATTTACATCCCTGTTGATGGAGAGATTGTCTGTGGATTATGGAAAGAAATCAAAGTTGGAATTTTGTGTTTACCCAGCTCCACAGGTATTTTGAATTGTGTATATCAATACTTCCTACAAGGAAATTTAACTTATTTACTGGCTTAATTTCACGCATATCAAAGTATAAATGAAAAAAAAAACACTTTTATAAGAATGTATATGTATCTTTTTTATATACAATATGTAAAAAATATTTATTTATTTTTTAAGAATAGATTTTCTGAAAATGACGCTTTATAAATTTTGTGCGTCCAAAACATTTTTCTCAATTAAATTAACCTTCGTAGGAACAGTTAAACCCAAAAAATCGAAAGCCAAGGCTGCATGAATACTTGAATGTGTATGAGAAGATCTGAAAAACTATATCATGGACTCTATTTTTCCAATAAATTAGTTATCCAAAACTGAAATAACTTTGAGCATTGTATTATTGTTTTTTTCCAGGTTTCTACAGCCGTGGTTGAACCGTACAATGCCATTTTGAATACCCATACTACCCTAGAGCATTCTGATTGTGCTTTTATGGTCGACAACGAGGCTCTGTATGATATTTGCAGACGTAATTTGGATATCGATAGACCAACCTATACAAATTTGAATCGTCTGATTGGTCAAATTGTAAGCTCAATAACTGCCTCCCTCCGCTTTGACGGCGCCCTCAATGTTGATCTTACAGAATTTCAAACAAACTTAGTCCCCTACCCACGTATCCACTTCCCAATGACAACTTATGCACCTGTTATTTCTGCAGAGAAGGCATATCACGAGCAGCTTACTGTAGCTGAGATAACAAATGCCGTTTTTGAACCTGCAAACCAAATGGTGAAATGCGATCCACGTCATGGAAAGTACATGGCTTGCTGTATGTTATACAGGGGAGATGTTGTACCCAAAGATGTCAATGCTGCAATTGCAACCATCAAAACAAAGAGAACCATTCAATTCGTTGATTGGTGTCCAACTGGATTCAAGGTCGGAATCAACTACCAGCCACCTACTGTTGTTCCAGGAGGAGATTTAGCTAAAGTACAAAGAGCTGTCTGCATGCTTAGTAACACAACCTGTATTGCAGAAGCGTGGGCCCGCCTTGACCACAAGTTTGATTTGATGTATTCTAAACGTGCCTTCGTTCACTGGTATGTAGGCGAAGGTATGGAGGAAGGAGAATTTTCTGAAGCTCGGGAAGATTTGGCAGCTCTGGAGAAAGATTACGAGGAAGTTGGGGTAGAGTCGGTAGAGGGAGAAGAAGAAGAACAAGAAGGGGATGAATATTAAAATATTATTTGATAAGAAATCCATTAAAGATATCATCATTAAAATAGACGTGAATGTCATACTCTCTAATTTTCGGATGTTTATTCTCTGTTTTTGCAATCTGATATTAAAAATCAGTAGTTAAATATTATCTAATAAATACGATAAGATTGTTTTTCTCTTCTTTGATATAAATTTACCTTGATTTATTATGGTATCCAACAGATATCAATAAGAGGAGATCGGATATCCACCGGTGAGGCCGCAAACTGTCAATACAAATACAATACAAAGAAAAACATGTCAACATTCTGCCTCTGAAATTGTCAAGTGAATATACGGTAGACATTTTAAGCTGTTAACCGATATTGGTCAGGACAAGATGTTAAAAAAATTACAGAAACTGTTAAAGATTACAATCAAAACCAAATTGCCACACAGTAAAAAAAAAATTACCAAAATTTATCAACAGATGACCTCAAACAACAATCCGGACTTTGGAAAAGCATATATAACATATACAAAGAAAAACATGTCAACATTCTGCCTCTGAAATTGTCAAGTGAATACAATACAAAGAAAAACATGTCAATACAAATACAATACAAAGAAAAACATGTCAACATTCTGCCTCTGAAATTGTCAAGTGAATATACCGTTGTTTTTCTTTGTATTGTATTTGTATTGACATGTTTTTTCTTTGTATTGTATTCACTTGACAATTTCAGAGTCAGAATGTTGACATGTTTTTCTTTGTACATTGTATTTGTATTGATAGTTTGCGGTCTAAAAAAATGACCAAAACGTCAAAAAGGCATTTGTTTGTTTTGTAATTTATAATAGAAGTCCTCCATTTGGAATATAAATGCCATGTTTTTACATGTTTGTCTTTCCCAAACACGTTGAGCTTAAAGTGTTCCTGGTGACTTGAATACCAGCCTATGAGTATGAGGAACTACATGTAAAAGGAGTAACATGAATTTTTATTAGATATGAAGTAACTGCGAACGAAATTTCCGTTTTTGTGTAATAATCGACCGCCACTGATGACTCATATTTAAAAAACACTAATAGCGCTTTTATTGCTGTTCTTTACCTCAAAGTCACAATGAGGCCTCCATTTCAACACGGAGCAAAAACAAAACTACTCGCTTCACCACAAGCTCAGGACGGCACCCTAGTACCATTTTTGTCCTGTCATGACCTTTAAACAAATTTACGTGTTTATATGTTGTCATCGCGAATTATCTGGTAGCAACGTCTATACATGCTGTAAGTACGCACGTATACTTTAGATATATAATCATGCTAATATATACGTTCCAATTAGAACGTCCAGATTTGTATATACCATCAATTGCGTGATCTGTTTCGTCGACGTTTGGTGAAAGCGGTCATAGATCATTAGGAAATGTCATTGCATGACGCTTTTGTAAATGCTTACTCTTCCTAAGCAATCATCTACAGGGTTTCTTTCCGATGAAACGATAACATTTAAAATTAACAAATCACTTATATTTTACTTTTATGTCTCGGCGTGTTTCAGCAGCCCATTAGACTTAAATTATTTATAGCACAAACCGTTAAAGTGATTTCCCATTTTTCCTTTTTTCTCCGTTGAGTTTGCACCAAAGTTTGTTTGATCTTCGGTTATGCATTGCCAAACATGTATATTATAAATTAGGCTATAGTTGACATCTTTTATATATCATAAAGAAGTAATTTGCATTAAATAAAAAAAAAGTATTAATGCGTAAAGGATAAAGATTCAAACAAATAATGCATTTAAACTATTTCATCGTTAAATTCAAAGGATATTGAATTTTCATAAGATGGATAAATATAATTCATAAATGCTTAGGCTAGATGTTGATATACTATTCATATACCCTTTTAAAAGATTCTTTTCAATTAAAAATCAATAGTTATCAATATAAATGCATTTCATGGGATGTTTTACACATTAATTAGAATAACAATAGCGGTTGTAAGTTGTCTCTATGGGAACATATGAATGTACTAGGGTAAATAGAAATATAAAGGGGACAGATTACAGAGTCCCCCACACAACAACTTTGTTCAGTTAACGTTACCATTCCTGGACAAATTCACTAACTAAACCTACAATCATGGTAAGTTGGTATGAAATTTATAGATAATATATTGTTTTTAACATATATTAAGCGACTATAAGATGATTTAAAAATGGTCACTCGTGTCAAAATTTTGACATGCTTAAAATGTATTTTTGGACATGCAACTCAAGCTCATTTGTGATGAAGTTAGAAGAGATCAGTAACCTGTTTATGTTTGGAATGTTTTCGACTTAGCCAGATAACCACTTAAATATGACTTCAAGTACCCATTGGTTTACTTTTGCCTGTGTATTTGTTGTATTTTACCACGGTTTCTAGATTTATAAGGTTTTTTTCTCTATTGTACGTTATTCAATGGTTCTTTTATTTTTTATTCACAAATGTTAGAGATGTAACTAAAAATCATTGTTGAAGCTCTCTGAATTCATCTTTTTAAAAAACAGTATTTGACGTTATTTGACATAGTCTGATTGCTCTTGTTTTAGCGGGAGTGCATTTCTATTCACATGGGACAAGCTGGTGTCCAGATGGGCAATGCATGCTGGGAATTGTACTGTCTTGAACATGGTATCCAGCCTGATGGTCAGATGCCAAGTGACAAGACCATTGGTGGTGGTGATGACTCCTTCAACACTTTCTTCAGTGAAACAGGAGCAGGCAAACATGTCCCTAGAGCTGTATTTGTTGATTTAGAACCAACTGTTGTCGGTAAGATTTGAACAATATAATAACATTACAATGTAAACATTTTCTCTCGTTACCTTATTGCATATTGTGAAGCGCCCCACCCCTTAATATTGAACAGTTGTATAACAGAACAAGATTGTTATTTTAAAAGTTGGGAAATGTCGTGACAGAGGACAAAAGACAGCTTACATTAAAAGATAAAAGACACGAGATTACTTTCTGCTACTTAAAGCTCATTAAATAACAATAACGATTACATTTTTGTACTAGTTATTAACGATACATCTTGTTCCCTATTTTAAAGTATCAATCAGTACACATCCAATGGATTAAGTTTAAAGACAGTCGTGGTTTCTCAATTCTATATTGGCTGTGCAGTGTTTGATATTTTTCAAGGAAATTTTTGTCTCTTACAGATGAGGTCCGTACTGGTACCTACCGTCAGCTTTTCCATCCAGAGCAGCTTATCACTGGCAAGGAAGACGCTGCCAATAACTATGCCAGAGGACATTACACAATTGGAAAAGAAATCATTGACTTGGTGCTCGACAGAATTAGAAAATTGGTAACTATATTCAATAAAAGTATTTTTTATTTTGATAACTATTTTTGAAATGACATTGATGAGGTTTGCAAAAGCGGAAAATATGTGATTTTGTTTTTTTTAAATTTGTCGAAATGATTTGATTTTTTTTGAAAACTGTAAAAAAAAATTATCAGAATTACAGAATAACTTTCTTCAACAACTAAGTAAAAAGAAATAATCAATATCCCCATAAACAACATTCTATGCATCAATGATTTGTAGAACCGAAAATGACCATTGAAACATTAGATAAGTTTTATAATTTGTGCAAGGCAGATATTCTTGACAAGAAAAAAAAGGATATCAAGGGTTATTGACTTAAGTCATTCATGTGCGAGTTTGATTGTGTTATATGAATTGCATTACATTTAAATTTAGGCTGACCAATGTACTGGTCTCCAAGGGTTCCTGATTTTCCACAGCTTTGGTGGCGGTACTGGATCCGGTCTTACTTCACTATTGATGGAAAGATTGTCGGTAGATTATGGAAAGAAATCTAAGCTGGAATTCGCCATCTATCCAGCACCACAGGTAGAATGCATCCTATTTTAATTATTGTTTTCAAATTTTATTTTTATAAATATATTTCTAAATGAAAAATACTGCGTTTGGTAACGGATTCAAATAGGCATAATTTACGATTTAAATTGTTATGCTCGCATTTAAGAATAACACACAATCGAGAATGGAAACTGGGAATACCTCACCTAAGAGCAGAAACAGCCCAATGTCACCAACGAGTCTTCAACCCGCGAGAAAATCCCGCGCCCTGAGGCGTTCTTCGGCTAGCCCTCTAAACAAAAATATGTACTATATAGCTTTCATGTATTTTTCATTAACTTTTTGTAAACGCCAGGCAGTCAATCATAAAAATGAAAATAACACTTCACAGATTTCGTGCTTCGCTAAATTGGGATAACTTTCATTAAGAACGCTCAAATGCATGTCTAAATGAGTAGAAAAAAAAGTAAAATACTAGTAACAAAAAATACCTAACTCAGAGGAAAATTCTAAACGGAAGTCTCTTAGCAAATGGCAAAATCAAAAGCTAATACACATCAACCGAATAGATAACAACTGTCATATTCCCGACTCGGTTCATACATTTTCTTGTGTAGAAAATGGTGGATTAAACCTGGGTAACGAAACGTTAGGAGCTACTATGATTAAAAGGAGGAGAAAAGAATAGTTTAACTTAGTAAGTTTGAACATTAAAACCTAGGGGTGACATGTATTAATATTTAATTTTGTAAGATATAGAAATAATTGAACAACAACAACAAAAAACACAGAACCTTTGTAGGGCTTTTATACAGAACGTTTTCTAGTTTGTTATATTCCAGGTTTTTTTTTAGATTTCCACTGCGGTTGTTGAACCATACAACTCCATTTTGACAACTCATACCACACTTGAACACTCAGATTGTGCTTTTATGGTTGACAATGAAGCCATCTATGACATCTGTCGTCGTAACCTAGACATTGAGAGGCCAACATATACCAACTTGAATCGTCTAATTGGTCAGATTGTCAGCTCCATTACTGCATCACTTCGTTTTGATGGTGCTTTGAATGTAGATCTTACTGAATTCCAGACCAACTTGGTGCCATATCCACGTATTCATTTTCCACTGGCTACCTATGCTCCAGTTATTTCTGCCGAAAAAGCATACCATGAACAACTCTCAGTAGCAGAAATCACCAATGCCTGTTTTGAACCTGCAAACCAAATGGTGAAATGTGATCCACGTCATGGCAAATACATGGCTTGCTGTATGTTATACAGAGGAGATGTTGTACCCAAGGATGTCAATGCTTCCATCGCTACCATCAAAACTAAGAGAACCATTCAGTTCGTTGATTGGTGTCCAACTGGGTTTAAAGTCGGAATCAACTACCAACCACCAACCGTTGTCCCAGGAGGAGATTTAGCTAAAGTACAAAGAGCTGTCTGCATGTTGAGTAATACTACTGCTATTGCTGAGGCCTGGGCTCGTCTTGACCACAAATTTGATTTGATGTATGCTAAACGTGCCTTTGTTCACTGGTATGTAGGAGAGGGTATGGAGGAAGGAGAATTTTCAGAAGCTCGTGAAGATTTGGCAGCTCTGGAGAAGGATTACGAAGAAGTTGGTGTCGATTCCGTAGAGGGAGAAGGCGAAGAGGAAGGAGAAGAATATTAAATAATTAAAAACATTCGAAAACAATATTAACATTTCTTTTCAGGTATTAAAAAGAACGTTAATAAAATACTAATTGCATAAATTTATGTTATTATGTTCAATTTCACAAAAGAGATTATATTGATTCATAAAAAAAGATGCGAAAGATACCAAAGGAAATGCAGTCATAAGTCGAAAACAAGCTCACAAACCACAAGCAAAAATGAATAACGATCAGGCAATTGATTGACAAAACACAACATATAATTAGAAAATTTCTAAGGGTTCCGCGGAACCCAGTGTCGCGCCTACTTTGCTGTTAATCGCACACTCAACAAAAATGAAGGAAAAAATCAATAAAAATATTGCTCTCCATACTATCTATCGATTGTAAGAAGCTTTTGTCCAAGTTTGTTAAAATTCAGGATAGTTTATGAATCTTATAAATGTTTTAAAATCTTTAACTACAGACTATATGTAATGTAAACTGAAAGAAAAACTAATACCATTTAAAGAATAAAATACAGAAAAGATGGATTTTTTTTTTACAAAATTTACTTCTGGATACTATCTTATGATCAGAAACAAGCTTCTGTCACAATTTTGGTACACATCCAGGATAGTTTAAGAAAGTTATTAAAATTTTAAAAACTTTAATCACAGAGTGAATGTAATGGTTTCTGACGGAAAAACTAAGTCCATTTATAAATAAAAAATGGAAAATTGGAATTTTATTTTTACAAAATTTACTTCTGGATACTATCTTATGATCAGTAACAAGCTTCTGTCCGAGTTTTGAAGAAATCCAGGATAGTTTAGGAAAGTTATTAAAATTTCAAAAACTTTAACCACAGAGTAAATGTTAGTGGACACCACCGCCGATGGAATGAAGGATCGAACAAGAACCCGACTAAAAAGGGGGAAGGTGATATCATATGCTCCGGAAGAGTTGGAATGAGATCTTGTTCTACATGTGACGACCGTCCGGTTAAGCCTCTAAAATATTTTGATAATTTATACCCTGTATAACCCCGATACAGATGAAACCGGACGTTGACGCGTTCGGATCGAACACACCGTGTAACACTGAGTTCAGAGAGTAAGGAATTGATACTTTTAAAGAGAATCCAATATCTATTCTTCGGATATTTTGCTCCAATATATTCTTTTCCATAATACTTATTAGTTAGGGACGACATCAAAAGATCAATGTAAGATAAAAAAAAACTTAATTCAAATAGTTTAGGGGTTGAACTGCTGCAAGACTAGAGTGGTTATCCGACATTGATTTTTACATATATCTATATGGGTCAATCAATTTTTCCAAAATTAAGTTAAGAGGTGGGGGTCAGTAAAAAAAACTATGTGAATTAAGTTTTTTATCCTTCATTGAACTTTTATTGTCGTCCCTTACTAAAAGGTTTTTCAAATTTGTGGCATTTTTATATACAAAATATAAAAAAAAAGCACGACGATAGCAATGGTAAAACGTGCTTGGTAATTTTAAATATTCAACACATATAATGTTTCTCGTACCTCATAGTTTTTTAAACATACATTTTTGAAAATTTTCATAGTTTAAAATTAACAAACTTATAAAGATCTTATGTTTATGTTGTATCTATAAACAAAATAATACACGTTTAAAGTGTCTTTATTTTCATGTTGTGTACGCTTCGTTGTCATTACACCTTTTTATACTGTACGATTCGTTGACACAATATTGCGTTTGTAAATGAATTTTGCATGTTTTAAATCATGCTTTGATATGATCATTAATAACCCATATGCATGTTTGAAAAAAATTATTTACCACCATAACACGCAGACAGCAACCCATAATATCCGTTGTATTGTCGAAACACTCTTGGAGGTCATGATTTTGTACATCCAAAAAAAATATTTATGTATTCATACGAAAGTGTTAATTGGTAGGAAAATACAATAACTCGACAGATTCAAATATTGCTAAGTATACAGATACACACGTCCAATTTCTAATTTGATAGTATTTTTGAAAGTGTTTACCATACAACAGTCAATGTACGGTTAGGGGGTTGGTTTAATCCCGCCATATTCTGTATGTTCCTGTCCAAAGTCAGAAGCTTGCGATTCAGTGGCTATATATATTTTTTGTTCACTATTTTGTGCTTAAATTTGGCCGTTGGTTTTCTTGTATAAATTGTTTGACATTTGTCATCTCGGTGTGTTTTAAAGCTGACTATGCGGAATGGGCTTTGTTTATTGTTGAAGGCCGTACGGTGACCTAAACTTGTTTATTTTTTGTGACGTTTGGTCTCTTGTGAAGAGTTGTTTCAAAACCACATCTTCTTTTTGTTATAGACAGCAATCAAAAACAATCAATGAATTTTAGCCTTTTGGTCTGAATCTGAGGCGGTTCCTATAGGGGTCATAGATTATAATAGAATCACACAAAGGCCAAAGAATGTGTGTATACAATGAACATATAACTTATAGCAATCAATAGTAATACAGTTAGATGCGAAGATGTAAAGATGAAGAGATAATTCTTAATAGTAACTGGTTTGCTTTCTTCAATTATGTTTTTGTTTGTTTGATTTCTAAGGTATAAAGGTTATGCTTACTTTATTCGAACATTGTCGTCTTTCTATTTTGGTGCCAAAATCTAAATGATTGGTAATTCTGGTTACTTTAAGCACCTTATAGTCTATACCCACCCAAATGCATTTCATTCAAATTTTGACTTATTTCGGAGACGACCAAAGGAACCATATTTATATTCCCTAGTCACCCTGTGTGCAAGGGTTCGTACAGTGTAGTTAGCGTGGTGCTCTCTCTACACGAGACATTGGATCTTATATTCCCATTCGGACTGGACGTGACTGTGTACTTTTACATCCTACACAACTAAACGGGTGGCCAACTTCATTCAGGTTTTACTGCCGGTGGGACCATATCTAATAGTATATTTCCCAGTCACTCCTTACCAAATTCTTTCATAAATAAAACAAATGGCTACAATGTAGACATTTTTGCTGTACCTGTTAAATCAAAACATCACTTAACATTATTACAATATATCCACATTTATGAGAACTCATAAGATCGTTCATCATCTCGATACTGTTTACTTATATTGTGCATTGCACAAGTTCATGCGTTTCATTACGTCTTTACCTAAAACCGTCGGATATATACTGACTTATACTTTAGATACATGATATACTTCTTAGTTGCAATTTGCTTTGAAATAACTATCAGTCACTACAATTGCTCCTTTGTCGATATTTCATGTATATGTTTTTTGTGTCTTGTACCGACATTTTGAGTTGAGCCAATTGCAACTGTATATGTTTTATTTTCGATCATGTTGTGCTGTCACACCAGTGTCCCAGGTTAAGGAGAGGGTTGGGGCTCACTGAGACATGTTTAATCTCGCTGCATTTTTTGTTGTGTCGATCCAACAGCAGGAGCCTGAAGTACATTGGTTACATAGATCTGTCATATTTTTTTTCTTCTGTAAGACATAATTCTTAAGTTATAATTATATAACCGTTAGTTTTCTCTTTTAAATCTTTTTCACATTTTTTTTATAGGGCCGTTTTTAGCCGACTATATGATATGGGTTTTCCTCATTGTTAAATGTTGTACATTGGACTATAATAATTGCTTCATATTTTGGCATTAATATTGATTCACTTATAGGGTCTTTGCATCGGAACTAAACACATTTTTTATTAATAAACCTGTTGTTGGCATGACACGGGTTATGTTCTTCTCATATATGTTATGATGGTATGATACTAAACCCCTAACGGGAAGGATTGTGCCTGATATTCATATGATGAAGACATAATTTTTCAATCAGTTTAATTGAAGTCCGGAGCTGGCATGTCAGTTAACTAACTGCTAGTAGTCTGATGTTATTTATGTATTATTGTCATTTTGTTTTTCTTTGGTTACATCTTCTGACATCAGACTCCTCTTGAACTGAATTTAATGTGCGTATTGTTATGCGTTTCCTTTTCTGCATTTGCTAGAGGTATAGGGGGAGGGTTGAGATCTCACAAACATGCTTAACCCCGCCGCATTTTTGCGCCTGTCCAAAGTCAGGAGCCTCTGGCCTTTGTTAGTCTTGTATTATTTTGAACTTTTAGTTTCTTGTGTACAATTTGGAGTTTAGTATGGTGTTCATTATCACTGAACCAGTATATATTTGTTTAGGGGCCAGCTGAAGGACGCCTCCGGTGCGAGAATTTCTCGTTGCATTGAAGACCTGTTGGTGACCTTCTGCTGTTGTCTGCTCTATGGTCGGGTTGTTGTCTCTTTGGCATTATCCCTTATTTCCATTCTCAATTTTATTAGAAACGGGTAGAAAGCGAGGCTGTGCCGAGCATTACTGTCAACGTATATTTGTTCCACCTAACTGAAGTTCCATATAAACATTGTCACCATAATATCTTTTCCGGTTGTAACAAATACTCTATCCCATTTATTCTGTTAGGAACATATACTGTAATATTTATTCCTGTGGAAAAAATATTCCAGAATAATTTTTCCTTTTGGAACTTGTATTATGAAGGAACTTCTATTCCATGACATTACTACCTGTTTTGAGAAGAGTACAAATAGCAGATTGATATTTCGAGACTGTATATGGTTATTCTTTATATACTGCAACTCTTATAACTGTTCTAAATGAAGTATTTAGGATAGAAAAAAAAACTAGAGGCTCTCAAGAGCCTGTGTCGCTCACCTTGGTCTATGTGCATATTAACAATAAACACAGATAAATTCATGACAAAATTGAGTTTTGGTAATGGTGATGTGTTTGTAGATCTTTCTTTACTGAATATTCTTGTTGCTACAATTATCTCTATCTATAATGAACTTGGCCCAGTAATTACAGTGGAAAATATTTCCTTAAAATTTACAAAAATTAACGAAAATTTATGAAAATTGTTAACAATTGACTATTAAGAGCAATAACTCCTTAAGGGGTCAATTGACAATTTTGGTCTTGTTGACTTATTTGTAGATCTTATTTTGCTGTTTACAGTTTATCTCGATCTATAATAATATTCAAGATAATAACCAAAATCTGCAAAATTTCCTTAAAATTACTAATTCGGGGGCAGCAACCCAACAACAGGTTGTCTGATTTGTCTGAAGATTTTATGGCAGATAGATTTTGACCTGATAATTTTATCCCATGTCAGATTTGCTCTAAATGCTTTGGTTTTTGAGTTATAAGCCAAAAACTGCATTTTACCCCTATGTTCTATTTTTAGCCATGGCAGCCATCTTGGTTGGTTGGAGGGGTCACGCCACACATCTTTTTAACAATATACCCCAATGATGATTGTGGCCAAGTTTGGTTTAATTTGGCCCAGTAGTTTCAGAGGAGAAGATTTTTGTAAAAGATTACAAAAATTTACGAAAAATTGGTCAAAATTGCTATAAAGGGCAATAACTCCTTAAGGGGTCATCTGACCATTTTAGTCATGTTAACTTATTTGTAGATCTTACTTTGCTGAACATTATTGCTGATTACATTTCAGTATCTCTTTCTATAATAATATTCAAGATAACCAAAATCTGCAAAATTTCCTTCAAATTACTTATTTCGGGGCAGCAACCCAACAACCCTTTGTCCGATTCATTTGAAAGTTTCAGGGCAGATAGATTTTCACTTGATGAACGATTTTACTCCCTGTCAGATTTGCTCTAAATGCTTTGGTTTCAGAGATACAAGTCAAAATCTACATTTCACCCCTATGTTCTATTTTTAGCCATGGCAGCCATCTTGGTTGGTTGGCCAGGTCACGCCACACATTTTTTAAACTAGATACCCCAAAGATGATTGTAACCAAGTTTGGATTAATTTAGCCCAGTAGTTTCAGAGGAGAAGATTTTTGTAATAGATTACTAAGATTTATGAAAAATGGTTAAAAATCGACTATAAAGGGGTCAACTGACCATTTCGGTCATGTTGACTTATTTGTAAATCTTACTTTTTTGAACATTATTGCTGTTTACAGTTAATCTCTATCTGTAATAATATTCAAGATAATAACCAAAAACATCAAAATTTCCTTAAAATTACCAATTCAGGGGCAGCAACCCAACAACATGTTGTTTGATTCATCTGAAAATTTGAGGGCAGAGAGATCTTGACCTGATAAACAATTTTACTCTATCAGATTTGCTCTAAATGCTTTTCTGAGGTGAATACTGACATTTTTGGGCTTTATAAAGAATATTTCCATAAAAAAATGGATGTGAAATACCTGAACGTATAAGAAGTCTGCATGTTGAGCTATATTTACGAATGATATCTCGATACTGTTTATTTATATTTGGCATTGCACAAGTTCATGCGTTTCATTACGTCTTTACCTAAAACCGTCGGATATATACTGACTTATACTTTAGATACATGATATACTTCTTAGTTGTAATTTGCTTTGAAATAAGTATCAGTCACTACAATTGCTCCTTGTCGATATTTCATGTATATGTTTTTTGTGTCTTGTACCGACATTTTGAGTTGAGCCAATTGCAACTGTACATGTTTTATTTTCGATCATGTGCTGTCACACCAGTGTCCCAGGTTAAGGAGAGGGTTGGGGCCAGGTGAGCTAAAAAAACATCCTATTTTAATTCATAATTGTGAGCAGACAACGTACAATTGCCACAAACCTGTATGTTTTATTGACGTCATAAACAAGGTGATATACAGTCAATGCTCAGCTCAAATAGCACAGCTGCAGTTCACTGTATATAACTGTTTATATATGTTGTACCAAGTACCATTGTCAGTGATTCCTCTTAAAAATAAACTAATCATGTAAAAGTTATATTGTCAATCTTCAAGGGCTAAATATCCATTCTCTTTTAGTAGGGAACCTTCAACTTCGGGCTATTAAAGAAAAAAAGGTGTAGGGGTTTGTAAGGGAGCTACCATTTGATTTTTATGGGGGGGCTAGGATGAAAAATTTTGTCCTGCATTTTTTTTTAGTTGTAATATCTGTCCTGCCTTTTTATTTTTCACTCTATTCGGTCCTGCCTTTTTTTTTTTTTAGTTTATCCTGACTTTTTTTTACCTAAATTGTCATCCTGACTTTTTTTTTTTGCAAGTGTCTCATCCTGCCTTTTTTTTTACTCAAAATTCCTGTCTTGCCTATTTTTTTCAAATTTCATCCTAGCCCCCCCTATAAAAATCAAATGGTAGCTCCCTAAGGCAGGTGGTTTAGGCACCAACAACCAAGACACTTGTTAATTTAGAAAAGAATTATTATAGTGTAGACATTTGCCTTCCAACATCCATATAAACATTTTTTCTGGAATAGCTCTCATCACAAACTTAATAACAATTGTGTTTTTGCAGCCATTTACAGCATGCCTAAATTTTGCCTCAGGAACTTTTGTCATACCACAAAGAGACCATTAAATAGATGGATGTATCAAATTTCTGTAACCCTGAAAAAGCTGCTGTGCAAGACAAGAAATTAACTATGTACTGAATAAAATTGTAAATAAAAATTGAATAAAATAGTGGGTTAAACAATCCAACTTTAATAGACGAATAATGCTATAATTTTTTTTAAAGTTTTCATCTCGATGAATTTTAATATTCTTGTTCTCCTTCTTCTTCTTCACCCTCAACAGAATCTACGCCAACTTCTTCATAATCCTTCTCTAAAGCTGCCAAATCTTCACGAGCTTCAGAAAATTCTCCTTCCTCCATACCTTCTCCTACATACCAGTGAACAAAGGCACGTTTAGCATACATCAAATCAAACTTGTGGTCAAGACGAGCCCAGGCTTCAGCAATAGCAGTAGTATTACTCAACATGCAGACAGCTCTTTGTACTTTAGCTAAATCTCCTCCTGGAACAACAGTGGGTGGCTGGTAGTTGATTCCGACCTTGAATCCAGTTGGACACCAATCAACGAACTGAATGGTTCTCTTTGTTTTGATGGTTGCAATTGCAGCATTGACATCCTTGGGTACAACATCTCCTCTGTATAACATACAGCAAGCCATGTATTTGCCATGACGTGGATCACATTTCACCATTTGGTTGGCAGGTTCAAAACAGGCATTGGTGATTTCTGCTACTGAGAGTTGTTCATGGTAAGCTTTTTCAGCAGAAATAACAGGTGCATAAGTTACAAGTGGGAAATGAATACGTGGATATGGCACCAAGTTGGTCTGAAACTCAGTAAGATCCACATTCAAAGCACCATCAAAACGAAGTGATGCAGTAATGGAGCTGACAATCTGACCAATCAGACGATTCAAGTTGGTATATGTTGGTCTCTCAATGTCAAGGTTACGACGACAGATGTCATAGATGGCTTCATTATCAACCATAAAAGCACAATCTGAGTGTTCAAGTGTTGTGTGAGTTGTCAGAATAGAGTTGTAAGGTTCAACTACAGCAGTGGAAACCTACAAAAAGATTGCATTTATAAATATCTATGAAATAGCTAGAACTAAGTTAAAACTAAATATCAACCCCTAAACAGTTTACTCTCAATCTTACTTCCTAAATGCATATAACAATATTTGAAATAACACTAATATCTGACAGTATGTCTACATGAAAAAATCTCCCAGTTTTGTAAAAGATTTACATTCCTTAATACATCATGTACATATAATATACATTTTGTATATAAATTTTGCAGATCAAACACCAAAAAGATTCAAAACTTGGAAAAGAAATATATGGGAAATCATTTGCTGAAAGAAAAAAAAAACAACCCCAGCATGGAGGCAAATGTAGTAAACCATTTTTGTAACTAACACTTTTCAATTTCTTGCTTGTAGTGCTGCATAATCTTACCCCTACCTAGGAATTTTTAATTTTAGAGGAAAAATCAGTTGACTGTTGTACAGTAGGTACATGCCTAAATTCAGTATTGAACTTTGATGGCTTTGGTGTAAAAGAAATACTTAAAAGTAAGTACCATGACTGTGTTTTGAACTAATATACAAGGTCACTGATGAAGGAATTTGGCCTATTTACACTTGTTATAGTCTGCACCAAAAACTTTCTCATCTACTAGTCCGGAAACTAAATATCAAAACTTGTCCCAATACGACTATATAAAATTTAAAATTTTTTCACTAGTCCGAATCAATATTTTCTAGTCTGGGGCATTGGACTAGTGGCTAACGGTGCAGACTGTTGTTGACCCAATGTGTCGCATAGGAATACTTTTTTCCTAACATTTAGTCTTACAGACTAAAGTTTATTCTCAACTAAATTTGAGACGAATTTGTTCAGAGAAGGTAATCAGTTATTATTGCCTTTCCACTGGGCATAAAAAAAGAGAAAAAATAGTATGAAAAAATGGATGTGTAAATCCTACTTAATTGCTTGTTATAATACCTGTGGAGCTGGATAAATTGCAAATTCCAGTTTTGACTTTTTTCCATAATCAACAGACAATCTCTCCATCAATAGAGAAGCAAATCCTGATCCAGTTCCGCCACCAAAGCTGTGGAAAATCAGAAACCCTTGTAGACCGGTACACTGGTCAGCCTAAAAAATTAATAAATAATAATTTATTCTGTATATTGATAATTCATGAAATAATGTAAAAATAAAGTTCATGCATCTGTTTCGAAATAGCACTGGAATTTAATCTAAAATGTGTGTTCATTATTTATTTATAACAAAGAGCATAATTCATACTATGATGTAAGCTATCTTGAAAGGCATCAGTATAACTACATGTGAAACAACCTAAAAAAGAAAACTTATAATGAATGCAATTAAGAATTGAATGCTTCTTTTTGTAACTTCATTGGGGTGTAAAAGCGTTGACTGAAGTACATTTTGTATGAAGCGCTTTATTCTAAAAATGTGCGCACAGTCAATGCTTTTACAACCCTATGAAGTTACAAAAAGAAGCATTCAATATTTATAATAAGATTTTTAGCTAGGATCACGAAAACACGATTTTTATCAATTAAGTTTTTATGGAAGGATGTACACCTCTGGGCCAAAAATTTCTAGAATTAAACTTTTTTTCTTAACCCGATTTTTGGATTTATAAAGACTAACAAAATAATTGGAGAAGAAAAAATTATATTGTGGTGCACTTCTTTTTTTGCTACGGCCCTTTGAAAATGCCCAATTTTGATGATTTTTACCTATTTTTGGGCTATAATCGTGTTTATCATATTTTGACTCTTTTTTGTGTAAAATTTACCATCCTGTCAATTTTGTATTTTTGTGATTTTTCTCAGTTTTAAGATGAAAATGCATATAATTTCAATTTTTTTGTTATAAATGATTGAAAAAATACAAATCTAAGAAATTTGAATAGACCAAAATGATATGGAATGTACATGATTCTTGTCAAATTTGAAAACTGGATTACTCAAAAACCATTCATTGTAAATACACAATTTCTTCAGAGTTATGTTTGATTATAATATTTTTAAAATTCATTATATTTTCAACTTGTATCACATGTTTTCGAAATTATTCAAGAACAAGATTGCAACGAGACTGAAAAGTCAGAAGAATACATCCTTAATCCACCGGTGCACTTTATTGTTGGACCTCGTGTCATCATGAATGATAAATTTTATTGTGTGATGCAATTGATTAAGGAATAACGCAAGATGTGCAGTTATAGCCAATCAGAATAACGTATTATAATGAAACATACATCTAATGTAATTATTGTTTTCTCTATGTCAAGAAATGAAAGAAAACACAATATGGAGACCAATGAAAACCCTGGATTACAGGTTCCTCCTGGCTTTAGATGGTCACATATATGATCATTATGGCTAGCAAACTTTTATAATTTCTTCAGCCAATCCAGCTTTAAATGACATCCATGAACATACTGGAATTTGGCAACTTTCTAAAACCAGGTTCTATCATTTCTTTTATTAAAACCAAAGTTTCTGTACCATCACAGAACTATTGAAAAAAGTGTTTCTTTAAAAAATTTGAAAATGGTCCTTTGCATAAGATATTGAACCCCTTCTCTCTTGACACTAATATAACATAGCAGAACAACATATGTTTTTCTTCTTCAAAATCCACAACTTTCAACATTTGTTAGAACCCTTTTTAAAGCAAATATGAGTAAATAAGAAGTGAATGGTAGACAATATTCAATTGTTACATACCAGTTTTCTAATCCTGTCAAGTACCAAGTCTACAATTTCTTTCCCAATGGTGTAATGGCCTCTAGCATAATTATTAGCTGCATCTTCCTTTCCAGTAATAAGTTGTTCTGGGTGGAACAATTGACGATAGGTTCCTGTACGCACCTCATCTGTTCAAATATAAACAAAATTTGGTTTCATAGTTGTAAGTGATTTGAAGGTAAAATTTAAGGCCTCTTGGAATATAGGTTTTGCATCCAACACCATAATGTGTTTTTAAACTTATATATTTTTTCCCATAGCAATGAGTCGGAATGATGAAGTCGTATATACTTATTAAAGGCAAATTGTGTTTCAAATTTTAGTGGAGAATTTCACAAGAAACCATCGCACTGAAATAATGATATTTTTTTATGATATCATAAGATTTTTTGTGAAATTATAGCACTTTATTGCTTTTTATTTGAAATTCTGACCAGTTGAACAGTTTGGATTTATATTACAAAACAAATTGCAATTTGGTCAGAATTTTGAGAAAAAAAAACAAAAAAACAAAAAAAAACTGCAACTAGTGGAGAGCAACACTATGAGTCGTCACAGGAATGAACAAGAATGTGTCCATAGTACACAGATGCCCCACTCGCACTATCATTTTCCATGATCAGTGGACGGTAAAATTAGGGTCTAATACTTTAATTTGTAATTTAAATTAGAAAGATCATATCATAGGGAACATGTGTACCAAGTTTCAAGTTGATTGGACTTCAACTTCATCGACCCAAAACTTTAACCTGAAGCAGGACTAGCAGACCAGAAAACATAATCCCCCTCTTCTATCTTAGGTGGGGCATAAAAAGAAAATTGGTTATAAACATTAAATATTTTGGTGAACTAATTACTAAAGACCAGGCCTCACGGTCATAAAACTTTCGAGCATGATTTTTGTTCTCAGACTCGAACATCAACCAATCAACTTGCTGGATTTCATGTTTCGAGCATGATTTTTGTGCTCCGAGCACTGAGCAAAGTTTTATGCCTTCAAGGCCTGGCAGTTATTTACTATTGTCATTACTAAAGAAAAATGGCATACAGGTACCTACATTTTATTCAATTGATTCAATGATATTTATTGTTTAGGTACTGTAATCTTAAACCTCTACTCCATGGACATTTTTTTTAAAAACCTGATTCGCATGATTTTTCAATAAAAAAAAATCATCAGGTTTTAAATATTATTGCATTGTGAAAATAAATACTTATTTCACCAATGAAATTCCAGTAAGATATTCGCATGAATATCCTTTCAATATCAGATACAAATTTTATCAAGTCTGATACAGATTTTTCATAGGCAAACCGTTTCAACTGAGGCACTAGACAGGCGTCATTATGGAGGAAAGGGTTAAGACTTTTTTTTTATATTATACATTATACTGTTCTTTGGATTTTTGTTTTTTTATTCATGATCACTCAATTGTAAATTGTAGTAAACTTACCGACAACAGTTGGTTCTAAATCAACAAATACAGCTCTTGGTACATGTTTGCCTGCTCCCGTTTCACTGAAGAAAGTGTTGAAGGAGTCATCACCACCACCAATGGTCTTGTCACTTGGCATCTGACCATCAGGCTGGATACCATGTTCTAGGCAGTACAATTCCCAGCAGGCATTACCAATTTGGACACCAGCTTGGCCCACATGAATGGAAATACACTCTCGCTGAAAAATGAAATTGAGAATGCACAAAACTCTAAGACTCTAATGTAAACAGATTAGCAGGGTAAAAATTCTGAAATTTCAACCTAATAATACTCAAAAAGTAGCACATGAAGGTATATTTTTTTGTTACATATTTGATTAACAGAGGTAAAAAGTCTAAATGTCTTAAATGGAAAAATTCTCACAATCAGAAATAAACTGTTGGATATGCCCTTAAATAATCTTTATCTAAAATCTTACAAATTCAACAGTTATCATTATATCTTTTGTCTAATTGAATATTGTTATATACATATGGACATTCAGTCACGGTTCTATATTTCCAAATAGTGATAAGGTGTATTGTGAATATCTTAAGTAAAGTGACAAGTGTAAGTGTAAGACATAATAGTGTCCTGTGAAAAAGTGTCCACATGGACAGTTTTTCATAGAATTTTGGTATTTAATAATGTCCATTGCCATGGAATAGTGTCCCTCAAATGGACAGATTTTTACTGCGAAAGATTGGAAATAGTGTCCACCAATAGGACAAATTTTCATATTAGTTGCTATTAAATTGTGTCCTCTAAGGGAAGTAATACAAAGGTCATTAAAAAGTTTTATTATACTTGAATTTTTATTAAAATATGAAGGTATGATGAGAAATTGATTAATATACAAATTCAAACAAACAAATAATGGATGGCAGTGAATATAGAGAAATTTAAGTTCTAAGAAATCCCCAGCAAATGGTAATGTCAATGAAAGAATAACAATAAGAAGGAATGTAAAATCAAATCTGAAGATCTTTACTTTATTTATTATGTCAGAGGAAAAGGCAATAGAAAATAAATAATGTCCATTGCCATGAAATATTAATTGTCTCCTAAGTGGACAGCATTTTACAGCAACAGTTATGAAATAGGGTCCATCTACAGTACAATTTTTTTTGTAGTGAATGTTATAAAATTGTGTCCTCCAAGGAAAATAATACTGAACAGCACCTGTTACTTAAAATGTATTTGTGTTTGAGTTATACATGTATATAATTATATTAAAAGATATAGATAGGAAGATGGTATGAGTACCAGCGAGACAACTCTATGTCAAAGTAACAATTAATTAAACTGTTAAAGTTCACAATTAAAGTTAAAATGCGTCCAGTAGCAAAGGAAATCATTAAATACTTTAATCATATAAAAAAAAAATGCAATGGACATTATGGTGGACACAATGTCCTGTGAAGAAATGTCCACCTGGACAATATTATGGTAGTGAATACTGTCCATGTTCATGGACACTTTTTCATCCTTGAGGACATATTTTTATAAGAAATTGTGTCCATGGACAGTATTTACTATGAAAATGTGTCCGGTGGACATTTTTTCATGGGAGACATTATTAAATCCTACATACAGAGTGTGGCCAGGCCATAAGTATTTGTCACTTGAAATTTTTCCCAATGATAATTATTTCTTAATAAACAGCTGCGCCATGAGCGCATGATACGCCCGACGTCTTATGTGGAAGATTTATGCCATAATCATAAATAGTTTCTGAGAAAGTTTTAACCCTTTCCTCCATTGAAATTTTTTTCTTACATGCTTGATTCACATAGGATTTTTCAATAAAAATGCTGAAAATATGCTTTAAAGTATTAATACATTGCAAAAAACAAATATTTCAATCAAATAAATTTAAGTTGGATATTCCTATGATATTCATTTTCATATTGGATACAAATTTTATTAAGTCTACTGCAGACACTTTGCAGTCAAAGCATTTCAACTGAGGTACTACACAGGCGTCATTATGGAGTAAAGGGGGTGGCGTCAAAAAGCGTCAGTATGGGGGAAAGGGTTAAGCAATAACCATTAATTGTTTTTGAGACATGGCGGGACATGTGAAACCCCCAAACCTGTTTTTTTTTTTTTACAAATATCACTAAAATAAAATTTTAAATCAAACCAAATAGTATACAGATCTTTAGATTAATATAACAAAGAAGTGTGTACAGTTTCAAGCAATAATCATAAATTGATTTTGAGATACGGCGCGACATGTTAAAAAAACCCTCCCCTTTTTGACAAAATACTCAATAACTCAAAAAGAAAATTTTGAGTCATCACAAAAAAGTATACAGATCTTTAGATTAATATAACAAAGAAGTTTGTAAAGTTTTAAGCAATAATCATAAATCGTTTTTGAGATACGGCATGACATGTAAAAACCCCCTCCCCCTTTTTTTACAAAATACTCAATAACTCAAAAGTGAAATTTTGAATCATCACCAAAAAGTATACAGATCTTTTGATTAATATAACAAAGAAGTGTGTAAAGTTTTAAGCAATAATCATAAATCGTTTTTGAGATACGGGACGACATTTAAAAAACCGACGTCTTATGTGGAAGTTTTATGCAATAATCATAAATAGTTTCTGAGAAAGTTTTAAGCAATAACCATTTATTGTTTTTGAGACACGCAGGGGTTTCATTATCTTTCATGTTGACTGGTACTTTCCACGTTTCTAGGTGGTACTTTTCAATTTATTCCATGAATATCTTATATAAAAATTTCTACATTTAGGCGGTACTTGTCAATAGCATAGGAGGGTAAAAGTACCGGGTACCGCCTCCTAATGAATGGCCTGGACACGGCAGAACATGTGAAACCCCCAACCCTGTTTTTTTTTTACAAATATCACAAATAAAATTTTGAATCAAACCAAAAAGTATACAGATCTTTAGATTAATATAACAAAAGAAGTGTGTACAGTTTCAAGCAATAATCATAAATTTTTTTTGAGATACGGCGCGACATATTAAAAAACCCTCCCCCTTTTTTTTTACAAAATACTCGATAACTCAAAAAGAAAATTTTGAGTCATCACCAAAAAGTATACAGATCTTTAGATTAATATAACAAGGAAGTGTGTAAAGTTTTAAGCAATAATCATATATGATTTTTGAGATACGGCACGACATGTCAAAACCCCCTC
The DNA here is from genome assembly GCF_965363235.1 of Mytilus galloprovincialis. NCBI lineage: Eukaryota > Metazoa > Mollusca > Bivalvia > Mytilida > Mytilidae > Mytilus > Mytilus galloprovincialis. The sequence goes on along the minus strand of NC_134839.1, from coordinate 22,184,244 downwards.
CCCCTTTTTTACAAAATACTCAATAACTCAAAAATGAAATTTTGAATCATCACCAAAAAGAATACAGATCTTTAGATTAATATAACAAAGAAGTGTGTAAAGTTTTAAGCAATAATCATAAATCGTTTTTGAGATACGGCACGACATGTAAAAAAACCCTCCTCCTTTTTTTACAAAATACTCAATAACTCAAAAATGAAATTTTGAATCATCACCAAAAAGTATACAGATATTAAGATAAATGTGTAAAGTTTTGAGCAATAATCATAAATCGTTTTTGAGATACAGCACGACATGTAAAAAACTCGACGTCTTATGTGGAAGTTTTATGCAATAATCATAAATAGTTTCTGAGAAAATTTTAAGCAATAACCATTAATTATTTTTGAGACATGGCGGGACATGTGAAACCCCCAAACCTGTTCTTTTTTTTTTTTAACAAATATCACTAAAATAAAATTTTGAATCATCACCAAAAAGTATACAGATATTAAGATTAATATAACTAAGAAGTGTGTAAAGTTTTGAGCAATAATCAAGAATCGTTTTTGAGATACGGCACGTTATGTGAAAAAAAACACACCCCTGTTTTAGTTACAAAGTGCCATAACTCGAAAAGTTTAAATCTTATTTTCACCAAAAAGTATACAGATCATTTGACCATCATAAAAAACAACTATATTAAGTTTCATGAAATTTAGATAAGTCGTTCTCAAGTTACGGTGGGATATGTTTACGCCGCACATTTGTATACCATAATACTTGACGGACGTATAAAAACTAAATTTTTCATTTCTGGTTTGTTTTAAAGCAACTTGGTACCAATAGAAGCAGAATTGTCACAGGACTGACAGGTTTATTAGTTAATATAAGCATTGGCGGATCCAGGGGGGGAGGGGGGGTTTCCAACCACCCTTTTTTTGTGCCGATCAATGCATTTGAATGGGGACATATAGTTGGAACCCCCCTTTTTTTTGGCCGATCAATGCATTTGAATGGGGACATATAGTTGGAACCCCCTTTTTAAAGTGGCTGGATCCGCCCCTGATAAGTTAATTTTATTATCCAATTTTGGGCCCTGAGGGACATAAAGATTGTAACAATTTTATACTTTTGTTGTTGGTCATTTTCATAGACATGACAGATAAACACAAATATTATTTCTGTTCAGAAATTTGCTATTTCAAACAAATTAAAACATAAAATTTTATTTTCTGTGTTCACATGAAAAGAAAAGCAACTGAAAACAAAATTATGGCCAAATAAACAAATATTCTTAAGACAAATCCAACCATAAATGCCTTAAAAATATAATTTAATATTTTTGAAAAACATGTATTTTTATATGAATGAAACCAAGGATTTGTATAGTCTTACTATACAAATCCTTGATGAAACATATAGCAAAAAAATGCAGGTGAGGTATCAATATCAGGTACTGTGAAGTCTGTATATATATATATAAACTAAAATCAGAGTGTCAGTATTTCTTGTAAATTTCAAGATAATTTTTACCCTTATTTTTTATTTTCAATTTCAGTTATAAATCTCGGGTATGTAACGACATGTAAGCAATACACTGACAGTCACTGTATGTGCACTGTATACAATGTATAATATTCACATTTTATTTTTCAAATCTCGACTCGTGCAGCAGAACTTTCTATACTAGTTAATAGAAAGTCCTTGACTCGTGTTGCCAATTGGTTAAATTTGAGCCAGTGGTTTCAGAGAAGATAACGGTAAAAGTTAACGGAGGATGGCTTCAAGCCTTGAGAAAGCTTACTTGGCCTTGTGTGCTGATGAGCTAAAAGATGGACAATTCCATGTATAAAGAAACTATATAATCTAAAAGATGTCCTACATTTTAAACATGTTGAATGAAAATACCGAGCTACATAAAAATGCCTAAAAATAAAATAAATAATAATTGACTGCAGGTTAAATATAGCAGTACGGTTTAACTTTAGTAAACAAATATTGTCAATTCAAAAATACATTACCATTTTTCTTATAGTTGATTCAAAGAATTGCCGTCAGTGCAACGTTGACTACAAATTCAAAGTGACTGACGCTCAAACGTTGGCCAGGATTTATATACAACTACGTCACCAATCGCACGTGCCACCAAGGTGAAATGACAAACTACATATAAATATAGAACAACCTGTTAACTTAATTATTTATAGTACATAGTTCTTAGCCAAATATTATCTTGAATATATTTACATGATCATGTAAGAAATTCGTCTGCTAGTTTTTCTCCGGAAAACGAAGATTGACGGAATGTGCCGACCACATGACATCAACCGGATGTAGGAAATGAAGCGCCACCATAATCAACATCGTTAATGAAAATCTGAAAATCCAGACTAAGTCAGTTTAACAGTTGATAAAAGACTTTTAAAACCCCAACTAGATTTGACAGCCAGTTGACACAATTGTTATTCCTATACATAATTAAGAAATTAGCTAAAAAAAATTATGCCTTAACTTAATTTATGAGAAAAACAAGTGTTTCTACAGTAAGCCATGTCTCAACTCTTGTTGTTATGATTCGTTTCACATTGATTTGATTTGATATCAGACAGATCTCCTGTACGGATCTCCTGTAGTTGGTGATCGCAAAACTGGTATACCAGTATTGTCCACAATACTGGTATAAAATTTTTGTACCAGTATTGTATTCCAGTATTGTACCAGTATTGTGCTTTTTTTTAAATAAACAATATAGGTAATTAATCTTTTATCAAAGGTGTCACATATATGCGTAATGAAATTAACATATGACATGACAATTTTATTAGGAATGATTGTGTTTAACTGATGATGCCATAGATGGTACACTGTGATTGTCATCAAATAAAGTTTTAAATCTTCTGATGTTTTTTTCTTAATCATTCTGTCTCAGCATTTTAACAAACTCTGTACTTTCTTCGAAGCGCTTTCTTCTATGTTTTCTTTCAGCTCTCTTTTTCCCAAGATTCATGTAGTATATTTTAGTGAATTTTATATTGACATTAATGCTGTTATAGCTTCTGTATCATCAGCATTGGTATTGTCTATTTCTTCTTCAGATGTGATTTCTGCAACCCCTCCCCCTTCCTATATTGGTATTTAGGTATTCAGTCTCTGTGGACTTTCTCTAACGCTTACTAGATTACAAGCTATTTCAGAGAGCATTTGTACAGCTCTCTTACTGTCGGAATGCTGGTCTAGTATTAGTATTTGTACCAGTAGATATACATGTATCTGCTACTAATTGTATTGTCCATGGTTCTGAATCAACTGCTTCAACCCTTAACATTCATGTAGACAAACTAGTTTATTTGATTATAGGTTCCCCTATGAAGCAACTTTTTATAATTAATGAATAATATTGATATCTTTTTTGTGAAAGAATAATAAGAAAATAAAGACAAACAAATGCATATGATCTTAGTACACAAAAAATGTATACATGTATTAAAATATCTGTCAAAATATGTGATGGCATACAAGTAAATGCTGAATTTACAGTGTTAGAGTCTAATAATTTGCTTGAATTTATTAAATTATTACTCAGATAATAATAAACTTTTAATTTATTTTATCTATATTGAATTAAATAAAATATAGAAATATGATAAAATTATTAGCAATTGTTTAAATAATAATGATGACTTTTCAGTTAATTTCAATAATCCTTTGTTTATTTGTGCAAGTATAGTAATGACTTTTAACTGGTTGTTAATTGATTTCACAATTATCCTCTATAATCTTTTTGAGTTCATTTAATCTCCCTTTGATCTTCAATATAGTCTAGTCAACAATACAATTACAATACTGGTATATCAGTAATGTACCAGTATTGCTGTTTTTTTTATAAAAAGTTACAATACTGGTACAAAATTTTTATACCAGTATTGTGGACAATACTGGTATACCAGTATTGCGATCAACTACAGGAGATCCGATGATACAAAATGATATAAATAATTAGTGATTTTTCTTCATTTCAGATGTAAGAACTGTTATTAACTACGTGCATTGAAAGAAAAAAAAAAGAAAACCACATACACTTAAGATTTTTGGATAAATTATTTGAAATATTTCATATCATGAAAGTGGGTCTCATTGGGGTCTAAAGCGTGATGTGGGATTGCCGATTTTTTGTAAGCGTGACACGTGAAAGTCAAATTATTGTGCTGTGAAAACAGGAAATGAAGTCTAACGACACGGGGAAAATACAAAAAAAATGAGAATTGCTTACGTACATATAGTCGCCATCACGTAAAATTGGCACCATGTTTTTGTCAAAATTTTCTTGAATATCGACCGCGTTTACTAAAGATCGTGTTTTTCAATTAGCGGAATCAAATATCATTCCAAAAATCATCTACTGTCCTACCTTTTATTGTGTTTGCACTGTATAATCCTGACCTTCACATAATCCAAGATTATTTTGTATGGTGGAATCCGACATTGTTATTACCGGAAGTGTTGCCGTGGAGTTCCACATGCTCTCCATTTTCTTGTGTCTCTTGGAGCTTTTCGTCATCTTTACGTAAAAAGTGCAGGAAATTGTATCATCAATGACAATGATATTACCGGAGAGTAACGAATGTTATGGAATAAGGAACCCTCATAGAAACCAAGATGGCGGTTATACAATGTAAATAATCTTGGAAAAAGTGAAGGTCAGGATTATACAGTGCAAACACAATAAAAGGTAGGACAGTAGTGGTTATTTGGACAGGATTTTACTTCTCCTAAATGAAAAACATCATCTTCAGTAGACACGGCTGATATTTAAATTTCTTTTGACAAAAAACATGGTGCCAATGTTACGTGACGGCGACTACAGTGTAAGCAGGTTACGGGAAACTGACAAAACGGTAAGCGGGATCAGAACCCCCAAATGAGACCCCCATGACATATATGTCACAATGCCTATGTTGTTATAGCTCAGTATGAACTGATAGTTTATTGTCATCGTTTACGCAGAGTCAACCAGTGTTACTCAAACATAAAAAAAAACAAAATTGGTGTATGAGACAACTTTCCACCAAAGACCCAAATAATGTGTTGAAGTTTACAACTTTAGATCACCTTGCTCACTTCAACAATAAGCTAAGTCCATATAACAATGTATAACATCAGGGCTCACACTACCAGGCTACTAGGGCGAAGAAATTACTTTCCTGTCTGTCACTTTGCTTTTCCCAACCCTTTAAAGCGAAAACAAGTCACCCTGATGTTTATGATACTCGCTTTCAGTTGCTTTCGTCATTAGACATTTTCAATTTTGACCAAGTTGATTTTAACACCAAGTTTTTTTATGGATAATTAAAGAAATTCAGACCTTAGCAATTCATTTTCATAAGAAAAGAGGTTAACATGGTTAAAGCATTGACTTTACAGTGTGTAGCAGGTTATTACTTATCACTTCATGCACCTCCGGTACAAATGTATGTATAAATGTACTTGTTACTTGTGTAGATCAATCTAACTTTCAGCTGTAAAATAAGCTTGTTACTCCATTTGAACGTGATAAAAGTTGCCTCCAGACTTACATTTTAATCCATTTATTGCGTTAAAAATGTCATATCCCTTTCCAAATAGCTTGTCAAACATCGTTTATTTTTGTAAATTTTCTTCATCCGCCATTGACCATTTACTAACTATGGATCAGAACCGGAACCAGCTATGACAGAAATTAGTATTTTTACAATAATAACTACGGAGGCATGAATGGAACAGCTGACAGTAGAATATCGATGTCAAAAGGAAACATTACGCATTAACAGACATTCCATTTTCATTTTTATTTTGGTTAGATCTAATTCACCGTTTCAGAATCTAATGCATTCTGGGTAATATTTTCAAAAGTGTACACCAAAGCGTGGTGATTGGTTTAAAACGTCCTAAACAATCGAAATTCAACCAATGAGGTGACGTTATTTTCATTTTGGGGTACAAACAATGAAATTACCCATAGTCCTTTAGATTCTGAAACGGCCAATTGATTACTGTATATAATTCCATATACATGATATAATTTATATGGATTGTTTCAAAATATAAATTTAAGTTGTTTAACTCTGAGACTTTTATACTAATATCAATATATTATGGCCCAGCTTAACTTTGTTTATCTTTTGATGAGAAACACTGAATTTCATAAACATGATAAACAAGACAGTTTTTATTTAAATTGTAATTTATATTTTATAATATCTTTACCTTTTTGTCATAAAAAAATCTTTTTAGTGCTAGATATTTAGTTGGTAGTTTCTCACAAGAACCTCAACTTAAACAACTTTGAATTTGTTACTTTAATTGTACATTTGTATACTCAGATATGAATAGAGCAATATAAAAAGAATATTATTTACATATGACCCTTTATACTAAAGTAAAATCCATACATTGTAGCGCAGCGCTCGAAGCAGCACTTCTCTTTCAAATCTCATCACTTTTCTTTATCGGTTTCAAAAAGAGAAGTCACTTTTCCCTATGATTCTGAAGTAGTGTGAACCATGTAACATAGTAAACTATGAAAGGCCTTAATAATGACAAATGTACAACGAAAAAGAAATGGGATACATGTATATAGCAACAATTTTCATATGAAATCACTGGGTTTTCAGCTTTTGTCATGGGACATGCAGGCACACACACTGTCACAGTGGTAGGATCAGACATGTTTGTTGGTGCCAAACCATCCCCCTTTTTGAGTGCAACAACAAACAAAAGTTGCTATCAGTACTGATTCAAAAGTTCTCACAGTTTATGAAAGCTATATTTTTAAAACCTTAGTACATGTGTACTGTAATTTCAACCAGTTAATGTAATAAACTATATTTTCCAAGATTTATTTAAGCTCTTTAGCATTACCTTATGCAATGCTAAACTTTATGTATCAACAGGATGTATAGCTTTATGTGTTAATACCTAGCAATCTAAGCAATGCAGTTTAAGCTATATATGTATTAAATGAAATCATGTTTACCATTGCTACATTCATGTACAAGACATACTTGTAAATAAAATAAAATATATTTTTTTTATTTCAAGAGGATAATCTAATTTGTGGTTTAGAATGAAACCAGGAAGAGCAATAAAATCACACATTTCTATAATACCAGCACATGCTTATACAAATTTTAGTCTAGAAATTTGAATGGACAAAAAAAAAGAAATATATTAGAAGAAAGACATTTTTCTTAAAACATTTCTTGCCAATACATGAATGAATAAATTAACAATGCGGTTTGAATAATTATTTTAGGTCCCGATGGGTATTAATTTGTTTACAATGTCTGTGTGACAATGGAAGACACTGTCAGTCGGAGCTCTCTAGATTCTTCTTCTACTGGTGATGAATATGTTGTGGTCAATGGGGAACCAAAGCTGAGAATAACTGGAGATATACGAGATATAAATGATGAAATCCTTGACAGAATGGCTTCATCATCAACATTAACATCAACAGATTCTTTGAATAAAGAACCAGAGAATGATTTTAATGAGCATCCTGCAATACAAAGCAGCCAATCAGTGAATGAATTGTCATCAAAGCTACAGCAAAAAAATGCAGGTACATTGTACATATTAGTGTTCTCCCTGGATTCAAATAGAAGACTACTGCACCAAAACTCAGATATTATTAAAAAGCTTTATTGAGTATTCAGAGAAACATCTTTTTGGTGCTTTGCTACGATTTCAACAAAAAAATATTTTAATGCATGAAATCTATTTCAGATTGATGTGTAAAATTTTTGATATGTAAGTCTCATTAGTCATTATACAAATCCTTGTCAGTACCAAGAAAATGTGATAAAAACTGAATTTTTGTCAATAAATCTCAAATTTTTGAGAGACAATTTTGGCTGCTAGTATTTTGACAAAAAATAATATTGTGTTATACCAAATTGATTCCCAGTGTCAATTTTTCAGTTAAAACTAACTTATTGTTAAAAAAAAATCACAAATTTTGAGAAACAAGTATTTGTGCTCTTAAGATTTTAGAAAAGAACCGACATAAAGAACTGCAAGTGAAATTTGCTATTCCACCAGTAACATTACCCCCCCCCCCCCAAAAAAAGAAGAAAAAACAACATCCTGCTGACATTGTTTGTTATGAAAATAACTACTTTACACACTTTCAAATTAATTCCTTAGACCTAGGGTCAAAATTTTCAAAAATTGATACCCGTAATTTGCAAAGCTAAAAAAATGTTGGCATTCTAATTATATGTTTGTGTGTCTAACACAAATATTTGCAAGTTTGACATGTCACTTTTGTATTTCTCTGATGTTCATATTTTCTAGCAAGGGAAAGATCAGTTTCACTTCCTGCAACCTCTCTGGAGGAAACTGACACCGTGTTCAATGGAGTTACCTACCTTGGATGTGCTCTTGTCAATGCTCCAAGGAGTGAGGTAGAAATCTACAGGAACATGGCCATATTAAATGAACAAACACAGATGGTGATACCTATCATTCTGTCCGTGCCAAATACATCGATGGGGAATATCAGGTAAATGTCAGACCTAAATTGGAAAAGAATATTGAAACTCTGGTTATATCTTAGATTTTGGAAAAATATCAAGAATTTATCAGAGCTTTTCTGGGTTCCTTCTTGATTCTGCTATGACCAATGAAAACTTACCAAAACATTGCCCAATAGTGTTGATACACCAATCAATTCCTTTGAGAAACAGAAATTATGAAGTAACAGATTTATTTGATTTCACAATAAATTCAGTTTATCACTTGTGTAAATTATTTTTACATGAACATTATGCAGTACACTCATGGATAACCATTGTTGACATTGACCCTTGAAAATCTTGTGCTTACAAATGTTATGATATTTCTTAAATCTTCAATATAAAAAAAAATAAAAGATGTTTACATGTAACCACGATTCTCATAAATACACAATGTATACAGGTCCTGAACACTATTCAACCTAAGAAAGCATCCTGATTTAGGATATTGGGCTGCAGTGTTGCTTTCCTGTCAGTCATTTATATTTTCTAGTTACTTAATGTGAAAGTTTCGTTTACGTTCAAGTTCAGAAATTTTTGTGAATTTTAATTGTTGTAAAAATTGTGTCCAGATGGGTGTGAAATAAATGAAAAGCTGAATATTGAATTAAGATAGCTTTATCTACATGTTTTATTTCTTAAAATTGCAATAAATCATCTTGCATTTTTGTAAATAATTAAACAATCACAAAAGTAAAGTGCACTTAAACTTTCCTAAATTACAATTTTGTAAATAGAACTATGATTAAGAGAATATATTGGTTTACGAGGTTTGGGCTGTTTGTGGGTGGTGTCTGTTTTCAACTTTCAAACTACATACCTAACCAGTTTTAACAAAAAATGTTCTTTAGACAGACTAATTATAGTCATAATGAATTCTTCTAGTACATGTGATTATGTGAATTCAAACCTGAAATCTTTTTTGCATTGCTTATTCATTTAAATTTAATGTAACCAGAGCTGACTCTATTTCATGTTGTTATAATGTAATTTTGTTAGTATTATGTGTCAAGTATAAATGTATGTGTAATCTGCTTTCATGAATACCACATTCGACATACTGCGCCAAAGATGGCTATTGATTTTGTTGATAAATTTTGCGCTGCATTCATATATAGGTTGATTTTTGATGCTTAAATTAATAAACAGGACTTGAGATTGGGGTTTGGCCAATAGACACTTTGTGTATGGTTCTGTCTGCATAAAGTTTGAATTATTATTCATGTTATTTAAAAAGGCCCATTTTCAGAAACTTGCACTACTTGAAGTGATTTCAAACACCTTATGGTGGACATATAGATATACATGTATTTATGTGAAAATCTTACATGAAAGTATTTCATAAGTCGAATAGGGTACAAGTATCTATGTTGTATACAGTTTATTTAACTTGAACCAATTTACTTGTCATTTTAAATTCTTAAACTATTACTTATAATTATCTGTGATGTGCCCTGGCAGGTACAAAAAAAATGTAATATTACACCATTGAATTTTTACTTCAAAAAATTTAATTAGTGTGAAAATAAGTTTTTATTTCTGAATAATCGAACAAGCTTGTTGAAAAGATATAAGGATATTTGGCACAAGTAATTTTGTTTAAACTACTATATAAGTATACTGACTGTGCAAGGGCTGTATAGCCAGTCAAGGTTGTTTTAAAAACTTCCATATTTTTTTTCGTGAACTTTCTTCAGGTGATTTCTACCATGTTAATTGTGTATTAATGTATTTTTGTTTTATCTTTGCATTGCAGACAGGATAAATTGGTTCGGTATGCATTTTATTCATTTCCCTCTCTTTATGTTTTTCTGGTGTTTTGTGCTTGTTTTACGTTTTCTTTGATTAAGTGTATTAATTTTAGTTGCTTCACTGACTTTATAGCCTTCATATCTTTTGAAGAAATAACATTATACATAATGAGTGATTGAGACTTCTTAAAAAGTAGTCGACTAATGTTAGTTAAGGATGTACTTAGGTGAGGTTTTGGAATTTGTGTCAAATGTTCGGACTCCTTGGTGTTTTTCCATACAACACAAGGTAAAATATTTTGCCCCATAACACCCATTTATTTTTTCATATACATGTAAGACTAAATAGCTCATGAAACGTCATTTACCAAAGTTTTAGAAGATTCCTGATTTTCTTTCTTTTGTTTTAAGACCCAAATAATACCAATGCAAATATAAGGTAAAAGTCTGAGTCAGCCTTTTCCCGCCATATTTTAAATCTCAAATATCTCGAAAAAGAGGTCCATGACCTATCAATATTTTTAGCTTATTTTTATCCTTAATGAATGCTTTACCCGCTTATACTATCAATTTTAAATTCTTGATTTTATAATTTTTACCTTACCTCACCTAAGTACATGTCAGTTAATTTGTTTTTTTCAATAACCATTTTGCAATCCAAATCTGAACTTTTTATTTTAATCTATTAACACATCATTTTAATTTTCAATCACATTTGCAAAAGTTGAGTTTTAATTTTAAATTGAGATCTTTTTAACTCTTTTAGTTTAAGGATGTATTTGTTTCATTTGTTTTATTCAATTATTTCACAATGTTTACATCAAATTTATAAGAATATGTAATAACACTATCAATTCAAATGACAGGGTGCGATTACTTTACTGAAATTGGAACATCCGTGTAATTTAATATTTTGATTCATGTCTGTTTTAAAGTTGAGATGTGGCAAAGTATAAACCAAAAGTGTTTTGATAAATGATGTTTTGGGGTAAAAAATGGAATTTACATATACATGTATGTGTTACACAGTTACAGAGAAAAAGACAAAGATTTGGGTCATTTTCATGAATAGTTTTTATACGACCGCAAAAATTTTAATTTTTCGTCGTATATTGCTATCAAGTTGGCGTCGTCGTCGTCCGAATACTTTTAGTTTTCGCACTCTAACTTTAGTAAAAGTGAATAGAAATCCATGAAATTTTAACACAAGGTTTATGACCACAAAAGGAAGGTTTGGATTGATTTTGGGAGTTTTGGTTCTAACAGTTTAGGAATGAGGGGCCAAAAAGGACCCAAATAAGCATTTTCTTGGTTTTCGCACAATTATTAAGTTTAAGTAAATAGAAATCTATGAAATTTTGACACAAGGTTTATGACCACAAAAGGAAGGTTGGTATTGATTTTGGGAGTTGAGGTCTGAACAGTTTAGGAATTAGGGGCCAAAAAGGGGCCCAAGTAAGCATTATTCTTGGTTTTCGCACCATAACTTTAGTTTAAGTAAATAGAAATCTATGAAATTTAAACACAAGGTTTATGACCACTAAAGGAAGGGTTTGATTTTGGGAGTTTTGGTCCCAACAGTTTAGGAATAAGGGGCCCAAAGGGTCCAAAATTGAACTTAGTTTGATTTCATCAAAAATTGAATAATTGGGGTTCTTTGATATGCCGAATCTAACTGTGTATGTAGATTCTTAATTTTTGGTCCCGTTTTCAAATTGGTCTACATTAAGGTCCAAAGGGTCCAAAATTAAACTTAGTTTGATTTTGACAAAAATTGAATCCTTGGGGTTCTTTGATATGATGAATCTAAAAATGTGCTTAGATTTTTAACTGGATTTTTGTGACAAAAATGTCGGTTATTGATTTGGGGACGACAATCAAATGTTGTCCGTGCATTAACTCATTCAACCAAAGCTTTTAAAATTTTAATATGTTATTACTGACAACTATACGAAGGTCAAGTTCAATAATGGCGATTTTTACTTTTACTGTTCAGGAGTTATGGTTCTTGAAAGATTGAAAAATGGAGTTTCCAGTCGTGTCCGTGCATTTATGCATGAACTGTTCTACCAAAACTTCCGAAATTTTGAAATTTTAATATGCTGTTAATGATGACAAAATGGAGGTCAAGTTCAATAATGACGATTTTGACTTTTACCATTCAGGAGTTATGGTTCTTGAAAGATTGAAAAATGGAGTTTCCAGTCGTGTCCGTGCATTTATGCATGAACTGTTCTTCCAAAGCTTCTGAAATTTTAATATGCTGTTACTGATGACAAAATGGAGGTCAAGTTCAATAATGACAATTTTGACTTTTTCCGTTCAGGAGTTATGGTTCTTGAAAGATTGAAAAATGGTGTTTCCCGTCGTGTCCGTGCATTTATGCATGAACTGTTCTTCCAAAGCTTCTGAAATTTTAATATGCTGTTACTGATGACAAAATGGAGGTCAAGTTCAATAATGACAATTTAACTCATTCAACCAAAGCTTTTAAAATTTTAATATGTTATTACTAACAACTATACGAAGGTCAAGTTCAATAATGGCGATTTTTACTTTTACTGTTCAGGAGTTATGGTTCTTGAAAGATTGAAAAATGGAGTTTCCAGTCGTGTCCGTGCATTTATGCATGAACTGTTCTACCAAAACTTCCGAAATTTTAATATGCTGTTAATGATGACAAAATGGAGGTCAAGTTCAATAATGACGATTTTGACTTTTACCATTCAGGAGTTTGGTTCTTGAAAGATTGAAAAATGGAGTTTCCAGTCGTGTCCGTGCATTTATGCATGAACTGTTCTTCCAAAGCTTCTGAAATTTTAATATGCTGTTACTGATGACAAAATGGAGGTCAAGTTCAATAATGACAATTTTGACTTTTTCCGTTCAGGAGTTATGGTTCTTGAAAGATTGAAAAATGGTGTTTCCCGTCGTGTCCGTGCATTTTCTCATGAACCATTCAACCAAAGCTTTTGAAATTTTAATATGTTGTTACTGATGACAAAATAGAGGTCAAGTTCAATAATGACGATTTTGACTTTTACCGTTCAGGAGTTATGGTTCTTGAAAGATCGTAAAATGGTGTTTCCATTCATGTTGTTGCATTTACTCATGAACCATTCAATCTAAGCTTTTCAAATTTTAATATGTTGATACTGATGACAAAATAGAGGTCAAATTTGATATTGACGATTTTCACTTTCACCATTCATCAGTAATGGTTCTTGTGATATTGCCAGGACACAAATAAATGTTAATAAATCTGGTTTGCTGTCGTTGTGACAGCCTCTTGTTGATTATTGGCCCAGTTTTCAAGTTGGTCCAAATCGGGTCCAAATTAAACTTTGTTTGATTTCATCAAAAATTGAATAATTGGGGTTCTTTGATATATGCCAAATCTTACTGTGTATGTAGATTCTTAATTTTTAGTCCCGTTTTCAAATTGGTCTACATTAAAGTCCAAAGGGTCCAAAATTAAACTAAGTTTGATTTTAACAAAAATTGAATTCTTGAGCTTTTTTGATATGCTGAATCTAAACATGTACTTAGATTTTTGATTATGGGCCCAGTTTTCAAGTTGGTTCAAATCAGGATCCAAAATTATTATATTAAGTATTGTGCAATAGCAAGAAATTTTCAATTGCACAGTATTCAGCAATAGCAAGAAATCTTCAATTGCACAGTATTGTGCAATAGCAAGAAATTTTCAATTGCCTAGTATTGTGCAATAGCAAGAAATCTTCAATTGCACAGTATTGTGCAATAGCAAATATTTTTCTCATTTCAGATTTCATAAATAAAAAGAAAATTTCTTCAAACATTTTTTTGAGAGGATTAATATTCAACAGCATAGTGAATTGCTCAAAGGAAAAAAAAGTATTTTAAGTTCATTAGACCACATTCATTCTGTGTCAGAAACCTATGCTGTGTCAACTATTTAATCAAAATCCAAATTGAGAGCTTAATCCAGCTTGAATGTTGTGTCCATACTTGCCCCAACCGTTCGGGGTTCAACCTCTGCGGTCGTATAAAGCTACACCCTGCGGAGCATCTGGTTGAACTTGTAAATACAGAGCTTGTGCAAGTACATACTTGCACCAACTAAATGATTTGCAGTAATTTTTGTCAATATTTTCAACTTCCATGTTGATATTTTTGTGGTACATGTGCTTTATATAAAAAAAAATGGATTTGTTTTCTTCGGACTTTAAAATCTTTGGAAAACTTAAAAGGAGTAGGTTTAGTAAGACCCCTTTTTGGCCCAAAAATATAGCAGTTTTACAAAATTGTTAAAAGGTATACTTTTAGTTATTTGTTGGATAGTAGAATGCTTCTGGTAAATTATTATTGGCTGTGTTTGATTGTACAATGCACATATAATGGGTACTAGCATCATAAAATCATGCTAAATTACTGAATCCTTCACAATTGCAATTTTAGCATTTTAATTATATTTTAGACGGTTTCGGTCTTAAATGAAAGTGGCCGCATTCATGTTCATTCTTAATATTGAAATGTAAGTTGTATTTGATGATAATACATAACATATAAAGTTTGAGGATGAACACGGATGCGGCCACTTTCTTTTTTGACAAAAACCATCTGAAAAGTGACAATTTTTGACATATTTGATAGATTTTTCATATTTAAGCTAGAATTGGCGCGTTTTTAATGAGTAAAAATCAGTCATAATCTTTTACATATACTTATTGAATCAACTAAAATAGACACTTAAGTGTTTGAAAAGTGTCTAAAATCTTTTTTCAGATGAACTTGAAATTTGAGGCCAAAATCAGCCCTTACCGGACCTACTCCTTTTGCTCAAACTTAAAAATTGTTTTTGAGGATAAATTATCTAGTTCTGTAATGTCCTTCATATTTTTTTCTGTTAAAGGGTTATAGGGTTCTCATGTTCTTATTAGTATTGAGGTTCATAATACTCCACACTTCCCACAATAAAAGTCTATAATATTCCATGAATATGTTGATTAAATATTATTCTGAATGAACACAAACACTTTGCAGCCACATTATTTACTGCACTACTCACCTTGTAGTATGTACAAACATTTTAACTTTGTAATCCATTCCAACATACATTACAGAAATGATTTAAAGTTGAAAAAATATGCTGAGAGGTTTAAATGACAATATCTTGATCAGATTAAAAAATCAGTTATGATCAGCTGATATGGAGTTATTGCCCCTGCCATCTGTAGTCATCCTAGTAAACTTTTTTAAAAATCTTTTCCCCTGAAACAATATGCACCCATGGCCAACATGGGGTGAATGATCTTTTTTTGGTATATATTATAAATATCGTGTTTTTTATTCTAATGATTAAAGATAAATCAATTCTGATGTTTTATAAATCCTTGGCAAAATATCAGTCTATATAATAATATTGGCTAAACATTTTGTGTTTTACCACTGTTGTTTGAATGATAGGTACAAGATATAATATATATTATATATATACTGCGATTTGTTTATTATAAAATGCTTCTTATGACCTTAACGACATAAAAATTGCAGGAAAGGAGAAAGGTATTTTTTTCAATATCCTCAACTTATTTCATGATGTGAAATAAACGCTTCATTTAAAAAAAAAATCAGAAGTATTTAAGAAAATGACATACTATTAACTCTATGTACTGATTACAAACTTACCTTTGGGATGTTTACACTTGTTTAATGGTATGGAGGTTGTACACCTTAAGATAAAGTTACAAAGTTATCTTTTCTTAGACACTAATGTACCCTTTTACTATTTGTATTATAGTAGATCATTAAGATCATTAGGATAAAGTCCAGATTTGTTTGGTCAGGCATACTGTAACTAAATTTAGATTCTCATGGAAGTTATATTTTGTTGATATTGAAACATTATATGAGTAAGTACTGTGACAGTCATTTATATGTTAAATAATGACTTTATTATCTTCCCATATCTTATCAACATTCAGGAATAAATTACTTGTACATATTTGGATGCAGAACGTTCACAAAGTAGTCCTGTAGTGGGTTAACTGAAAAAGAGTTTTTTTCTGAATTTTCTCCACTTTATGTTAGTATCATAGTTCAAGCTTACCTTTTAACCACTGTAAGAGATCAGCTTCAGTATGTGTGACATGAGGAGTGCAAATGAGTAATCAATTTTTTAGAAACATATTGTGGTAGTCGGTCATTAATGTTTATATTCCATTTTTGATTTTGTATATCAATGAATTTCTTATATATGGCTAATATTGACAAAAATGGATTGTGTGTCAGGTATATTCAGAGAAACTATTGTGAGTTGTGTTTTAGTGTATATTAGAATAGGAAGATGTGGTATAATTGCCAATGAGTCAACTCTCCACTGATACCAAATAACACAGAAGTTAACAACTATAGGTTACTGTATTGCTTTCAACAATGAGCAAAACCCATATCTCATAGTCAGCTATAAAAGGCTGTTTTTACTTCAATTATTTAATTAATTGTTACTGATAACACTTTGATGTTATTTGTCTATTATTTATTTTCTTATAGATAAGGTCCAGTTTGAATGTTTTAAGTTCATTTGTTTTTAAAGATATGGGGGGAAAATATGCAGTTTGAATATTTTTATTTAGGTTTGACAACTAGATATTTATGGATATCACCAATGTCTTATTTGAATGTGTAATAAAATGATTTTTTTCTTTGAAAATTATTCTATATTTTTTGTAGGTTAATTGATCCAACCAATGATTCAGAAATAGCAAACTACAAAATCCATCGTATTCTGTTCTGTGCTCGAGGGCCTAATGAAAGTAACGAAAAGAAATGTTTTGCTTTCACCTGTAGTCATGGTGATTCTGCTGACAATGCAATATTCCAGTGTCATGTGTTTAGATGTGAAATACAAGAAGCAGTGAGTATTTTCCATTGATTATATCAGCTGGTTTTAAGGATTCAGTTACAAAATATACACACCTTGTTATTTCAGTTAGAAAATTTAATACAAAAAATTAAACATCACAACTACATGATGGTACACCATATCGTTAGTATGTCAACTTTTGCTTAAGCATAGATCAATGATTTTGAAACCAATGCATTATACTATAAATCTGTCAAGGGATCCACTTATGCAAATTACAATTTTCATACATGTACTGGCAAATAAACATGAGTTATCTCTCTTTGCCAACAATTAACTTTCTTACTATACATATAATAAGATAACAAATTTACTCCTTCCCATCCTTTTGAAAAGCCAATTGTATTTGAAGTTGTATATTAAAAAAAATAAGGAGATTTTAAAAGATTGCTTGTGAAACAACTGTAATAATTTGAACAAGCAATGATGATTCTGAGTTGCACAAGCCAAAGCAAGGGTACTCCTGGACTACTTTATATAGTACATTCATGTTTACATCATGCTGTTGCTGATCAACTAATAAATATATGAAGAAATTTGATATCATTCTTTTTATTGAACATATCAATTGTATATTTTTCAGGTAGGGAAAATTTTGTATTGCTTTGCCACAACATTTAGAAAAGTTCCAAAAGAAATGAAAGAGTCCAAAATTATGTTGGATGAAGAATTTGTATCGACATTTTCTGTCTCATTAGAATTCAAAGAAGATGATGGGAAGAATAATCTTACAACTTGTCCAAAGGATAAAAATATCTTCAAATTTAGGAGTAACTATGAAAAGAAAATTGTGATCAATGTCTCACAGACAGGAGATACAGAACTTATGATAGAAAGGCAAGAATATTATAAAATCAATAAATAAGCTTGTTTGCTTTGATAGCCATTCTTAAAACTTATGTGCCTGTTTGCTTATGATTAACTGGATCTGTCTCAGGAATCATACCAGATTGAATTATTTTTATCTCGCATAAAAGAAAGTCGCAGAATGCAAGATCCAGATTACAATCCAGCAGCAGTTAAAACTATTTGTTTAAAGCTTTATATTAAAAATCGCTAGAAGGCATTAATGTTTCATACCTTGTAAATAGATTTGTGTTGTTACAAAGTTTCTGTTGGATATATATTTATTGTCCTTGACCTCATTTTCATGGTTCATTAATAAAGTTTTTGGTCTGTTTCTCAGAATATATTTTATTAGTAGCATTAGGTCATTGATTTATAGTGTATGGAATCATTGTAGTATTAACATGTCTGTCTTGAACAAAATTAAAAGAAATCTACATGTAACATCAGTACCTATGTATGATCTTGAGAGAAAGAGAGAAAAAAATGCTTTAATTAGGCCAGGATTTTTTAATTTATTGGTTTACGGATCCGCCGACCCGATTTTGGTGATTTCCAGAATAAAAATAAAATTCACTTTTCACGCTTTTTTATTCCCGCCGACCTTAACAAATGCATTATCCCTGAAAAATAATTAAAATATTTTTTTTCCTGAAATGAAATGCATTAATCACTAACAAAATTGACAACACTTTCTGGTGTGAAAAAAAACCCTTCCAGTTTACGTTTCTAAATATAGACAAATCAATTATAACTGACCTTGAAATGTCGTTTGCGCAAATAATTTTGCGGAACGAAACTTGTGTTTAAAACCAATTACACAATAAGTTCGTTTACCTTATTTGTCATCAGTCCGTAAGATGCATCATCTCATAGAAATAGACTTGTCCAAATGTGGACAGGGTGAAGGCATCAAATTAAAGAACTGAATATTAACAAATCATCAGGAATTTTCTTGTTTTTATAGGTAATAAAAAAAATGTCGTTCATTTGGATAAAAAAAACGGGAATGCAAGATAACAGATTAACCCGATATCGTTTTTCCAGTGGACGATTCTATTAGGTTTTTGACACGTGTGTTGAAACTTATTTTCGTACGACGTTTATGCATTTTTTCTTTATCAGTTTTCGTGCTTGAAGATCATTATTTACCAAGTTTTCTGGAATTGATTAAGAGCTACACGAATCTATTTTTCTTGTTTCTGAAATGATGATTTAATTACGTTTTTGTCCGTGCATCCCCTTTTTTTTACTGTAAATTACTAGACAATGTCATGCGTAGTTTATAACAGGTGAGCAATAATATTTCATCGAACTAAAATTTTAGAAATGATGGTAAAATAGCATAACAAACATATTGCTAGAAAGGTGAAATATATATTGATTTTGCATATTTTTTTGTCTTCAAAGATGATTTTTTTCTTTTTTTTTCCCCGACCGACCGACCCGACTTTTTCATGGGGAAAATCTGTAAACCAACAAATTAAAAAACCGTGGCCTTATATGTTAGTATGAAATTAGGTACTTATAAAAACATTGTTTATTTACAGATGTTTTGGTTTGCTGATATCTCCTGGAAGAAATGTTAAACATGCTGATATGCAACTGATTGAAATGGTAATGTCATAGTATTATATGTAATCTATTTTATAATTTCATATATACAGTCAACGGAACCTCCTTGTTATGAAAACTCTGAAAAGTCAAAAATATTTGTCAGTTCCATGTTAAATTCTTTCATTCAATACATTTTAAATACTAATGTGTTTAACTCAGTTGGTTCAAAATCTCAGATAACTTGAATAAATATACTTTAAATATATTATAAAAAACTTATTGACATGTTGAAGAATAAAGAGCTATAAAATTTGGAAGGAAAAGAAAAAATCGGTTAAAGGTGAAATATTGTGTCAAATATTCAAATCCCAGGTTTTTTAAAAATCAAAGTGAGGCTCCAGAATTTTTACTGAGTCATTCAATTTGTTTGTAAGATAGTATATTTGACATAATACGTTGATGATAGTATATTTGTGATAATACGTTGATGATAGTATATTTGAGATAATATGTTTGTCAGATAGTATATTTGAGATAATACGTTGATGATAGTATATTTGAGATAATATGTTGATGATTTCCCAGATAGTATATTTGAGATAATACGTTGATGATAATATATTTGAGATAATACGTTGATGATAGTATATTTGAGATAATATGTTGATGATTTGCCAGATAGTATATTTGAGATAATACGTTGATGATAGTATATTTGAGATAATATGTTGATGTTAGTATATTTGAGATAATATGTTGATGATTGGCCAGATAGTATATTTGAGATAATGTGTTGATGATTGGCCAGATAGTATATTTGAGATAATATGTTGATGATTTGCCAGATAGTATATTTGAGATAATATGTTGATGATAGTATATTTGAGATAATATGTTGATGATAGTATATTTGAGATAATATGTTGATTATTGACCAGATAGTATATTTGAGATAATATGTTGATGATAGTATATTTGAGATAATATGTTGATGATTTGCCAGATAGTATATTTGAGATAATACGTTGATGATAGTATATTTGAGATAATACGTTGATGATAGTATATTTGAGATAATATGTTGATTATTGGCCAGATAGTATATTTGAGGTAATATGTTGATGATAGTATATTTGAGATAATATGTTGATGATAGTATATTTGAGATAATATGTTGATGATTGGCCAGATAGTATATTTGAGATAATACGTTGATGATAGTATATTTGAGATAATATGTTGATGATTTGCCAGATAGTATATTTGAGATAATATGTTGATGATTGGCCAGATAGTATATTTGAGATAATGCGTTGATGATAGTATATTTGAGATAATATGTTGATGATTTGCCAGATAGTTTATTTGAGATAATATGTTGATTATTGACCAGATAGTATATTTGAGATAATATGTTGATGATAGTATATTTGAGATAATATGTTGATGATAGTATATTTGAGATAATATGTTGATGATTTGCCAGATAGTATATTTGAGATAATACGTTGATGATAGTATATTTGAGATGATACGTTGATGATAGTATATTTGAGATAATACGTTGATGATAGTATATTTGAGATAATACATTGATGATAGTATATTTGAGATAATATGTTGATGATTTGCCATATAGTATATTTGAGATAATACGTTGATGATAGTATTATTTGAGATAATATGTTGATGATTGGCCAGATAGTATATTTGAGATAATATGTTGATGATAGTATATTTGAGATAATACGTTGATGATAGTATATTTGAGATAATATGTTGACGATTGGCCTGATAGTATATTTGAGATAATACGTTGATGATTTGCCAGATAGTATATTTGAGATAATAAGTTGATGATTTGCCAGATAGTATATTTGAGATAATATGTTGATGATAAGTATAGATGATTTATGTTTATACACATGTTTACTACAAAAAGTTTGATCCAAGTCAAGACATGTAATAAATGTATGATAAATGTTTGCTAAAAAGTCTAAAATTTGACATTTAAATAATTGTAGGATCCGGAAAAATGTATACTAAATCTCCTATTTTCATTTTTAGAAATCCATGGGATATACAGATGGTAAGAATTACTTGGTATCAGGGAGTTGGGATCCAACAGAAGAATGTTTCCTAGTACTTAATACAGAGACACCTAAAGGTAAAATTTACTTCTGCTAGAATAGAGACTATTGATATACTTAAACCCATCATAAGTCATTTTTGAGGTTTGCTATCAATAATGAAATTAATTCCCTTACATCTGTATCTTTTTTGCTCTTCTTGCTTGATTGATAAATGAAAAAGAAAAAATAATACTAAACAAAACAAAAAGAAGTATTTTGCATGGAAGCTTTGTAAAACAAATAGTTGGCCCAATAAGAACTATTGTAACTAAATATTTATATGAAAAGAACACATTATACATGTTATAAGCTATGCCTCATTTACTGCCTATATGTTCTCATAGAAATTTTGCAACTTTTATAAGATATAAACTGGCCAATTGATGTATATATGATATTTTGCTATTAGTTGTTAAATTGTAATCTATAAATAAATGTAAACAAATGGACATGAATAGGGTTAAAAAGGGGTGTTATATATCTATCTATATAGAAACAACTCTGGAATGCTTTACAATTGTTAACAAGACATTTGGTTGATTTATAGCTTGATACATAATTTCTTGTGTATTGTTATTTGTATTTCATGTACTGTTTTGTGAAATAGATCATAATTTCTATAACTGGTTTCTATTATAGATACCAGAGTATTCCTGACAGTGGCTGTAGATTTAGTGATCCATGGAATCCAGGAACCAGTTAGATTTGCTATAGAAACCAAAGCAAAGATCTTCCCAATGACTGAAAGGTTTTGGAATTTTACAAAACGTCCTCATCAGGAACTTTTTCACATCAACTTAAAACAGGTAGGCTTTCTAGTTTGAAAACTTCAAGTCCCTATCAATTTAAACATAGGTGTACTCTGTAAAGCCATGGTCCCAGGTTAGTGAACATTTGAACACCTGCAAACATGTTAAACCCTGCCCAGTTCTTTATAAGGATGTCCTAATTCAAGAGTCTGTAATTCAGTGGTTTTGGTTTGTTGGTGTATATTAAATTTGTTTAAATTTATTGTTTTATGCACCAATCAGGCCATAAATTTTCTTCTTTTGAAATTCTATCACATTGTCATTTCAGTGCCTTTTATATGGGTTTTGCTCATTGTCTCTGTATAAAGTGTATTATTTCAAGAGTTAAAGTTGACTGGAGCTGTGATGTTCATAACATGATTGACAGCCCTCTGTCTGTTTTTGAAACTATCCAAACTTAAAAAAGTTGAACAAACTTATTATGCCCCACCTACGAAAGTAGAGGGGCATTATGTTTTCTGGTCTGTGCCTCCGTTCGTCCGTCCGCTTCAGGTTAAAGTTTTTGGTCAAGGTAGTTTTTGAAGAAGTTGAAGTCCAATCAACTTGAAACTTAGTACACTTGTTCCCCATGATATGATCTTTCTAATTTTAATGCCAAATTATAGTTTTGACCCCAATTTCATGGTCCACTGAACATAGAAAATGATAGTGTGAGTGGGGCATTCGTGTACTATGGACACATTCTTGTTAATTTCTGAATAATCTACGTATTTCTAACAGAAAGTGGTGTTTTTATTTTTTTTTAAAAGTTGATCTTCATAAGAATAAAAGTGTATAAACTCAGGAAGTGAAATATTTTGTTCACTTTATTTGATGAACATTAGGAATTGACATGATTTTGGTCTGTAAAATAGTAGTATCTGTTCAATAATATATATCCACTTTTCTAGTCACTTTATTTTTTATTATCAATCCTTAATCTGTAAACATCATCTTAGGTCCTTAGCGTTTCTTCATAGAAGGAAAGTCTGAAAAATACAAAATATATATTCAGTATTTTTTGCTATATGGGTGTTTCATGATGGAGTATTTTTCCGTTGGTATAATTTTTGGTTGACTAATCGCTACTTTTAAAAAACATTAATTTTTATACGACCGCAAATTTTGAAAAAATTTTCGTCGTATATTGCTATCACGTCGGCGTCGGCGTCGGCGTCGTCGTCGTCGTCGTCGTCCGAATACTTTTAGTTTTCGCACTCTAACTTTAGTAAAAGTGAATGGAAATCTATGAAATTTTAACACAAGGTTTATGACCACAAAAGGAAGGTTGGTATTGATTTTGGGAGTTTTGGTCTTAACATTTTAGGAATTAGGGGCCAAAAAGGGCCCAAATAAGCATGTTCTTGGTTTTCGCACTATAACTTTAGTTTAAGTTAATAGAAATCTATGAAATTTTGACACAAGGTTTATGACCACAAAAGAACGGTTGGGATTGATTTTGGGAGTTTTGGTCTCAACAGTTTAGGAATTAGGGGCCAAAAAAGGGCCCAAATAAGCATTATTCTTGGTTTTCGCACAATAACATTAGTTTAAGTAAATAGAAATCAATGAAATTTAAACACAATGTTAATGACTACAAAAGGAAGGTTGGTATTGATTTTGGGAGTTTAGGTCCCAACAGTTTAGGAATTAGGGGCCAAAAAGGGACCCAAATAAGCATTTTTCTTGGTTTTCGCACCATAACGTTAGTATAAGTAAATAGAAATCTATGAAATTTAAACACAAGGTTTATGACCATAAAAGAAAGGTTGGGTTTGATTTTTGGAGTTTTGGTCCCAACATAATAAGGGGCCCAAAGGGTCCAAAATCAAACTTTTGTTTGATTTCATCAAAATTGAATAATTGGGGTTCTTTGATATGCTGAATCTAACTGTCATGACTGTGTATGTAGATTCTTAACTTTTGGTCCTGTTTTCAAATTGGTCTACATTAAGGTCCAAAGGGTCCAAAATTAAACTTAGTTTGATTTTGACAAAAAATGAATCAGTTAGGTTCTTTGATATGCTGAATCTAAAAATGTACTTAGATTCTTGATTATTGGCCCAGTTTTCAAGTTGGTCCAAATCGGGGTCCAAAATTAAACTTTGTTTGATTTCATCAAAAATTGAATAAATGGGGTTCTTTGATATACCAAATCTAACTGTGTATGTAGATTCTTCATTTTTATGCCCCACCTACGATAGTAGAGGGGCATTATGTTTTCTGGTCTGTGCGTCCGTTCGTCCGTCCGTCTGTTCGTTCGTTCGTTCGTTCGTCCGTCTGTCCCGCTTCAGGTTAAAGTTTTTGGTCAAGGTAGTTTTTGATGAAGTTGAAGTCCAATCAACTTGAAACTTAGTACACATTTTCCTTATGATATGATCTTTCTAATTTTAAAGCCAAATTAAACTTTTGACCCCAATTTCACGGTTCACTGAACATAGAAAATGAAAGTGCGAGTTTCAGGTTAAAGTTTTTGGTCAAGGTAGTTTTTGATGAAGTTGAAGCCCAATCAACTTGAAACTTAGTACACATGTTCTCTATGATATTATCTTTCTACTTTTAATGCCTAATTATATTTTTTACCCAATTTCACGGTCCATTGAACATGGAAAATGATAGTGCAAGTGGGGCATCCGTGTACTTTTGACACATTCTTGTTGGTCCTGTTTTCAAATTGGTCTACACTAAAGTCCAAAGGGTCCAAAATTAAACTTAGTCTGATTTTAACAAAAATTGAAATCTTGAAGTTCTTTGATATGCTGAATCCAAAAATGTACTTAGATTTTTTATTATGGGCCCAGTTTTCAAGTTGGTCCAAATCAGGATCTAAAATTATTATATTAAGTATTGTGCAATAGCAAGTCTTTTCAATTGCACAGTATTGCGCAATGGCAAGAAATATCTAATTGCACAATATTGTGAAATATCAAATTTTTTTTTAATTAGAGTTATCTTTCTTTGTCCAGAATAGTAAGCAAGAAATATCTAATTGCAAAATATTGTGCAATAGCAAGATTTTTTTTTTAATTGGAGTTATCTTTCTTTGTCCAGAATCAACTTAAATCTTTGTTATATACAATATACAATGTATATTCACTTTTTACTACCAACTGATAAATTAAAATAATCTTTACCATTCAGTGATAACAAGCAGTTTTTTTACATCTTAATATTTTATGATGTATTTAAATGAGTAGTTATTGTTGCAAACTCCATTAGAAATTTTAATTGAGATTAGTTTTGGAATAAGGGAAAGGGGGATGTGATTAAAAAAATTGGGTTCAATTTTTCTCATTTGAAATTTCATAAATAAAAAAGAAAATTTCTTCAAACATTTTTTTGAGAGGATTAATATTCAACAGCATAGTGAATTGCTCTAAGAGAAACAAAAATTTTAAGTTCATTACAACACATTCATTCTGTGTCAGAAACCTATGCTGTGTCAACTATTTAATCACAATCCAAATTAAGAGCTGAATCCAGCTTGAATGTTGTGTCCATACTTGCCCTAACCGTTCAGGGTTCAACCTCTGCGGTCGTATAAAGCTACGCCCTGCGGAGCATCTGGTTCTATAATGGAGTGTTTAACGAACTTTACAATCCATGAGGGTCTAGCACAGTCAGCCATTAATTCTAATTGCCAATGAATACAACAATACCATTGATCAAGACATGATATATCTGCCTCTACTAAGATCTAGAATTTTATAATCAATGAACCAATTATTTGTAAACATATTATGATTGGTATCCACAATTATACAATTTTTAGTACAGCATTAAACCATACAGATCAAATATCACATACATATTTTAACAAATTTTTATATAAATCAATATTGTCGCAGGTGGTCAAGTATATTTATTTTTCTAAGAGCTATTTTAAAAAACTGAGAGTTGTTCAAAGCAAATCTGAACAATTGGTGAGTCACCTACCAATAACAACTAATGAATAAATTGTTTTTTCTAAGACTAAAATATTAATAAGTACACACCCAACAGATTTAGTGTAAAGTTGCAATAAACAGTCTGTATATAGCATGTCCTTGCACAATGCAAAAATAAAAGTATCAGCAGGATTTACAAGTATATAAACAACTTTACTCTATGAATAAAACGTGTTTGCACAGTTGTTAGCTAGTATTTGGAAATCTCATCACATCAGGCAAAGTGTGTGAGGTTATTACCAGTTATTGGTACTCTTTACTTTCATGCTTTAAAATGATTTGAAGATTTCTCTTCAAATTTTGCTTACAATGCAGTTAAAAAGAAAGAAGAAGTTTGTCGCCCAACAGAAATGTGCAAATTTTTTTGAAGCCTAGAATTGTCAAGGCTATCATCTAAATATCAATTAACAATTTTTGCCCCCCTCCCTCCCCAAAAAAAGGAGAAAAAAGAGTGGAATTAAAAGTACAGAATATGATCAATATATAAAATTATGTGTGGTGTCTTTAACATACAACTTTTATCCTAAAAATGTCATGAATATGCTCTTTTTAGCCTGAATGCTTAGAATATCTACAGAATCATTTACAAATGCTGGGTTCACACATAATTTGAATTCGATTCGCATTAACTAATTCGAATTAGTTTAATTCACATTTGAAACGTTTTATGAATTTTTCAAATTGCAATGCGTGTCCTAATTCACTTTACCATCGAAAGACGTTAACTTTGAATTCGTATTAACAAAAATACATTTCTTATGCGAATTGGATAATGTGAATTAGCCAATTAAAATCAATTGGAATTAAAAGGAAGAGTGTGTGAACGTGATGAGCGAATTAGATTTGCATTCAATTTGAATTCAATTCGAATTAAATGTATGTGTGACCAAGGCATTAGAAGTGTTTTCCTTTCTCAGCTTATGTTAAAATTGAGAAAGGAAATGGTGAATATGTCAAAGCGACAACCACCCGACCATAGAGCAAACAACAGCCGAAGGCAACCAATGGGTCTTCAATGTAACGAGAATTCCCGCACCCGTAGGTGTCCTTCAGCTGGCCCCTTTTTTATTATTAGGTTTTTTATTGTACCAAGTGTACTAGTAAGTAAAACAGACAATTTAGTAGTTGAACAATGGCTGGAAGATGAAATAAATCTATATTTGTAAGGTTTTTTGTGCAGCTTCGGAAGCCAGTACATAGTTGGGACTTTCATTGTGTTTGGTTCTGCTTGTAAAGAAGTAGCTAAAAGTTTATGTTTGTTACAGATGTCGTTTTCTGAAAATGAAGTCAGTTGGAATGTTGGTGAATTCGTGATTTCCTTTTGCAGAACCTCTATATAAAATTTACGTCAAACAATAATGATATTATTAGCAGCTTTATCAGCCGGGACAAAAACAAATTCCTTGGCTAGTTCTGTTAGTTTATTTTTGATACGCGAAATAGGGTTTTTATAGTTTTTGTTGAGGGTAAAATGTTCTTTAAAATGTTGTATTCGAATATCAACTATCTTCATTACTGAATTAATAAAAGAGTCCAAAGATTTTTTGTCAGCTTTTTCCCGTTTTACCCATTTCAAACAGTAGGCGCGGAGTGAGTCGTTGATGATATTACGACACTCATTCCAGTTAATAGTTGACGGGGGACGATATTTAGGTCCTTTACTGAGGAATGATTTTAACTCTCGGTCGCGAACGATGTTAAGGTCTCCTGTTATAACATGGGAAATTGGTCCATAGGTGTATTCTGAATTACTGCAATTACACGACATAGGTGTATTTTCAGTGATATTTACATCTTTACACAATTGGCTATAATTAAACACATATTTTCGGGTAGATTTCTTGTAAATATAACAAATGAGAGGGAGTTCAGTATTATCAAAATATCCAGGAATTTGGTCTTTAACAGAATGGTCGTTAAAAATACCGGCAATATTTACAAAATCAAAACCTTTATTGACATACTTTATTTTAATAAAATGTTTTTTATGATCTTCAGGGCGATCAATTTTTGGAAACAGTTTAGAATAACAATATGCCATTATAATTTGGACAATTTCATACTTAGGACTGTAATATGAAATTGTGTTGCAATCCTCTAAAATTTTATTTAATTTATTTATAGGTAAAGAACAAAGCTTGGTTAACAGATAATGTCTGCCGTTGTTTTTTGAAATGGAAATTAGGTCCGAAATATTTGTATGGTTGGTCCGAAATTTTCTTTGATTGCGATTTTTTCTGCGTCCATGAGAACGATTTTTACGAACAGTTTTAGAAACTATATCCAAAATGTTAACAGAATCGGTTCTTGATATATTGCCAATTCCCATGATATTATCATTAAGACCGAGAGGGTAGACTGTCTGTAATTTTTTAATCCAATTTAATTCATTTATTTTTCGTGATCGTACAAACTTGGAATGAGATTCACCAGGCTGCTTATTTACTACTTCTAAAGGTTGAACTGTTAAATATTTAATAGGATGACTGTGCTTCTTAAGATGTTGATAAATGATACTTTTGAATTTATTGGGTCTTTTAAAACGATACAGGTGTTCTTGCGTGCGTTTAGATAAATATCGCCCAGTTTCACCTACGTACTGAATACCGCATCCCGGTTTGTTTCATGTGAGTAAATAAATAATACTGTTTGTTTTTCAAGTAATATCAGTTTCAAAATTTAGAGAAAATGTGCGACCATTAAATGTGGACCTTACTGTATTGTTGGTGGAAAGACGGGGACACGTAAGTCATTTTTTGGCATAACACTTATCGATAGAAGGGTAACCACGATTTTTATTGTTACATGTTTTGAGAATTTCATCATACAGAAAACGCTATTTGATATGATTGAATTCCTCCTTGAAGAACAATGATTTGATATAAACAGTAGTGAGGAAAACTACATTTCTTTTCTAAATAGTTTATCAAATGACACTGGAAGAGAGAGAAACAATTTATGGTTTGTTTCTGTTTTAAACATTTCAATGACTGAAAAAAAACCAATATGTGGTATGTTTTTTGTTTTAAACATTTTTAAAAATTGCTGAAAAAAAAAACCAAATTGATGTTTGTAACTTCTGTGTAAATCAAATGTACTTTTATCTTTCCACTGACACAGACATGACCTTGGATTGAAACCAATACTTGTCATCTGTCATTTGAGGTTAATAGTTGTAATCATGTTTGTTTTTTGTCAATGTGATTAATTATTACAAGCTGAAAGTCGTGTTTCAAAGACAATAACATATTTTTAAAGATACTTGCATTAGAATTAAGAATGGGGAGCATATCATTATCAAGGTACCTAACTTTATCTTAAAGATGACATGTGTAGTAAACTATGGTGGGGCCAGAGATAAAACTTGGACCCTTTAATAGGTTTTAGGGATGAAACTACTGAGCATACTAAAGCTCATAATGCTAGTTGATAACTTGGATCAAGATTTTGAAATGTTATTTTTTGGTTATCATTAGTAAAACTCTTCTCTTAACAAAACACACCTGTATCCTCCACCGATCTTGTTGTAGTTTGAGATTTAACTCAAGTTTTAAGTTTTTCAACTGATCCCCTTTTGGCCCTGGTACTATTGAGGTTTGTGTTTTAAGTCAAGATTAAAGTCTAACAGCTGCAAATGATGACAACATGTTTGTTTAGGAGTGATTATTTCTTGTGCACTTAACAATTTGTTTACCCTGATATAAACATTCTAGGTATCACTTTACTTTCCTTAGCAGAAGGTCATTTATGTCTTTACTAGAATATTTTGTATGTAAGAGAAGAAGGTTTAGAAGTTACACCGGCTGTTTATCAATAAATTTGAAGTAACATGTATCTTTAAATGGAATTGCACCACACTTTATTCCATACTTGTCATAATTAATCTAAATGGTTGATAATGGGGTATTGTAATTTGGATGTATGGTCACATATAATGAAAGGCATATCAATAATATTGAGGCACTACGTCCAAGGTCAAGGTCTAGTAATGAATAGAATGAAACTAGTACAAAAAATAACTCAAGAACTATTACAAGGATTGTAGCCCTACTTAGATATATTTCACTTTAAAATATCAAAGATCATGATTCATTTTTTGACAACTTTTCTCTTGGTCAAGGTCGTGATTACTAAAAATAGATGGAAATTATGCAGAAAAAATGGTGTTTCCAGATTTGAACTCCATAACATTACATCATATAATAGCTTTACTATATGGTCACATATAATGATACCTTTTGATCTTTAAGTCCCTACATCTAAGTTCATGGTTAAAGGTACTTAAAATAGACCAACATTAGTGTTAGGAGTTTCTGGAGAACTCAAGTAGTTAAGATTAAATACCAACCAAACTTAAAAAAAGATATGTTCAAATATAATGAATGGATGATCATTATAATTTATACATTTTATGATAATTGTGTACATGCTCAAGGTCATATGAATTAATAGAAATAGATGTAAATAAGTCCTGAAAATAACTTGTTTTACATTTGTTATTTCACTGCCTTTTATAGGTGACTATGTGGTATGGCTTTTAATTATTTATGAAAGCATAACTGTGACCTACAGTCGTTAATTTCTTTTGTGGAGAGGTGTCTCATTGACATCATATCTCATCTTCTTGTTTTTATATGTAGCGTCAAATGTATTGAAAGGATATTCTATATTGTTTTTGAGATCATTGCTTACAGGTTCATGATCATAGCAACTAAAAATAAACTGATATTTTGTAAAGAAAGATGATATCTTAATAATAACCATAGATCCTATCATAGAATTGGAATTTGGAACCAAACGTTCTTTATACATTCACATATTTAGACAATTAGAGGAAATCTGTATTGCTTTTTTCAGCATTGAATCAAATGTTATCAATGAAAGTAATAAAATAATGTAAAACAAAACACTAAATAAAAGCATTGGAATTTGGTTTGAGAAAGAAGAAATAACTGACCTTGTGAATAGGTTTATAACATTGACATCTGGAACTGTTACATCGAATCTTAGCTGCATCCTTGTATGGGATCACTGCCCATCGACCTGCAAACCGACATACGATCGATGTTGGTGCCATATACCACTTTTTAACAGTTTTTAGAAAATCTACCTGCATTTCTCCACTGCTGTAAGGTTGAAAAACTAACCACAGAAACAAAAGGGAGAAATATTTCATCTTAATCTGTAGAAATACAAAGCTATTACTGAAAAGTCTTTTGATGAGAAATCTTTATATCTAACCAATCAGGTTTTATGGGACTTTTATGGATACTGAAATGAGCTACAAATTATTTCATTGTTGCCAAACATAGGCTTATGTAGGAGATTCCAATATGCAATTACAGCATTTGAATAAAGTCTGTTAATCTGACGTAATATTTCTACGAGGGTATTACCAGCCCAGTAGTCAGCACTTCGGTGTTGACATGAATATCAATTATATTGTCATTTTATAAATTTTCTGTTTACAAAACTTTGAATTTTTCGAAAAACTAAGGATTTTCTTACCCCAGGAGTAGATTACCTTAGCCATATTTGGCACAACTTTTAGGAATTATTGATCCTCAATGCTCTTCAACTTTAAATTTATTTGGCTTTTTTAACTATTTTGATCTGAGCGTCACTGATGAGTCTTATGTAGACGAAACGCGCGTCTGGCGTATAAAATTATAATCCTGGTACTTTTGATAACTATTTACACCACTGGGTCGATGCCACTGCTGGTGGACGTTTCGTCCCCGAGGGTATTACCAGCCCAGTAGTCAGCACTTCGGTGTTGACATGAATATCAATTATATTGTCATTTTATAAATTTTCTGTTTACAAAACTTTGAATTTTTCGAAAAACTAAGGATTTTCTTACCCCAGGAGTAGATTACCTTAGCCATATTTGGCACAACTTTTAGGAATTATTGATCCTCAATGCTCTTCAACTTTAAATTTATTTGGCTTTTTTAACTATTTTGATCTGAGCGTCACTGATGAGTCTTATGTAGACGAAACGCGCGTCTGGCGTATAAAATTATAATCCTGGTACTTTTGATAACTATTTACACCACTGGGTCGATGCCACTGCTGGTGGACGTTTCGTCCCCGAGGGTATTACCAGCCCAGTAGTCAGCACTTCGGTGTTGACATGAATATCAATTATATTGTCATTTTATAAATTTTCTGTTTACAAAACTTTGAATTTTTCGAAAAACTAAGGATTTTCTTACCCCAGGAGTAGATTACCTTAGCCATATTTGGCACAACTTTTAGGAATTATTGATCCTCAATGCTCTTCAACTTTAAATTTATTTGGCTTTTTTAACTATTTTGATCTGAGCGTCACTGATGAGTCTTATGTAGACGAAACGCGCGTCTGGCGTATAAAATTATAATCCTGGTACTTTTGATAACTATTTACACCACTGGGTCGATGCCACTGCTGGTGGACGTTTCGTCCCCGAGGGTATTACCAGCCCAGTAGTCAGCACTTCGGTGTTGACATGAATATCAATTATATTGTCATTTTATAAATTTTCTGTTTACAAAACTTTGAATTTTTCGAAAAACTAAGGATTTTCTTACCCCAGGAGTAGATTACCTTAGCCATATTTGGCACAACTTTTAGGAATTATTGATCCTCAATGCTCTTCAACTTTAAATTTATTTGGCTTTTTTAACTATTTTGATCTGAGCGTCACTGATGAGTCTTATGTAGACGAAACGCGCGTCTGGCGTATAAAATTATAATCCTGGTACTTTTGATAACTATTTACACCACTGGGTCGATGCCACTGCTGGTGGACGTTTCGTCCCCGAGGGTATTACCAGCCCAGTAGTCAGCACTTCGGTGTTGACATGAATATCAATTATATTGTCATTTTATAAATTTTCTGTTTACAAAACTTTGAATTTTTCGAAAAACTAAGGATTTTCTTACCCCAGGAGTAGATTACCTTAGCCATATTTGGCACAACTTTTAGGAATTATTGATCCTCAATGCTCTTCAACTTTAAATTTATTTGGCTTTTTTAACTATTTTGATCTGAGCGTCACTGATGAGTCTTATGTAGACGAAACGCGCGTCTGGCGTATAAAATTATAATCCTGGTACTTTTGATAACTATTTACACCACTGGGTCGATGCCACTGCTGGTGGACGTTTCGTCCCCGAGGGTATTACCAGCCCAGTAGTCAGCACTTCGGTGTTGACATGAATATCAATTATATTGTCATTTTATAAATTTTCTGTTTACAAAACTTTGAATTTTTCGAAAAACTAAGGATTTTCTTACCCCAGGAGTAGATTACCTTAGCCATATTTGGCACAACTTTTAGGAATTATTGATCCTCAATGCTCTTCAACTTTAAATTTATTTGGCTTTTTTAACTATTTTGATCTGAGCGTCACTGATGAGTCTTATGTAGACGAAACGCGCGTCTGGCGTATAAAATTATAATCCTGGTACTTTTGATAACTATTTACACCACTGGGTCGATGCCACTGCTGGTGGACGTTTCGTCCCCGAGGGTATTACCAGCCCAGTAGTCAGCACTTCGGTGTTGACATGAATATCAATTATATTGTCATTTTATAAATTTTCTGTTTACAAAACTTTGAATTTTTCGAAAAACTAAGGATTTTCTTACCCCAGGAGTAGATTACCTTAGCCATATTTGGCACAACTTTTAGGAATTATTGATCCTCAATGCTCTTCAACTTTAAATTTATTTGGCTTTTTTAACTATTTTGATCTGAGCGTCACTGATGAGTCTTATGTAGACGAAACGCGCGTCTGGCGTATAAAATTATAATCCTGGTACTTTTGATAACTATTTCCCTATTTAGTAATTATGGAATTATTCAGTTATTAGTTATTATCTCATCATCAGCACCCTTGTACATTGTATGTTACATATATGTCTGTATATAATGTGGTCTTGACATTTTATCCTTTTAGACTTCTTTCTTTTTTCAGTGTTCTTCCCAGATATTTCATTTAGCATCCTGGTAAACAGGGGAAATTGAAATACCATCTTGTTTCTAAAAATTATAGCATCACATCCTTTAACATTATCTATTAGAAAACCACTTCAGATAGCATCATATTTAAGATTATAGCATCACATTACCATGATGCTAAAAGGCCCTTGGGAGAACACCTTATCTTTTTTATCAGATAGTTAAGGTCTTTTTTAGACCTGATGGTGTAAAGTGATTTTACAATGCTAAATAGTTTAATGGTGACAAAAAAAGAATGCAGTGTAACTGTGTAACCTCAAATCTGTTCTTCAGTTCTATATTGAAGTTTTGTTGTATTTCAGGTTGTTTAAGTTTTCCAAAGTCTATGATCTTGCTTGGTGTTTTGCATTTATTTTTTCTTAATTTTAGTCTGATCTTTCCAATGACTAGGTGATGATCGCTGTATACATCTGCACCTCTTTTCACTTTCACATCTAATAATGATGACCTCCATTTCTTATTAATCAGTATGTGATCGATCTGGTTTTTCACTTTCCCATTTGGAGACACCCATGTGGCTTTATGTATGTTTTTATGTTCAAAGATTGTTCCCCCAATTATCAGATTGTTCATAGTACACATCTCCACTAATCTTTCACCATTGTTGTTAATTTCTCCAAGCCCATGTTTTCCCATCACTTCTTCTGAACCTATGTTAGTTGAACCTACTTTTGCATTAAAATCTCCAATGATGGTAAGTACATCATGCTTTGGTGTATCCATTATGATCTGATTTAATTTATCATAAAAAATCTCTTTCTCATTATCTGTATAATCATTTGTTGGGGCATAGCATTGGATAACGGTCATGTGTCCATAACTGGTCTTCATTCGTATTTTTATTATTCTTTCATTTATTGCTATCCATTCTACAACAGACTTGCTTGCCCTCTTACTCAATAGAATAGCTACTCCTTCCTGGTGTCTACCATCTGTACGTCCTGAATAATAAATGTCTGTACCTGAATTATGTTTAAATTTTCCTGAATCAGTCCATCTGCATTCACTAACACCCAGTATGTCAAGCTTGAATCTCTTCATTTCCTTAATTGTTTGATCAGTTCTGCTTGTTTCGTTCATAGTTCTAACATTCCAACAACCAAATTTTAACGTTTGTTTAGGAGACAGAATAGAGTTTGTCGGAGTCTTGTCGCTCGTCATAGGCTGCATTCCTGCAGAGGTTTCCATCTGTCTACACCGAACTAATTGATTTTCCCTTGTTTCTGTTTCTGTAGCATAAGTTTCTTTCCGTGGCTGAGTAGCTAGCCCAGCGCACAACCCCCTTACCAGGAGGGCCAGGGATTTATTCATCAAGGTTTCCTTCCTCTAGATGAGTCGCTAGCCAAAGCTTATGACTCCCATCTTGCCATTGGTTTTATATCGAGTTTTCCTTCTCTTAGATGAACTGCTTTAACAGAGCTATGATCTTCATCTGACCAGCTATTTACCCATAGCTGGGGCAAGGTTGATGAGTGCTAGGGCATGTCCACACGCCGGTGGGCCTACACACTGCATCTCTGGGGCCCTTGCTGCTCCGAGATCCTCTACAATAATGCCTAGGATGCTAGCTCCTAGTTACCGTGTGTTGTCGCGAGGAGGCATTGTAGAAGTCTTGAATAATGCAGAGGCTATGTACTGACAGAAAGACTTACTCACTCGGCTTTCTTTTCACCTGCAAAAGCAGGCTAGCCAGCGGTGATAGAGAACCTATGGTTCTAACCACACTAGACGCATGCACAATCCTGTGGACAAACCACCAACACACCAATATATGGTCATATTGCAGTGTGATGAATTGTTAGAGATTATTTCTGTCATTTAGCATGATAGATGTTTTTGCATTTTGAAATCATTGAAGAACTTATGAAGTAGAAGCTTTTTCTTGAAGATATGAATTGATATTGTGATGAATAGTTAGTGTGAAAAATAAAGTAATAGTTTTGTAGTCTCATAATAGGTGAAATTTAAGGAATCTATATTTGATAGCTTTTCCGTTATATCCTATATGTGGGGTTCATATATTGTCTGACATACTGATACATACTTAATTAAAGTAAAAACGTAACCAATAAAACATCCTTGTTGTATTTATTGCTTTTCTCATATTGCTTCAGTTATCATAAGGAAATTTTACAATATCTTTCCACATAACTTTCTAGAGATAATAAGATAGGCCACTAGCCACCTTTCTACCCTAACTCCATGTTCAAATGTCCATTAAAGTGGTTGATGGGTTCATTATCTCTTGTCACTTCACATGTGGGTGGGAATTAAAATACCATTTATTAAAAACTCACCTGTGTCAAGGTAATTTAAGTTGTTTACATGAGGAAGTGTTTTTAACAAATTTCATTCTCTTATGTTGTTAGATAGTTTTGGGATCTTGAAATTCTTTGTTCAATTTGTTAGAAGAGCACTATTTGCAAATGATGAGATTTAGGAAGAAATCTAGAAAGAGTAGTGACAAGGTTTGATTTTATATTTTTCTGGTATTAAAAGTAATTGTGCAGATGATTTTGACACCTGCGACCTTTTGAAATCAATGAATAAAGGTATAAATTTCATACCTACCGGTAACTTTTAATTAGAAAGGCAATCTGTAATGAAAATTAATCATCTCTAGCCTGATACAAAACTATAATATATCAATACAAATATTCCATAAAACAATTCTTTGATTTTTATTACAATGCATCTTTGAAATGCCATCTTCTGCAGAGTTTTATTTGTATTAAGAGGTAAAATCAAAAGAAATTCTGGTTCTGTAAACTCTCTGAAATGCATTACAAATGTACCTCTATTGATAGTTTGAGTATTTAGCTAACAGGTCTGTTATATTTCTTGTCAATACATGCTGACTCTGATTGACCTTACAACATTAGAAAGTATTATTTGAAATTAAGCATGAAACCTTTCTTTAAAAAGGACTGAAACAAAGAAAACATTTGATAATGGCCAGTTTAAGTGGTTCCAGGGGGAAACACTGGGGATAAACTCTTATAACATATTATCATTCTGTTCTTTGATACTAAACATGAGTTTCGATTAATCAGGTGGTTAGTTTCACAGAGTCTAGATGAAAATTGCAAAATACATGGCCAAAAATTTTACTTTATAAATGTTTATAGATTAAAGGTTACACTATTGTCCTTTAGGTCACAAATTAAGTATTTCAACCACCTATCTATTTACCTGAATCTACAAGTTCAAAAAAGGTGATCATTTATATCTAAATTAATTGCAGGTTTTAAGGATATTTGTTGTTTTAAAATTAGTATTGAGAGATATCAAACAAAAGTCACAACCTTCTGGCAGTACAAATCATTAACAATAAAATGAAATGTGCATCACATATAGGTAATACTAATCTACAGGTAGATACAGGCCAGATGTTGAATGAATCATGTTATTGTCATGTGACTTTCATAAAAATAAACAACAACAAATAGTTCCAGCTATATTACTTCTTGGACAATTTTTGGATGACAAATAGGATATAGTTTATTGAACCATTTATTTAACTGGAAAGAGTTAATGGTATAGATGAATAATTATATTTCTGATATTTGACATTTATTCATTCTGAGTAGGATGTAAGTATTGATTTTGTAAGTATATACATTCATATATTAGGAGTTAAAACTGCTGTTTCTAAGAGAGCTACATATCATATTATAAATTGGTGAATTTTTCATGGAGAGGTTTCTAGTGGATAGATTTGGAAATTGATTTCATTTGAGAAAGAGGCCTTACATTGAAATGTTATAGGATAGAACTATAAGATTAAAAAAACTTAAGTATTTAAATGAGTGTTAAGCATCTCTGTTAATGGGAATGTGAAATTAGTTAAACAAGGAAAAATCACCATTGGAGGTAAACTGTTTTATATTTCATTGATAGTATTTCATACAGTTGTTAGTGTTGTCAATTTTGTTCAAATTGTATAAATCATGGTTGATTGATTACTTTTTGGTGTTTTACAATACTTTCAGCACGCTTTGCTTTATCATGTCCAGTTTTAGTTGCTTTATCTTTCGTTTTCAATATTCTACATAAAAATATGCTAGTTCCATGTGAAATTATTTCACTTGGTCGCTTTTTAATATGATGTCTATAAACAAATTTTGACCAAGATGAATTGAGATAAAAAAAAACATGCATACATTGATTATACAAAAAGTTGAGAGAAATAGACCGGTATATATCGATGTAGATAACTGTGTCTCAGAGTTGACATATTGAATAAAACTCTTTAAATGCCCTTCCTTCTTTTGTCTTGAAAAACTTTTGTGTATTTGGCATGTCCCCTTATGAAACAAACCTAACCTGAACATTCCATTTTACTAGAAGGGAAGTTTAAGACCACATATGTTCCCATAGCTAGATACATGTAGGTTTCAAATTGCTTCAAGTTCCAAAATCTGGCACAGGATGTAAAGTTCAGCTCCAATTTCATTTTTTAATCACACGAATTTCTAAACATGAATCCAAACTAGTGACGCATCTTTTAAATCAGATAAGATTATACTTACCTTAAAATGATAATAAAGTGCGAAAATTACTATTTTTATCAATACAACAGTATTATTTAATTGAATAATTAGAGCCTTCAGAATCAATACACAGAATGTAGTTCTTATATACTTGTAAAGGTGCAGATATAATGACAAAGTTTCCAAATAAATAATGTAATAGAGGATAAATGAATTATCTCTAGTGAGATTTCTGTAGACCATATTGGTTAATCTCGTAAACCTATAATTATATTGGCCACATAGAGAAATGTTTATTTGCCAATTATAGGGTTCCTTCTGGGCACTATTCTGTTGTTTATGGCTTAGTTGTGAAGCTATTTATGGCTGTGTTGACAATGCTGGTTCCTATGATATTTCCTGTAATCACTAATGAGATAGGGAAAGTCTTCAAAACTTACAATTTTTGTCGAGCCTTCGACTTTAGTCGAAAAAGCGAGACTAAGCGATCCTACATTCCGTCGTCGTCGGCGTCGTCGTCGTCGGCGGCGTCCACAAATATTCACTCTGTGGTTAAAGTTTTTGAAATTTTAATAACTTTCTTAAACTATACTGAATTTCTACCAAACTTGGACAGAAGCTTGTTTATGATCATAAGAAAGTATCCAGAAGTAAATTTTGTAAAAATAAAATTCCATTTTTTCCGTATTTTACTTATAAATGGACTTAGTTTTTCTGCGAGGAAACATTACTTTCACTCTGTGGTTAAAGTTTTTAAAATTTTAATAACTTTCATGAACTATCCTTGATTTGTACCAAACTTGGACAGAAGCTTGTTTATGATCATAAGATAGTATCAAGAAGAAAATTTTGTAAAAATAAATTTCCACTTTTCCGTATTTTACTTATAAATGGACTTAGTTTTTCTGCGAGGAAACATTACATTCACTCTGTGGTTAAAGTTTTTAAAATTTTAATAACTTTCATAAACTATCCTTGATTTGTACCAAACTTGGACAGAAGCTTGTTTATGATCATAAGATAGTATCAAGAAGAACATTTTGTAAAAATAAATTTCCACTTTTCTGTATTTTACTTGTAAATGGACTTAGTTTTTTTGCCAGAAACAAAACATTCACTCTGTGGTTTAAGTTTTTAAAATTTTTATAATGTTCTTAAACTATCCTGGATTTCTACCAAACTTAGACAAAAGCTTGTTTCTGATCATAAGATATTATTCAGAAGTAAATTTTGTAAAAAAAAAAATCACTTTTTCCGTATTTACTTATAAATGGACATAGTTTTTCTTCCAGTTAACATTACATACAGTCTGCAGTTAAAGTTTATAAAACATTTATTAGATTCATAAACTATCCTGGATTTTTTACCAAACTTGGAAGCTTCTTTCAATCAAAAAACAGTATCGAGAGGGAAATTTTTATTGATGTTTTTCCTCATTTTTGTTGAGTCTGCGATTTACAGCAAAAGTAGGCGAGACACTGGGTTCCGTGGAACCCTTACGAATTTTTTCATAAAACTGTACTAGTTGTAAACATTGGTTTGAGTTACATACAATGACATATGCATGTATTAAAAATACTTAGATAACTTCTCTGTATAATACAGACAGTACCAACTAATGTTTGACAAAGCATATTAAATATTAGATTTATTTTTCACATTATTAGAAGAGTATTTTAAAAAGATACATGGTACTAAATCGATCATGATTTTTTTTATGATATAAACAAGGAGACCAAAAAGTCAAATTTTTAAAAAAACAAGGACTAACATGGCTATAGGTTCCTGTCTTAGAACAGGCATACAAATGTTACAGGGTTAAACATGTTTTGTGATATCTCAACTCTCTCTTATTATATACCTCTAGCCAGGCCCAATGTGAAATAAGCAAATACACTTCATGTCCACAGTAAAACTGTTTATAAAAGGAGTCAAATGTTAGAATAAGTAACAAAAGAAACTAATCAAAATGGCAATGATCATCATCAATTAACAATTGACTACTAGCAGTTATTGACATGGTAGCTCCAGACCTCAATTAACAATTGACTACTAGCAGTTATTGACATGGTAGCTCCAGACCTCAATTAACAATTGACTACTAGCAGTTATTGACATGGTAGCTCCAGACCTCAATTAAACTGCCAGTATTCTTTATCCTGTATCATCGAGAATGTTTTTCCGTTACATTTCAAAGTTTATCATATGTCATTTAGAAAAGTTTTTATGACATTTCAATGGTAATCCCCATGACATCTATAATGTAAGTCCCATTATGACTGTGTTTTCCCATATCTATTTAGTTGTTATTTCCGTATTATCCAGCAGCAGTTACACTAGGTTGCTCTATATGCTGCTACATAGGATAGCAGTAAACTGGTTTATCTGATTCATCAAACTATAGTGGTAAACTGAAAATCACTTCCCTCTTATTTTTGATATATGGTTTTGTGATGTTATATAAAATGTAAATCTTAAAAGTTTTCTAGATACTAAGTAAAATCTGTAGATGATGTTATTGATTATTTCAGTCTGATGATGGAATGTTTGATGTGGTCGGCGTAAACAGCCAAACACAAATAGATAGACAGAAAGCTGGAATGAGTTTACAGGGTCTAAACACTACCAGACAAAAGATCCCTGACGATATAACCACACCCCAGGACCCTGAGGAAGAGTCAGGTATGTACTAGCATAGACAAAAGCTGTGAGTTTGCATGGTCTGAAGTATTCCAAAACACTGCTTAACCCCTGTTAGGTATATACTTAGACAAAAATCACTCTTTATTAAGGGGACTTTGAAATTGTAGCTCTAACTTGGATGATCCAATACTAAGTCAGATCAAGTGTATACTGTAGCTTTAACTTCTGATTGAAGTTAAAGACCAGCCATTACTAAATGATTCATTGTTGTGACTAAGGAGTCTTGATATAGTAGCTTTAACTTCAAATTGTTGATTGAGTAGAGACATTTCTAAGTTAATTCAAGTGTTATGAGCAAGGGAATATTGTAGCTTTAACTTCTAATTGTAGATGGAGATGAGCCACTACTTAGTGGATATGGTTTTGTAAGTAAAGAGATCACAGATGAAGATCTGTTGCAAGCGTGGCATGAAGTTCTGAAGAAGTGGCATCAAAATTTAACACAGAAACCTAAACAAGTTCATCATTTAGTTAAGAAAGGCATTCCAGAAGCACTCCGTGGGGAAGTATGG
Source organism: Mytilus galloprovincialis (assembly GCF_965363235.1). Classification (NCBI taxonomy): domain Eukaryota; kingdom Metazoa; phylum Mollusca; class Bivalvia; order Mytilida; family Mytilidae; genus Mytilus; species Mytilus galloprovincialis. The sequence continues at coordinate 22,142,060 of NC_134839.1, read as the reverse complement.
CAACTTCTGGCTGGTTGTCATGACAACTCAGATCTCTTGGAGGCTTACAGAGTATTGATAACTAAGGTGAAATTCCAGTTTCTTGTGCTAAAGATATTACATAAATTTTCATGTAATTTACTACATGTATTAAAGCTTTATATTTGTGCCGAGAATGCACTTTAACAAAATATTTGTATGTCCCTCCATGGCTTCCAAAGATAGAAGGAAGCATTATGTATGGTCTATGTGGCCTGTCTGGAGTCCATCTGTATTGTATTAGGTTAAAGTTTTAGTTAAAGATAGTTTACCATGAAGTCAAGCTTTCATCAACTAAGACTGAACATAAAGCTTGCTATGCAAGTTCACAATGATTGTACTTAAAAACAAAATACATACCAAATTAGTGTTTTTCTTTAAGGATGTTCACTTGTCATCTTTTGGATTTTTTGTCAGATTTTCGGAATCCTCTGGTTTTATCCATTTGAATGCCTTAAAAAAAATTGCCCATTGACCCCTATTTTTCTTTTTATAAATCTTTTACATGTATAATGAGAAGCCATCTGTAAAAAGTCTTATACAATTTTAATTATTTTTAATTGGTTTTGAGAACTTAAACTTGTCAATGATAAAGCTATGAAAATTCAAGAGAGAATATTTTCCCGCCAACATTTTAATGGCTAATATCTCGAAAACAAGCACATTGACCTATACATTTTTTTTGCTCTTTTGTTCCGTTATTAATCCCCTCTTAATATAAACTAGTTAACTAGTGTTTTGAAAAGTTAATTATTTTGAAACTGAGAAGCGAACTCCCTTACTTTGGAAATGTGATAGTGTCATTTGTACATTTTGTCCTATGTCCTAAGATATATTAATATTTTAAGGATTCCCTAATGAGATATCACAGACAAATTTTGTTCACCTGATTTTAACGCGAAAAAATACATGTGAATTTCATGTTAATCAAGCTTATTCGATTATTCACGTGAAATATTTCAAGTGAATTTCACGTTTTTTAACTCAAAATTAATGTGAAATCAATGTGAAATTCACGTGATCAAAATTTGGCTGTGTATTTGAATAATGTTTAAGGATTTCCCAAATGAAGATATATTTGATTTATTTTTAAGGATTCCCCTAATGAAGATGTGATACAAAGAGATATAAATAGAACATTCCCAGCACATGATTTCTTCAAAGAAACAGGAGGACTGGGTCAAGATTCTTTATATAGAATCAGTAAGGTGAGTACTGTATAGTCTCTGTAAGTCCAACAAGAAGCTAATATTTCTCATGATTCTGTTGAACTATTTAAATAACATTTTTAAATAAAAAAGATATTTATAGATTATCTATTGTAAAAAACGAGAGGGAGTTTCTCTGCAACAATATCATAAGGGCAACAGCTAAGAAATTTCCTACAGAAAGTGAATGATGAGCTGTTTGAATGAATTATTTGAAATGAAAAGAAATTGAAATAAAGCTCTTCAATATGTACTTTATTTTGCGTTTTTAACATTTTTTTATTTGAGCTTAATAACTGTTGAGTCTTTTGTAGATGAAATGTGTTTCTGGCACAAATATAAAATTTCAATCCTGGTATCTATGATGAGTTTTTTTACCAACAGGGAGAATGCATAACATATGATAAAACCAGAAGGGTTACAAATAATTGACCACCTTTGTAAATGCATCACATATGATAAATCCAGGAGGTTTACTAATTATTTAAGAAGAGTCGAAAATGTTAGAAGCAATCTACCTCAAGTAGGGGAGATCATTCATTCATTAAAAGTTATTTGAACAGAAGAAAAGCAATAGCTTGAATTCATGACATAAGACAATAACTTTCACAAAAAAAACTATATGTTCAGATATTACCGTAGTTACTTGATATTGTATTGATAACATAATATGTTGTAATGATACCATTATATATTTCAGGCATATTCAGTGTATGATGAAGAAATAGGATATGTACAAGGCATTTCATTTGTAGCTGCTTCCTTACTGCTTCATGTAAGTAAATTAGGTTATCTAGTTGTGTATATAAAACAGGAAATAAGATTTAGAAGGTATAACTCAGATTAATGTGAATAAATTATTTGTTTTACAGGCCTATAGTTAAGAAAACCTTTTCAGCCCATTTGATAACATGTGTGATAATGCATAGAAAAAAATCAAAGGGAATAACTAAAAATAACCGTATATTTGAAATAGCAACTTTAAAATGTGATTTCCACGTATTTTCAAAAACTGAAAACAAATTAGTTAATTGCTTTGAAAAAGTACATTAACACATAATGAACAAAACACAATGTTAACAGTTGTTTTCCTTTTCTGATAATTGGTGATGGGGAAAATAGTGTACACAAAGGCAAGGTTTAGAAAATTGCTCAATAAATCTAGCAGGTCACAAAATTGTTCAAATGGACAATCCATATGATAGTGAAATTTGACCTCATTCAACATTTTATTGTAAAACTTGACCTCATTCACATTTTATTGTAACATCCACATTTTATTGTAAAACTTGACATCATCCACATTTGATTGTAAAACTTGACCTCATCCACATTTTATTGTAAAACTTGACCTCATCCACATTTTATTGTAAAACTTGACCTCATCCACATTTTATTGTAAAACTTGACCTCATCCACATTTTATTGTCAAACTTGACCTCATCCACATTTTATTGTCAAACTTGACCTTATCAAACTTGACCTCGTCCACATTTTATTGTAAAACTTGACCTCATCAAACTTGACCTCATCCACATTTTATTGTGAAACTTGACCTCATCCACATTTTATTGTAAAACTTGAACATATCCACATTTTATTGTAAAACTTGACATCATCCACATTTTATTGTAAAATTTGACCTCATCCACATTTTATTGTAAAACTTGACCTCATCCACATTTTATTGTAACATCCACATTTTATTGTAAAACATGACCTCATCCTCATCTTATTGTAACATTTATATTTTATTGTAAAACATGACCTCATCCACATTTTATTGTAAAACTTGACCTCATCCAGATTTTATTGAAACATCCACATTTTATTGTAAAACTTGACCTCATCCACATTTTATTGTAAAACTTGACCTCATCCACATTTTATTGTAAAACTTGACCTCATCCACATTTTATTGTAAAACTTGACCTCATCCACATTTTATTGTAAACTTGACCTCATCCACATTTTATTGTAAAACTTGACCTCATCCACATTTTATTGTAAAACTTTACCTGATTCCACATTTTATTGTAAAACTTTACCTTGTCCACATTTTAATGTAAAATTTGACCTCATCCACATTTTATTGTAAAACTTGACCTCATCCACATTTTATTGTAAAACTTGACCTCATCCACATTTTATTGTAAAACTTTACCTGATTCCACATTTTATTGTAAAACTTGACCTCGTCCACATTTTAATGTAAAATTTGACCTCATCCACATTTTATTGTAAAACTTGACCTCATCCACATTTTAATGTAAAACTTGACCTCACCCACATTTTATTGTAAAACTTGACCTCATCCACATTTTATTGTAAAACTTGACCTCATCCACATTTTATTGTAAAACTTGACCTCATCCACATTTTATTGTAAAACTTGACCTCATCCACATTTTATTGTACATGTAAAACTTGACCTGATTCCCCATTTTATTGTAAAACTTGCCCTTATCCCCATTTTATTATATTTATAGATGCCAGAAGAGCAGGCCTTCTCAGTGTTGATAAAGATTTGTTTTGATTATAAAGTTAGAGAGCTGTTTAAACCAGGGTTTGAAGATCTACATCTAAAGTTTTATCAGCTTGAAAGACTGATGGAGGTAAACTTGTTATGAAGATGACATAACTACTATAGTCGTTACATCAATAGGATTTTTTTAAGTTCTAAAATTTTTTCAATTTGTCATCTTTCTGGTTGGACATTGTATTTTCTTGAATAACCTGAATTTGTAATGCGATGTGCCAAAAAATTTGTATTGACGCATGGTAATATCACAACAATGTCTGTCTGAGATTTGAAGTATTTATGCCAGATTAAAAATAAAATACATTAAATTCATAGCGCCAATTTTAGCCCATGAACCTACATTTTTGCAGTATCCATATACAGTATCAACTCCTAAATATGTTATCAAATTTATTAAGCAGTTTTGTTATTTTTATTGTTCACTTCTTAAAAAATAGTACAGGTTCAAATTTAAAAAAATAACTCTGCTGTAGCTGTTTAGTGATTATTAATAAGTTATTGTAAAATACATATATCAAAACAAGATCAGAACATCTCATAAATATTGTTAAAAAAAACAATATGTCAAGGAACCCATTTTGATACATAACGATAATATCAGTGATATGCAAAACTATTGGACATTTCCATTATAATGTGTAAGGCATCAGATTGAAGTTTTGAAAGTCTGACTGAAATCCTCTCAAGTATTTAAGCTCTGTCCCACTTAAACTAGCTGTGACTTTGCAAGAAGATTATTATTTTGAAACATACATAAAAAAAATAATGTTTCATTTTGTAGGACCATATTCCTGACTTATTTGAGCATTTTACAGAGATGGGCTTAGAAATCCACATGTTTGCATCACAATGGTTCCTGACACTGTTTACTGCCAAGTTTCCTCTTCACTTAGTATTCCATATATTGGACATGTTTTTGTCAGAGGTAATATATACACCTTATTGCTGTTTGGAAATCTGAGCCGTTTACACTTTTGACGTCATACAACAATCACCCTTTCCATCAGCGTCAACATTTTAATAAACCTTTGTAATGTCTAGTAATGGCAGAAAAATTGGGATAAGGTGTAATCTATAATAACTTACATTACATCATACCTTCTTAGGAAGCATTTCTTTGTAGCATATACCAATTTTTAATTTGAACATGACATTTTCTTTTGATATAGCAATTGAAATAACACTAGATAAGTTTGAAAAAAATGAAAATAAAACTCATAACTTTGAATAAAAATCAAGAATAAATAAGAAAAGCAGTGGATATGATGATTATGATAATAACATTTTGTAATTGTATTTCCAGGGCAGCACATTTCTGATGGGTGTGGCAGTGGCATTGTTAAAGGTAAGATTTTTAGCATCAAATTAAGGAAATAAATATTGGACAGTCTTCATGTATATATCAATTTATGGCAAATACATGCAGCAATGTATAGTATTACGAGTTTTATCTTTACCTTTTTTAAAAGACTACATATTTGGACTAGTGCGCATAAATATAATATAAAAATTCTGTGAATTACGAACAAAGACATCTACAAGTGTTTCATGACATGGAATGTTGGCTCCTCATTGTTGAAATTTGAGCTTCAATCAAATATATCTGTAATTAGAAGGAACTGAACAATGTATCTGTATTTTAGACCACTTAGTGTAACTTTAATTTCAAAAGTGTAAAATTTTTGGGGAAAAAGTCTTAGAACACAGTGGTTGTATTACTGACCTTAAGTGCCAATGAAATAAATCAAATCCAGATTATTTACCTGGTGTAGTTAATGTAGTTGTCTGCCACTTACATAGAAAAAAGGACTGATAAAAAGTGTTACTAAGGAAGCTAAAAAATCTATCTATAATGGAGAGTGGGTATAAAAAAATAATGATATGATAAGATCTGTAAAATGAATATCCTTTTTATACGACCGCAAAATTTTTGCAGTCTTATATTGGTATCACGTCGTCGGCGTTGTCAGCGTGATATGAAGACGGATGGTTTCCGGATAATAACTTTAGAAGAAGTAAATAGATATCAATAAAAAAATTTTACACAATGTTTATAACCACAAAAGAAAGGTTGGGATTGATTTTGGGGGTTATGGTCCCATTGGTTTAGGAATTAGGGGTCCAAAGGGGCCCAAAACATATTTTTATCTAGTTTCAGGACAATAAGTTGTGTATAAGTATTTCAATTACTCTGAAATTTTACCACAATGTTCATACCATTAAATAGAAGGTTGGGATTCATTATTAGGGTTATGGGGCAAACAGTCTAGCAATTAAGGGCCAAAAAGGGGCCAAAAACAAGCATGTTTGAAGTTTTGGGACAATAACTTGTGTTTAACTGTATGGATCTCTCTGACATTGTACCACAAGGTTCCATTTAATGAAGGGAAGGCTTGGTGTCAGTTTGGGGTTAATATCCCTGAACATTTAGGAATAAGGGGCCAAAAAAGTGCCAAAAAGAAGCATTTGACAATAACTTTTGTTAAAGTATATGGATCTCTCTGAAATTATACTACAAGGTTTCATACTTCAAAGGAAAGACTGGAAATGAGTTTTGGGGTTCTTGCTCCATGGGGTTTGCAATAAGTGAGGGTCCAAAAAAAGGGGCCCAAATCAGCATTTTTGTAGTTTTTAGTCAATAACTTGTGTTTAAGTGTATAAATCTCTCTGAAATTATACCACAAGTTTCCATCCTACAAACAGCTTGTTACAGGGGGTAATGGATCAAATTGTTAAGCAATTAGGGGCAAAAAAGTGGTGAAACAAGAGTTTTTCTGGTTAAAGGACAATTTAGGCAATTTAAAAGCAGTGTAAGGGAGGTAATTCAATTCCAATTAAAATATATTGTTTGATTACTTGATTACCTCCCTTACACTGCTTGGAAATTATGTTAAAGGAAGTGATAATTTTCTTGAGATGTGTAGCTGTAAATTTATTTTTAGAAGTTACTGTTAATCAATATTAATTGTAAACATGACTAAGTTATTTTATATTTTAATACTTTATGATGTTTAAATGAGTAGTTATTGTTGCCAACTTGAATTGAGATTATTTTTGGAATAAGGGATTGGGGGAGGTTAAAAAAAATGGGGAGGGGTGAGGAATAAAAGCAAAAAACATTTTTTTTAAAGTTCATTAGACCACATTCATTCTGTGTCAGAAACCTTTGCTGTGTCAACTATTTTATCACAATCAAAATTCAGAGCTGTATCAAGCTTGAATGTTGTGTACATACTTGCCCCAACTGTTTAGGGTTCTACCTCTGCGGTCGTATAAAGCTGCGCCCTGCTGACCATCTGGTTAACATTGTAATCAGCAAAAATTTGAATAGTATTTTAATCTGACTAATACTTGTTGTTTTGAATCTTTTTGTAGTGTTCTAGAAAAGACTTATTAGCACTAGACTTTGAAGGTATACTGAAGTTCTTCAGAGTAAGCTTACCAAAGAAATATAGAGGAGACACCGCTGCCAAAGAATTGATTCAGGCATCCATCAATGCAAAGGTATTAAGGATGTACACCTCTGAGGAGCCAAAAATGTCTAGAATTAAACTTTTTTTCTTAACCTGATTTTTGGGTTTATAAGACTGTAACAAAATAATTGGTGAAGAAAAAATCATATGGTGGTGCACTTCTTTTTTTGCTACGGCCCTTTGAAAATGCCCAATTTTGATGATTTTTCCATTTTTCATAGAGTTTTACCTATTTTTGGGCTATTATCGTGAAAAGAATCACAGTTCCACAATTAAACTTTTTTTCATACTTTCTATAAATATGAAGTGGACCAATCTGAATAAATTTTACTTAAAAAAAACTATAGGTAGGTGTTAATATAAGAAAGTTTTATCATATTTTGATGCTTTTTTGTGTAAAATTTACCATGCTGTCAATTTTGTATTTTGTGATTTTTCTCAGTTTTAAGAACAAAATGCATATTATTTCCACTTTTTTTTTTATAAATGATTGAAAAAATATATATCTAAGAAATTTGAAAAGACTAAAAATATATGGGATATATATGATTCTTGTAAAATCATTTTTTGTATCCCTCACCCATTTTCTCAAAATTTTGGCTAAAAATACAGACTTGATTGGTCGTAAAATTTGAAAACTGGATTACTCAAAAACCATTCATTGTAAATACACAATTTTTTCACAGAGTTATGTTTGATTATAATGTTTTTAAAATTCATTGATATTTTCCACTTGTATCACATGTTTTGGAAATAATTTAAGAACGAGATTTCAACGAGACTGAACGAGACTGAAAAGTCAGAAGAATACATCCTTAAATGAATAGTTCAATAATCATAACATTGATTCTACATTTTATTATACCTTTACAGAAGTTGATACAATGGTAAAAAGATGCTTGAAATCAGCAGCATCTTACTTTGACTAAACAAACCAGAATCTTTATTTGAAAAAGATTAAATTTCTGACCCCAAAAAAAAAAAAAAATTGCAATCTCCTCTTTGATATTTGATATTTGTATACTTATAAAAATAAAAGATGTGGTATTATTGCCAATAAGACAATACTTAACTCCCAAATTTGGAAGCGAAATGCAAAAACCAGAAGTTGATGAGCATATTAGTTTTTACTATGTATAGATATACAATGCAGTTTGAATTTAAAACTCATGTCAGGAGAACAACAATTAGTTAAGGAACAAGTTTCTTACCAAAGATAGTTAAAATGTGAAATAAGTTTCTAACCAAAGACGAATAAAATTTGTTTTAGAATTGTGAATTTCATTCTTCATTCTGTAATTTGTTTTATATATAGATCTTCATTGACTTCTATTTAAAAGTACACACATAAGCAACATAATTTTACATAATTTATATATTTATAGGTAAAAACCAACAAGTTAAAGAAATATGAAAAAGAATATTTAGCAATGAAGGAGCAGTTACTACAGCAAGAAAATCCAGTGGAGAAGTTTGAGGTTTGTTTATATTTGTGTAATTCAAGTTAAATCTTTGTGTGAACAGTGATGTATTGTGTGTGATCATTTTACTTACAAACACTCAGAATGTACTGTTTCAATAAAAATGTTTATTTCAGACACATCCATTTCATATTGATTTTCATATCACTATTTACTTTGAATTAAATTGGGTACTAAATACATTTTTGTATTTCTAACTGAGGATTAGAAGAGTAGACAATTCAACGGATGTAATGAATAGCATTTTTTTATATCGTCATTGATTATTTGATAGTGTCAGATACATGTATAATTAGGAGATAACTGTATTGTATTTTAAGCATCGATGGCATCAATTGCGGATTTGATGGTCGCAAATTCAGTTTACTGGTGACGCATTAGCCAATATTGTTATCTCCATTCTAATGAAACTGACAGAAAACAACATTAAAACATGTATTTAAAATCTGTCATATGCCATCTGCGCTTGCGCATATGTCCCATAGCATCAATTGTCAATTGATGCCATGTAAGAAAGTGATGTTATCCAATCAAAATGAATGTTACAAACATTGATGCATTAGAATGTTTGATCTTCTGTAGAGAGAAAACCAGAGATTGCTGGATGCTAACATGAGGCTGGAACAAGAAAATGATGATTTAGCACATGAAATGGTGGAAAGTAAACTGAAACTAGGAAGTGAATTAGACAAGGTATACAACTGGAATTAGTATTTTTGACTTTTGTAGATCGTTGTGATTTAATCATTTACACACATAATATCAATACTAAATATTTAGTTTAGATGAAGTGGTGTTGGGTTGCCTTCTACAATAATCCTCTTTGTTTTATTCCTATTAAAGGTTTAAGCATTCCTACTGCTGGGTATTGTAAAAACAAAAGTAAGGGTATATGATGTCATCAATTGAAGTTACACATTTTATATACTGTCCCTGAAGAGGTTATCTAAAGCCATTGTTGGCTCTTTCAAATAAATTTAACATATTTTGGCACTAACTATTTTGTGACTTCCGAAAAGTGGCTTTTAAAGAGTGCCCTTGGAAACCCTTATGTAATGTGTTTCAACGCTAAATCTTTTTATTCTCAGGATGCATGTGATTTAAAGTATATATGTTCTCACTGAATAAATAAATCCATTCCAATAAGACAATTATCACTAAAATATAATTGAGTGAAGCAAATTATCTAATAATATGAGAAGATGTTTGAAAACTAAATCATGTATTGAGTCCTGTAGAAATTGGTTAAATTGTCTGTTGATATGTTAAGAAACAAAATATTTTCCATAATTTTCTTGACAATATTTGAATTATTTTCAACTTTTTTATGTGACTTTGTTATGGTACATTATGTTGACAGAAAGGTAGATAGAAAATGATATCAAGACTAATAAATATATATAACTTTGCTTTCAGAAAAATGATGTAAATGTATGACTATGTATCCTATTTGCTAGATTAATTACTCATCAACAAAAGGTGTTTACTGCTAGTTGTCTGATTTATTTCACCATTTAATGTATTAAACAGAGTAAAGAATTTAAGAGTCATTTTAAAAGTTTGGGTTGCAACATCATGCTTCATTTTAGTACATAAAATTTCTGTAGGAATGCTAGGAAAATAACATAAAAATGTGTTTTGAAAAAAATATCTTGTTTTTCAGTTTCTTAATTGATGTTTCGATTCCTTCAATCTAGTTAAATGCCTGTATTCAGAAATGTTTGTAATTTATGTTTTGGGATGTGAAGGCATTGATCACTTTATGCAAGATTTTTGTGATGATAAAATTTGTTATATTTTGAAGTTAAAGTTTCTAACTCAGAAATGCAAAATGCAAAATGAGCCATTTTGCACGGTAGGCATTGTTCATGTAAAAAAAAATTCCCAGTAGTAGCTTTGCATGAAATATGTGTTAGTTTTTATTCCATGCCAGTTTTGCACTTGATTATTTCTGGTTGAAAAATAGACCAGAATGTTTTTAAACATTCATATGTGATATAATTTATTTATCAATATACCTCTTAAAGAGTTCTTTTAAAAAAAAAAATTATAACCTTACAATGATTTATAAAATAACTAAGATATAAGCATGTATGATTATGATTAGATTAGAATTAGAAGTCCTTGATAAAATAAGAATAATGTAAAGTGAAATGTGTTATTCATATATGTATTACAAATGTACAAACCAGAGAAGTTTGGTAGGCAACACATTTATCTTTTATGAAACTAAATCATCTAAATGTGAACAAATATTTGGTTTGTGAATCAACTTTCCTGATTTGTTGACCATACACCAACTTACAGTAGTGTATCACTCTCATTAGGTCACCTATGCACAACTTTGATTCTTAGAACAAGGAACAAATTACTATATTGTGATTAAATTTCGATTACTGTGGATTTATTTATTTTGTGGGTACTAAACTTGTGGATTGAGGAAAAGTTTTTTTCCCCTGTGGTTTTGACAAGGTCTGCATGTACAAGACTATAGATAATCTGTACTTTGTTGAACATTTAAATTAGTGCTCACCTGTGCCCCCAAACTTCAACGGTATCCAAAGAATATTAATGAATCCTCACAAGTTGTGTGTGTGTATTAAAAGAACACATTTTTGTTACCGAAAATTAAAGAATACATGCATCAGTTATAACTTAAACAGTCACAGTACACATATTATGACAATATTTCAGCCAGAAATTGAGAAAGACCCATTAGAGCAGGTAAACAGTTGGATGCCAGATTGTTGAATGAACTTTATGTGTCACCATTTATAGGAAGCTTATATCTAACTTTAATACACAGTCTATCAAATATGTCTAGAACTATAGTAACTTTGCTTATATATATATACTTAAATTGTTAAAAAATTAAAAGTGTGTTTCTTATAAGTGAATGACTTTAACAATACTATACATGTATTATGCATTGCAAATTTGATATATGTCTGTAGATTTGAAAAAAAAAAACACATTTTAAATAACAAATTTATTTCCAAGACAATTAATACAGGGAATATATAATTGAAAAACAGATAGATATAAAGAGGCTGTTAATAATCAACACCTTTATGTGTTAAAATTTGTCTGTCATTGGGTATGCATGTAATTTTATCTGAAACATTTTTTTTCTGCAACTATTAACAAAGTATTGAGAATTTAGAATGACAACATTAAATGTGTAAGAGTGGACAAAGGGTTTAAGTAGTCAGACTACTGTATCGCTAGCTTGTCAACACTAGGGTTGTTAGTTAGTACAAATACGACACAATAGTGCTCAAAGACTTCTGTATCGCTAGCTTGTCAACACTAGGGTTGTTAGTTAGTACAAATACGACACAATAGTGCTCAAAGACTTCTGTATCGCTAGCTTGTCAACACTAGGGTTGTTAGTTAGTACAAATACGACACAATAGTGCTCAAAGACTACTGTATCGCTAGCTTGTCAACACTAGGGTTGTTAGTTAGTACAAATACGACACAATAGTGCTCAAAGACTACTGTATCGCTAGCTTGTCAACACTAGGGTTGTTAGTTAGTACAAATACGACACAATAGTGCTCAAAGACTTCTGTATCGCTAGCTTGTCAACACTAGGGTTGTTAGTTAGTACAAATACGACACAATAGTGCTCAAAGACTACTGTATCGCTAGCTTGTCAACACTAGGGTTGTTAGTTAGTACAAATACAACACAATAGTGCTCAAAGACTACTGTATCGCTAGCTTGTCAACACTAGGGTTGTTAGTTAGTACAAATACAACACAATAGTGCTCAAAGACTACTGTATCGCTAGCTTGTCAACACTAGGGTTGTTAGTTAGTACAAATACGACACAATAGTGCTCAAAGACTACTGTATCGCTAGCTTGTCAACACTAGGGTTGTTAGTTAGTACAAATACGACACAATAGTGCTCAAAGACTACTGTATCGCTAGCTTGTCAACACTAGGGTTGTTAGTTAGTACAAATACGACACAATAGTGCTCAAAGACTACTGTATCGCTAGCTTGTCAACACTAGGGTTGTTAGTTAGTACAAATACGACACAATAGTGCTCAAAGACTTCTGTATAGCTAGCTTGTCAACACAAGGGTTGTTAGTTAGTACAAATACGACACAATAGTGCTCAAAGACTACTGTATCGCTAGCTTGTCAACACTAGGGTTGTTAGTTAGTTCAAATACAACACAATAGTGCTCAAAGACTACTGTATCGCTAGCCTGTCAACACTAGGGTTGTTAGTTAGTACAAATACAACACAATAGTGCTCAAAGACTACTGTATCGCTAGCTTGTCAACACTAGGGTTGTTAGTTAGTACAAATATGACACAATAGTGCTCAAAGACTACTGTATCGCTAGCTTATGAACACTAGGGTTGTTAGTTAGTACAAATACGACACAATAGTGCTCAAAGACTACTGTATCGCTAGCTTGTCAACACTAGGGTTGTTAGTACAAATACGACACAATAGTGCTGAAAAGGAATTAAACACCGTCCAATCAATTGATTAAAGGGGGGGTAAAATGTTAAATGGTCTGGTCAATTGTTTTTTTTTTAGATTTGAGTTTCTTTTCACCTACAAGATGTTAAAACTTTATGAGGGCTATCCATTATCATACATATAGATTCAAGCTTTAACAAAACTGCAGTTGTTACCTGAAAACTGTTACCTTTATCATTGATGCTTTGTATTTTAAGTATAATTGCTTCTTATCATTGTGAGAGTAAACAAAAGAAAGATTTGGTTAACAAACTAATTATTATTATCTATAGTTTGTTTACCTAAAATGTGTTGTAATGACCCAGAAAACCCATTATATTCAGTCATTAATTTATAGTAGCGTTCCTACATTAAAAATATTTTGATATATGAGACTGATTTAAAATAAATTTTGGAAACACCTTTTTTGTTCAGTGCATATTTCATATGCTGTTCAACATTGAACTTTTATCTTGACTTTTGGAATGACTCCGTAGTTAAGCTCATAATTTCCTGTTCATGCCTTTTAAAATAATAGATGACAAGCAAATTTACACTTAATGCAGTGATCATGTTTTTTCTTGAGTTATATACGCACATACAACCTTTATAGATATCTCATTCTTGGGTTACATATACACTCACAAATTTCATCATCACTGAGGTTAATTCCTCATTTCCATCAAAATTATGGACAGTTGACAAATGATAAGCTTTAAACAGTCTGTTAAGTTGATGGATATTTTTACCACATATTTATTTATTAAAAGCATGTACAGTATGAGGATTGTGATCTTTACTTTTGTTACAAAATAGTGTATAAAATTACGAAAAAATTACGAATAAGGTTTCCTTTCATTAATATTTATAAAAACATGTTACTTTTATAAACTTTAAAAAAAGTTATAACCAATTAAATATAAGAAAGGGTTTGAAACAACTTAACTAAATATATGTTTAAAATTGGAATAACATTTGAAAATTAGTACAAAATGTATTGACAATGACATTTTCAGATTGTACTGAGATTAATAAATTAACTTTGACCTACTGTTAATGCTGGATGCTAATAGTACATTATTTGAATGCATTATAGTGGACAGATTTGGTTAACATCATTACATGTGTTAATATTGTATTTAACTTTCAGTATAAAGATCAATGTGAGGAACTATCTGGTGAGCTAGTCGTGACTAAAAAATTACTCAAAGATATTCAAGAGGAAAAACAGAGATTAGAAGTAGAGTCGTCACAGGTAAGGGTGACACAATATCTGGTGAGCTAGTCGTGACTAAAAAATTACTCAAAGATATTCAAAAGGAAAAACAGAGATAAGAAGTTGAGTTGTCACAGGTAAGGGTGACACAATATCTGGTGAGCTAGTCGTGACTAAAAAATTACTTAAAGATATCCAAGAGGAAAAACAGAGATTAGAAGTAGAGTCATCACAGGTAAGGGTTACACAATATCTGGTGAGCTAGTCGTGACTAAAAAATACTCAAAGATATTCGAGACGAAAAACAGAGATAAGAAGTACAGTCGTCACAGGTAAGGTTGACACAATATCTGGTGAGCTAGTCGTGACTAAAAAATACTCAAAGATATTCGAGACGAAAAACAGAGATAAGAAGTTGAGTCATCACAGGTAAGGGTGACACAATTTCTGGTGAGCTAGTCGTGACTAAAAAATAATCAAAGATATTCGAGACGAAAAAAACAGAGATAAGAAGTAGAGTTGTCACAGGTAAGGTTGACACAATATCTGGTGAGCTCGTGACTAAAAAATTCTCAAAGATATTCAAAAGGAAAAACAGAGATTAAAAGTAGAATCATCACAGGTAAGGAATGATGACATTTGAACAACATTCAAAAAGGTGTTACAAAGTTGGGACATGCAACTTATCCCTTCTGTCTAATTGTAAAAATTGCATAAGAAACATTGGATGAAGGGATGAAAATTATTCAGAAATTTATATGTTGATGTTGTATGAAGATAAATTATCCTTTGTTCAAACTGAATCTCTTAATGAAAGTTTTAACATAGTAGCAAGCTTTCCTCTGCTTATATCTTATGTTATGGAACATTTACTCTGACTTAAAACTGATCAGTCTTTGCCTATTAGTACATGCTACAATCTTTATAGAGAAAAAGCAGATACCAGTCTGTGTTGCAACCTAGTCATTAATCAAATTAAAAATCTCACTGTTTTATGACTGGTTTTAAAATTCGATTATTCTAACAATAACCTCAAACATAACCAGCATTTTATCAGAAGACCATCAATGCAGCTTTAAGACAAAATAAGAGGGGAAACATGAAAAGGAGGTGCAGATATTATTCATTTAATTTACATCAGTATTAATAAATTAAATGGAGAAAAGTTTAAAGGGAGCTATAAATTAAGATGTAGTTACATTATGTTCATATGTAAGACTTAGTTCCAAATTAAACTCAGAATAACATGAAATGTAGAGCAAATAATTATAACTAAAATCACTGAACGATATGAAGAAAATTGTATATTATTTTTTAATTCAGCATGAAGAATATATTTAATATTACACAAACTATTTTATGATCATTTGGAATTTAGGTAAAAGAAATGTGTAGAAGGGAACTGGAAAAATCTGAAGCTGATGGGAAAAGGAATGCTGTAATCATTGCAGATTATAAACAGGTAACAAAGAGTTGGAAAAGGTGAATTCCTCATATGTATAACATCAATATTATAATATTGTCAACATTAAATAATGACTATAGAAATGGCAGCATGCCCTCAAATTAACACTTGCAACAAATATATGGATAATCTAAAATTTGAAATCAGAAATGCACTCTAAATTAATACAAGCAACCAATATTTGATATCCTAAACTTTACATATTGAAAACAAACATGAATAGCTTCAAATTAAATACAGACAACTGTGGTATTATTTTGAAAATGCATTGTATAAACAGTGGTTAGAATTTTTCTATACTTTTAGTGTAAGAATGATCTTTCCAATTGATGATGCTTCAGCTAGTTTTAATTGATCACTGAACTGTTTGTTTTGAAATTGCATATCTAAGTAACATATCAAAGAGTTCGCATGAAGAAGCTCTTGTAAAAAAAAGGTGGGGGGTCAAATATGGGAAGAAAGAAGTCCTTGCTCAAATAACCAAAACTAAAATGCTAATTAAAAAACATCTTATTATAAATGTTTTTTTGAAATACAAAAAAACAAAAACAACTTTGTTGTTAATGAATCTGTATGTATTTATATCAATTTCTTGCACTCTATTCTAAAACATTGATTTATTGACAAGTTTCAATTTTGTTTTTTAGATTTGTTCTCAGTTGAGTGAAAGACTTGAAAAACAACAAACAGCAAATAAAGAAGAAATAGGAAGAATTAAGGTAAATAGTTACAATGTCATTATAGTACAATCTCAAACAAATATTCTTAGAATTCAAGAACCAATGATTTTTAACCGGATTTTTGTGACAAAAATGTCGGTTATTGATTTGGGGATGTACGGCGGGCGGCCGGGCGGCAATCAAATGTTGTCCGTGCATTAACTCATGAACTGTTCTACCAAAGCTTTTAAAATTTTAATATGTTATTACTGACAACTATACGAAGGTCAAGTTCAATAATGGTGATTTTGACTTTTACCATTCAGGAGTTATGGTTCTTGAAAGATTGAAAAATGGAGTTTCCAGTCGTGTCCGTGCATTTATGCATGAACTGTTCTACCGAAGCTTCTGAAATTTTAATATGCTGTTACTGATGACAAAATGGAGGTCAAGTTCAATAATGACGATTTTGACTTTTACCGTTCAGGAGTTATGGTTCTTGAAAGATTGTAAATGGTGTTTCCCGTCGTGTCCGTGCATTTTCTCATGAACCATTCAACCAAAGCTTTTGAAATTTTAATATGTTGTTACTGATGACAAAATAGAGGTCAAGTTCAAAAATGACGATTTTGACTTTTACCGTTCAGGAGTTATGGTTCTTGAAAGATCGTAAAATGGCGTTTCCATTCACGTTGTTGCATTTACTCATGAACCATTCAATCTAAGCTTTTCAAATTTTAATATGTTGATACTGATGACAAAATGGAGGTCAAATTTGATATTGACGATTTTCACTATCACCATTCATTAGTAATGGTTCTTGTGATATTACCAGGACACAAATAAATGTTAATAAATCCGGTTTGCTGTCGTTGTGACAGCCTCTTGTTCAATATTACATACATTTTTTGCAAACAGTGTGTTGTTGGGTTGTTTTAATCTTTGATGTCTATATCATATCTCTATGTGTTTACCTTGTGTGCAGCTTACAGAAGCCTGTTGATATATAAAATTACTGAAAATGAAAATTTGTAATGCATTCAAATGAAATATTTTTTGTATTGTTATTTTAGTATATATCAATGAAATATAAAATGCAAAATATTTTATCAAATGATTTATAGCATTTTCATGTTGATAACATTTTAGATTGCTAGTATCTTCCATCAGTATCACGCAGAACAACAGTTATCTTTCACAATCAGTTACAATTACAGTTTACACATATTTGTGTCACCTGTTCAGTAAGATGGCAGGAGGGCCAGACATAACGACTTATAGAGGCTTGCGGGTACAAAAATTTCGGCAAAAATTAAACATTTAATTTTTTCATTACAAATTTTAATTTATCACACTATTAGTTATAACTTTGTGATATGGTACAAAAATCAACCCCAAAAAATCGATTTGGTTTGGCCCCAGATAACTTTTGAAATGTTTATACGATTGAAATAGCTCTAAATGATCTCCCTTTGGTGCAAAAATGCCATATTTTGGCATTAAGATTGGAATATCTTTTTTAACTCATTGGTGACCTATATTTTTTATTATTGTTTTCAAATAAGCTGTACATAAACTAAATAATTGTAAAATTTAAGCGATTTCTGTAATTTAGTTCTTTTTTTATTTCGATATTACCTCTATTTCTTCTATTAGTTCAACAGAAAAAAAGGACATTAACAAAAAATGTATGCTTCTTTCAAAGGCAGATTGTGAGCTTAAATGAACGGTGACCCCATTTTTTTATTTCATTTATCTACTAAGTATATGATAAAGTTCATTTATAGAAAAATATAGCAAAATCCTATATTAAAAAAATTATTGATTTGTACCCGTGAGCCCCTTAAGAATTAATTTATTGTCTGCATATCCTCACTATTTAGGTTCTATCTGTTAATTTTTATACGCCCGTCAAAATTTTGACGGGACGTATTATGGTATACAAATGTCCGGTGTCCGTCCGTCTGTCCGGCGTAAACATGTTGCACCGTAACTTGAGAACGACTTATCCAAATTTCATGAAACTTAATATAGTTGTTTCTAATGATGGTCAAATGATCTGTATACTTTTTGGTGAAAATAAGATTTAAACTTTTTGAGTTACGGCACTTTGTAACTAAAACAGGGGTGTGTTTTTTTTCACATGTCGCACCGTATCTCAAAAACGTTTCTTGATTATTGCTTAAAACTTTACACACTTCTTTGTTATATTAATCTTAATATCTGTATACTTTTTGGTGATGATTCAAAATTTCATTTTTGAGTTATTGAGTATTTTGTAAAAAAGGGGGAGGGGTTTTTTACATGTCGTGCCATATCTCAAAAACGATTTATGATTATTGCTTAAAACTTTACACACTTCTTTGTTATATTAATCTAAAGATCTGTATACTTTTTGGTGATGACTCAAAATTTTATTTTTGAGTTATTGAGTATTTTGTAAAAAAGGGGAGGGTTTTTTTTACATGTCGTGCCGTATCTCAAAAACAATTTATGATTATTGCTTGAAACTGTACACACTTCTTTGTTATACTAATTTGAAGATCTGTATACTTTTTTGGTTTGATTCAAAATTTAATTTTAGTGATATTTGTAAAAAAAAAAAAAAAACAGGGGGGGGGGGGGGTTTCACATGTCCCTCCGTGTCTCAAAAACAATAAATGGTTATTGCTTAAAACTTCCTCAGAAACTATTTATGATTATTGCATAAAACTTCCACACAAGACGTCGGGCGTATCATGCGCTCATGGCGCAGCTGTTTATTTTATATCAATAACTTTTGAAACATTCAAAGAATTTCATGAAACTTTTACAGAAGCATCTTCATGATCAAGGATAGTATTTGGAGGAAATTTAAAAAAAAACTGTTTTTCAATTTCTTGTATTTAATGATAACATAATCATTAGAGCCTTAGAAAAGTGTTTTGAATAAGGTTAATGAGATGTGGTATGATTGCAAATGAGACACCTCTCCTCCACCAAAGACCAAATGACATAAGATTTAACAACTAAACGTCAATGTAATGCTGGAAATTTTTAAAACTATTTGAAATATGAGAATTTTAATGATACATTTCTTTAGTTGAGCTTCTTTATATTATTTTAGGGACAAGTTAAGTCCTGTGACAATTGTTCAAAGATGTTTAAAGATGATGGAAAAATACAACTTCCTGAACCAAAGATTGATCCTGATTCTCTGAACCCCAAATATCTAGACCTCCATGCACAGATTAGAGAGCTTGAACTGGAACTAGCTCAAACAAAACTAGCTTTAGTAGAAAGTGAATGTAAAACACAAGACTTAACACATCAATTAAACTCTACTATAACTGAATTACAATCTTCTAAAAACACTTGGTTCCAAAAGACTATCAACTCTCTTAAGGAGGTGACAAATCATAACACAAAGAAGGATCCTAAAGACTAGTGTTCAGGAGTTACAATCATTTAAAAAACACTTGGGTTCAAATGACTATCAACTCTTTAAAAGAGGGGACAAATCGTGCAAGAAAGGACATACAGATTACTGTCGTGAATAACAATAATTTTTAAATACTTGTTGACAAAAAGACTATAGACTCTTTAAAGGATATAATCATATAAGGAACGAATGAAACGAATAGTTAGAACGTAACAACTAGTTACAAGTTTTTATTTTGAAAAAGAAAAATGGAAGGATATGTTTCAGTTTTTTGTTTGTGGATGAAAGATTTTGTATTTATGAGTATAAATTATATCAGAGCAACAGTGGATGTAGAATGTTTGTTTTTATAGATTTGTTTAAGTTTTGTTTTTGTTTTGAATGTAAGGCTGTGAAACTATTATAGCTGTTGAGGGATTTCAGATGTATTTATTTTGTAAGTGTGAGCTGAGTATTTAACATTATTGCTGATTATCAAATGTTCCAATTGAAGAAGTAAAACCATACACACAAACAAAGTGGAAAAAATAATACTGGCCTTACTGTCAATGGAATAGTAAGGGATGTTAACATTCAGACAATTTTTTATTTGTTATCAACTTGTTTTTTTAACAAGCTAATCTGACATTTATATTGTCTGTTCCAAATTGAAAAATTAAAATTGGGAGGACATTTATGAAAGACATGGGCTTTTGTATTTATATCCTGTCACTTCATATAGACCTAGAGCTTAACTTATAAAGCCTCTAATGTCAAGGTACCAAATTTGCACCTATTTTGACAGTTTTCTCACATCCATTTATTTAAGAATTAGACAAAAGTTTCTGTTTTGGATTTATTTTGTAGATGTATCCTTAGTTACTACATATTTTTATTTTTAATTTTGTATCTATATTGATCATAGAAAATGGATTTGATCCTACTTCCAAACGGTCTAAGATTCTGTATTGAGGAGTAGATTTTACTTTTTTCAGTAGAGCCTTTTATGCTTAATGGGTGGAAATTGGATACTCGTGCAATTTTGGTACTTAAACCTGAAAGTCATTTTTGTAGAAAGCTTAAAAGTATAATCTGATTTTAGTTGGTCCAAGTGTTAAGATTGATCTTGCTTTAAAATTGAGAATGGAAATTGGGAATGTGCCAAAGAGACAAAAACCTGACCATAGAAAAAAACAACAGCAGAAGGTCACCAACAGGTCTTCAATGTAGCGAGAAATTCCCGCACCCGGAGGCGTCCTTCAACTTTAATTTGTTTGTGAAGAATAACTGAAATTGTAATGACTGTGGAAGAGGATACCAAAGACATAAAGATTTTATAACCCTTCTCAATTTATTACCTCTAGAAGTCCTTGCAGATTAACTACTGCTTATGCATTGTTTATTTTGAGGGCATTGAACATTTTTTATTTGAATGTTTTTCTTTTCTTTAATTTGTATAAAGATATTTAAGGATGACAGGGTTGATTTACAATGTTGAATGCATTTAACATAAAAGAACAGTTTAATTGGTTATAACTTATGTTTTATTTTCTGATCTTATTTAAATATATTTATGATATGGCCATGGTCAACTTTTCAAAATGACTGTTTCAAGGGAATAATTTTAGGACTGTTGGATGGCTATTAAACTGTTGACAACATGTATTAATCTGATTGGTTTATTACCTCATTTCCTCAATTCTGTGTGCATGGAAATCATATTATATTATTTGGGTTTTTTTCT
Organism: Mytilus galloprovincialis; assembly: GCF_965363235.1. Classification (NCBI taxonomy): domain Eukaryota; kingdom Metazoa; phylum Mollusca; class Bivalvia; order Mytilida; family Mytilidae; genus Mytilus; species Mytilus galloprovincialis. The sequence goes on along the minus strand of NC_134839.1, from coordinate 22,120,368 downwards.
GATAAAAAGTAAAATGAATCAGATACTGCTGTTTTCTTTGCTTTGATGACTTTATCTGTTTCCCTTTACTCCTGGCTTCAGGTAACAGTTTGCTGTTTTAGTTTAACAGTGACTAGAAAGTATGTTAATTATCCAGTTTCTTCATACCTCCCTCATCCATTTTAAAGGAATACCCCTCATTAATTGTTAACAAGTTTGTTATGCACATGGTCAAGTTTTGTATGTAAGAAGCAAACAACTGTATAAGTTTGTGATAAGTGGTCAATTTTTAACTCTAGTCATTTTATATCACAATGGAGTGATACATGTTGTATATAGTTTTGTTATACAAATCATTTGGCATAATTTTGTGATATATTTCAATTTCATACAGAATTATTTATTCCATCCATTTGGCATTTTAATCATTTAAGACACATTTTACCCACCTAACCAAGTCTTAGCATTTTAATGAGGTATTACTTACATGGGCCTTTTTTAAGTATTGCCAAGTTTTGTTATTATATTTCTGGAAATACCTTGTGATATTTATGTAACAAAAATAGAAATGCTTTTGAAAATTAAACTTCTTTTTAGCAATAAATATTTTTCAAACAAAAGCTGCATAATTTAGAAATAAAATAAAACAGGTTTAAAAGTAATAGGTAATGTAATTGCCACATTTACACACTTAAAATTTTTGAAAAAAGTACATAATTTTAACATGTTTACCGGTTTTATTTTCACTGTTAAGAATATGCTACTTAAAAAGTTCTACAAACAATGATTAACAAATAAACCTATTTTTTTTACAATAATTTCATTTGTTGAAAAAAGTTGGTCTTAATCTTGTTACCAGTATACTAAAGATAATTCAACCCCAAAATGCTTTCTGAGGTTTATTTAAATAGCTTTTCTGAAGTTACATACTATGTACTTTAGAATGCATTTACTGATATAGTAATCATCAGGAAATGATATTCTGAACAAAACAGAACAAAACAGAACTTTTCAAAATTTATCATCTTAATTTGTTCCAGCTAGTAAAACATTCCACTGATATTTTTAGTTTCTGCATTTTTTTTTGCTGCTGAGTATACTCTATACTGCCATAGATACTTGATGATCTGCTGATCATTATTTATACAGCTGTCATTGTTATAGACAGTAATATTGATGAAATATCAATTCTATATGTCTAGGGTTAAATCAATGGTAGTCATAATATAAATGAATTCCAAGAGTTGGACATGTGTGTATACTGTACTTCTTAACCAATAGGGTTTCAAAACCAGTCTCATTATAACAGCAAACAATGTGCAATTTAGTGCTAAAATACGATATTGATATTTAGCTTTTTTATTGTTGTACAGTGTAAAATAATAATATTACAAAAAAATCCAATAAATTCCAGATATTAAGCAAACAGTTATCTTTTCTTTTTAATTTACAAGTTTATTATAACTTGCTATGCAATCTGCCTATCAGGTTTACTTTAGTCTTTTCAATCTTAATCTATTCAATAACTCTTGTGGTAGTGTGCTTGCTGTCAGTGTAGGAGGCTTTAAGGTGATCCTTGGCAGTGTCAAAATTTAGAATTAAAAAAATGCTGTTGCTATACCTCACCAGCATCATTTAGAAGTAAAGACAAATATTTGTTGAAAGGAAGTCAAAATAATGTGTCTAAGTAGAGTGACATGTCTTTCCTGCAGATTTTTACTTTAAGAGCTATCAAATAAAAAAATAAGATATGTGGTATGATTGCCAAGGAGACATCTCTTCACCAGAGAACAAATGATGAAGAATTTGCTGGTACATGTATAGTACAAATCAGGATATATAGATATAAGAAGATGATGTATGATTGCCAATGAGACAACTCTCCATCAGAGAACAACTGATGAAGACGTTGCTGGTACATGTATAGTACAAATCAGGATATATAGATATAAGAAGATGAGGTATGATTGCCAATGAGACAACTCTCCATCAGAGAACAATTGATGAAGACGTTGCTGTTACATGTGTAGTACAAATCAGGATATATAGATATAAGAAGATGAGGTATGATTGCCAATGAGACAACTCTCTATCAGAGAACAACTGATGAAGACGTTGCTGGTACATGTATAGTACAAATCAGGATATATAGATATAAGAAGATGAGGTATGATTGCCAATGAGACAACTCTCTATCAGAGAACAACTGATGAAGACGTTGCTGGTACATGTATAGTACAAATCAGGATATATAGATATAAGAAGATGAGGTATGATTGCCAATGAGACAACTCTCCATCAGAGAACAATTGATGAAGAAGTTGCTGGTACAAATGTAGTACAAATCAGGATATATAGATATAAGAAGATGAGGTATGATTGCCAATGAGACAACTCTCCATCAGAGAACAATTGATGAAGAAGTTGCTGGTACATGTATAGTACAAATCAGGCTATATAGATATGATGTATGACTGCCAATGAGACAACTCTCCATCAGAGAACAATTGATGAAGAAGTTGCTAGTACATGTATAGTACAAATCAGGATATATAGATATAAGAAGATGATGTATGATTGCCAATGAGACAACTCTCCATCAGAGAACAATTGATGAAGAAGTTGCTGGTACATGTATAGTACAAATCAGGATATATAGATATAAGAAGATGATGTATGATTGCCAATGAGAAAACTCTCCATCAGAGAACAATTGATGAAGAAGTTGCTGGTACATGTATAGTACAAATCAGGATATTTAGATATAAGAAGATGATTTATCCCCGGTGTAAAGATTGTTGCCAATCTTTAATTTAAAAACAATATCTTTGGTTTCTGGATATTGAATAATGACTAAACAACTTTTAAAAGTATCAGAGATTATTATTATCAATAATAATAAATACAGGTAAATGAAATACAATATGTTAAAACGTTTGAATGTGTTTTTCGTGTATGCGTTATTACCTCTTGTATTCTTTCAAGCTTGGTTCAAATTCGTTTCGTTATCAGAAAAGTCCGGTTTTTATAGTTCTTAGCACGCCTTATCCTTGCGTGTAAGAATATAGAGAACAATTGATGAAGAAGTTGCTGGTACATGTATAGTACAAATCAGGATATATAGATATAAGAAGATGATGTATGATTGCCAATGAGACAACTCTCTATCAGAGAACAACTGATGAAGAAGTTGCTGGTACGTGTATAGTACAAATCAGGATATATAGATGTAAGAAGATGAGGTATGATTGCCAATGAGACAACTCTCCATCAGAGAACAACTGATGAAGAAGTTGCTGGTACATGTATAGTACAAATCAGGATATAAAGATATAAGAAGATGATGTATGATTGCCAATGAGAAAACTCTCCATCAGAGAACAATTGATGAAGAAGTTGCTGGTACGTGTATAGTACAAATCAGGATATATATATGTAAGAAGATGATGTATGATTGCCAATGAGACAACTCTCCATCAGAGAACAATTGATGAAGAAGTTGCTGGTACATGTATAGTACAAATCAGGATATATAGATGTAAGAAGATGATGTATGATTGCCAATGAGACAACTCTCTATCAGAGAACAACTGATGAAGAAGTTGCTGGTACATGTATAGTACAAATCAGGATATATAGATGTAAGAAGATGATGTATGATTGCCAATGAGACAACTCTCTATCAGAGAACAATTGATGAAGAAGTTGCTGGTACATGTATAGTACAAATCAGGATATATAGATGTAAGAAGATGATGTATGATTGCCAATGAGACAACTCTCTATCAGAGAACAACTGATGAAGAAGTTGCTGGTACATGTATAGTACAAATCAGGATATATAGATGTAAGAAGATGATGTATGATTGCCAATGAGACAACTCTCCATCAGAGAACAACTGATGAAGAAGTTGCTGGTACATGTATAGTACAAATCAGGATATATAGATATAAGAAGATGAGGTATGACTGCCAATGAGACAACATTCCATCAGAGAACAATTGATGAAGAAGTTGCTGGTACATGTATAGTACAAATCAGGATATATAGATATAAGAAGATGAGGTATGATTGCCAATGAGACAACTCTCTATCAGAGAACAACTGATTAAGAAGTTGCTGGTACATGTATAGTACAAATCAGGATATATAGATGTAAGAAGATGAGGTATGACTGCCAATGAGACAACTCTCCATCAGAGAACAACTGATGAAGAAGTTGCTGGTACATGTATAGTACAAATCAGGATATATAGATATAAGAAGATGAGGTATGACTGCCAATGAGACAACTCTCCACCAGAGAACAATTGATGAAGAAGTTGCTGGTACATGTATAGTACGAATCAGGATATATAGATATAAGAAGATGAGGTATGACTGCCAATGAGACAACTCTCCATCAGAGAACAACTGATTAAGAAGTTGCTGGTACATGTATAGTACAAATCAGGATATATAGTTGTAAGAAGATGAGGTATGACTGCCAATGAGACAACTCTCCATCAGAGAACAACTGATGAATAAGTTGCTGGTAACTGTATAGTACAAATCAGGATATATAGATATAAGAAGATGAGGTATGACTGCCAATGAGACAACTCTCCATCAGAGAACAATTGATGAAGAAGTTGCTGGTACGTGTATAGTACAAATCAGGATATATAAATGTAAGAAGATGAGGTATAATTGCCAATGAGACAACTCTCTATCAGAGAACAACTGATGAAGAAGTTGCTGGTACGTGTATAGTACAAATCAGGATATATAAATGTAAGAAGATGAGGTATGATTGCCAATGAGACAACTCTCCATCAGAGAACAATTGATGAAGAAGTTGCTGGTACATGTATAGTACAAATCAGGATATATAGATGTAAGAAGATGAGGTATGATTGCCAATGAGACAACTCTCCATCAGAGAACAATTGATGAAGAAGTTGCTGGTACGTGTATAGTACAAATCAGGATATACTATATTAACATTTTATTGTCCAGTATATGTAATATTTGCTGTTGGACATTAGGCATCCATTGATATATTTAAAAACTAGAGGCTCTTAAGAGCTTGTGTCGCTCACCTTGGTCTATGTGCATATTAACAATGGACACAGATAAATTCATGACAAAATTGTGGTTTGGTGATGGTGATGTGTTTGCATCTATTTTTCTTTACTGAACATTCTTGTTGCTACAATTATCTCTATCTATAATGAACTTGGCCCAGTAATTACAGTGGAAAATATTTCCTAAAAATTTACAAAAATTAACAAAAATTTACGAAAATTGTTAACAATTGACTATAAAGAGCAATAACTCCTTAAGGGGTCAATTGACAATTTTGGTCATGTTGACTTATTTGTAGATCTTATTTTGCTAAACATTATTGCTGTTTACAGTTTATCTGTATCTATAATAATATTCAAGATAATAACCAAAATCTGCAAAATTTCCTTAAAATTACTAATAGGGGGCAGCAACCCAACAACAGGTTGTCCGATTTGTCTGAAAATTTCAGGGCAGATAGATCTTGACCTGATAATTAATTTTATATGATGTCAGATTTGCTCTAAATGCTTTGGTTTTTGAGTTATAAGCCAAAAACTGCATTTTACCCCTATGTTCTATTTTTAGTCATGACAGCCATCTTAGTTGGTTGGCGGGTCATGCCACACATTTTTTAAACTATATACCCTAATAATGATTGTGGCCAAGTTTGGTTAAATTTGGCACAGTAGTTTCAGAGGAGAAGATTTTTGTAAAAGTTAACGACGACGGACGATGACGACGCCGGACGCCAGACGCCAAGTGATGGGAAAGGCTCACTTGGCCCTTTGGGCCAGGTGAGCTAAAAATGCTTTAAAAAAGTGGGGGTATACTGTTTTACCTCTGTCCATCCATCTGGCAGTCTGTCCATCCCACGCATGAATATGCCAAGTTGAAAATTTTCGTTACATTTTTCTCAGGAACTACAATATAAGGATTTCTGAAATTTGGTTTCAGGGTTTATATAGGTCAGCTATACAGTGTGATGCGTTTTCAGATTCATCATCCGACATCTTCCTGTTAATTGAAATAATTCAGTGGGGGTATCATCAGTGAGTAGTAGCTCACAGGTTCACTTGTTAAATCATTTTTATTTAGGTTGAGTAATTTTTGCAGTCGTATATTGGTATCACGTCGTCGTTGTCAGCGTCATCCGAAGACGGATGGTTTCCGGACAATAACTTCAGTATAAGTAAATAGAAATGAAAAAAATTTAACACAAGGTTTATAACCACAAAAGGAAGCTTGGGATTGATTTTGGGGGTCATGGTCTCGTTAAGGTTTAGGAAATAAAGGGCCCAAAACAAGCATTTATCTTGTATCAGGACAATAAGTTGTGTATAAGTATTTCAATTGCTCTGAAATTGTACCAAAATGTTTAATATTATAAGTAGAAGGCTGGGATTCATTTTAAGGGTTATGGGGCAAACAGTCAAGGAATAAACAGCCAAAAGGGGCAAAAAAACAAGCATTTTTGTAGTTTCAAGACAATAACTTGTGTAAAATGATTCTTTCTGAAATTATACCACAAGATTCCATTCTATAGATTCCATTCTTCTAAGGGATGGTTAGGATTTACTTTGGGGGGTTATGGCTCAAACCATGTATGAATTAAGGGCAAACAAGAATGTGTCCATAGTACACGGATGCCCCACTCGCACTATCATTTTACATGTTCACTGGACCGTGAAATTGGGGTCAATACTTTAATTTGGCATTAAAATTAGAAAGATCATATCATAGTTAACATGTGTACTAAGTTTCAAGTTGATTGGACTTTAACTTCATCAAAAACTACCTTGACCAAAAACTTTAACCTGAGCTTCACACTATCTTCTTTTTTGTTCAGTGGACCATGAAATTGGGGTCAATACTTTAATTTGACATTAAAATTAGAAAGATCATATCATAGGGAACATGTGTACTAAGTTTCAAATTGATTGGACTTCAACTTCATCAAAAACTACCTCGACCAAAAACTTTAACCTGAAGCGGGACGAACGAACGGACGAACGAACGGACCAGAAAACATAATGCCCCTCTTCTATTGTAGGTGGGGCATAAAAAGGGGAAAAACAAGGTTTTTTTCCTGGTTAAGACAGTTAGAACAATTTGAAAGCAGTGTAAGGGAGGTAATCCAAAAGTAATATTTGAACTACTTCACACTACTTTTAAATATGGGCATTTGAAATTTGCCAATATATATAACTTCATTATTAATAAACTCCATTTGAAATTTGCCAATAACTTTAGTATAATAAACTTCATTGGAAATTTGCCAATAACTTAAATATGAGTAAATATTAATCTTTGAAATTTAAACACGAACTTTGAAACCACAAAAAGGAAGGTGTGGATTGATTTGGGGGTTTTAGTCCCTTTGGTTTAGGAATAAGGGGTATAATAACTTTTGGAACAGTGTATAGAATGGCCTGAATTAATATCTCCAGTTTCCACACCACAAAACGATGGTTAGGATTGGAGTTTTGGAGTTATGACTAAATCTGTTTATGAATTAGGGGCAAAAAAGGGGGAAAACAAGGGTCTGTTGGTTAATTGACAATTACTTAAGCTTTGTTTCTTTTTGTTGGTACTCTTTGCTATTTTTTTGCTTGTTCTAGTATGAAATTTTTTAAACTGTTTCTAGAAAATTATTATTGTCTTGAGATCATTAGTTGAAAATTTATTTTTAGAATTTACAATTAATCAATTTAAGCCATAGATATAGGAAGATGTGGTGTGAGTCCCAATAAGACAACTCGTCATCCAAATAACAATTTATAAAAGTAAACCATTGTATGTCATTTTATATTTTAATATTTTATGATGAATTTAAATGAGTAGTTATTGCTGCAAAGTCCATTTGAAATTTGAATTGAGATTATTTTTGAAATAAGGAAAAGGGGTAGGTGAATGAAAAATAAGAGGGGAGGGTGAGGGGGTATCATTAATTACTGTGACTGATTTATCACCAATATTTTGTTTGACCAAGCCTTAATAACTTTTACCTAGTCTCTCCCTACCAGTACATAACTCCCCGTGATAAAAGATTCATACTGAGTAAAGGCCTCAGACCAAACTACAAGGGCGACGAGAAGATGTGTCAGCATGTCTTGGAGAAGGAAAACTCTGATTACAAATACCGGTTGGTGGTAACCAATGGTCCTTTCAAGACAACCACTCTAGCTACTGGACAAATAGTGGCGAGATCACGGTCCCGGCAGAAGATATTCGTCAATGGGTACAACGACAAAGGCCGTAGGATGGCATACAGTACCCAACCGGCTAGTGACACTAATGGGAAAGATTGCATTCCAGATGCTCTACTAAACCTGCTCAAACCTTTAGGTAGACTAATCACCCGATTATAGACTAAGAGGTTAAAGTGGATTACAGAAATACTAAACGAAAATTTACAAACTTTGGATTAAAGAGTAAGAAGAACTTTAAATAGCAGAATGATGTTGGATGGCCAAATCTGAAAGGAAGCTACAAAGCTGAGACTTCTAAACTCTAAATCTGCTACAAAGATAGGCGCACAGAATGTATAAATCTAAGATTATTCCAGGAAGCGCACAACATTGCAAATGAAATGACAGCAGATGAAATAGGTATACTAGGAATAGCAGAAGCAAGATGGTATGATACAGGACAATCGCCAGGAGAAGTGATTATATTATGACAGAGTTAAAATGACTTTCAGATGTTTAATGCTAATGTTTGAGACTCAAAGAATTTATCATAAATTATGTTTTATATTATATATTCTACCTGGACAATAAGTTACTATATATCTAATTGATAATGGACATTATAATCAAAGTGACAATAATGCCTCAGGGCTTAATCCTTTATCCTTCTTAAATTAGAGACATTGCTAAAAGAGTTGTTTTAATTATTTATATTTCTTTATCTTGATAATAACTTGTTTATATTTGTCAACACATTATGTAATAATTGATCTTAGCTAATTGTTTAATTCTCATATATATATATATTGTCAAATGATTGTAAAAGATATAAGTTTGGAAGTCACAGGCTTGGTGACAAGTTCCAGTCTTGGAAATAAATTATATACTAAGTGGAATTAATCTTCTGTGTATTACTGCTAGTTTATGGTGCATGGTTATTTAGGTTTAACATTTAGTTGTGACCGAATCCTCATATCAGTCTCATAGTTTTAGACTGTGGATTTCTTGGTTACACAATACTCTGGATACATGGAGGAGAACGCCCTACAGTCTGAAGGAGTTGTCGTTATGCTATCAAAAGAAGCTCAGAAAACATTAATTGGATAAGAGCCAATAAAAGCCAGAATTATAATAGCAAAATTCAAGACCACACATAAAAGAATATCAATAAACATCTTCCAATGCTATCCTCATACAAATTGGGCAGAGGACAACATCAAGGAAAGATTATATCAAATGCTAGAAGAAACCACCAGGAAATGTAGCTCAAAAGACATCACAATGTTAATTGGAGACCTAAATGTTTAAGTAGGAAGCGACAACATCGGTTATGATCAAGTGACGGGAAGACATGGACTAGGAAAATGAAGGAAAGTGGAGAGCTCTTTGTCAATCACTGTGCAAATCATAATCTGGTCATTGGTGGAACTTGGCCGATGACATGGCCTTTCTGTCCCATTATCATAAACAAATGCAGGACAAACTAGCACAGGTTAAAAAGAGAGCAGCAGAAACAGGCTGTTCCATCAATCACGCTAAAATCAAAAGTTTTAAAGTCAAACACAAGGTTCCTAGCAAGTCTGATGGTTAACACCCAAGCTTTAGAAGAAGTGGATCCCTTTACAGACCTTGGAAGCATATTGGACAATCTTGGCGCCTCGGATAGAGATGTAAAAATCAGAATTGGCAAAGCTAGAACTGCATTTAATATGATGGGATCAATTTGAAAAGCAATAAACATCAATCTAAAGACCAAAAATACACTTGTTCTGTTCCAATGTAAAAACCTTTCTCTTATATACCGGTAGAGCTGAGACTTGGAAAAAAGGAGAAAAACAGCTTCAAAAAGTTTTCATAAACAACTGTCTCAGGCACATCCTTAAAAGCAGATGGCCTGGAAAGATATAAATCCAAGATCTATGGGAGAAGACCAACCAAAACTCAGTTGATGAAGTGTTAAAAAAGAGACAGAAGAGATTGATAGGGCATACACTGAGGAAGACAAAGAACAACATTACAAGGAAAGCCTTATAGTGTAACCCACAAGGAAAACGTGGCAGGGACAGACCAAGATACACCTGGAGAAGGAATGTTGCAGCCAAGATGGAGAAAGAATGATACAAATGGCCTGATCTGGAAAACCTAGCAAAGGACAGAAGGTGGAGAAATATTGTTAGTGACCTAGACTTCTTACCAGACACGTTTAACAAGGCCGTAATGACTTGGACCAAGACTTATCACCAATATAATGTTTAACCAGGCCGTAATGACTTGGACCAAGACTTATCACCAATATAATGTTTAACAAGGCCGTAATGACTTGGACCAAGACTTATCACCAATATAATGTTTAACCAGGCTGTAATTACTTGGACCAAGACTTATCACCAATATAATGTTTAACCAGGCTGTAATTACTTGGACCAAGACTTATCACCAATATAATGTTTAACCAGGCCGTAATTACTTGGACCAAGACTTATCACCAATATAATGTTTAACCAGGCCGTAATTACTTGGACCAAGACTTATCACCAATATAATGTTTAACCAGGCCGTAATTACTTGGACCAAGACTTATCACCAATATAATGTTTAACCAGGCTGTAATTACTTGGACCAAGACTTATCACCAATATAATGTTTAACCAGGCTGTAATGACTTGGACCAAGACTTATCACCAATATAATGTTTAACCAGGCTGTAATTACTTGGACCAAGACTTATCACCAATATAATGTTTAACCAGGCTGTAATTACTTGGACCAAGACTTATCACCAATATAATGTTTAACCAGGCTGTAATGACTTGGACCAAGACTTATCACCAATATAATGTTTAACCAGGCTGTAATTACTTGGACCAAGACTTATCACCAATATAATGTTTAACCAGGCTGTAATGACTTGGACCAAGGCTTATCACCAATATAATGTTGGACCAAGACTTATCACCAATATAATGTTTAACCAGGCTGTAATGACTTGGACCAAGGCTTATCACCAATATAATGTTGGACCAAGACTTATCACCAATATAATGTTTAACCAGGCTGTAATGACTTGGACCAAGACTTATCACCAATATAATGTTTAACCAGGCCGTAATTACTTGGACCAAGACTTATCACCAATATAATGTTTAACCAGGCTGTAATGACTTGGACCAAGACTTATCACCAATATAATGTTTAACCAGGCTGTAATTACTTTGACATAGACTTATCACCAATGTCAATTTTGAGTAGGTTTTGTTAACTTTTATCATTATCAATAATGTCTGCTTAGGATGAAGTTTGGTGCCAATAAAACGTTTAAACCTGCTGCATTTGTTTGCACCTGTCCTAATTTAAAAATCTGAGGTCCTGTTGATCATAAGTGTTTCTAGTTTCAGGTTTTTTATATAGATTAGACCATTGGTTTCCTGTTTGAATAGTTTTAACCTAGTCATTTTTGGGGCTTTCATAGCTTGTTGTTTGGTGTGAGCCAAGGCTCCGTGTTGAAGACTGTACTTTGACCTATAATGGTTTACTTTTACAAATTGCGACTTGGATGGAGAGTTGTCTCATTGAAACTGTACATTGACCTATAATGGTTTACTTTTACAAATTGTGATTTAGATGGAGAGTCGTCTCATTGGCACTCATACCACATCTTCTTATATCTTTTGACTTATCAGCACTATCTTGTTTGACCCAGATCAATCACTGATTTTATATTTGATCAATCATTTATATTATGTGTCACTATCTGAGAAACATACAATGGAATGAGGTCAAGGTCGGTTGAACACTGTTTAAGGGAAGTGAATACCTTGACATGATTCCTTTATGTCAAGTGTTCCCACTACAAGGGGGACCAGCTTCAGATATCAATGCAGCAATATACAAAACATCAAATAGAATTCATGTTTTGATTGTGATGTTTTAAAAAAGATACCTGTGTATAGTGAGCTCAAATTCATTGCAGGCTAGATCATAAAAATACATTGTAAACCTTAGTTTGAATATATATATATATAAGACATTTCAATGTTAAAATAGTTTATTATCCTGAGCTTATGTCTATATATGATACTCTCCAAAAAAGGTTAATAGCACAAAACAATTCCACATATATTATGTTCCAAAATGATTATGCGTCCTCTATTCCACATAAAGAAAAAACATGAAAATATTTCTTTATTTATAGTGAGAAAACTATATGTACTGAAAGAATAAGTGCTCAGGTTAAGACAAGTGTTAAAAGAAAGTTTTGAAATTAATTTGAACAAATTGGGTATTGTGACATTTTCTGTAAAAAATGAAAATGTCTATTTCGAAGAACACTATCAACTGATTATTTAAAAAAAACACAACAACACAAAAAATGACATATTTTCATAACGGTATTGCAGTTTTCTTGTCATTCAAAACATAATTTGTATTTTGGTGACATCAATAAACTTATAGTTTTCTTGTCATTCAAAACATAATTTGTATTTTGGTGACATCAATGACTTATAGTTTTCTCACTTTAATAACAACACAACTTTTTATTTTATTATTTTCTATAGGATCTAAGAATTGAGCAATTAAAGCAAATAGGAAAACTTTTAGGAAATTCTCATACATCCAAGGCTGCTAATATCTATACACTCTGACATGAAATAGGTTTAATCGTAACTATTTACAACTGCATGTGAGAGTTAATAAGTGCATGGGCAGTAAAATAACACAAATAAAATAAAAATATCAAAAATATTATGTAGAAGTAAAATAACAGTACATGGTACTTGATTTATTATTTCAATTTTTATATTGCGGAAAACAATTCTTTCCATGTTATAAATAAAATTAAGAGATCTGATATCTTCAAGTCGTACATGAATTTAACTTTGGCACTTAAATCAAGTTCTTTCCTCCATCATTTAAAGTTTCATACTTAGTTTTGGCTGCCATATTAACAAGACAAAAGACTTAAAAAGTAAGTTCTTTTTAATAAAGCTTTATTGTTATCATTAACAAACAGACTGAGGAATTATCATACAAGGCTGGTATATATCCTGTTTCTGACGTGTAGCACAGCTACAAAATTCAGAGCACCTGCCTTGTATAACATAAAATATAATTCTGTTTCCTATCGAAAACTGCTCCCATTAATTTTTTTTATTTTGAGCATAAGATCCATTTCTCATTAATTGAGAAGAAACACAAGTTTGATTAAAGTATTGTTGATACATGCACTGAAAGTAATACAAGATATATCACAGAATGGTTAATACAATAACAAAACAAATAAACAATAACAAAACACAATGGAATGTTAAAATAAAAATAGTACTAAAATATCATCACAGACATAATTTGATGAAAGGCAAAACATAGAAAGCATGTTTAACATGGACGGAAATAAATAACAGTACCTCAAATGAAAAAAATTGATAAAAAAAAATATGTTTAACATGAAAAAAAATTGATAATAATCTTTATGCACTTATCATCAGGAATAATCAAATATTTTTCAATAGCCACTAAAATAACTGACAAAATCACACAGGGGCTGATACTTTTGATTAGTAAAATGCAATATACTGAACAATTAGTCTTATTTGAATCCATCTCTAAAAATCAACATTGATTCATATTATAACTGATAGGCCTCTAAGTTTCTTTTTATTAATACTTTTTTTTTCCTTTTTTGTACTTATAAAATCTTTTACCAACCTGACAACATAATATTACACAGATTTTGTAGACCTACATATATTGTTGAGATTGCTTAATTCACGTTATTTAAATATAAAATACTACACATGATTTTATAAATGCACTTTAGTTAAAGCTCTACATAAATGATAATTAATTAGTTATTCAGTCACCGTATTGATAAACTTATCAGAAATTAAGTCCATCCCCTATCTATGCCATTGTTTTTGAGCGAACATATGTTCCATAGTTTTCACTTTTGTGTCCACACACTGAAAGTTTTCTTGTTGTGTCTCCATAAGTGTTTCCAAACACATATCTTTTATCTGGAAAAGTAAACAGAGGTAAATTACTTAATTATTTCAGCATTTATGTTAGTGTGAAACATGTACATTTGTATAACCTTCAATTTATTTAGATGCATTTACATGTAATGCAGTATACTATATACATACACAAATGTACAAATATCATTGACTTTAAAGTATTTGATATCTAAAGAACTAGTTGTGTTGTATAAGACCAAACATTAGATAGTGACTAATTTGTATTATATAGTTCAAACCAATGGCATCGGTCAATTGGTCTACTGGGGGAAAAATGTCAAGGTATGAAATATTCTGATTCTGCCGATAACAACTTAAGCATGATGCATCTGCTATGTTATAATAATAACTTTTAAGTCATCAAATTATCATTAGATGCTGCCGATTAATACTTTTACTCTAAATCTTTTCCCCATAATTACTAAATTACAAGGTATTATTTATTAAAATTGGCTTACGTGGTATATATCCTGTATATTTAGGAATCATGCCATCGTTTTGATATAATCTTCTGTATGAAGATGTACCAAAGTCTACACTAGCACTACCCATGGGTGGGTGTGGACCTGTCAATCCTAAGGTTTCTGCTGGTACGCTGAAAAAAAAACAAGAGATATATAAATCATGGCTGAATTTGTAAATATTTTTTTGTTACATTTAAAATTTGTTTTGGTTTCTTTCAACTTCATTGCAAAGTCTTACAATTTGTCACTGGAATAATTTGAAAGCATTTATTATCTTCTGATTTCATAAAAAAATTGGTTTACTGTGTGCCAGTATAATTCACTTTAATACTTGAGTATTTGTTTAAAGTTAATGTCTGTATATTGACCTATCAAATCTATCTTCATTTGACTGATAGTTTTTTTTTATTTGTAACCTTTGTTTTCTGCTGATTCATTACCAAAATCAATATTATGGCTTATCAAATGGATTTTTCTAAGAAAAAAGCTTTATATTTTGCAATAATTCATTTGTTCATGGTTTGAATATCCAGCAAATCTTTAGGATAGCAGCATGTTAATTAGGAGATATGAATATATAAGTGTTTTTCCTAACCTTTTTAAAGCTTGTGGAATCTCTGATCCTGCAAATCTTTAGAATAGCAGCATGTTAATTAGGAGATATGAATATATAAGTTCCTAACCTTTTTAAAGCTTGTGGAATCTCTGATCCTGCAAATCTTTAGGATAGCAGCATGTTAATTAGGAGATATGAATATATAAGTTCCTAACCTTTTTAAAGCTTGTGGAATCTCTGATCCTGCAAATCTTTAGGATAGCAGCATGTTAATTAGGAGATATGAATATATAAGTTCCTAACCTTTTTAAAGCTTGTGGAATCTCTGATCCTGCAAATCTTTAGGATAGCAGCATGTTAATTAGGAGATATGAATATATAAGTGTTTTTCCTAACGTTTTTAAAGCTTGTGGAATCTCTGATCCTGCAAATCTTTAGGATAGCAGCATGTTAATTAGGAGATATGAATATATAAGTTTCTAACCTTTTTAAAGCTTGTGGAATCTCTGATCCTGCAAATCTTTAGGATAGCAGCATGTTAATTAGGAGATATGAATATATAAGTTTCTAACCTTTTTAAAGCTTGTGGAATCTCTGATCCTGCAAATCTTTAGGATAGCAGCATGTTAATTAGGAGATATGAATATATAAGTTCCTAACCTTTTTAAAGCTTGTGGAATCTCTGATCCTGCAAATCTTTAGGATAGTAGCATGTTAATTAGGAGATATGAATATATAAGTTCCTAACCTTTTTAAAGCTTGTGGAATCTCTGATCCTGCAAATCTTTAGAATAGCAGCATGTTAATTAGGAGATATGAATATATAAGTTCCTAACCTTTTTAAAGCTTGTGGAATCTCTGATCCTGCAAATCTTTAGAATAGCAGCATGTTAATTAGGAGATATGAATATATAAGTTCCTAACCTTTTTAAAGCTTGTGGAATCTCTGATCCTGCAAATCTTTAGGATAGCAGCTGGTTAATTAGGAGATATGAATATATAAGTTCCTAACCTTTTTAAAGCTTGTGGAATCTCTGATCCTGCAAATCTTTAGGATAGCAGCTGGTTAATTAGGAGATATGAATATATAAGTGTTTTTCCTAACCTTTTTAAAGCTTGTGGAATCTCTGATCCTGCAAATCTTTAGAATAGCAGCATGTTAATTAGGAGATATGAATATATAAGTTCCTAACCTTTTTAAAGCTTGTGGAATCTCTGATCCTGCAAATCTTTAGGATAGCAGCTGGTTAATTAGGAGATATGAATATATAAGTTCCTAACCTTTTTAAAGCTTGTGGAATCTCTGATCCTGCAAATCTTTAGGATAGCAGCTGGTTAATTAGGAGATATGAATATATAAGTTCCTAACCTTTTTAAAGCTTGTGGAATCTCTGATCCTGCAAATCTTTAGGATAGTAGCATGTTAATTAGGAGATATGAATATATAAGTTCCTAACCTTTTTAAAGCTTGTGGAATCTCTGATCCTGCAAATCTTGCATGTCTTGCTGTTTCTTGTGCAAACATTTCTAAACCTTTCTTTGTTGTCTGGTTGTATCTACATCCTAAACCTTGCTCAGTTGTTTTGATTCTAGGTATGTAACCACGGTAACCAGGAATAGGAGGTTCTGTCAAAGGTCTTTTGTTTTCTGAAGAAAAGAAAAAACAAACCTTAATTTAATTCAAATATTTCTAAATATGGAGTTATGATTTCAGAGAAAATGTTGAAAACATCTTTTTTTGAGTGAATATGTTTTCCATAGTTAGTTTTCCAGTACTCTCACCAACCCACAATTTAAAACTGATTGATTTAATTACATATATATAAGAAGACAATAAATTTTAATTTTTACATACTTTGGAAACCATCTTTAAAAAAGTTTCTTGGAGTGAGTAGTTCTCAGTGTTGAAGATCATAAGAGTGATTTCATTATAAAGATGTTTAAAAATTGGTTTGTGTATTGTAGTCTACATGTGTAATAGTATAGGGACATTGACAACAACATTTTTACAACCCCACAATTTAAAACTGATTGATTTTGTTATATAAATAGACAATCAATTCTCATCTGTGAAAAGTTTTAAATATGACATGTTTTAATCATATATTTTTTATTTAATTTTTATACTTATATCTTTTTTTCTATTGACCATTTCCTATACCAGCATTGGAATGGGAGATAAATCACTGACTTTACTAAAAAACCTACCTAACAATATTTCTCTTTGTGGGTGCGTATCTCTGTACATATTTAATTTGTCTCGTACTTCTGGGTCAAAAGATATAGCCCTTAGTCGTGGATAACCACTGACTTGTTTTTGTAAGTCATTTAATTTTGCATCATGATATTTATAATTGGTTAAATGCTGATCTATACACACATCACAGTCTTCTTTATAAGTATTTCCAAATTTGAATGGCATCCTTGGTATATATCCTGAAAATAAACATTGGATTATTATTATCATAGAAAAATATATTGCCTATGAAAGAATATTCAGTTCTACAAAGATGATGCCCCTGCAGCATGCATGAATAAAGTGCCACAAACTTTTAATTAAGAAAGCAATGATGTTAAAGTTCAAATTGAAATGGTTGTCTGATAGACTCATTAGATGCCCCTGCAAAAATGGTTAAACATTTTGTCATGAGTAGAAAAGGAGTAGGTCTGGTAAGGGCCGATTTTGGCCTCAAATTTCAGGTTCATTTGACAAAAGATTTTGGACACTTTTTAAACACTTAAGTGTCTACTTCAGTTGTTTCAATTAGTTGATGTGAAAGATTTTAACTGATTTAGTCATTAAAAACGCTTCGATTCAAGCTTTAATATGAAAAATGTATCAAATATGCCAAAAATTGTCACTTTTCAGATGATTTTTATCAAAAATGAAAAAGGCCGCATCCGTGTTCATACTCAACCTTTATATATGTTATGTATTATCATCAAATACAACTTACATCATAATAATGAACACAAATGCGGCCATTTTCATTTAAGACGGAGTCTGTCTAAAATTTAACTAAAATGCTATAATTGTGAAGAATTCAATAATTTAGCATGACTTAATGATGCTAGAACCTGATATATGTGCATTGTATTGTAAACAAGAATGTGTCCTCAGTACACGAATGCCCCACTCGCACTATCATTTTCCATGTTCAGTGGACCGTGAAATTGGGGTAAAAACTAATTTGGCATTAAAATTAGAAAGATCATATCATAGGGGACATGTGTACTAAGTTTGAAGTCGATTGGACTTAAACTTCATCAAAAACTACCTTGACCAAAAACTTTAACCTGAAGCGGGACAGACGGACGGACGAACGAACGGACAGACAGACGGACGAACGAACGGACAGACGGACGCACAAACCAGAAAACATAATGCCCCTCTACTATCGTAGGTGGGGCATAAAAACAGCTAATATTTACGTAGCAGAAGTATTTTACCTCTAATGAATAACTAAAAGTTTACATTTTAACAATTTTGTAAAACTGCTATATTTTGGGGCCAAAAACGGGTCTTACTGTACCTACTCCTTAAAGAAATCAAAGTCATTATAATATGCATATTACCAATGTATGTATGTATACTAACTTTCTTCATAGTATAATAGTAACTTACCTGTGTAGCCAGGCACCATGTCTTGTGTATATTTATTATCACCAGTAGATTCTGGTAGCTGAGTGGTTACCCTGGGTATATATTGTGGATGAGCAACAACATTACTGGTTGGTGCAACATGAATAGTGCCCTGAAATAATAAAATAGAAATATACAATTATTAAGTTTAAAATAAAGAAAACGTAAAGATGTGAATAATTTTCTTCTGTAACTTTCAGAAAACTTCTAACCATGTGGACAGTCTGAAAACAAAGTACATCTACTATCACATGAGCTTTGTTCAATCTGACATGCATAACATTTACATTTAGCAGGGGACATTTATATTTTTCAACAATATGTCTATACTATATGTTTAGATGGAAAGAGTCTAAAAAAAGTTTTGATTAGCTTGATCAAGTTTTTATTTATTTCATGTATTTATGACTTCCAGAAATCTGACATACTAAGCAGACAAAGTAAACTGAGACATGTTTATATCATGTATATGGGTATCCATGAGGTTCTTGATGCAGTTGGGTTGAACTCAAACATTTCTTCATTTAATATAAGACATGTTAGATATACATTTTTAGAAGAAAAAAAATGCACCTGCTATGATAGCTAAAAATTATGGAGATATTGTCACAACAACCTTCCCGTCAAAAAATGTCTTATATATTGACAACATGGATTTACCCACTCAAGTCCTAACACAATCTCACTTTGAACATATTGAAGTGATTTATAATATTGAAAATCTGACAAAATGATGTCATTTAACAAATACTTTAACAGCTAGTAAACTATCCATAGCAAACATATCATTTATACTAATCGAACATCAAAATTTTAAAGAAAAACTTGGCTGGACAAATAAATAAATTGCCAATTATTGAATAAACTTTTGGTCAATTCAAGATAACTTTATCAAAACTGATATGTCAGAGTGTAAACAATCTCTTGAGTGACCAGCTCTTCAATGGTGGGTCAGACTACAAACACTTAAATCTTACTATGTTGTTTTGAACATCAGAGATTTTCAAACTGTTGGAATGAAAAGAACATGAAATAATAAATGTAGTAAACTCCATGGTCATTTAGATATGAAAAAAGACTTTCATCATTAAGCATTTTTTGAAGGAGAGGCTATTGACTCACAAATGTTGCCATAGCCTGAGTCCAGTAGAAAGAAAATACATTAATTTTAATTTACTTTTGCTTACTTTTTAACCAGTAATTAATTATAATCAATTTCTATTCATTATACCATTTATATGTTTTTATCCCCCACAGTACTAGGTTTTAAGATCTGTAAATTAAAAATTTAATGAGAATAATGCAACTGAATGAGACTCAGTACTGCATCAATAAAAATTTGCATTCTGACATTTAACATACACATATATCAGTTGATACAAGGCTTTTCCTCAAATTGCAATAATCAATCTTGTATTTTTGTTCTGTCTTCAATAATCTGAATAATAAGTGCACGTCATAATTTCTGAATTCACAGTATTTCACAATTTAAAGAAAATCCCCATGCAGTACAATCAAAATTGTCTGTGAAAATTAAATAATCTTGGCAACCCCAACAAAATTTTCTATCACTATAATTCAACAATAAATTTGAGGTTCTTGTAGTTTCAGATTAGAATAATAGTACTTGAAAGTTTGAATGATTTAATGCAAACTGTTATTTGTTTTTGATCTTAACATTACGATTTGATTTAGGAGTTAAATTACCTATATACATCCCAGCCATTTAAACATGTTAAGCACAATTGGGGAATCTCTTATTGAAAATGTCATTTGGTTAACAAAAAAACACTGAACAGTTTCTATGATATAACGTCTTAACTATCCCACACATTTATATAAAGGGAAAATTTATAGATGAAACATTTTAGTTATTAAATATCTTTACTTTAAGTTAAATCATTTTATTCATAACGTGGCATTTAAATTTTGCTTGCATTAATGTCATATTTTTACGAAGAGATCAGTTTAAAATATAAGTTTTTCCTTTCAATGATAAATTATTAAGTTAAATTTGATAAAACTAATGTTCATGTACATACATTTGATCAGTTTTATATCTCAACATAAGTCTGGGCGGGTTAACATTGATTTAATGGAGATGTATTCATGTAGACTTTAGAGTCTACATATCATAAATAGTCTATTTTTCTGATATATCTTGGTAACTTGTTGCATAATCTTCGCTATGTTTAAAATTTAATTTGGCTCGTTTTATCTTGTTTCAATGGGAGGGTTTGGGAGAAATGAGACATAAAATTGGAAGTGGAATGGCATTTAAATCAACAGGGTATATTTAAACGATTAAAATTTGCCCTAACTTCATATTCATGATTTGTGAATTTTTAATGCTCAAACTTTATATTTATATCACAAAGTACTGAAACTTGAATAATAATTTGAGAACTTAAAAATAATAAGGTGGTATACCGCATGGGAGTATACATGAAAACTACTTTGCCAAAATATGGCATGATATGAACCACCACAAGGCAGCTCTTAAACAATGCTTTCAGATTATCAGGGAAAATATTGGGTAGACTTTAGTTACGGGAGATAACTCTTTAAATCAGTTATATGTTTGTAAAAGTCAAATTTTTCTAATGTATTTTAAGCATTTATCTGAAACAGATTGGAAATAATCGATGTAACAAAGAAGCTAAATATACATTTATGAAAAAGGTTGACACAAACGTACTGGTGATTTTAAGAGTTATTTCCCTTAGCCTAGGTCTAACGCCATGGTAAACCCCTTATGTGAAAATTCACATTGGTAAATTGCATAACTGCATCAAAATTTGCTGACTTGATCGAAATCTAGACCTATCAGTATCATGTTCTGCCATTTTACAATCCAATTTGGTTATGAAATAAAGACACCAGCCTAAAATAACAATTGAATACTGAAAAATTTTCAATAAAAAATTTATTAAAATGAACCAGCCTTTTATTATATGGTAAGAGACATTATTAAAGTTTAGAAGTGTCTATAGTAATATAAACCCTTTTTTTATTAATTGAATTTTTTTGGTAATCTAAAATCATTCTTACAATAAGATTGAAGTATATTAAAGCCTGGAGATCAACTAATAGTTGGAATATAAAATGTCATTTCAACTGTAAAATTTGAATGTAAAGAACTAATGCAGACAATATAATCAGATTATACAAGCATTTTTAAAGTGTTATTAAAGTTTTAAAATATTAAGAATCCGTGTTGATTAACCAAATGTTAATCCCATCAGAATAAATTACCAATTGCAATTAATTCATATCAATGAAATAAAATCTAAAATGTGGAGATGTAATTTCTATAAATGGTCGCATTAGATCGATTATGCATAGTGAAGTAATTAAGGTCTTAACACATACAAAGTGGTTTTATAAGGACCTACTTAGCATAATCTATAAGCAATATAAAAATGCACTGCTGAATCCTCTACACTATATATTTAAACTTGGTCAGTCCTAATTCAGGCTAGGTTAAGGTTAAAGGTAAACTTTGAACTGAATGATGTCAAATTTATACAAGATTACAAGTGTGGTCTAAAAAGATAAAACATAAAAATATTAGCTAAAATGTTTCTAACAAGTCTTTAAAACGTGACTATAAATTGACATCTTTACAAGAATTGCCAATACATGTGTTTCTGCTTATTTCTGATGGGGTCCTTTTAATGTTTAACTAGGATCATTTACATGTATTCACCAATATCAACTTAAGCTTATTGTTCTTTATGATATTTCTTAGGAAGGAGGGATACAACAACATGTTTTCCTTATAATATGATGCTAGAAGTTCTGAACAATGCATTGTCCCTATAATTTTGTACATTGTGGAATACATGTACATGTATGTGGTACATGTATCATATCTTGACACATCCCAGTGGGAAATAATTATAGAATAAAATAATAAGATGTGGTATGATTGCTAATGAGATGACTCTCCACAAAAGACCAAATAACATAGAAATTAACAAGTACAGGTCACTGTACATCTTCAACAATCAGTAAAAATAATAAAACATAGTCAGCTATCAAAGTCAAAGAAATGACAAATGTAAAACAATTCAAAGAAGAAAACTAACGGGATGATTTATGTACAAATAATGAAAGAAAATCAAATATGATATAAGCAACAAACTGAATTACTAGCTCCCGACTCAGGACAGGCACATACAGAATGTTGTGGGGTTAAAATAGTGTATAAATATAACCTTGAAGTAGTTGAAAATTGTTTAAAAAATTCATGCAAAATACAATTTTTATGTAAAATATAGCATTATACATGATCCAAAGAAAAAACTTAAAAAAAAAAAACCCAGTTAATTGATGATCTGATTGACATATACATTGATTGTTTTATACAACATCAACATGTACATGTGCATTATTCAGTGTGTATGTTCAATGCAAAAAAATGGTCACAATGGATACTATTATGTCTGGCCTTGCTGATGATCTGAAGAGGAGGTTTTGGTCAGGATCCAAGGCAACTAGTTGGAAGGTATGAATTACCTCCCCTTACTAAGGATGTGTATTGCATGTTTCTATGGTCAACTAAGCCTTTTGTTGTTTTTTAAAAGATTTCCTTGGATCACATATACATAATATCAATCATCTGGAGTTTAAAGTTTCTAAAACCTGTAATAACACATAAATGTAAAATTTCACAAAATTTCTCTAAATTGCAATTAGCCATAACACCAGCAATTACATTACAAAAAAAACTTTAATTAAATTTCATTTAAATTGCTTAATACATAGGCATCAACCTTTGATTGTATGTTCACTGCTACCAATTTTTCACATTAAACTTTTCTATTCACTGCCTAGGTCAATATTTAAATTCAGTAAAATAAGAATCTGTTTGCATATATAGTTGTTCAAATATATATTTAAAGGGACATTTGTATAGTGACGAATTAAAATTACAATCCAATCATCCCTAAAACAAATAAACTTATATTGAATTTTACTGCAAATGTTTAAATGTCTAAGGTTTGACGGCTCATACATTGTTTGTAATTTGTTTTTCCTTTTTTAATTATGACAGAAATGTATTAATCCATAACAACCCTATGTGTCTTCAAAAAATATTTTAATAAAGTATGGAGACAAAAAAACTTATGTTTGCTGAAACTTTCCTCAGTGTACACATTTTTCATATTTTATATATGTAAAAGAAAACTTTCAAACTGTTCTATTTTCCTTTTTTTCAAAAAAATTCACTAAATCATTGGTTATTTTTTATATTCACAAGGAGAAAGCAAGATACATTTTCGATGTCTACTTTTTTGGCCTTCTAATATCAAAAGATAGTATGTGTCTACCAAATCAATAAGTCTGTAAGGCTGTAATATATCATTTTTAAGTCATGTATATTTTGAATGTTGTCTTATCAACATGGATTGCTTTAAATTTCTCCCTCTATAACTGCCAAAATAGCCTTGTTGTAATGTTTTTTTCATGCATTTTAAGATATGATTGATTGATTGGTGTTCAATGCTACTTTTAACACTATGGTACTAAGCTGTAGTGTCTGGAGAAAACCATTGACCTTTGGAAGGAAGGAAAACTGACAATCTTAGTCGATTAAGATTGAAGTCCAGTGCACCTGCGCTGTGCAGGATTCAAACTACATGTATAAAATTGAGAATGGAAATGGGGAATGTGTCAAAGAGACAACAACCCGACCAAATAAAAAACAACAGCAGAGAGTTGTATAGTACGTTTGACTTCTATAAATCTTCAAAAAATAATTCTTAAAAATTAATTTTTAAAGATAAATATTTTTTTTCTTCATGTATGTTAATGTATGATATATACGAACTCTGACTATGAATATCATAATTTTAAACCTATAATCAAGAAAGTTACTCATTAGGTCTCTATGTTACTTCAATTTATTTTAATGATAAAATACTCAATGGAGTACGTATGAGTAGTGTAACAGCCTTCCATTCAAAACAAAAACATTAGACATGTGCTCTTAACCTGTTTCATTGTACCATGTGACTTTACTCATTTAAATAACTCTGGTCATGTGTGCATGCTTTTGTATTCCGACCGTGCAAGGGCTGTATATAGCCAGTCAAAGTCGTTAAAAACTTCCATTTGTTTGCTTTTGTATTTCTCATTGAATACAGAAAGCTCAGTAATCACATGACCAGAGTTATTTATTCATCCTACAACAGTTTACAAGCTGTTTATGCCCGCAATTTCGCGGATGTGTTCTAGTATAAATTATATATAAAGATGTTGATATTGTTAAAATATTTTTTTTGTTTAATCAAATTTGCCAATAACCCATCTTCGCTAGCCAAGGGTTTAGGATCCACTTCCTTGGCTAGCGTAGATGCCAATAACCATGATAACTGTGTTAAAAGGTCATTTTATATCAAATATCATATGACAAACAAATTTTGAATTTTCAATAAGAAATTATGCAGTGTGAGTGATAGCACAATTAACATTTCTGCAATGAAATGTCATATCTTTCAAGGTTTAATTAATCATTTTAATATTTCATAGGACAAGTAATGGCTGTTATCATCCCTCCTTTTTTGTATTACAATGTTCATTATTTCAGGATCCGATTTTATCACAAAAGTTTTGGATATAAATTTTAAATCAGAAAACTGTATAATTATGATCGTGATAATGCAAATTTATAAAATTAAACAAAGTGTAATTCAAAGTAATGCCCTTTTGTGTCAGAACAAATCTGAAAGTCATATTCATCTAAAACCATGTTGTTAAAAGTTAATGTGGCAATTAATTTTGTTTAAAATATCATATACACTTATTTATTCAACAAATTTGTTTGTGCCATAAAATCCTTTGTACACCGATTTACAACCAACAAGGTAAACTTTGATAAAATGAAAGTACTTCAAATCTGATTACTAATCAATTCCTTGGAACAAGAAAACTTATTTTCCTTGACAATCATAGTTAAATGACACTGTAAAAAGATTTTACTACAATTTAAATATCTACTTCACATCTTTTTAAATCTTATACCGCCAGTTTTAAATATTTTGAAACTTTTTAAGTATGTAGTAATATTACTTCTTCAACCCTTATTACCTAAAGCAGAAAATTCTTTTAACGACAACATAAGTTTGAAGTAAAAAGTATTTATATGATATCACCAATGATCTCTAAGAAATTCTTATGCAAGTATCAAGGATGCTTAATCAAGGTTGGGCGGTAAATACCACCCCCGGTATTTACCAGTGGTATTTACCGGTATTTACCGCCCCGGACAATACTCCCCAAGTGGTCAATACTGGCAAATACTGGTCAATTGAAATTTTCATGGTTGTTTCTACTATTAATTGAAGTAAAATCTTGATAAAAAGTCAAATATAATGTGTCAGCTTATAAAATTAATGAATTTGATATGTTTTATTCATTTATATAACACTTATTCTTACTGATTTAAAATTTAGTTTTTATGAATTATGACATTGCATACTTCATTGTACTTAAGATATATATATATACAAATTTATATTTGATTTCAACATGTTTAAATCAATATATTTTTATTCAAAATTATGATTTTACAGGTAATTAAAATTAAAGGTAAATAAAACTACAGGTAAATGAAGTTACATGGGTCTTTTTACCTATCACCTGGCATTGCTATGTGTGAAAATTTAATTACTAAAACAACAGCCTCCAATAAAAGTTGACAGTACATGGGTTGAAAGTAATAAAATTGATATATGAAGACTCCCTTAAACAATAAATTATTTCCTGTTTATAGCTATTTAACTGTGAGATAAAAATCTTCTTCATGCTGGAAATGGAAATTTGAAGCAGGGACAAAAAGTTTTTATCTTTTACTATAATTTTATGTACACATTAATCAATGAAAGCATTAAAAATTCATAAGGGTTCCACGGAACCCAGTGTCTCGCCTACGTTTGCTGTTAATCACAGACTCAAAAAAAATGAGGAAAAACATCAATAAAAATTTCCCTCTCGATACTGTCTTTTGATTGAAAGAAGCTTCCAAGTTTGGTAAAAAATCCAGGATAGTTTATGAATCTAATAAATGTTTTATAAACTTTAACTGCAGACTGTATGTAATGTTAACTGGAAGAAAAACTAAGTCCATTTATAAGTAAAATACGGAAAAAGTGAATTTTTTTTTTTACAAAATTTACTTCTGAATAATATCTTATGATCAGAAACAAGCTTTTGTCTAAGTTTGGTAGAAATCCAGGATAGTTTAAGAACATTATAAAAATTTTAAAAACTTAAACCACAGAGTGAATGTTTTGTTTCTGGCAAAAAAACTAAGTCCATTTATAAGTAAAATACAGAAAAGTGGAAATTTATTTTTACAAAATTTTCTTCTTGATACTATCTTATGATCATAAACAAGCTTCTGTCCAAGTTTGGTACAAATCAAGGATAGTTTATGAAAGTTATCAAAATTTTAAAAACTTTAACCACAGAGTGAATGTAATGTTTCCTCGCAGAAAAACTAAGTCCATTTATAAGTAAAATACGGAAAAGTGGAAATTTATTTTTACAAAATTTTCTTCTTGATACTATCTTATGATCATAAACAAGCTTCTGTCCAAGTTTGGTACAAATCAAGGATAGTTTATGAAAGTTATTAAAAATTTTAAAAACTTTAACCACAGAGTGAATGTAATGTTTCCTTGCAGAAAAACTAAGTCCATTTATAAGTAAAATACGGAAAAAATGGAATTTTATTTTTACAAAATTTACTTCTGGATACTTTCTTATGATCATAAACAAGCTTCTCTCCAAGTTTGGTAGAAATTCAGTATAGTTTAAGAAAGTTATTAAAATGTCAAAAACTTTAACCACAGAGTGAATATTTGTGGACGCCGCCGACGACGACGACACCGACGCCGACGGAATGTAGGATCGCTTAGTCTCGCTTTTTCGACTAAAGTCGAAGGCTCGACAAAAATGATTTGAACACTTTCTATATAAATTAATTATTAATTGTAATTATAATTGATCAAGTAGATAGTGGTTTTTATAGTAATGACCACTAAAAATTTCAATTGACCAGTATTTGCCGGTATTTCCCAGTATTTGCCAGTATTTCCCAGTAAATACCGGTATTTACCACTGGCATGGTCAATACTAGTATTGACCGCTTTTTTGCCAACCTTGTGCTTAATGCTACAACTCATTATCCTAATCCCATTATAAATGTGAAATGTCTTTAAGGGTTTTATCAAAATTAAATTTTGTTTCATTGACTTCAGCCACATGGTTCTTTTTAAAATTCCTCTTTGCCAAGAAGGGTATGAAAATGCTATTTGGAGATTCCAAGAATACTGATTTACATTTAGACAATCATTACTTGATAATAAGCACATCTGGTCGTCAGTTTATCCTCATTGACAGTTCCATTTCTTGGTGTTTTTTGAAAATTACTGTTTACTTTCTTCAAGTTGGTCCTAGAGCAATAGAAAGTTTTTTACAAGTAGGGAACAGACATTCTGTTCTTATATTCATATGTAGTTGAAATATAACCTCTGGTCTATTATATTTTTACCCCTGTTTAACATGTTTAATGTATATAGATAAAGGAAGATGTGGTATGAATGCCAGTGAGACAACTCTCTTTAATGTGTATACATACCTCGGCCAGCTCGTGAGTGTCTGTTCCATAGGTTTTGCCAACTCTGTATTTGATTTGTGGACAGTATCCTCTATATCTGTACCAGAAATATAAAAAATAAAATGTCCTATTAATTTTGTAACACTTTTTTAACCATAATTCAATGAAATTATACTTGAAAAATCCTTAGCTTGTACACATACATTTGTATTACATTAAATATAGATTGGAATAGATAAGACCATAATTGGTATTGACTCATTACACACTCAATGAAATTTATTTTTAAATTAATTCATATACCATTATATATATTATTTGTTTTTATAGATATAGGAAGATGTGATGTGAGTGCCAATGAAACAACTCTCCATCCAAATAACAATTTATTAAAGTAAACCTTTATAGGTTAATGTACAGCCTTCAACAATATATTATATGCTTATACAAAAAGGATACATACAATAATTTACCTATTTAATTTTGTATAAAAAAAAACAATAAAACAATAAAAACAAAAGTTTTCATATGTTTTTGTTTGTTGTTCAAACAGACCTCCAATTTGGTACTTGAATGCAATTTGCGTACTGTTAGGTATGAAGAGCACCATAATTGGTCCATTATCAACTAATTACTGTGTATTCAATGATCTATGAAATGCATTTGATTTTTTGTTGTTTTGAGAGTTAGTTCTAATCCTGCAACATGTTTTCAAGTACAAATGTATACATGTAAGCATATATATACAAAAGTACATTTAAAACACTTGCTTAACTTTTTTAACTTCAAGCAGGACAGATTTCCAAATAGTCATAAGGTGTCTTAATACACCTTATCGCTATTTGTCTGTCATTACTGGACATCACACAGGTTTCTGTAAAATTTTGAAATTATAATACAAAATATCTGACAATAAGGTGTACATATATATAGTTCAAGCGGGACAAATTCTCTGGTCAGGCCGGAATAGCAATAAGGTGTATAATTATGATTGCATGATTTCCAACGATGGTTGAGTAATGACTTCTTGTACAAAATGTGCTTTCTTTTTTCTAAACATTTTTTATTTTATATTTCATGCATTGTTTTTTCCAGATTTATATTTTCCATGCAATGTTTTAGCAATTTTTTTGGTACCTTTTTTTCCCTCATATTTTGACAATGTTTGATGTTCATATCCATCTTTACCATGTCCAACATCTTTTAATATTTTCTTTATATTACTAACTAGCAAATTATCAAATAATACTTAATTCACAACAGCTCAAAGTACATGTCAAACATATTTATAAATGAGCTGACATTTGCATTATTATAGTCTATAGATGTCGACCCCTGTATTAAGAGGCTGCATGGCAATGAACTGCCATCAAATGTATGTTAGTATTCAATTTGTTATTCTCTATCAAAACAACAGATCATATGACATACCCTGGCACATGTGTACCATCTCTCAAAGCAGCGAAATTTCGTCTTTGGTCAAGACTAGGTCCACCGCCAAAAGCTACTGTAGTCATTTTCTCTTGATGTAAAACTCCCCTACCGAGTCAACCTCTGTTTATAACACCTGTTTTAACTGATAATCCAGAGAAATTCCCACAATAATTGTTTGAATATAGATCGACTAGTGTGTTGTCTAGGGCGCTTTAAGTTGCTAAGGTGCTCTGCACTCGGCTGATCAACCAATAAAAATCGCTGCCTTACATGAACTACACGCACCACTGCTTCATCGATGTCATTTTAATTTACCGGAAATAAGGATACGCAAGCGCGGAAGAAAATTAAAGATGGAGGTTGTTTACACTTGATACGGATTTGTCCCAGAGGATTTAGAAAAAGTTTACAATGGGGAACACGACAGTTGTTGCTTCTGGTGTCAAACAGCAAGCTGATGCTGGGGCAAAAGAACTCTACAATCTTGTTGACTTAAAGGGAGGTGGGGAACTTGTTGAGTTAATGAAAAGAGCCAGGTGGACCAAAAATTTTAAGGAGATTGATGACAAAATTGCTGAAGTAAAAAACTTTCTTTATGATGAGGGTCGTGGAAAGAAAATACCAATAGTTGATTTAGTCATGATGAGAAGCCAAGAGAGAGATAGTCGCAAACCAAAAATAGGGAAAGATAAACGTTTAAAAGAGAGGGACCTGGCTCTAATTGATATGAACTTTCCAGATGCAGAGGCTAATTATTTTAGAAATAAACCAGGTAAAAAAATCAATACATTGATTGGAACTCAGGTATATGCTGCAGGCTAATTATGTGCACCACAAGTACCTAGGGAATGCAAAGGAGTATGAAAGCCCATAAATTATGTAAAGCCACATGATAAAATCTTCAAATAAATATAAGAATTCAAATAAATTTTACACTTTTGTTGACTGCTACTTATTTCAAGAATGATGACAAATTAAGAAAGTTTGATATTTATAAGCTTAAAAGTTTGTTGTCAAATTTGTCTGATTACTCGCATTTCAATTTGTAAGGTCTATTTCCTTCTGAAAAAACATTGACCACACCCAATTTTTGAAACAAAACTTTAGAGTTCAGGCAAAAAATGTTAAAAATTATGATTTTCTCCATTATGGTGCATCATTGACACTACAATTGTATTAACATGATTGAAGCATCAGAGCTTTTTTTTGGTGTAGATCTGTCAGATATTTTTTATTTTAGTTACTGAAGTTAAATTTCACATACTGTGAGGGCCAATATGGACCCTTTATAAACCTACTCCTTTGTTCAAAACTCTTTGGTAAATTATGAAAATAACAAGTGCTAGCAAAATCACTGGTTTAATTTAAGAGACTTCAGGCTAGCAAAATCATTTTATGATATTCTGCATTTTTACCACTTTCATTGTACATGTTGTATGCTACATGTAATTGTGCACTTCATACATGTATTTAGAAACACTGTAGATTGTGTAGAAAATGTACATGTTGTGTCTCATTTTGTTTTAAAGAAAAAAACAGTAGAAAAAGAATAAAATGATTTGGACATTTTATCATGTTAATTAAAAAAAGCCTTTGAAGTACATGTAATTATGATTATATACATGATATATATAAATACAATTTTTTTATGAAAATTATCAATTTCAATTCTGCAATTGTTACATGTGTTACAAGTATTTTAACCCCTGATATAAATAATCAGGAATCAATTTGTAACTTTCAAATAAAAGTTATAAGTAAGGGACAGTCTCCACTAATTTGATAATTGTTATCACTAGTCATGCTACATTGTAGTTTATGATAAATTTATAGTGGACAAAAAACCTAGAAAAATGGGAAGATTAAATAAGCAAGTTAGTTATCTCATGAAAAATTCCATTCAACATAAAACATAAATGTACGATAGTGACAGCAAGCTATATAGACTGATTTGACCTATGATACATTGTGAGTCAAATAAAATAATATTTTTATATATCAGGTGATTATTTCCCTTTATTTTAGACCATGTAATATGTTACTTGAATTGTTACGTAAATGTACAAATGTACATGTATCAATTTATTTTCATAACAGACATGACAGATACAAGTTAAATTTATCACAAAATATATGAAAGGAAAGAATTTTCAGGATTAACACGCTTAATGTCATTATGTGTACAATACAACATACATTTGCATAATTATAAAGAATAAAAAGATAAAGTTATTTAAGCTGAAATTATATTTTGAAAAAAATGAAAGAAAAAAATTGCATAGCCAGTTCAACATGTTCAATACTATGTATCTAAATATAATTGTGTTAATTTTCTTGTGAATCGACTATAACTGGAATATAAATAACATTTTTTATATTTGGGCAGTTTTGATTTTGCCATTACTAGGACCAAATCTTTGGGCCATTTCTTTTAGTTATGTACATGTATACATATATGTATTTCTTGTCCATAATTCTGACTATTCTAAATAAGTTACAATTCAGACATCATGAGTTGTCTGTGTTATATGTATATGTTGTTTGTACTGTAGTGGATTTTCTGTAATTTCTTCACTTGATTTGTAGCTGACACCAATTTGCCAGGTAAGATTTCTGTTGCATAGCGCAAGTTGTCTCCCCTTATGATGATTTCTAATATGTTTCATGATGGTATGATGCACATTAAATTTCCAATATTTGACTTTTAATTTCTTTACAAATGTGGTGACTGCACTATCAACTCTAACTGAATCATCAAGGACAGGGGAGTTCATTCTTTTCTGGAGGCCAACATTTCCATTCTGTTATTTAAGATACAAGAATAGCAAATGTTACAAAAAAGTTAATGCACTCATATAACTTAATGTAATGGAAAAGTAGTTTTTTTGCAGTTACATAGTTGTTTTTTTAGAATCTTCTTCTGTTACTATTTACATTAGTTACATGTATGAATGAATGCATCAAAGAAATTTCTTCCAGACATGACTCCCCTTTTTAAGGTTCATTATAACCTTTTCGCAAATATGGCCATGTTTAAGGGTGGTATAAATGGGGGTACCTTCATGTTGAATCACGGTAAAATTTCTTGCCAAATGGTGTTAACGGTAATTTTTGGTTCATGACGATAAAATGTGCACTTCCTTTTAGACGATAAAATAATCGAATGATTTTGACTAACACTTTAAATTTTCCCCAAAAATAACGGGAACAATAATTATTTGAGACCTCTGACAAATCACAGTAAAATTTTGACGACCGCTAACGGTAACCGAAAATGACCGTTTGATGCCTGACGGTAAAGGGCATTACTACCAAGGTTGGGCGGTAAATACCACCCCCGGTGTTTACCAGTGGTATTTACCGGTATTTACCGCCCTGGACAATACTCCCCAAGTGGTCAATACTGGCAAATACTGGTAGATTGAAATTTTAATGGTTGTTTTTACTATTAATTGAAGTAAAAACTTGTTAAAAAGTCAAATATACTTAAACTTTAATCTTTATGCATGTGTCAGCTTATAAAATTAATGAATTTGATGTGTTTTATTCATTTATAACACTTATTCCTACTGATTTAAAATTTAGTTATTATGAATTATGATATTGTATATTTAAGATATATATAAAAATTTACATATATTATTTCAACATTTATAAATCAATATATTTTAATTCAAAATGTAGGATTTAACAGGTAATTAAAATTTAAGGTAAAAAAAAACTACAGGTAAATGAAGTAACATGTGTCTTTTTACCTATCACCTGGCATTGGTAGGTGTGAAAATTTAATTACTAAAACAACAGCCCCCAATACTAGTTGACAGTACATGGGTTGAAAGTAATAAAAGTGATATATGAAGACTCCCTTAAACAATAAATTATTTCCTGTCTATTTAACTGTGTGACAAAACCTTCTTCATGCTGGAAATAGAAATTTTGAAGCAGGGACAAAAACTTTTTATCTTTTGTATACACTCTAAGACATAAGCCCGAATTTCCAGCTACTTTGTAGCTGTGGTCTTATCAGACATCATGCTGATGCCAATTACCCCAGACCATGCATCATGCTGGGTTTGTTGATCTTAATCCCCCAAAAAACTGGTCACATACATATTATCATACTTAATATATACATCATTTTCAGTACAGTTACAAATGTGTATAATTGATTCCTAGTGAATATTGATATAGAAATTGATTAATAAAGTTTGATAATGTGAAAAGTAAAATCACAAAAATACTGAACTCCGAGGAAAATTAAAAAAGAAAGTCCCCAATCAAATGGCAAAAATCAAAAGTTCAAACACATCAAACAAATGGATAACAACTGAAAGTTATACATCTGGGGCCTGGTTTTCGAAAGTATCATAAGATATGTCATAAGATATATCTTAGGACATATTTTATGATCATCTTATGACCATCATATGATATGTCATAGGATGTAAATCAAAGCTGTCTTAAGAGAGTCATAGCTATGATGCTCTTATGACTGTCTTAAGTGAACATTATTTTCTATTATTTTAAATAATGTTTAAAAAGTATAAAATATAAGAAGGAAAATGTATGTATGAACATATTAGTTATTACTATTCTTAATATTTACGAATATTTTATTTTTTCATTATAATGAACCTGAAATTTTATACTAAAAGGAATTGAAATATGAGTTCACAATTTGTTTAAATTTAGTTTGTAATATATGTTTAATCTTGAACTTCGCTTTCGTGTATCATCATACATGCATTGTTATTTAACTGTGAATACTTTTTAGATTCGGTACATCGAGTACCCGCTTAACGAAATGCCCGTGCACATACGTAAATATAGTACTATTAAATATACAAGGAACGAAATAATATGATTATCTATTGTACAAAACCATAGGTTAGAAAAGAATTCCAAATTGTATGTCGCAGGAGATTCAAATGTTAATTCACGTAGTAATAAACTCTTTACTATTTAGCTAACCGAGAAACGCAACAAATATTTTTATTACAATTAATATGAAATTATGCCCAAAAAGTCATGAAAAGTAATTAAAATTTTAGCTGACAATCATAAGACAATCATAAGTCATGTCGCGAGAGGTCTTAAGTTTACGACAAAAGTTATGACAAATCGTAACTTAGAAAACATATCTTACGACTATGACATGTCCTAAGACCATCATAAGACATGTCTTTGTCATAAGATACTTTCGAAAACCAGGCCCCAGAAGTTGAAATAAAAACAGAAAACTATTACAGTAATTCTATTGTTTTGAAGAAAAAAGGGGGATTGTCATCTGGAGGTTTAATTGATTTTTTTCGTTTTCTGGTAATCAAATTGATTTTTTTTTAAATAAAAATCAGTTCTTTTGACCACATTGATTTGGTGTCACAAACCTATGCTGTGTCAAATATTCAATCACAGTCCAAATTCAGAGCTGTTTTAAGCTAAAATGTTGTGTCCATACTTGCTCGACTTGCCCTCCCCCTTTTTAAAAACATCTGGAGTTTTTACTGTTAATTTCTAGCTGTGTAAAGTTAACTTAGAATTAAAAGCAAGTAGCAAATAAAATTTAATTTCAGCATGTTTATTTTGATATAGTATAGAAAAACGTGAATTTAATTGAAATTGATAGAAAACTAAGAAAAATACCAGATTTAGATAAAAGGGGGAGGGCTAAAAAAGTTGTCTTTTGACCAATATCTATGGCATAGACCAGGGGCCGTGTCAACGAAGCTGTCCTAGGACTAGGACATATCTTAGGATGGTCTTAGGACACGTCTTAGTCCTAAGTCAGGTTAACGAAAGTCTCCTAAAATAAGATATGTCCTAAATTTGGTCCTAAAGTTAGGACATACAAATAGGTGTCTTAGGATAGTCCTAAAGGTTACAATGTCCTAAAACGTAATAAAAACAGCAAATATGGCATAAACTCAATACTAAGAATACTAATACGATATTAAACTATCAAACTGTTACAAGAATTAAATTAATAAAACATTTTTTTTTTCAATTTTTGTTAAAGATTCAATTGTATTACATTAAATTATTTCGTGCTGCCTTTTTTGAAGCCTAAAAAATACTATCAGTAAAGCAACATTTTTGCGACTTACCAAAACGGTGCAATAAAAATTTAAATATCGGAAAAAAATTACTTCTTTTTTAACTAATTCTCATTCGATACATGTAATGAAATCGAGTGGACCTAAGGACAAAACTATTTTACGTACTAAAATTGCAGCACGAATATCGCATTTAACAAAGTTTTGTGACTATTTACTTTTGTTTTCGTATTAAAATCATTTATATCTTCCATCATGAATTTAAATAACGTATTATTTAGTATTACGTTAAATCTTTAACTTTTATTTTGCGTTAATTGTTTTCCATATAAAAGTCATCCTCCCTCTTTTTACATATATAAATATTAAAATACAATAAATCTATGTCATAGAAATCTCTATATATTTTTTTCAATTAAATACATATATGTGTTAGGATGGTCCTAGGACCATCGTAGTTAGGACTGTCCTAAGACAGCTTTGTTTTACATCCTAAGACATGTCTCAGACACGTCCTAAGACCATCCTAAATAATGTCCTAAGACCTATCTTAGGACATATCCTAGGATACTTTCATTGACACGGCCCCAGATCATTTTTCAAAGTTAGGATAATCGTTTATGGTAATTTTTTAATTTTCCCTGATTTCACATCAGTTTGAAAGAAATCAAAGTTATTTAAGTTTATTAAATATAGAAAAAAAAAGTGAGGAACAAAATTATTTCATATACGTGTAAAGTTGTCATTAACATCGCAATAAACTAAACATGCATATAATTATTTTTAATATATATTTTTTCTTTAGGATTTTTTTTTTCAAATTTTATTGTTCAGAAATACAATGAAGCTAGGAGGAAAGACACAGAGAAATATAAATTTATAGCTTATATTTTGTGATTTACATCTGGTTATAATTAGTGAACCACTAAGAAAGTGTGTTCACATAATTTATATCTAACTGATTACTGATAACATGCTGAGATAGATTTATAGAAAAATATTAGGAAATCCGGGCTTATGTCTTAGAGTGTATAATATCATGTACACATTTATTAATCGATATAGATCCCTGTTTGAATTTACAAAAAAAATAGAATTGAAAGCATTAAAAAACACTTTCTATATTTAATAATTTAATAGTAATTATAATTGACCAGGTAAAGAGTGGTTTTTGCAGTAATGACCACTCAAAATTTCAATCGACCAGTATTTGCCGGTATTTCCCGGTAATTACCGGTATTTACCACTGTCATGGTCAATACTAGTATTGACCGCTTTTTTGCCAACCTTGATTACTACCCCCATATTTACACTACAAATTTCACTCAGAGTACAGACACACCTGTGCATCTTGAAAAGTTTTAGAGTATGGCCTAGATGAACCTTGAATATTTGTGAATTAATTTATGAAAAAAAAATTCATTTGATAATATTTGTAATAATTGTGTATTACATGAGTGACTACTAGCAATATATTTTAAGGTACTGGTGACTCTGCTTTCAGTTCAATCCAGTTGTTTAACACAAATTTATGTGAATGCACTGTGCCTTCATGTTAATGCTTACTTATTTTAAATCCCTTAACCCTTTCCTCCATGGGAATTTTTTTTACATGCTTGATTTGCATAGGATTTTTTCAATAAAAAAAAATCATCTGTTTTAAAGTATTATTGCATTGCAACAACAAATATTTCATCAATGAATTTTCTAGTCAGATATTCTCATGAATATTCTTTTCATATAAGATACAATTTTTTTAAGTCTGATAAAGTTTTTTCGTAGGCAATAGGTTTCAACTGAGGCACTACACAGGCGTCGATAGGCGTCATTATGGAGGAAAGGGTTAAATTATTACATCTTTTTGGGTATACTTAGTATAAGGCCTTTGAGACTTTATTTAGGGTAATTTTCATTTAACCTTTTATTGGTTTGGCTATGTACAAAAAAAAAATGTATATGAATTTTGTGTCTTAAAGAATTGATTTGCTCCCAAATGGAAGTCACAGTATACATTTCAAAGGGTACACCGTTAACATAGTGTGATATACATGTAAGCTCATCAAGCCAATTTAAGTACAACATTGTACTAAGCTAACTTTGCCATGATCTAATACATTGTACTTGTGTTTAAATATATCAACACATTGTACAGAAATAAATATTGTTGGCAAGAAATTTCTTCAGTTGTATAACAATGAATATAAAATGTAAAAGTATAAAACAAATAGGCTAAGATATAAAAATAGCAAACTATTATAAATATTCTTGTGTAAGTTAGATATATATTTGTTAGAAACATGAACGTGTCTGATATTGCATCAGTAGGGCTAGCAGTAATATTAGCTTAAAACCAGCTGTTGTGAATTTAGTCCATGCTATTAATATGTTGAATATACATTTTATATTGTATCAAGTGATGGCATGGCATTGAATGTTTCATTTAAATGTTTACCTTCCTTATTGTAAAGTTTGTATGTGTTGCAACAAATCACCTTGTACATGTATGTGAACTTTTATGAATAATGTCTTTATACACACTTCACCTTTTTACGTATAATTTTAATGTACTTAAGACTTTCGACATAATTTTTTGTGTGCAATGCAATTGACTCTCTGGTTTGTCCTCCAACTTCCAGAGTTACATTAACAGGCGCAGACGAACAGCCTTATCTATATCAAAATTGACAAGAGAAACACTTATGAACATCAACAAATGAGAACCCTTTTACAACAGATTTCTGACTTAGGACAGCTGGTGCAAGAAAATGCAGCTGGTTTAAATGTTTTAACAGGCGTCAGTCAACCTTCACTTTAGCATGAGAAAGTGGTATAACATTACAACATAGAAAAACACTATGCTCCGCAAATAGTAAAAAAGTACCATAAGGACCAAACATTCGGTTCCACAGCTAGTTTGATCTATGACACAATATTGATACAATATGTAAAACAATTGCAAAAAGATGTTTATGTACAGTTTTCTTTAGATTTTTAGGACTTTCATCTTTTTAAGCAGAATTTTATTTGCAGGTTTTACTGAAGATGTTATATAATACTTTACCATTTAAAGGAATAACAATATGTTTTGAAATTTTTAAAAACAGTAGAGTTTTATTGGTACAAAGTTTCTGTATGAATTTTAATCAAATACTATATAACTTTAAATTTAGTCTGTAATAAATATTCCTGATGTAAAATCTTTTTATTGTGTTATATCACATGTAACTATAATTTCTATATAAATCTAAATAGTCTATTTCAAGTTTGAACTTTTTGGTCAAAATTGAATTGTGTGTTTTTAATAAGATTGTTATTATATTTTTCAGATCGTAAATACCGTGTGGAATGCTGGGATATTAACCAGAGAGGTACCGTTGGGGAAAACATCCTCCATATGTGTGTATTACTGTCTACAGCTATTCATGCAGATCTTGCCAAAAGATTGATAAAGGCTTATCCTAAATTACTGAATGATATTTACCTTAAGGATGAGTATTATGGTATGTCTGAAATAGATAAAAAGTTACTGTCTTTTAATTGAAAGCAAAGGGGCCTTGCTGGCTGAATGGTCTAAATAGTTGAAACTACTGTAACACTAGCCTGTCAACACTGAGATTTGGAGTTGAAATAGATAAAAACTCACTGTATTTTTGAAGTGAATGTAAGAAACCAAACAGTGTAAATGAAACTGGAAAAGTCATGTGTCAAGGACCTACATTTTGTATTTCTAAATCATTTACATTTGCATATCAAACTTAGTTTCACAGTGAAACCTTTGTGAACTGTACTGTTTTATAAACTTAAAACATTCATCTTATAACATGTATAAACTGCAAAAAAATTGAAAATGTTTATTTATTGATGTTCTGCATGTTGACAGGAGTTAAATGTCTTTAATGGTAAATGGAAAAAGAACGAACTTTTTTCATTAAGCTCAAGACAGCCCATAGTCACTTAGGAAATAAAACGCTCAATACTATCATACTTCCAGTTAATTTGTAAATTTTCATTGTCCAAAAATCAAGTGTGACTTTATTTGTATGTATTTTTAGGTGAGAGCGCTTTACATTTTGCTATTGTAAATGAAGATCCTGCAATGGTTAAATTTTTGTTGGATCATGGGGCTGATTATCATCAGAGAGCTACAGGAAATTTCTTCACCCCAGACGATCAGAAGGAATCAAGAACAGATTCGCTAGAACATGAGTGGGTGGACTTGTGTGAGAAAACTGATTATGTAGGGTAAGATTAGTGTGTCTATAGGTAGTATCTCAAATTTTGTCAAAAGCCCTGTTATTAGAAGAATATTAACAATGAATGACAGCAAAAAACATATACTCTCGCTATCAAGAATTGTTCTTAGTCTTTTGTGCAATGCCTCAATCACTTAATCTATCTTTTCAAACTTTTTGTTTGTTTACATAAATGAAAAAATTATGGTGAAAGGAGGATGTAACTTAATGATTTTTCTATATTATAACCTCCTGCTAACATCTTGGGTTTTTAAAATAATGTTAATGCAGAAAAAAATATTGAATCAGCCTTTATTTTATATACTAGTATAAGATATAGATAGAATAACTATTATATAGTCTTTATCAACCTCTGTTTTAAAGAATGTAGGTAAAATCTCAGACACCTTATATAGATAGATCAGTTAACTTGCATGGTCATAAGTACAAGTAAAGGACCAGCAGCTCACAATACTTCTTGTTTTGAACTTTACTTTCATTCAACTTATAAAAATAGATGATTTTTATATCCAATTAGCCATGTATATTATGGAGAATATCCTTTGAGTTTTGCTGCCTCCCTTGGACAGGAAGAATGTGTTCGTCTGCTTTTAGCAAAGGGAGCTAACCCTAATCTCCAGGATACCAATGGCAACACAGTTATGCACATGTTGGTTATTCATGATAAAAAGGTTGGTATATACACATACTTGAAATGAAGAAAAAAGTATTGTTATCGGAAAATTCAACATAAATAATGTTGAGGATTTATGATTTTATATTTTGTATCATACCTGCAATTCTAAAAATACATAAGGGAAACATGACCTACTATGATACCTTGTCAATCATGTCTATCTGCCTTTCTGTCTTTCACACAAGATTGTCATTTTAATAAATCTTACAATTAACATAGGAATTAAACTGTCAGAATTATTCACACATTGTGTATTAGTTCCCTCAATATTTATTAGCTATTTCTTAAAAACTTATTTTTAGGATGACTGAATGCAAACCATGGACTTTACCTCAGTTACAATTAGGGAAGTTTGCAATAACTTCAGCAACAATTCAGTTAACATAGGAATGGCTCAGACTTGACAAAAAATCTTTCAGATATATATTTAAATTTGGAGGGTTTCCATTTTGCTGCTTTTTTTCTACATTATCCTTGTTAACTTTGGAAAGGAACAAAAATATGAAACAATAAGTTCATACCATTTATGATTGTTCACTTACATATTATTTCTTTGTTTGGATTCAAAAGTGAGGGAAACCTGGCTTTTGTCAACTAGATAATTGGAGAAGGTGTCAAAATTTTTAAAATTTAAATTCATTGATTTGCTTCATCACAAATTTTTAGATAGTTAAGTGTCATTTATATCTAAGGAAATAAGAGAGTGCATAAATTCATTTGATTTTAACTAACTTAATTATTCAACCCCAAATTTTTTGTGTGTACATGAACTTGAATTTTGGTGAATATATATTTCAAACAGAATTATTTTTCATGCAATGTAAGAGACATGTTGGGCTTATGATG
Source organism: Mytilus galloprovincialis (assembly GCF_965363235.1). Lineage (NCBI taxonomy): Eukaryota > Metazoa > Mollusca > Bivalvia > Mytilida > Mytilidae > Mytilus > Mytilus galloprovincialis. Next base: position 22,078,584 of record NC_134839.1, on the reverse strand, counting down.
TGTTGTTCATGTATGTTGATTATCTGTCTGTGAAGAAAAGAAATGAAGCTTGCTGTCTTATTTTGTTGTCATAAGGTCATTTGTGCCGTTTTTATGTTGGTATTTTTATGGTATTCAGGCTATTGAAATTTTGTCTCATGTTGAATGGGTTTCAAAGCTTAGATAACTAGAAAGCATGTATGTTAGATAAAAAAAGAAACACTGAATAGCTATTCATAAAATTTTCAAAATAAATACTTAAGTATGAGTACATGTATTTGATAATTGAAAAGTATTAAAATTAATTGTATTGATAGGACAAAAATCTTATTTATTGTCATTGATATTTAATAAAAAATAATTGATTTACCAATAATAGAATTCACAGTTGAACGGACAAGAGGTTTGATCCTTTAGCACTTAATTAAAAAGTCAGATTTTGATGTTGTTGTTTGAATTCTGATTAATTTTTTCAACAGCTTTATAACTTATTGTGTCAATGTAAACACTGATTAAAAAATCATTTGGAGCAAAATATTTTTTATCACAAATATTATATACGCACAATTAAATAGATATGAAAAATTCACATGGATGCACAGAATATTTTTTACTTGTTCATGTATAGGTTGCACATAGCAAAATTTTGAGAAAACATTTCATGTTCCTTTTGGTATTCTTTTGTGTCATCGAGGTATAGTATAGCTAACGTCTACTTTTATTAAAAAATAACCCATTCGTTATAAATAACCTGAATTTTTAAAATGTACTGTTGCACTAGCCTGCAAACACTAGTACTGAAGTTGTTTGTTTTCATCCTGCATGTGGTAGGTTTGCTTTACTTTAAATTGACTTAGGGGTAGTCAGGTATCCTGCAGAAGGTTAGTGGTTCTCTCCAGACACTCCAGCCCTTTCACCATTAAAATCTGACGTCCATGAAATAGCCAATGATGGTGCTGAAAGTGGCATTAAACACTTTCCAATCACATTTAGAATATATTATCTTATTTACTATGTTATTTAACTTTGCAAAAAAACCCATCATAAGATAAACCTACATACAACTTAAATGGTCATCATCATCATATAAGGCTTAATATAAGAAAATATGGTGATGTTATGAGGTTGCCAATAAGACAACTATCTTAAACTCTATAACTTGAAATGTGCCTAATTGATTATTTATCAATTGAAATACAAGTCCAATACATTTATTTTTTTTTAACTTACTATCATTTGTTGATCAGCATAACATGCTCTCTAATATTTGACTTGTCACTATGGTTTGAGTCTGAATAACGGGCCCAGGTTCTGGTTGGCTAACATGTCTTCCTTTGGACTTTTACCATTTGAACAAGAACATTGATATTCCTTCTCAGCGTTTCAGTCTAGCATAAACAGGGTTCATATTCAAATCACATTAATATAGTCTTGTCCCAATATGTCTTAAATAATTGCCACTGGAAGACAGCCTGAACTAATCAATTTCTTTTTCCTGGCATTTGTTTTCTCCTCTTACAAAGGTTATCAGTTTAATTTACCACCTTTTTATTTTATTTTGAAAATAGGGTATTTCTTTTATACTTTTTAGCAATTACAGACTGAATCACGAAACAATGGCTTAATTTCAAGCAAGGTAGCAATCTTTTGTGTGGGTCTGTTGAAATATGTGTTCCACAATTTCCTGATATTTTTCCTGTTTCCATATACATGTATTAAATTTTCTCTTACTTCTTTTTAAGAATGCTCACCTTGTATTAATTAAATCAGACAAATTAATCCAAACTTGTTTAGTGTTACTGCTGTAGTAATTTGTCTTGTAAATTTTAAGGATTTTATAAATTCACTGTACCATATTTTATACACCACAATAATAATGATTTGTCTTTATAATAATTTTATGCACTGTCAGTAAATACTTGTTATACCATTTATATTTTGAAAGAGCCATTTTTTTCTTCGAGTACTTGTATGTATTGAGCAAGCTCTTAAAATTATATATATTTTTCATGTATACTTATGTTTAAAATGGAATTCTATATTCAGTCTAGTGGTGCACCTTTAACGGTAGGTTTTTCCTGTGATTACAAGATTGTGTTCTCAGGTGTATATATATATATATATATATATATATCTTTGCAAAAATATTATAAACAGATATTTTTTCATGGTGACATTGAAATTGAAATAATCCAACCATCTACTAGCCTCTTTGACTGTAACTTTAAAATTACTGTGAGATTGAGGAGGCGATTTGAAAAGGAAAAAAAAAATAAATGACTATGAAATTATTTAAAAATTGAAAGTTGTTTCAATAAAAATCACTGGTAAAAAATAATGAAAGTTTATAATTTTAACATGTGTTTTTTGGCAAGTTTAATTTCATTATTCAATATTTACACTTTACACATACTCCTTCTTGAAATAAATTCAATAGATTTGTTGCAAAAGGGTTATAAAATGTTGGAGCATTTCAAGTCTTGTATATAATTTTCATTTTAAATATCCACAACAAAAAATTACTAGTTTGTTAAATGGGGTTATTTGACAGATGATCAGTTTGGAAAGGCTGTCATGAGCAAAGAAACAAACAAATGTTTGATAAACAGATCCTCTGAATGTATTTGGGGATCTCTTTTTTCTTCTTCTTAAGAATCGTTTTCAACGATACCTCTATATGCAAAACTGTTATAAATTATAATCTGTCAGATTTTCTTTTATGTGAACAATAAAAGTATGAAAATTGTATGATCATGATGATGATACTAGTAATTTTGCTGTTGTTATCATTGTATACTTCTAATAATGACATTCATCTTAAAATTGCAACTTGCTTGGATTACAGCACGCACAGAAGAAGGTTAGCAGACTATATTTATATGTCACTTATGCACTTATCAAAATTTGTGAAGCATGGAAAAAATATTACTTTATATAATAAATGAAAACTCTGTCGTTCAAGAGTGACAGAGTTAAAAATTACAACAGAAAAATTAGTAGACTTATGAAAGGCTAATCAATGAATACTCATAAGCACTAAGTTTTCATTTGTCTGTAGGTCTAAAAGTTGAACAAGCATGTTTTTGAGTACACTTACTTTTTTTACCATGTGATTGATAAGTGCATAGTATATGTGGGTAAATATACGACATATGTGTGTGTCATACCTAGCTATTGTACAAGGTGATGGTTATCACTAATGTGGCCATGAGTCAGATCACTGTTATGTATTATTGCTTTGCTTGGTTAACAGAAATATGTGTACTATCTTGCTAGAATATTATTTCATATTTATGTTTTGGGTTCTTCCAAAAAATATCAAGCTACAATTTTTTTGTGTATAGCATGTTTTTATGTTTTACATCTGTTGTTGGCTATTTTGGAAACGTAGGGATGTTACTGATATTAACATAATTAAGGGATATATGCACTCAGCATTTCTCTATAAAAATGTGAACTATACCATGATTGATAGATTGATTGCTTTTGGTTGCTCAAATGAGTGGTGAAAGATACCAAAGGTGACAACTCATAAGTCGAAACATTAACTGACAATGCCATGAAAAAAATAGAAAAGACAACATAGAAAACTAAAGCTGGGCAACAGGAACCCCACCATAAACTTAGGTAATCTCAGGTGGTCCAAAAGGGTAGTCAGATCCCGTTCCACCAGTGACATCTGTTCTGTTGCTCATTGGATGTCTAGGCCCCCAATATGTATCACAATTCAGTAGAGATTTTAATAAAATTTGTATAAAAATGCTTTAAACTGCTTTAACTAATGGCTACATGGGGCCAAAATTTTAACCCACTTTACGGTTACATTGCAAATACAAAATGTAATTTAGAACATTCAAGGTTTGGGTAATTTTATAGCTTCATTGGTATTTTTTATATAAGATTTAGCATTCCAAGTCCGCTTGACTTTTGTCTTTTTTTTGTTTAATATCTTAAAGTACTTTATTTGTATGCATTTTAATTTATTTAGTGGCACATGAAATTTGTATATTCAAATGTTTCTTTTTAAGATATATGTATTTGCTAACGTGAAAATTTAAATGCATGTGCTATCAATGTTAATGTAACTTTTTGATTCTCATGAAAAATGCATTTTTACTATAATAGATATATTTATATAGAGATTACAAATTATATAATAATTAGGCAAAATGAAAAAAATGTATTTTGTGCTAATAGATAATTAGATGTCAAGTTAGAAATACTCACAAAACAAATTTTATGAATATAGAATGTAAAACTTTCACAGTTTTAGCTTATTTCTGAATTTTATTTTTTTCCAGGAAATGTTTGACTTGTTACTGAATATGGGTGGAAAGCTTGATATAAAGAACAGACAAGGTTTAACTCCCCTTACTTTGTCTGCAAAATTACCAAGAAAAGAAGTAAGTGTTTAAATATAGACAAATGTTTAACTCAATGGACACATTTACCACAACAGTTTTTGGTTCAGAGTGAAACTGATATTGGTGGTAACAAGACAAATCGGCACCCAGACAAATCGGCACCCAAGTCTGAAGACATTTCGGCACCCATTTTGGACATATCGGTATCCGGACAAATCGGCATCAAGACAATCCGGCAGCTCGTTTTTAAAAATAAATTCTTTATCAAAAATTAAAGAATTGTTGCCTAGATATTATAATTTGTATATAAAATATGCATTACAAAAAGAATAATCATCATTTAATTAAACTCTTAATGATTATGTTTGTATGAATAAAAATTATCTAATTAAATCATAATTGATTGTTAGATATGTTGTTGATCGTTGTTGTTTGAATAAACATTATTTAATTGAATCATAATTAAATCATAATTAATTGTAGTTATGCATTAATCAGTATTTTATGTTTAAATCTAATAATTCCTCAATAAAGATCAAAAGTGTATATAGCTTGTGTTTGCAGCTTGTGTTCTCGTTTGATCCTTACATCTGTTAAGACAACACAATACTTGAAAACAATATTTTATTGTTTTAATATTAAAATTTATTGTTTTAATATTAAAAGCCATAAATATAAAAGCGTGTGCAAGCCATAATGAGTAAATACCTAAAATCATATATAAAGGTCAACACTTATGGGATACTCTTTATAGATAATGTTGTTTATTACGACCGTAAAAAAGGTAAAGAGATTAGCTCTGAAATTGATTCAAGTGACTCAGTGGTAGAGACTTCTAGTCAGGATTCGGATATGGAATCACTAGACACCACTGTCTCAGAAAAGTCTTCCAAAAAAAGGAGGATAGGTTCTACTCCACCTTTCAATATTTCGTATAGCCAAGCAGTAAGATCTACGGTGAAACGCAAACCGAAAACCATGGTCAATACTAACACCCCACCATCTAAACCTAAGAAATACTTGGTAATAATGCAAGCCCAAGAGGTAGAATTGGGACAACAAAATCCCATTAAAGTCCAAAGACTTATACAGAGTCTAGATTATGGTACACCAAAATGGGTTAATGGTACAAGAAGAGGTATCATCATAGAATGTAATGATAGTTTCTAATTTAAAAGTATTTTAGCTACTCAGAGACTTGGGGACTGGCAAGTAAAATGTACTGTTCCCAAGTCTCAGGAATCATCCATTGGTTGCAATTACAACACTCCTATGGACTTGACAGAAGAAGAAGTCTTGGGAGTGTTGAAAGTTTACAAAGTGACTAAGGTCAATAGATTAACTTACTATGACTCTGTGTCGCAAACAAGGAAACCATCAAAAACCATGAAGTTATACTTCAACACTGCACAATTAGTAGAAAACATAAATATAGGCAGTGGCGTAGCTATGTCATTTCTAACACACTAAACATGCAAATTGAGTTCATGCCCTTATACATAAACAGTTCCAGGAAATATTAATTTTTGGTTCACTTTATTTGGATCAAAGATAAATAATTGATAAGGTGCCAATTTGTCTATGTTAGGTGCCGATTTGTCTATGGTAGGTGCCGATTTGTCCGAGTACCGATTTGTCTGGGTGCCGAACTGTCTAGAATTCGAACTGTCTAGAATTCGATATTGGTACAGATTTTTCTAGATTTTTGACTTCAACTGGACCTGCAGTCGGAAGAAGTTGTTTTCTATGCCTATTTCAATTATAAACAAGATCAGTAGTTATATGTCCACTGGTTTACACTATTTGTGGAAGTTTTAGGCCTCTTAAATTTGTGTGTCAGACATCGAAATGGAAGCCAACCATCTTCCCAGTTTAATCTGATTTCAATTTTTGAAGTTTGTATTTGAGCTCAAAATTAACATTCCAACAGAGAAACATGACTATAAATGGTGTAAGATTGAGATAACATGCATACACTATGAAATAAATGTCATAAAGTTGACTTCCAAAAGTATGGAGTGCCATTTGAGCCAAATAACGGTATTCATGGTATTCTGGGTACAGCCGTAATATTACAGCCCCCACATGATAAGGGTTAAGCAAGAAAGCATATCATTTAGCTTGAATTTAGTTTTGTTTTGTAGATGTATGAGCATATCTTAGAGAAAGTTAGAGCAGTGATGTGGATTTATGGCAATGTAACTTGTGCTGGCTATCCACTCAAATACATTGACACCATCTCAGAAACAGGGGAAATCAATAAAGATTCTGTTTTAAGTTTAGTGGTTTATGGGGTAAGTATCCACTCAATAAGATAGACACCATCAGGAGAAATCAATAGAGATTATATTCTAAAGTTGAGTTATATGAGGTATGTGTCCACTAAAATAAGTTTAACATATGTAAAGGTAACCTCAGAAACTTGGGATTTCAGTCTATTGCACAGGTAAGTACAGATAATCATGTCTAGTAAGGGTATAGTTTTTTTTTATTGTTGTTAGATATAGGAAGATATGGTATGAGTGCCAATGAGACAACTCTCCACCCAAATAACAATTTAAAAAAAAGTAAATCATTATAGGTCAATGTACGGCCTTCAACATGGAGCCTTGGCTCACACCGAACAACAAGTTATAAAGGGCCCCAAAATTACTAGTGTAAAACCATTCAAACAGGAAAACCAACTGTCTAATTGTTGACTATTTCCAAATGATATTTTTTTAGTCATGAATATTTCCAACTAGTTGATATGAAACTCTTCAGCAGATCTATATCATGTAAACCTTTAAAGTTTTGCCACAATTTTCAAAGAAACCATATATGAATCATGTTGTCAATTTAACTTGTTTTTTGACATTACAGGAGCAAGAAAACCACCTGAGTATGATGGATGGTCTGGTTGTTAACTTATTGAAGGAAAAATGGGTTACGTTTGCAAGGTTCAGGTATGAGATGGTTCAAGGGTCAGAATCCATTCACAAATCCATTTTGCTCAAGTCTGCCAAAAATGGGATTCACATATTATCAGTCTTATTCAGCATATTACAAGAATTTTATTTAAAAATAAATGCTTTTATTGTTCTTATTCATCCATCCAGACTTGCCTGTGCTAAAAAAATGAAGGTTCGTTTTTGTTGAGCCTGCAACTTTTGTGGCTGAAAGCTAACCATAGGGATAGTGATCTGGAGCGACGTCTACGGTGGTGGCTGCGGCGGCGCGTTAGCTAACTTTTTAAAAGCATTATATTTTAGAAGGTGGAAGACCTGGATGCTTCATACTTTGTATATAGATGCTTCATGTTACAAACTCTCTGTCAGTAAATGTTCAATGTCCTTGACCTCATTTTCATGGTTCAGTGACTACTTGAAATAAAAGTTAAGATTTTTTGTAATGTTAAATTCTCTCTTATTTGACCTCGACCTCATTTCTTTGATCAATGAACAAGGTTAAGTTTTGGTGGTCAAGTCCATATCTCAGATACTATAAGCAATAGGTCTACTATATTTGGTGTATGGAATGATTGTAAGGTGTACATGTCTAGCTGACAGGTGTCATCTGACCTTGACCTCATTTTCACTGTTCAGTGGTCAAAGTTAAGTTTTTGAGTTTTGATCTTTTTTTTTATACTATATGCAATAGGTCAACTATATTTGGTGTATGGAAACATTTTATAATCTATGTCAGTCGCACAGGTTTTATTTGAATTTACCTCATTTTCACAGTTCATTGCTTAGTGTTAAGTATTTCTGTTTTGGTATGTTCCTAATTAATAAGCAATAAGTCAACTATATTTGTTGTATGGAAGAATTGTTAGCTCTACATGTCTTACATGTCTTACAGCTCTACATGTGTTTTAGATGATTTGTGACTTTTGATGTTTGAGCACATTTGACTTAATCATTTTCTGTTACAGATTTTATCGTAGATTTCTGGCTTTCATCACTTACTTCATCATCTTTCTTGTGGCTTTTGCTTTGAGACCCGGAGAAGATAAATGTCCTGGTACTGTACAAACATTTAACCAGACAGGAAATGGTATGACTAATACAACCAGTGCTCCGGCAGATCCATGCTTCCTCCTCAAAGCTTGTGATACTAATGACAAGGTAGGCCATTATCAGATAAATTGTTTTTGGGGAAGACGGCTTCAAGCCGTCAATCCCCAATGGGGTTGACCAGAGTGACATTCCCTCACATCATTCATTTTGTTTTTATAGTGTGAAAAAACCCCAACAAATCTTACTGAGAATGATGAGATGGGGAGACACAAATGAATAAATTGACTTTAAACACTTTTTTACACATTTCCCTTCTGTTTCTCTCAAAATTATCGTATATTGAGCTCTCCTTTACACTATTTACGTTTCTTTTACAATCCGGAAAAATCAGTATTACGAGATATTCTAAATATATCCAACCTACATTATATTTTATAGTGACGTCATTGTTGGAATGCCACACTACGCATAAGCAGGGATATCCTTCACTGGTTATTTAAATCATTCTCAAAGATTGTGCACTTATTAAAAAATAGTATTTGTTAAATTTAAACATAATGATGTTTGCTGTAGATGATTCAAACATCAACATGCAATACTTTAATTTGTAGGTCAACAACTTTCAAAGTAAACAGGAAGTCCGAGGGGCTACATGAGATGGGGGAGAGAAACGATCTTTTCCATTTTTTTCTGTAAAACTCTGTTTTGAGAATCTTCCTCCAATTCAGGAGCACCTCAATTTTTGAGCTAATTATCCATTAAAATAAAGACTTAAAATGTGACATTTAGTATATGATAAGTAGTCTTCCATTAAAACTTAATTTTGTGTACCAACATAATCATTGTAATAGTTACAAAAAAAATTACAAATGTTGCATTTTGTAGTTTAAACCTATTTATTCTTGAAATTTTACAAATATTTCAAAATGTAGGATTTGGAAACAAGCTTCACACAGTTTACATCAATCATATTGCTATTTTTATTAGTACCTGTATCCCTGTGATGAGAGATGTAACTGGGAACTTTATCAATGGAAATTTAAAACTGAATAGATTTTTCAGTCCTAACTTTCTTAAGAAATAAATTAAAAATCTGTACTGTCACAAAAAAAGGAAAATGGCCCTAGCCTGCAGTTCAGTCATACACTATTAAGATTTCAAAAATAATTGTAGTTGTTGTTAAATGACAGAATTCAACTAGTTGAATTTTAGATAATTAACTATTAACTTTAATTGAATGTTTAGATTTAGAAGATGCAGATCTCTTCCATTGGTCTAAATTGAATCCTAAACTAAAGAAACGAAATTACATTAAACTACAATTGATTCCAATAGTGTCAACCTTCCACATGTTCTAGCTGTTGGTTTTTTTTTCATTCTTTATATGAAGACTATCAAAAGATAACCCCCCCCCCCTTCCCCCCAAAAAAAACATGAAATAGAAACAAGGGCCGTCTTTCCCCTCAGAGCATTTCAGCTCTTTGATTACTGGTATTTAATCCAAACAAAATGTAGAGGTTAATGTTTTATTCACCAAATCATTTTTCAATGAATATAATCTCAAAATAGGAAGTACATTTCTCTTAAATTAAAACATATTACAGTGAGATGCTTATAGGTGTTACTGTAAAATTTTACCTATAGCTCAACCTGTTTTTAAAATTGTCAACACAATAGGGACATTTAAATTGACCAGTTGGTATTGTTAGATTTAGATATACCTTGATTCTACCTGTACAGATTTTTATTCACCTAACCCAAAGTTTCAGCATGCTTTTTTCCTGAAGATTTTCTTACCTAGGATTATTCTATTAAAAATTGATAGGGAAAACTCTGTTTTGATAATCTTCCTCCAATTCAGGAGCACCTCAATTTTTGAGCTAATTATCCATTAAAATAAACACTTAAAATGTGACATTTAGTATATGATAAGTAGTCTTCCATTAAAACTTAATTTTGTGTACCAACATAATCATTGTAATAGTTACAAAAAAAATTACAAATGTTGCATTTTGTAGTTTAAACCTATTTATTCTTGAAATTTTACAAATATTTCAAAATGTAGGATTTGGAAACAAGCTTCACACAGTTTACATCAATCATATTGCTATTTTTATTAGTACCTGTATCCCTGTGATGAGAGATGTAACTGGGAACTTTATCAATGGAAATTTAAAACTGAATAGATTTTTCAGTCCTAACTTTCTTAAGAAATAAATTAAAAATCTGTACTGTCACAAAAAAAGGAAAATGGCCCTAGCCTGCAGTTCAGTCATACACTATTAAGATTTCAAAAATAATTGTAGTTGTTGTTAAATGACAGAATTCAACTAGTTGAATTTTAGATAATTAACTATTAACTTTAATTGAATGTTTAGATTTAGAAGATGCAGATCTCTTCCATTGGTCTAAATTGAATCCTAAACTAAAGAAACGAAATTACATTAAACTACAATTGATTCCAATAGTGTCAACCTTCCACATGTTCTAGCTGTTGTTTTTTTTTTTTCATTCTTTATATGAAGACTATCAAAAGATAACCCCCCCCCTTCCCCCCAAAAAAACATGAAATAGAAACAAGGGCCGTCTTTCCCCTCAGAGCATTTCAGCTCTTTGATTACTGGTATTTAATCCAAACAAAATGTAGAGGTTAATGTTTTATTCACCAAATCATTTTTCAATGAATATAATCTCAAAATAGGAAGTACATTTCTCTTAAATTAAAACATATTACAGTGAGATGCTTATAGGTGTTACTGTAAAATTTTACCTATAGCTCAACCTGTTTTTAAAATTGTCAACACAATAGGGACATTTAAATTGACCAGTTGGTATTGTTAGATTTAGATATACCTTGATTCTACCTGTACAGATTTTTATTCACCTAACCCAAAGTTTCAGCATGCTTTTTTCCTGAAGATTTTCTTACCTAGGATTATTCTATTAAAAATTGATAGGGAAGAAAAAAGTTTTGGTTTTCATTGTTTTAAATCCCTGATATATATGATTTATCTATTTTTTACCTAAAATTCTAAATCAGTAAAAGATTAAAATAAATATGTATTACTATGTTTGAAAATTTAAACTGTTTTTACACCAAAATGCTTCTTTAAAATTCTAACCCTTATATATAGTATTGTCCAGCTGCCAGTGAAACAAGAAATAGCTGCTCAGGTGTTTACAGTTTAAATTTTCAGAGGGATATGTTGTTCTTTTCTTCACATGACCCTTCAAGATTTTCATTTTGGATTATTATTTGCAATGTTTTAAATCTTTTGGTGTCATTGTGCATACAATATTGGATTTATTTTATTTGAATTCACTAGCAATTTTGCTTCTTAAAATGTGATGTGTTTCTTTCAAGATTTTATTATCATGACGGACATCAAGGAGGAAATAATTCATTCTAACCGTTTTGTGGGGCTTACATATGATGTTGTACATATAAAATTAGAAATAATTTTGGAGTATACCTTGATGTGTTTTTTATTTGAAATCTATTATAATATTAGTGGGACTTTTGTGCATAAAATGCTGTGTTCACTAAAGGAAATTCAATTTTGCATACGATGGGATTTAATTATGTTAAAGATTTAAAAATTTCAAAACTGGAATTCAAGTAGGAGATATAGTGTGTGTTCATCCAACATGTTTCTGTGGCTTTAAATGTGATTTTTGAAATATTCATTATTAATTTTTGGATCTATTACAAATTTAAGATGATTCCCTATTTAAATGGGATCTTGGAAATGAAATAAAATGTTGAAGTAGTGCAGTGGATATAGTCTAATCTAGTGATAAAGTGAAAAATAAAAGTAAAATATTCTAAAATATTCCTAACGTGAGGAAATGTTTTTTAAAAGTGAATGTGAAATTGGAAATAGTCATTATAAAATTCTGAATCAAATAGTGTTTGATTTGGAAATTATTATAGGAAATGAAATAAAATGTTGGAGTAATGCAGCGGATATAGTCTAATCTAGTGATAAAGTGAAAAATGAAAGTAAAATATTCTAAAATATTCCTAACATGAGGAAATGTTTTCAGTGAATGTGAAATTGGAAATAGTCATTATAAAATTCTGAATCAAATATTGTTTGATTTGGAAATTTATTATAGGAAATGAAATACAATGTTTACTGTGGATATATTAAAATCAGGTGATATATAGTAAAAATATAAATAAAATATTACAAAATATAAGTGAGGATAACTATTTGGAATATAGTAATGGAAATGATTCTGAATTATGTATAGATTCTGCACCTGTTAAATTAGGATGTATATCATTGGAAGTTAATCAGAATTTATACTATGGATTTAGAAAAAAATCTAGTGAAGTAGTGAAAAATGAATGAAATTGGGAATTATTTAAAGTCTTTGGAATTCTGGTTGAAATGTCAAATATTAGTGTAAAAAAATAAATGAAATTGTTTATTCAAATATGATTTTGAGGTTTCATTAAAGTGAGTGAAATATTACAACTGGATTATTTAGGGTATTAAACACTGCTAGTAGTGGCTATGCAAACATTTAGATGAAATGTAGTGCATTTTAGGTCATGCAATTTTAAATTACAACTGCAAGAAAATAAAATATATGATATAGTCATTCTTGTTTGGCTTGATCACTCATAAGATTTTGAATGACAGTAAAATAAAAATCTCTCAACAGAATAATCCTAGGTAAAAAAAAGTTCAGGAAAAAAGCATGCTGAAACTTTTGGTTAGGTGAATAAAATTTTTTACAGGTAGCATCAAGGTAGATTTAAATCTAACAATACCAACTGGTCAATTTAAATGTCCCTATTGTGTTGACAATTTTAAAAACAGGTTGAGCTATAGGTAAAATTTTACAGTAACACCTACAAGCATCTCACTGTAACTGTTTTGTACGTGGTAAAGAAATTAAGTAGAATATGCATCTTTCCATTCAGTGAAATATACTTGCAAAAAATCATATTTATTGATTATGTCAGCTTGGAGTTTTCAAGGTTGCTGGTCAACATTAGATTTTCATGGTTTGTTTTTTAGATACTATGAGCTAAAAAGTCAACTATATTTAGTGTGTGTGGATATATTGTAAAGTTTACATGTACGTCTGGCACGGCTTATATTACCTTTGATCTTATTTTTATATATAATTGATAATGTGAAGGTTATGTGATACATATAGTAAACCCTTGCTCTGAAAGACTTTCAACATAAAATCCAAACATGATTAAAAGGCAGAGGAGTCATCTTAGGGTACACATTCTTATTTTTATTTCTAACTAAAAGGCAGCACCATTTGTTATTTGACTGAGGGAATTTAAATGTGCATTTTTTAATGAAATGTAAAACAGTTTGTATACTTTAAATACATCAATACACAACTAGCAGTAGGCTTTAACTTATTTTATTTACTTTTAGATACGATGGGCTTTAGAAATAATTGTCCTGCTAGCAGCCATTATGTATCTGTGTTTAGCTATGAAGGAAATTTACCATCAGGGATTCACTATATTTTTCACAACTTTGGTGAGATTGATGACAACAGAATTATATGAAATATAACTAGAACTAATACTTAACATTGACAGAAGTTTTTCATTGCATTTTAGTAGTCATTTTATCTATATCAGAATTACCTTTAACTTTAAAGGTTCCATATAGTTGGTGAAATGAATATTCTTTTTTTTGATTCTGCTTCACGATTGGCTCACTTTTCCTGACTGCTTTCATTTAAGTTAGGTTAATGTCTAAATTTGAATAAGAAACAGCTAATACAGCAGTGAGTCTGTTTTAAATTTAATTCAGTCTGTAATATGTTTTACATAACAAAATTTATTTTAAAAAATTACTAATTGAAAAGAGTTATCTCCCTTAATAGTTGTCGAAGTCCTTTATCTTATATTAAAAGTGCCCATTTATCAACTTAAGATTTTTCCAATAATATATTTATAAAGTTTGATTTATGAACAGAAACAAACAATTGTCCAATTTTACAGGGTGGAGCCCCTATGAAGATGTTGTTCTTGTTGTCATGTGTTTTTGTGGTGATGATGCTCCCTGGAAGGGCTACATGTTCCACACAGTATGAAGATGTTGTGGCTGTTCTGGCTATTTTAGGAACAGCACCTTATTTTCTGTTCTTCTGCAGGTATTTGTTTTTTTTCTCTCATACTTATATGAGTTAGTTTAAACATTAGGCAAAAACCAATTGGATTGATTGCTGCATTGTTCACTAAACAGGACCATTGATAAAGAAACCAAATATTATAGGTAGATTTTCCATTTCATTTTCTTTTCTTTTTTTTGAATCCCAAATGTCAAAATGTACTCAATATTTATACAACAAAATGTACTCATTATCTATACAACAAAATGTACTCATTATTTATACAACAAAATTACTAATTATTTATACAACAAAATGTACTCATTCTTTATACAACAAAATGTACTTATTATTTATACAACAAAATGTACTCATTATTTATACAACAAAATGTACTTATTATTTATACAACAAAATGTACTCATTATTTATACAACAAAATTACTAATTATTTATACAACAAAATGTACTCATTCTTTATACAACAAAATGTACTTATTATTTATACAACAAAATGTACTCATTATTTATACAACAAAATGTACTTATTATTTAAACAACAAAATTACTAATTAAAAGATGTGAATAAAAGTGATACACATGAACACTAAAAAAACAACCTTACAATACAAGAAAACCAAAGTTGACATCTAGAGGTCACCATCCTTCCTTTAACCTCTCAACAATTGATGAAAAGGCAATAACCAGAAAGAAGTAGATAAATGACAAGAACATGGCCAAGAGAAACGAAAAGACAATAACCAGAAAGAAGTAGATAAATGACAAGAACATGGCTAAGAGAAACGAAAAGGCAATAACCAGAAAGAAGTAGATAAATGACAAGAACATGGCTAAGAGAAACGAAAAGACAATCAATACTCAACTAAATAGTTAACAAAAACAAATATTTTAGGTTGAGCAACATCAATCACCTGTGTGAGGAGGTTACACCTACTGTGTTATGAAATTGACTCTGAATTTCAAATATAACTCATGTTTTGTCTTTTTCAGAGGTTTCAAGATTTTAGGACCTTTTGTTGTGATGATATATAAGATGGTGAAGGGAGATCTGCTGAGATTTTTTATCATATATGTTGTCTTTATCATAGGATTCTCTCAGTGTGAGTATTAGACAAAAAAAAAGGGTATTTTTAATAGAATATAAATATACAGTATGGGTATTCCTCATTGTTGAAGGCCGTGCGGTGGCAACATCCAATAAATTTGAACTCTGATGGATTGTTATCTAATTGGATATTATATTTATACATCTCCTTATTTATATATCAAAGACTAAAAGCATGGCAATGTTTTGATAATTTTAGTATTAATATATTTTTAGCCTAGCATCTCTAGTCAACTTCATGGTTCATCTTATAATTATTGAAAAGTGATATAGACAATTAAACGTCTTGTAGTTTTATTTTAAAACTTGGTTTAATTTGTTAAAAACATCTTTTCACATGATTAATCTGAAAATGTGAAATGATTTCAAAGCCATTGACTTTTATTTTAAAAACTTCTTTGGGTTATTTTTTTTTTTTTTTTTTTTGTTATTCCAAAAAAATAAAGTTGTCAATTTCCAATGTTTTATTTTTTTTTATCCAAACGCACATGAAAATCAAGACATATTTTTTGGTAAAATGATAAGTCTTTTCTGGGCAAGCATGGTCATTTTTTTTTCCATTGCATTTGTAAAATATTAAAGATATTGATACATGAAGTTATTTGTCAGCTATTGGAATAACGTTATTTGTTTTTACAGCTATGTACATAGTTTTTAGAAACTATGAAGAAAATAAAGAAAATCCTTTCAAGGATCCTGCTGAATCAATAATGGGAATGTTCATGATGTCTTTGGGGGAATTTGGGGACTATTATGAAAACTTTGAAAAGACTGAGCATCCAATATTAAGCAAAGTAAATGATGTTGTTTTTGATGTTGTAGTTGATATCTGTTCGTAGATTGATCATTTTATTTTGGTAGAATCATGCACATGGGTTATGTTGTATCAGTCAGGGGACTTATTGAAATAAGTGATTTTTAAATCACTTATTTGAGTAGCAAATTCAAAATTTTGTCACAAATTGTGACTGTGTAGTTTTACCAAAATTTTAAACACCAAGGTTTAAATAATATCTTTTCATTAGTAAAGTTGAAAAAAATGAACTTTTTGCTTATTTTAAGTAGCAAGATTTATGCCTTTAATACTATCATTTAGCTGCAAATTCTATTTTGGTTGAAAAAAATGCTATAATAATGGCTTTACATTATGAAATGATACTTTCTTAACAGATTTTTCCCAGCAGGGAGGGGGGTGTTGAAATTAGTCGGGGTTATTAAAATGATAATACTTAAAGAAGTGATTTTTGGGAAGGAAATTGAGGTATGATACTTAAACAAGTGTTTTTTTTAATGTAATTATCCTAGATTCAGTACAAGGTCATCACCTGAAATGACCTGGTCATCCTATCAACACAGATGTTGGTTCTGATAATTTTAGAAACATAATTAGTCCCTGGATCATTAGTATTCTATATTTAAAGCTACAATAGAATTCTTCTAGTGATTATTTCGTACTACTTAAATAGGTGGTTATTAAAGAAAGACCACTCTTACTTCCAACATTTATGGAAATAATGTTACTTGAATCAGTGATTTAGAAAATCACTCATTTAAGTAAGTCTCCTGACTGTGTATGCATAATATGTTTTATTATTTTTAGCAGTTTATGTTTGTTAAAGTGTTTTATATTGTTTTGATGTTGTGTGTTTTATTATTGACAGCTGTATAATTATTTGCTTGACAGTGGGACAATTTATTCATTTGATTTACAAGACTTTGTTGTAGAAAAAATGTTCAAAATAATAATGGTAAAACTTTTCCTGATTTCAGCTTTATATCTAATACACCTGAACCAGGAATGGAGTCCCTTTAGTGACCCTATTGAGTCAATAATGGCCATGTTTATGATGTCATTGGGAGAATTTGGCGATTATTTTGTTACATTTAAACAGACAGATTTTCCTGAATTGGCAAAAGTAATTGGTTGACTCACAAAACCACCTACTTCACTAAAACGACTTAATTCCTTTTATGTATATTTCCATTAAATTCTGTTTTATTAGATGTAATTTATAATACAAAAAGCTAGCGTAGCTGTAAACAGTCTCAAAATTTGTCCATGAAAACATTGTTTCAGTTTTTCTATGATAAATAACAAATAACAAATTATTTTTAATTGCTCTAATTCTGCTTTTGAGTGTCATTCTTTGCTTACTGTCTATTAAAAACTAATTTTAATAAAAAAAAAATACGCCCCAAATTTCATAAATTGTGATTATTGAATTGCATTTAATTATGACTACTGTAGAATAAATGACTTATTTGAATATTTAAGAAAATTAATACATTGAAATAATTAGTGTTTTAATGAACAACATAATATGATTAAGAGATGAGAGATATATTGAAAGTTATGTTGACGAATTATAATAAAATGAAATAATGAAACTTGAATAACCATAGAAAAAGAGAAAACTATATGGAATATGCTTTAAAAGGAATTTTGTTTCATACCTTTAATTTTTTACAGAAATCCCATAGTGAACCAAAAAATAATATTTGCAGCATGACCTATTGTTTCACATTTAATTGTCTCCCCTGAACAATTTTGCCTAATACTGTTAATATTAACACTGTTATTGCATTAACAGTTGATTGAATTTGTTAATGTTTGTCTCCAGTTATACACAAAAACTCAGATGATATGTGTATAGTTGGAAG
Source organism: Mytilus galloprovincialis (assembly GCF_965363235.1). Lineage (NCBI taxonomy): Eukaryota > Metazoa > Mollusca > Bivalvia > Mytilida > Mytilidae > Mytilus > Mytilus galloprovincialis. Next base: position 22,060,357 of record NC_134839.1, on the reverse strand, counting down.
AATGCTTTTAATGTGTTGCACAATGTTAATTACTAAGACATCTAATCAGTTATGATCTGACAGTGATAAGCTGTTCTGAAAACATACTTTAAGGGTGCATCAATAAAACAAACTTTCTTAATTCAAATTTCTAAATATTAAACATCTGACACAGTAACCTTAGATTCAGAATTTAAAGACACATATATACTGTGGATGCATTTATTTTCGTGGGTATCAATTTTCGTGGAATGAGGAAAACCTTCATTTTTGTTGATACAACACAAATGTATTAAATTTAGTGGTTTTGCCAAAATCTACTTACAAGGCTTAAAGAAAATTTGTAATTCGTGAACATTTAAATTCATGGATCACCCATTCTCACGAAACCCACAAAAACTGGTATCCAACAAATAATAATGAATCCACAGTAGTCTAAATAGAGTTATTAATTAAGTTAATCAATCTTCCATGTAACTTCATACACGAAGCTGTTATGCATTTCTTTCAGATTAATTCACCAGATTTCCTTATGAAATCAAACAGACTCCTTTCAAATTTTAGTGACTATATATTCAAACAGTTCTCATTAGTTATCAATGAGACTTAAAAATGAATATATCATCAATTGTCCTTATGATATCACCATTACACATTGGAGTTTAGTAATTAATGAGTTTGATATCTAAGTAATTGTGCTTATGACTGAATCTGTTCATCCTCCAAAGAAATGAATTTATGTTTGTTTTATTTCATTTTTATGCACAATTAAACCATTGCACTTTTCAATCCTGAAATTACAAGTTAGTTGTAGATGAACCTTGCTATGTCAGCAATGATAAGGGCTATTTTTATTTACAGACGATTTCAATGAGTGTAGCTAAAGGTATTGGTGATACATTTTGTTAGCTTGCTTGCTAGCTGAACGGTGAAGTAATTGTTAGGTAAGGTATACTACCCTCCTTTCAAAGAAGCCTAGTTCTACAGACAGATAGATTGGTCATCTATCAGACTAGTCTACTCTTAAAGGTGGGTAGTATACCTTACCTAACAATGACTTCAAGATTCAGCAAGCAAGCAAGCAAGCTAACACAAAATATTACCTTTGCCTACACACTCATTGAAATCGCCTGTAAAAGAATGTTATTACAAATGGTACGGTAATTAATTTTTGTGATATTTGATTTTTTCAGTTGAGCCTGATTAATTCTGTTATTTTCATACTGTGCCAAGATAAATTGGATTTTATTTTTTTTTGGTAATTTTATAGAAAATAATATTTTAGTTGGGCACAAATTTATTGAAATTACTAATGAAAATAGGATTTCTGTGTAAAGCAGTGAACTTGTGACAAAACATTGATATGATACAGCAAGGTTGATCTGCAATATGTTTTTTTAACCTTCAGTTGACTTTAACTTCTTTTCAGCATTTTATGTTGCCTTTATTCAATCATCATGTGATCCTCAAACCGACCCATGTGTATTTAAAAATCCAATAGATTCAGCATTTGGATCATTTGCAATGAATGTTGGGGATTTTGAGGACTTTTTTGCCACATTTGATTCCTCTCCATTTCCTACACTTGTAAAGGTAAGATATGCTGTGTTCAATAAATTGCTAGACCAGGCCTTTGCGGTCATAAAACTTTCGAGCACGATATTTGTACTCAGACTCGAGAATCAACCAATCAAAATGCTTGATTTCATGTTTCGAGCATGATTTTTGTGCTTCGGGCCTTGAAGGCATAAAACTTTGCTCAGTGCTAGGAGCACAAAAATCATGCTCGAAACATGAAATCCAGTAATTTGATTGGTTGATGTTCGAGTCTTATGTTTTTAAGTTTTATGGCCGCAAGGCCAGATCTCAGTGATATCTTGGGAAAATAAAATAAGAATATCAATACTGTAAACCAACTTATTTTCATGGATACTTTATTTCAGGTTTTAATCTTTCTGGACCACTTCGCAGCTATTTAATTATATGATTTTCGTATTTACAAGACATATTTTAATATGGAAAGATCAATGTTTTACATTTGTGTGATGATTTATATTTGAGTTATTTTTCTACTTGGGGAAAGTCGCGAAAAATAAATCGCTCGCGAAAAATATGTTGGTTTACAGAAGTGTTGTTATAGGAGTCCATTTGGAATAAAAAATTAAAGGTGATATTATTTAATTGGTTTAAAGGGAGTGTCTCAAAATAGAAACAAAAATCACCTCTTTTAAAAAACTAGTCACAATGGTTTAAGTGACTAAATTGACTTGAAATCATTTACAATCTGATACTTGGTAATGACATTTACTTCTGTCAAGGCAAACGCAAAAATGTTCTGACTTCCATGAACTTTACAAGAAAATTTTGAATACTAGTAAGTCCATTTTCTCTGATCTTCCACAAGCAATTGTTATTAAGCATTATCAAAGATTCCTGCTTATTGTTTTGTGACAGCAAGACTGTATTTTCATTACATAAATCCTATTTAATTTATAAAACACATATTATTAAAGTTGGTGTAATGGTATTGGGTTACTGATTTTCATATTATTAAAGTTGGTGTAATGGTATTGGGTTACTGATTTTCATACCCAGTGGTGTAACAGTATTGGGTTACTGATTTTCATACCCAGTGGTGTAATGGTATTGGGTTACCGATTTCCATACCCAGTGGTGTAATGGTATTGGGTTACCGATTTTCATACCCAGTGGTGTAATGGTATTGGGTTACCGATTTTCATACCCAGTGATTTTCATACCCAGTGGTGTAATGGTATTGGGTTACCGATTTCCATACCCAGTGGTGTAATGGTATTGGGTTACCGATTTCCATACCCAGTGGTGTAATGGTATTGAGTTACTGATTTTCATACCCAGTGGTGTAATGGTATTGGGTTACTGATTTTCATACCCAGTGGTGTAATGGTTTTGGGTTACTGATTACCCACAAAAACTTGAATCCAAAGTACTTTATATTTCCATGGTCCACAAAAATTGGTGCCATTATAAATGATTCTTCTCTACCTGCATTTAAATTTGCAATTGAAATTTAGGTTCAGTAGTTGACATGTTGTAAGTGATACTCAAAGAAATTGATGTTGTTTGTTGTTAGTTAGAAAACTATTCTGCACATGCTTTTTATGTTATGTCAATTTGTGTTGTACTGTAAGAACGTCTCTGTTTAATTATTTCAAATTATTTGGCTTTACTTGTCTGCTTCTGTTGGTATTTAATTATTTTATTCTTGATTTTATTTTAGATGTGTTACTATTGGTATTAGATTAAACTTAGAATTGTATATTAAGATTACAAATTTCATTTTAAGATTACAAGAAATTAATATATATATTTTTAGCAGTTAGCTATAGGTTTAAAACTTACTATACATAGCTTTTTGAAACTTTATAATACATTGAGTTCTTTCTGAACAATTTTCTATCAACGAACACATAAATGTACATTTTGTTACAAAATATATATTCAGCATAGTTTGTATTTGATTTATCATATCTTTGATTTAAGTTTTTACATAATATAAACATAAAGAACAAATGTCCCGATAATTAAGAATATTGTTATAGTTGCATATTTATGAATTAAATGGTATTGAAGTGATGATAAATTTTCTACCACTGATTTTCTAGATAATGTTTGCCATATACATGATCCTGGTGACATTACTTCTAGTTAACATGTTAATTGCCATGATGGGTAACACTTACCAGCTGATCAATGAAACACAGAAAGAATGGTTTAGACAGGTAAGAGTTGTCTCCCTTGGTGGGTATTGGCAATCAGTAAGACATACTGCCTAAAAGATGAGAGAAAGAATGAATAGGGTGGGTGACCATTTCCCTTCGTGGGAATGAGATAGTATGGGTCACAACCAAGCTTATCAATGTAGTCAAAAAATTAAAATTTATCTCTCTTTGAGAATAAAAACAATTAGCGAGACATTCAAGTCAAAGGATCTGCAGCAGACAGATATGGTCAGATTAGGAGAATCATCTCCCTTGTTGGGTGTGAAATAGAAGATTCTACACACAAGTTTATCAATGAAACAAAAAGAATAGCCCACATGGGTAGATGCCCTAGTATTTATGAATGATAGAGAACTGAACAGATAGATAATACACCAAAGAAAGAATGATTAAGAATTACTTCCCCTAGATTGTGTGTTTCAAAAATCTTAAAAATTAATACATGGAAAAATTGTTCAACTATTTATTTGTAAAAACAAGTTATAAACCTATTTTTTTGTACCTTGATTTGAATATGACTTAAGCCATATACTCTTTTGTACTTATTGTAATAAGTTACACTCCCTAGCATTAATATGGAATCAATCAATGACTATTAGTTATGTATACTTTTGATATTTTCAGTGGGCCAAAGTAGTTCTGGTGATAGAACAAAGTGTGACTACTGAAGAGAGAAAGAAACAAAGGTTAAAGTATTCCCAGCCCTTACCTGATGGCGACAGAGCACTTGTTATAAGGTGGCATCAATCAGTAAGTTTAGTTAAAGTTTTTTTATACCCCCACCTTCCAAATGCAGGCAGTACATATAGTGATGAGGAAGTCTGTCTGTCTGTTGTCTGAGATGGGGTATGATTGCCAATGAGATAACTCCCCCTTAAGAGACCAAACGACCTAGAAGTTAAAAAACTATAGATCATTGTACGACCTTCAATAATGAGAAAAACGCATACACAATAACCATCTATAAACATGATGCAAGTAAAACAATTCAAACAAAAAATTGACAACCTTATTTATGTAAAAAAAGAATAAGCTACTTGCACTAGGGTTAAACTACTCTTTAAATTCAACCCTCCTCTTTTTAATAGCAACAATTGGAAGTAAGAAAAATGTAAATTGAAGCATTTATATAAAGAAAGTTTTTGTTTTACAGGAAAAAGAGAGAGAAGACTTGAAGGTTGCTAGAGAAGAACAAAGGATTAAACAGAAACAGAAAATTATGGCAGAAAGGAAGAAATTAATTCTGAAAAAGACAACAAATTTGGCAAGTATCATAAGCTCCACTGCTGTGAAGGAAGGCAGAATAAATGTATAACACTGAGTCTTGTTTTCTGTAATCCTGAACTTAATCAATTGTTATCCTTAATGTATTCTTGAACTAAATCAAATCACTTGCTGTTCTTAATATTCACAAAGTTAAGATTTTTGCTAAACAGCCATTCAATTTCTGCAGTTGATGTTTTTCTGTGTTGATTTTTTTTAGAAATTATTTTATCTAAGGACCATGACAAAAATATTTCAAACACTTCGGTTATTTTATTGTTTTTTTCAATGAAAAGTTTAAAAGGACTTGGTTTCTAAGAATGAAATAGATAATAATGGAAAATATAAAAATAGTTGTATTTTCTAGATATTGATAAAGGTTATTTTTTTAGAAGATTTGATCTTACGTAAAACTTTTATTATAAATTTTTTAGATGACATTTTTTAAGGGATACTTTTGACTATCTATTATTGTTCTTTCAATTATATTTGAATGAAAACTGATTTGAAGTTAAATTTTCTGTCAGGCTTTTTGACATGCATGGAAATTTAATTACTTCATGTATTTCCTTTTTTTTATGAAACACAACTTGACATTGCCTTACTTATAGTTCACTGTGCAAAATATGTTTTCTTTCACATAATTATGAAACTAATATGAAGATATAATTGTAATTTACAGCATTTAGGTGTTTGTAAGAAATCATGTTTAAAGGTTAACCCTAGTCAATTAGTTGTAAAGGCTTTTGTTTTTCCATTAATATATTTATGTGTATGAATTTTTAGAAGTTGAAATTTGGTATATTTAAATTTATAAAAAAAACCAAGATAAGTGATATTTTGTGCTGAACATGTAATAGAAAATTATACATCATAAAAAAATATTAGCTATATCAAATAACTTATTTAATGAACAAGTTTTGTATTTTTCTAAATATTTTATGTTCATTTATTAGGGTAATAGACAAAATATTATATAATTTTTAAACCAATATCTAGTTATTTTTACTTCATATTTAAATAGAACTAAGTGTAAACTTATAGTAAAAGTAATATTGATATCAATACCATATTTTATAGTGATATATGGAAGCATTTAGTATAATGATGGGTGAAAAATTTACATAATTTATCATGGTTTTAAATTTTCAAATGTAAAATTTAAATTAAACATAAATTTTCAATTAGATATGGAAAATCTGTTAAACAAATTTATAAATATTCAGAAACTATTTTGATTGGATGTTTGGAGCATTTTCAAAATTTGTTTACTGTCTAATGGACACTTATTGACGAACATGATACCTTAGAGTTTAACAAATTTTATATGTTTTTGCAATTGTACTTTTCAATATATAATGAATGGCTAAGGGACTTTTTATATGATTTAAAGTGACGACAACCATAGTTGTCTATGCTATATCTAATGTCATTCCCATTGATTATTTCTGTGATAAATGATTTACTGCTGATTAATATTATAGCATTATTCCGTCCGGATGATCGGTATAATTTTTGATTTATACATATTTTTAAACATAATACTGAACATAAACTTGACTGCTGATTATTATATTTGAACCGTCCATTTTTAAATCGATATTTGTTATGTTATATTTTATATTGATGTGTACTATCAAATTTTTACATTCCTGGTAATTTACATGTTAATATTCAACTAACTAATGTGCATTTTTTGTGCAAAAATGTTTATATTGATATAGTTTCACAACTAATTTCCACATGTATATTAATTGTGCCTCAACAATCATTTTGTATAATTTTCAATTCACAATGCAATTACCTACATGAAGAACACTTAACATGTTTGATTATTGTTTTATTCCATATTATATGGATGCATCATTCAAACTTTTTACTCAGAGGAAATTTCAAACTGCAAACATAATAAACAAATAAATATAGAAAGAGATACATGTGCAATGTATTTTAACACTTGATACATGTTGAAATCATAATTGTTCATACATAACATAATCATTTGAGTTTTATTGACAGTTTAGATTTTAGCAGTTATCAATGGTTTCTTTGAAAATATGAGCAAAAATATTTTTAAGGTGGTACCAAATACCTTGGCTATAATTAATTTGGCGCGTTTTATTTTCATAAAATTTTGACAAAATATATACTATGACCCTTTGGAAAAAAAAATATAAGAATTTCAAAAAACTTGAGCTAATCACTCTATCTGGAAAATTTCATTGGCTATAAAGCAGTTTGACAAACACTTATTTTGATCATTGAGAAGCTTAATATTTCTTTAACAATACACCATGATTAAAATGTTTAGCTGATTTTACAGAGTTATCTCCCTGTAGTGTTAGGTACCACCTTAAATGAATAATTTTTTAATTGTCAATGAAGTATTCAATTCATGATTTTTCATTTAAAGATTGCCTAACTGATAGGAAGAGGTTAATGATATTTTGATTATGAGGAGTCAAGTTTAGTTGATTCCAAATCAGATTTAACTTTTCAATCTCTTATTTAATACAAACTTAAATCATTCAACACATGGATAATTGACAAAATGAACAATTAAGAGTAAATTGGCTTTGTAGCTATCAGGGTAAAGTCATGTAAAGCTAACTTGTCTGATGTAAACGTACTTATTTTGTCCCAATGTAGTAGCTGTTCCAATTTTGCTAAAAAAAATTAATGTAATATTTATTTATATTTTTTGTAGGCTAGTCTTTTGAAAATGGGTAAAAAATAATCTGATTTATGTATTTAATGTATGCATTTAATGTTTGTTATGTGAGAACTTCTGATGTTATTAATGTAACTAATAGTCTACAGGTTTAATAAATACAATAGTACACACTTATTGGGTTGAATGTAACCTATTAAAATTACGACATAAACTGAATGTATGATGAAAAAAAATTGCTTGAAGTTTTAATTTTACAGTTTCACATATGGAGTAATTTGTTAGGTCTTACCATCTTTCCATGGTAAAACCTTTTAATTTTATTCTTGATTATGGAGCCTAAACACCTAGGCTAGTCTTCTTGATTCTTTGGTAATAATTTGGAATAGAGATCAAGGTCATGGTCAAATATTTTCTTTATTTGTTATCACATCTCTTCTGAAACTATAAGTTATAGATACAAAAGATCTGGTACAAAATGTTTGAGTTAATGTTATGCAAGGGAGTAGGAACATTAAGGCCCAGTTTGGCCCCCCCAAAAAAAAAAATTGTTTGACAACTATTTCAAATTTGCAGATAATGTTTTGAAATGCATAGGGTCAAGAAATGTAAATGAAAAACATTAAGATTTTTATCTGATGACTTCACAATCACGTCATAGTATGTACCATTTTCTCTAAAACAATGAAAAATACAGAATTTATGCAGTTTTTCATCGTTATTTCCATTGTGGAAACATTGTTCACAGCCAAGAAACAACAAAATAATTTTAGAGAAGCATTATTATGACTATTGAAATAATATCAATAAATATAAAGTTGTTTCTTGGCTGTGCACATACTTTTCCAAACTAAATTATACTTAAAAATTAATGAAAACCAAGGGAAATCAAGAAAGTTTTCAGAATATGCAAATTTTGTCATGTTTTGTTGCCATGGTAACTTGATCAATGTGAAATTTGTATTTTTTTCTGAATACCTTGTACCTTGGTCTAGTTTGGACATATTTAAGAATATGTATGATAACTTTTAAATTTCCAGTAATATTTGCGCCAAATAAAGGGCCTTATAGCCCCTACTCCTTTGTTCCTACATGTTTGAAACGAATCAAATCTTCAGTTCTCAGAAAACTGCCTAGAAACCATACATTTTTTGAATAGAAATAAAGTAACCTAACATTCTTGCACCAATCTGTTAGACCTGAAGTAACAAATTATCTTACCCATGTCAGGAGAAAAGACATAAAAAACATAGATTTTTGGAATCATTGAAAAGTAATCTATCAGTTGACATTCAGAGTTACTTTTTTCTAAAACTTGAGAAGCTTATTTTTCTCCGTATTTCATAATTTACTTTACTATACACTATAACATTTTTGAATATTCATGAGAGAAGCTTTATAAAACCTCATTTTATTCTGAACATATAAGGAGATGGAAAGACCTTCAATTGTTCAAACTTATAACTGTTAATGTTACTTTTTCAGTTTCACATTTGAAGTGATATTTGATGAACACATCTGCACAAAACTATAAACAATTAAACATTATGCTTATATTGTTTGAAATATCAGTACAGGCACTAGAAAGAGTTAAAAAAGAAAGGCTTCCCATTTTTATCTCCTGATTTATAAAGAGTATTAGTAAAGGATATAGGAGCCATTATTTAGATTATGAAGATGCAAAAATGGTAAAATTAGTCTAGCCTTTTTAAAATTATGTCAATTTTATTGATAAATGAAAAGGTTCTTTCGCGGTGCAAAAAAAAATAAACCTCATAATACCTTCTCCTTTGATATTTCTCAACAATGTATGTATATTGTTTTCATTCTGCAATTTAACATTGAATTTTTATTATTTTAATTCCATACTTTCAATTTTTATACGACTGCAAAAATTGAACATTTTTTGGTAGTATATTGGTATGACGTTGGCACTACAACTTTAGTATAAGTAAATAGAAATCTATGAAATTTAAACACAAGGTTTATGACAGTAAAAGGAAGGTTGGGATTGATTTGGGAGTTTTGGTCCCAACAGTTTAGGAATAAGGGGCCAAAAAAAGGTCCCAAATCAGCATTTTTCTTGGTTTTTGCACAATAACTTAAGTATAAGTAAATAGAAATCTATGAAATTTTAACACAAGGTTTATGACCACGAAAGGAAGGTTGGGATTGTTTTGGGGAGTTTTGGTCCCAACAGTTTAGGAATTAGGGGCCAAAAGGGCCCAATGAATAATTGGGGTTCTTTGATATGCCAAATCTAACCGTGTATTTAGATTCTTAATTTTTGGTCCTGTTTTCAAATTGGTCTACATTAAGGTCCAAAGGGTCCAAAATTAAACTAGTTTGATTTTAACAAACATTGAATTCTTGGGGTTCTTGGATAAGCTGAATATAAACATGTACTTAGATTTTTGATTATGGACCCAGTTTTCAAGTTGGTCCAAATCGATGTCCAAAATTAAACTTTGTTTGATTTCAACAAAAAATGAATATATTGGGTTCTTTAATAGGCTGAATCTAACCATGTGTTTAGATTTTTAATATTTGGTCCACATTGAGGTCTAAAGGGTCTAAAATTGAACATTATTTGATTTCATCAAAAATTGAATTCTTGGGGTTCTATGATATGCTGAATCTAACAATGTATTTAGATTTTGGATATTGGACCATAATAGGTAAATTTCTAATTTAAAATTTTTAAGTTTTTAGGTTTAAGTTCTTAAACCACATTAATTCTGTGTCAGAAACCTATGTTGTGTCAACTATTTAATCACAATCCAAATTCAGAGCTGTATCAAGCTTAAATGTTGTGTCCATACTTGCCCAAACTGTTCAGGGTTCGACCTCTGCGGTCGTATAAAGCTGAGCCCTGCAGAGCATCTGGTTTACATTGCTTAAATTCAGACTTCAAAGAAATAAAAATTTTAACATTACCATTCACTTAATAACAGGATACCTGGTACTATTATGTGCATATTATACAAATACAAAACATTTTTATCTGTACAATAGTCAATACACCATTGTGATTCCCAGCCGAAATATGTATGCTATTTTCATGACATTGTTGACCATGATGACATTGGTCGTAGTTGTTTATTTTATTTAATTTTGTAATTATTATCTTACGGTACTTTGATAATTATATATATATTTTTTAATTGAAAATGTTAACAAAGCATACTCGCATAAAATACTGCTGAATTTACAAGATGAAATGTGCCTTTGTTTAGAACCAGTTACTTTTGAGATAGACATTTAAGTTTTAAATGTGTATCAAGGTGAACAATTGTAACCCCTGCCATCTAGTATATTTTCATTTAGTTATCAAAGAATATTATCTATATTAAATAATTGAAAAATTGAAAATCAAATATTTTTGTTAATGTTTGATGACATATATTTTTTTTAATTTAATTTTTAATCTTTCAAGAAGATTGAAGAAAAAGTACACTGCAATTTTTATTTCCTTGTACATGTTAAAGTTGAAATCTTATCCATTTATTTTACCACTGTGAGCACCAAATCACTGTGTATCAACCACCACACAAACAACACATTGTATTTTAGTATAATTAAGCATTAGTTTTCTACCAGTGTAAGAACTTTTTTTATCTTAAATAGATTATTTTATAGATTTATTATTTTAGCCATTTTGACCAGCCATTGTTACCAGTCATATTTTGTTTTACAATAAATGTTGATAGTTTAAATGTTTTGTTTTTAATCAACCCATAAAGTTGATGTTCATCTTCTTCTCCAGTAGAGGATCATGATATTAGTTGGTAGTTACCGGTATACATAAAATTTCACATTTGGTCAAGATTTAAGTGTAAGGGAATTCTCTGCAAATTTTTAAAGAAAGATTGCATGAAATGCAATCAAAACCTTATGGGACTGACTTGATATCTAAATCTTCCATGACTTATCACTACCTTTTTGATACACAAAAAAAAATGCATTGATCATAACATTCTATACATCCTATCCATGAACATTTCCAGAAATTTATCGATGTAATATATGTTCAGATATTCAAGGCACAAAATGATGTTACACTTGTCATGAAAATAACATAACTTTTGCAAGGCCAGGGTTTTTGTTGAGCCTGCGACTTTTGTCACAGAAAGCTCGACATAGGGATAGTGATCCGGCGGACAGTTTTCACTTGACCTCAACCTCATTTCATGGATCAGTGAACAAGGTTAAGTTTTGGTGGTCAAGTCCATATCTCAGATACTATAAGCAAAAGGTCTAGTATATTTGGTGTATGGAAGGACTGTTAGGTGTACATGTCCAACTGGTAGGTCTCATCTGACCTTGACCTTATTTTCACGGTTCATTGCTCAGTGTTAAGTTTTTGTGTTTCGGTTTGTTTTTCTTAAACTATAGGCAATAGATCAACTATATTTGTTGTATAGAAGAATTGTTTGCTGTACATGCCTGCCTGGCATGGTTCATCTGACCTTGACCTCATTTTCATGGTTCATTGGTCAATGTTTAGTTTTCTTGGTTAATGTTAAGTTTATGTGACAGTTGTAATAAAGATTTATATTAAGGACTATCAACATAATATCAATGATTAGTAAAGAAGGCGAGACATTTCAGCGTGTGCACTCTTGTTTCATTTGTTGGTTTACAGATCTGCCGAACCTATTTTTCAGTTTGCAGAGTAAGATGCATTATCTCATTGAAAAATGGAAAATGGACTTGTCTAAACGTGGAAGACGTCAAGTTAAAGTACTAAATATAAATAAATCATTAGAATTTTTCTTGTTTCATAGATAATAATAAAAAAAATTTGTCCAATTGGATATAATAAACGGGAATGCATGACAACTGATGAACCCGATATGCTGGTTTTTCTAGTGGACGGGTCTATTACGTTTTTGACACGATTGCTGAAACTTATTTTCGTACAAAGTGTTTGCAATGTTTTCTTTATCAATTTTTCGCGCTTGAAGATCATTATTCACCAAGTTTCCTGAAATTGATGAAGAGCTACGTGGATCTGTTATTTTCTTGTTTGTGAAATGACAACTTAATTTTGTCTTCATCTGTGAACACGACCCCCTTTTTGGGAAATTATTAGATGATATCATGCGAGGTTTATGACAGCTGAGCAATAATATTTTATCAACTGAAATTTAAGAAATGGTTACAAAATAGCATACCAAACATATTGTTAGAAAGGTTAAATATAATTGTTTGCATATTTTTCTGACTTGAAAGAATTTTTTTTTCCAACTGACCGACCCAACTTTTTCAATTAAAACAATATATAATTCAATCAATAGTAGATTTTTGATTATGTAGACCAACAGTAGAGAAATTTAGCTTTGAATGACCGTATTAGTTAACCAGGTGCTCCGCAGGGCGCAGCTTTATACGACCGCAGAGGTCGAACCCTGAACAGTTGGGGCAAGTATGGACAAAACATTCAAGCATGATACAGCTCTGAATTTGGATTGTGATCAAATTTTTGACATTACATGGTTTTTTTTTACACAAAACAAATGCCAAGATTTTACAAATCAATTAAAGATTTCTTCTTCAAACTTTTTAAATCTAAAATTAAATAGTTGACACAGCATAGGTTTCTGACACAGAATGAATGTGGTCTAATAAACTTAAAAGGTTTTTTTTGCCTTTGAGCAAATCACTATGCTAATGAATATTAATCCTCTCAAAAAAATGTTTGAAGAAATTTTCTTTTTATTTATGAAATCTGAAATGAGAAAAATTTAACCCCCCCCCCTTTTTTTTCACATCCCCGTTTCCCTTTTTCAAAACTGATATCAATTCAAATTTCTAATGGAGTTTGCAACAATAACTACTCATTTAAATACATCATAAAATATTAAGATGTAAAAAAACTGCTTGTTATTACTGAATGGTAAAGATTATTTAAATTTATCAGTTGGTAGTAAAAAGTGTATATACATTGTATATTGTATATAACAAAGATTTAAGTTGATTCTGGACAAAGAAAGATAACTCCAATTAAAAAAAATTCTTGCTATTGCACAAATAGGATATTTCTTGCTTACTATTCTGGACAAAGAAAGATAACTCTAATTAAAAAAAAATTTGCTATTTCACAATATTGTGCAATTAGATATTTCTTGCCATTGCACAATACTGTGCAATTGAAAAGACTTGCTATTGCACAATACTTAATATAATAATTTTAGATCCTGATTTGGACCAACTTGAAAACTGGGCCCATAATCAAAAATCTAAGTACATATTTAGATTCAGCATATCATAGAGGCCCAAGAATTCAATTTTTGTTAAAATCAAACTTAGTTTAATTTTGGACCCTTTGGACTTTAATGTAGAATTTGAAATTTGAAAACAGGACCAAAAATGAAGAATCTACATACACAGTTAGATTTGGCATATCAAAGAACCCCAAGGATTCAATTTTTGATGAAATCAAACAAAGTTTAATTTTGGACCTTAATGTAGACCAATTTGAAAACTGGACCAAAAAAACTTCAATAATCAAGAATCTAAGTACATTTTTAGATTCAACATATCAAAGAACCCAACCGATTCATTTTTTGTCAAAATCAAACTAAGTTTAATTTTGGACCCTTTGGACCTTAATGTAGACCAATTTGAAAACGGGACCAAAAGTTGAGAATCTACATATACAGTTAGATTCGGCATATCAAAGAACCCCAATTATTCAATTTTGATGAAATCAAACAAAGTTCAATTTTGGACCCTTTGGGCCCCTTTTTCCTAAACTGTTGGGACCAAAACTCCCAAAATCAATACCGACCTTCCTTTTATGGTCATAAGCCTTGTGTTTAAATTTCATAGATTTGTATTTACTTATACTAACATTATAGTGCGAAAACCAAGAAAAATGCTTATTTGGGTCCCTTTTTGGCCCCTAATTCCTAATCTGTTGGGTCCTAAACTCCCAAAATCAATACCAACCTTCCTTTTGTGGTCATAAACATTGTGTTTAAATTTCATAGATTTCCATTTACTTAACCTAAGGTTATTGTGCAAAAACCAAGAAAAATGCTTATTTGGGCCCTTTATTGGCCCCTTATTCCTAAACTATTGAAACCAAAACTCCCAAAATCAATCCCAATCTTTCTTTTGTGGTCATAAACCTTGTGTCAAAATTTCATAGATTTCTATTAACTTAAACTAAAGTTATGGTGCGAATACCAAGAAAATGCTTATTTGGGCCCTTTTTGGCCCCTTATTCCTAAAATGTTGGGACCAAAACTCCCAAAATCAATACCAACCTTCCTTTTATGGTCATAAACCTTGTGTTAAAATTTCATAGATTTCTATTCACTTTTACTAAAGTTAGAGTGCGAAAACTAAAAGTATTCGGACGCCGGACGACGACGACGACGACGACGACGACGACGACGACGCCGACGCCAACGTGATAGCAATATACGACGAAAATTTTTTCAAAATTTGCGGTCGTATAAAAATGTGTCCAGCAGTACACAGCTAACTTTGGTGGGACTGAACTTCAGCCCACAAACATCTCAATTAGTTAGAGATGTCAACAACCATATAGTGATATACTTCTTTAGCCTAGGCAGCCCTGTATAGCTCTATAGAGTGCTTTCAATCAACAATATTCTTCCAAACGACTTATATAAAATGATTAAGTCTTTCAACAAAGGTTATAAATGATAAGCAACGCTGCAAATATTGAACTTTATAAAATAAATAATTATCTTTAATAATGAATTTAAAACAGCAATATCTATTCAATTGATCAAATATGTACTGAAAAGTGCCATGTATAAAATCGTTAAATAAGGAAACACGCAATTTCTATTTTTAAACAAGGGAAATAATATTTGCATGACAATCCTGTCTTCCAAATGTATTTTAAACATTTTGTTTTTATCAACAATTACTAATTAAAAAAAGAAAAAGAAAAAAAAACACATTCACACACTGAAGATAACATGTATTTTAGTTGCAACAACTTTATTATGGATAAATAACTGCCAACTGGCTATTGTACAATTTAAATGGACAAATTGTTTTGACAATTTTTTATACTGGTCAGGCAATAGGTATTTAAATACCTCAAAGGTGATTGGATAATGACAGTAAGATGGTTTATGAGTTTGGTGATGTCATAGGAATATACAAAAGACACTTATCAATCCTTTATTGCATTGCATTGATGCTTTATCAAGTGATATAAGTCTTCTAAAGATTTAAACAGTAGAAGCATGACTTTCGTTTAGTGGATATGCTAACCCTTACAGAGAGTTATCCTAGGTTTTATGATTTGATTGACCCTGCTGCTTTCGTTTTTTTTTTAAGAAACATAATGAGCACACACGTGTAGATGAGATATTTTCTGCTTCCTTTTTAAGAATACATCTTGACCATGGTAAGGAAGAGCTTCTTTGCTACTGATACATCATGACCATATTTGGGTCCAGTTGAGTAGTTTTAGTTTTCTTGCCAGTAATCATCATGGTCATATTAGTGTAGATTTAGAAGTATCAGTTTCCTTTTCCAATTTTACTTCCATTACCTGATTAGCATTTGGTGATTGTGCCAGTTTACATAGCAGCTAATAATTTGACAACACTACATGGAGATTTTAAGAAGGAAGTCATCAATCATTCTACATTCAAGGCAGTTGCCCCCCACCCCCCCAAAAAAAATTAAAATAATAAAGTAATGTCTTTGACGGGTTCTGTTAAAGTTACCAAATACCCACATCTACATTTGTTCACAGGTAGATATTTTATATGAAAGTTAAAGAAAAACTAGAGGCTCTAAAGAGCCTGTGTCGCTCACCTTGGTCTATGTGAATATTAAAGGAAGCAGATGGATTCATGACAAAATTGTGTTTTGGTGATGGTGATGTGTTTGTACATCTTACTTTACTGAACATTCTTGCTGCTTAAAATTATCTCTATCTATAATGAACTTGGCCCATTAGTTTCAGTGGAAAATGTTAGTAAAAATTTACAAATTTTATGAAAATTGTTAAAAATTGACTATAAAGAACAATAACTCCTAAGGGGGTCAATTGACCATTTCGGTCATGTTGACTTATTTGTAAATCTTACTTTGCTGAACATTATTGTTGTTTACAGTTTATCTCTATCAATAATAATATTCAAGATGATGACCAAAAACAGCAAAATTTCCTTAAAATTACTAATTCAGGGCCAGCAACCCAAAAACGGGTTGTCCGATTCATCTGAAAATTTCAGGGCAGATAAATGTTGACCTGATAAACAATTTTACCCCATGAGAGATTTGCTCTAAATGCTTTGGGTTTTGAGTTATAAGCCAAAAACTGCATTTTACCCCATGTTCTATTTTTAGCCATGGCGACCATCTTGGTTGGATGGCCGGGTCACCGGACACATTTTTCAAACTACTAACCCAAAAGATGATTGTGGCCAAGTTTGGATTAATTTGGCCAAGTAGTTTCAGAGGAGAAGATTTTTGTAAAAGATTACTAAGATTTACGAATAATGGTTAAAAATTGATTATAAAGGGCAATAACTCCTAAAGGGGTCAACTGACCATTTCAGTCATGTTGACTTATTTGTAATTCTTACTTTGCTGAACATTATTGCTGTTTACAGTATATCTCTATCTATAATAATATTCAAGATAATAACCAAAAAGAGCAAAATTTCCTTAAAATTACTAATTCAGGGGCAGCAACCCAACAACGGGTTATCCGATTCATCTGAAAATTTCAGGGCAGATAGATCTTCACCTGTTTAACAATTCTACCCCTGTCAGATTTGCTCTAAATGCTTTGGTTTTTGAGTTATAAGCCAAAAACGGCATTTTACCCCTATGTTCTATTTTTAGCCATGGCGGCCATCTTGGATGGTTGGCCGGGTCACCGGACACATTTTTTAAACTAGATACCCCAATGATGATTGTGGCCAAGTTTGGTTTAATTTGGCCCAGTAGTTTCAGAGGAGAAGATTTTTGTAAAAGTTAACGACGACGACGGACGCCAAGTGATGAGAAAAGCTCACTTGGCCTTTTAGGCCAGGTGAGCTAAAAATGTAATATAAATACTAGGAATTAAAATGTAAAAACAGATATAGACAGCTTTAGCATTTATAGAATCAACGATGCCAAAGCAAAATAAAACAAGGAAATATGTGATCTAATGATCACTAATGATACCCTGGCCAGCTAAAAGTATACGTTTAAGGTAGCACAATACAAAGATTTGTTCACTCCCAATCAGACAACTTTAAACTGATGTAATTCATTTAATCCTTCTTTATATATTATAAATGAGGTACCAAAAGAAAGAAGAAAGATTAATCTTTCAAATTGTGATAATTTCATTATGACATGATTATTACATAATAAATTATTATGTAATAAGTTGCTATATTGTGATGTCCACACTTGAATGAATTTAGCGTCTTTGTTCTTCATAGAATCCCAAAATATTTAATAGATTCTTCTACAACACAGCTTGATCTCCAAAACTGTGTCTCAGATTTCCAAAAACATCAATAGAACAAATTTAATACCCAATTGAATTTAGTGGTCTCTTATGAATTATTATTGCAAATTTCATTGTAGATTTATGAGAGAATGAAATACAATAGGAAAAATCTGAGACACAGTTTGGGAGGTCAAACTGTGTTGTGCAAGAATCTATAAAATATGAATAACAAAGAAGCTAAATTCATTCAAGTATGGACATTGTTACACAATTGGTAACATTAATTAATTATCAAGGAGTATTAATTAGGAAATTTATTAAAAAGGAAATAAACAATTCAATGACAATCATGTATGCTTTGGACACTAATAACCATCTGTGAATACATTAAATAGCAGAAAGCCTTTGGACACTAATAACCATCTGTGAATACATTAAATAGCAGAAAGCCGTTGGACACTAATAACAATCTGTGAATACATTAAATAGCAGGAAACCTTTGGACACTAATAACAATCTGTTCGTATACTATGGACATATATACCCCGAAGCCCATAAATGACCATGTTTACTTTAAAATAACATTTATCCGTCAGGGGTTAATTACATTATTTGACAATTAACCTCATGTAAATAGTACTCGATAACCAGATGATTATACAACCGGCCTACAGCTATAGACATGTGTATGGACCATTGGACTATATAAGATACCTGAATGGACTACAAGGACACAATTCGATCACACCAGAATTCGTCACATCTCGGCCAGTGTCAGTGCAAAACATTTATTTGAACTTTAAATCGCTCTTTGAATATACTTGTAAATTAAGCAATAAATACTAATTGACAAGTATCACTTATTAACTTATTGATTGTGCCACATCAGTCAAATTGGTGCCGTTCAGACCACGGATTAAGGACTTCTAACCACTATACGACCAAGGAACCAAGGAACCACGTAAGTTGCAATTACCATAGCTTTCATTCTTTTTTGATGGATAACCAAGATACTTCTATGTCAGCACAAAAAGTAGAATTAGCTTTCAATTCTGTCGCTAACGAATTACTTGGGTTACGAGAGGTAGTTACGATTCAAGGCGATGTAGCCACGGAAATTAAAGGGTTAAAATCAGCCATTTGTTCTCAAAATGTAGTTCAAGGAATAACGCCTTTTGAAGGTAATACGAAAGATTTTAAAGCCTGGATTAAGTCAATTGAAAAATATGCTTTACTTTTTAATGATAGGGATCGAATTAAGGAAATAGCTTTTCAAACATGTAAAGGGGCTTGTTCAGATTACATACAAAGGTATTTAAGAGACCATCAGGACACCACTTGGGAACAATTAAAAAAAGAATTAACTTCAAGGTTTGGGGAAATTACTGACCCTCAACATGCGTCGACACTTTTGAGACAATTAAAACAAAAAGGGGACGAATCTGTTCAAATTTATGCAGAAAATTTATTGAATTTGGCAAATGAGGCATATTCAGATTTAGATGGACATAACGAAGCTATAGAAAGGGAACTCGTAGGCATTTTTATAGATGGTTTAGCTCATTCGTATTTAAAAATGAAATTAATGAGAGAAAACCCAGCTACTTTTTCTTTGGCAGTTAAAAGTGCAATGACTGAACAAAATTTGAGAAAAAGATTTACTTTAAGAACGGAAAGGGTAGACGAACCAAGGTATAAAACGACACGACCAATGACATTAACAAGACCAAGACGGACTGAACCTTTGAACTCTCATGAACCAATGGAAATTGATCATTATCGTGATGCAAAACGTTGTTATTCTTGTGGTAAAGTAGGTCATGTATCACGTGATTGTCGTTCTGGGGGAAATTTGAGACAAATTAATGCCGTAGAAATGCAAACATATCATGGAAATTCGGGTAGAAATAGGGAAATTAATTGTTATTCTTGTGGTAGGGTAGGACATATAGCACGAGATTGTCGTTCTAAGGGAACCTATAGACAAGTAAATGCAGTTGAAACGCAACAATATCAAGGGAATTCGGGAAGAAATAATGAGATAGTTTGTTATCAGTGTAATCAACGGGGACATATTAGGCCAAATTGCCCAAATAGAAAACCTAGGACTGTTAACATGGTAGAAAACTGGGGTGTATATCCGGAAAACTAAAACGCTCTTGTCACGTTGAAGCCAGTGATGAGAGTCTTAAAAATAAATTACCTACTTATTCTATAAATGTTGCAGGAGCTCCAAATTCAACTTTAATTAAATTTCAAAATCAAAGATATAGAGCTCTTGTAGATTCAGGCGCTAGTGTTTCTTTGATACACAAAAGAATTTTTGAAACTTTGAGGGATAAACCAAAATTATTAAAGAAAACGGCTAATTTACAGTCCGTAAATGGGGGGTCTTTACATGTAGAAGGTTGTGCAAACCTTACTTTTAAAATAGGTAGTACAAAAGTTACTCAATTATTTTATGTTGTTAGAGACATGAACAGAAATGTTATTTTAGGAAAAGATTGGTTAGTACAAAATGGAGTTAGGTTATATTTTGATTTAGGATGTTTGAGAATTCAAAAAAATTATGTTCCATTAGAAGAAGACATTAATGTGGCTTCAATTGTAAGATTAACCGTAAATGCCGTATTAAAACCACAATCAATTAATGTTTGTCCCGTAGGCCTTAAGAACAATCCAAGTTTTGGAAGTACTAAATTGTTGGAAATCTCACCTGTAGCTTCAGGGTATGTTAGTACAGAACCAGGCTTAATGATAAGTAATACGGTGGTTAATTTTAATAAAAATAGGAAGTTTCCTTTGATGATTGTAAATAACACAAACAAATCAATTAGGTTAAAAAGGGGTTGTGTAGTAGGTAAGGCTTCTCATTTAGAAGAAATAAATTTAGTCAATGTGAATCAATCTCAAGGAACTTCGGGACTCAAAAAGTTAGATGAGTCTGAAATAAGTGTACCGCAAGAATTTAAAAAGGATATACTTAGAATGGTAAGGGACAATGAAGATGTTTTCGCAACTTCAGATAAAGATTTGGGGTGCACTGATACAGTACAAATGACTATCGATACAGGGAATAACCCACCTATTAGATTAAAACCTTATAGGGCCCCACTCAATCAGAGAGAAATAATAGATAGGACAATTGAGGAACTACTAGAGGCTAAGATTATTAGGAAGTCTAGGTCGGCTTGGGCTGCGCCTATCATTATTGTTTCAAAAAAGGATAAAACTTCAAGGATGTGCGTTGACTATCGCAGGCTAAACGCAATTAGTAAAATTTATTCCTTTCCGTTACCATTGATTGATGACTTGCTTGCTTCGGTAGGTAAAGCCAAAGTAATGACTTCGCTAGATTTAAAGTCAGGTTATTATCAGGTCAAGGTCAAGGAGTCAGATAAGGAAAAGACTGCTTTTGTATGTCACAAAGGATTATTTGAGTTCAATGTATTACCATTTGGTCTCGCCTCAGGGCCCAGTTTATTTAGTGAATTAGTTACAGAAGTACTACAAGGGTTAGAGCATTTTTCAACTGCTTACATTGATGATATTTTGATATTTTCCGAAACAGAGGAAGAACATTTAGGCCACATTCAACAAGTTTTTGATAGATTACGACAGCACAAACTTAAATTAAAATTGAAAAAATGTAATTTTTTGCAAAATGAAACCAACTATTTAGGCTTTATAATAAGTAAAGATGGATTAAAACCAGACCCTGAAAAGGTCAAGGCCATTCAAGGCATGAAAGCTCCCTCGAATGTCAGGGAAGTAAGAGGATTAATCGGTTGTTTGAGTTATTATCGTAGATTTGTACCTTCATTTTCAAAAATTGCAGAGCCTATAGTTGCTTTAACTAGGAAAAACAAGGTTTTTAATTGGACCACAACTTGTCAGGAATCTTTTGAAAAGTTAAGGGATGAACTAGTGAAAGTACCATTATTGGCATACCCAGACTTGAATAAACCCTATGTGCTTTACACGGACGCTAGCGATAGTTGTGTAGGTGCTTGTTTAACGCAATTACAAAGAAGTCCAATCGAGGGCGAAAATGAAGTGGAAAGACCAATTTACTTCCTATCTCATAAATTGAGTGATACACAAACCCGTTGGTCAACCATTGAAAAAGAAGCATTTGCTATTCATTATGCGTTACAAAAATTGAATCATTATTTGTATAATGCTGAATTTGTGATAAAAACAGATCACAAACCTTTGAAATACATTTTAGAATCTCCCATGCAAAATAAGAAAATTCAACTGTGGGCTTTGAACATAACGGGTTATAACTGTAAGATTCAGTATATTCCAGGGCCCCAAAACGTGTGTGCAGATTTTATGTCTAGATTGCCTTCCGACGAAAAACCAAACGAAAATCCAGATCCTTATCCAGATATTAGTGATAATACTTACGAAATTAATGTGATTAATTCAAATAGATTTCATTTTACTGATTATGCAAATAATGACAAATTAGTTGAAGATATTCCAGAAAAAGAAAATTTTCAGTTTAAAGAATTTGATATGTCAATTGAACAAATGAAAGACAAAACATTACGCGAGTTAAAGGAACAACTTGTAGGCGATAAGGTACCCGAGGCAGTGCAAAACAAGTACATCATAATAGATGACATACTTTATTACATCTCAAATGTAGATAATGATCCTATTATAAGGTTGTACATACCTTCTCATATAAAACAAGCTGTTGTAGAACAGTATCATGATAAGAATGGGCACATGGGCATTGACAAAACATTTGATTCGATTCGTCAAAAATATTTTTGGCCAAACATGTTTAAGGAGTTGTATAATTATGTCACTACTTGTGTACCTTGTCAATCACGCAATTTACAAAAAGTTAGAGCGCCAATTCAGGAAACAAAAATTCCGCCTTATCCTTTTTGTCATGTAGGGGTAGATTTGAGTGGACCGTATCCAACTACCATGTCAGGTAACAGGTACATTATAGGATTTATCGATTTATACTCGGGGTGGCCAGAAGCTTTTAGTGTCGCAACAAAAAGCACTGACAATGTTGCACATCTTTTGATTGAAGAAATTACTTCAAGGCATTCTGGGATACAAATTCTAACAAGTGATAACGGAGGGGAAAACTGTTCTAAGGCTATGGAAGAAGTTTGTAAAGAACTTAATATAAAGCATATTAAAACTTCATTCTATCACCCTCAGGGTAATGCAAAAATAGAAAGATTTCATAGAACATTACATGATGTTTTGTCAAAATTAATAGAAGATCATTCCACAACTTGGGACTTATACTTGAACCAAGCTTTAGCAGCAATTAGATTCAATATCAATGAGTCCACCCAACTTTCACCTTTTTATGCATTATATAACAGGGATCCAGTGTTACCTTTAGATAACATTTTACAGCCTAGGAGAAAATACAATGGGGAGGAATATCATAAAATTGCCTTACAACAACAACATAAATCATTTATGCTGGTTCATAAAACTATGAAAAAATCTAAGCAGAAACAAGCTAAGTACGCAAACAAAAATAGCAAAGATATAAAGTTTGAGGTAGGAAACCCAGTTTTTTATAAAAATCATAGAAGGGCAAGCAAACTTTCAAAAAAATGGACTCCGTACTATAGGATTATAGAACAAACTTCACCTGTTAGTTTTATTTTAAAAAATCAGTTAGATGGGACAACCACAAAAGCTCATGCAGAACAAATTCGTTTGGCTAAGTTAGATTGGGAAATTCCTAACAACAATCAAGGTAGGGCATTACGTAAAGCTGCGTATGTAGTTCCCATTGAGTCACAATCAGAAGATTCCTCTGATGATGAAAGCATAGATTCAGATACTCCGTTAAATCAAATTGCAAAAAGATATAAGAAAGAAAGGGAAAATTCTGATTATGAAGATGATATACCATTAATGGAATTATCTAAAAAATTAAGGGGGAAGAAAATTTTCTCAGAACAAGATAATGTCAATAATGGTCAATTAGAAAGTGATGATCAAGTCATGAAAGAAAAAGTAGGAAATTCGCCGTCTGATTATGACGTCTCTGACATTGATGATAACATGTCTAGCACTCATTCTTCGTCAGTAACATCTGAAAATTATGACATGGAAGATAACATGTCTGTGAATAGTGTTAAAATAGAAAATAATCAGAAATCTACTGAGATTGGGGCTAACGAAACAAAATTAGTATCTAAGGAACATGTACAAAATTTAGTGAGGGCTTTAATAGGTATTATGTAGGTATCAATTGGCTTTATAGGTAGTAAGAAGGATGCAAATCATTTAAGAATTTCTAAAACTTATAAAATATGTTATTTAAACCATTTGTAATTACAATTAAACATGTTGTCCTTAGGACACATGTCACCTAGTCTTATCTCACCCGGTAATTGAAGAGTACTATTGACTGACATAAAACGACGACTACCGCCGATATTAAAAATACCTGGTGACGAAGTTAAAGTTATTGGGAATTTTTTTTATAAATTTTTTGACCATTGCTGCAAACCAAAAAAAAAAAAAAAAAAAAAAAAACTAAATATATGCTGCTAAATACCAATGAAATTGACAAATGTTCAAATCCGTTAGTTATTTTTTGTGAAATTAAAAGTCCAGTTTATCCAGTTAATTTAAGTAAATTATGTATCATAGCCTTATTTGCCAATAAAGAAAATTGGAAAACAAGATGTACAGCAAAAGTACGACCAAATACAATTTTGCCTATGGCAACTTATTTGACCGATAGTATGTGGGCAGTTACTACCATTAAGGAATTTAGAATCACAATTAGATGTGATGACAATACAAACATGTTGACGGATCAGATAATTAATCCTCCTACCACTATAATTAATTTAAAGCGAACTTGTACCGCTACGAGTGATCATTTGACCTTATTACCTACTTATCAAATGGAAAGTACATTTTTAACAGAAAAAACGTTCGATAGATTCTTAAATACCTTTCAAGTATTGAATACAAGTTTATGGGAACCCTTTCATGCTGCTTTACCAAATTTTACAAAGCTTGAACTACCAAGAGAACTAACGGCTATTAAACAAATTCCTATGAACGCTTTGATTGAAAAACTTAAAAATTTACGGGAAATTGAAAATGATGTTGTATTTCCAAATTGGGGAGTAGGTTTATCCATGGGTTTGGGTGCGATATTCATTGGAATAGCTATATTTTTGTACTGTAAGTTTTTTAGAAACAAATCTTGGTTAGCCAAAAAGAAAGGTGAGAGTTCGGGTTCTAATGCCACGAACGATGGGTACCAAATGGTGACAACGAAAATGGTTGGGACAGAAGTACCTGATTCCAGAGAGAAGCTTCCCTCTGCACCATTACTCAAGGACGATGTTAGACCAAAGACCGATGCGACCAGTCTTTTGAGAAAGATGTACCCAGAGCTAGATACGTCGACTACTTCGTAAAAGGACTGGATTGTAAACCATACAACGTAGACGACCGAATCAACTAGCGGAAGACGAACCGTGTAAATAATTTTCAAAATGACTTTATGAACTGTGTAAATAGAATTGTATAAACATTTGCGTTCCTAATCAGTATTGAGGAACAACTTATTATGAGGGTGTTGGAAATAAAACACGAACTATGTATATCGAAATATTTTCAAATGACTTATGTGTAAATATATTCAGATGTTGGACTTGCCGAATTTTATGAACTATATATGTGGTGATGGTTACAAAAAAAAAAAACTTAACAATGGAACTACTGGATTTACAATAGCATAAATGAAGAAGGATTATCGTATTTTCCGAACTTTCGTTCTTATTGCGAGGGAAGGAATAATGTTACACAATTGGTAACATTAATTAATTATCAAGGAGTATTAATTAGGAAATTTATTAAAAAGGAAATAAACAATTCAATGACAATCATGTATGCTTTGGACACTAATAACCATCTGTGAATACATTAAATAGCAGAAAGCCTTTGGACACTAATAACCATCTGTGAATACATTAAATAGCAGAAAGCCGTTGGACACTAATAACAATCTGTGAATACATTAAATAGCAGGAAACCTTTGGACACTAATAACAATCTGTTCGTATACTATGGACATATATACCCCGAAGCCCATAAATGACCATGTTTACTTTAAAATAACATTTATCCGTCAGGGGTTAATTACATTATTTGACAATTAACCTCATGTAAATAGTACTCGATAACCAGATGATTATACAACCGGCCTACAGCTATAGACATGTGTATGGACCATTGGACTATATAAGATACCTGAATGGACTACAAGGACACAATTCGATCACACCAGAATTCGTCACATCTCGGCCAGTGTCAGTGCAAAACATTTATTTGAACTTTAAATCGCTCTTTGAATATACTTGTAAATTAAGCAATAAATACTAATTGACAAGTATCACTTATTAACTTATTGATTGTGCCACATCATCACAATATGGCAACTAATTACATAACAAATAATTATGTAATAATCATGTCATAATGAAATTATCACAATTTGAAAGATTAATCCTTCTTCTTTCTTTTGGTACCTCATTTATAAAATTTAAAGACAGATGAGTGGAATTACATCAGTTTAAAGATGTCTGGTTGGGGGATGAAAAATCTTTGTATTGTGCTACCTTAACAGGAAGTTGTTGAGTGATGAAAACACATCATAGGGTATAGCTGACTCAAACAAACCCTAAAACCAAATTTCAAAAATACTTGTAATGTAGTTCCTGAGACAGATGTGAAGTAAAATATTCATGGGACCGATAGAAGGACTGATGAATTGATGGTCAGACAGACAGACAGACAGAGAGATATAAAACAGTATACCTCCACTATTCTTTACATCAGGATTAGTTTTAAAACTTCTTAGATTTATACACTATAACACGCTTTCTCAAAAAGAAACCAAAACAAATAACTCTACCATCATCATACTTACTACGATAAAATATCTGAAACACATTATTATGATAAGACTTTATTACAAGACATATGTGATTTGAGCTACAGATCTGTGTATTTCATGGGTCTTCTCATAGACCATCAAAATCATGATTCCCATGTTATCTTCACACTTATTTCTGCAGCTATCTAAAACAATTTACTGTTTTATGCTCCACCATCCATTCAACAACTTTCAACAAATGGCACGTTAACATCAGTTCACAGACATGATCTGAACAACTCTTTACTCCTTCATCAAAGATAACATATCTTTGGCTTATGCAAATGTTCCACTTGGTAATAATTTGAACCTATGCTATAAACCTCCAGAGAGTTCAGATGCCCATAGTTTAAATGTTCTGTCATATGATGCAGTAGCAATATATTTAAGATCAGGAGAAACATCTATTCCCATAACTTTCCCTTCATGTCCAGCAAGATTCTTTAAAGGTCCCCATGTAGGATGAGCCCATACCTGAAAAAAATAGGCCTTGAAATAAAACAATAATACCTTGTACTCAGATGCAATAGTTTATCATAATAAATAGAGAACATAGCTGTTGTCTGCTCTATGGTAGGGTTGTTGTCGCTTTGACACATTCTCCATTTCTCAATTTTATAACTATTTTAACCCTGCCACCTTCTGTTTGTGTCTGTTTTATAACTAGTTTAACCCTGCCATCTTCTGTTTGTGTCTGTTTTATAAGTAGTTTAACCCTACCACCTTCTGTTTGTGCCTGTTTTATAACTAGTTTAACCCTGCCACCTTCTGTTTGTGTCTGTTTTATAACTAGTTTAACCCTGCCATCTTCTGTTTGTGTCTGTTTTATGATTAGTTTAACCCTACCACCTTTTGTTTGTGCCTGTTTTATAACTAGTTTAACCCTACCACCTTCTGTTTGTGCCTGTTTTATAACTAGTTTAACCCTACCACCTTCTGTTTGTGCCTGTTTTACAACTAGTTTAACCCTGCCACCTTCTGTTTGTGCCTGTTTTAAGTCAGTAGCATGTTATTCAGTAGTGGTCATTTTTTGTTGTTTATCATATTTGTACATAGTGTTATGATAATTCAGGTGTTAGTTTTCTGGTTTGAATAGACCACTTTTGAGTTATGTCCGTCACCAGAAAATTATGTCAATAAAAACATCTTTATGACGTCATTTATTAGATAGATGGGATCGTCTGTATCTCTGCACATTTGAAGTTCATCAAGCATCTTGATAGTCATTATGCAGGATAAACTAGAAATAATGTTTGTATCAAAGGTACTTAATCACAATTTCCTAATGATAGCAGTAATGATTATCAACTGTAAGAATTACATATGCAGAATAATTTGTGCAATATAGCAACACTTTTTTTCCAACCACTCGCTCAACATGGAATGGAAGAGATGATGTCCATTAATGCACAAATGGAGTTTACAAATGCAATGAAAATAAAAGTGGTCTATTCTTTTACATATGTCATATTTGGGCTTTTATAGCTGGCTATGGGGTATGGGATATACTCATTGTCAAAGGCAATAGGGTGACCTATAGTTGTTAATTTCTGTGTCATTTGATCTATCTTAAAATGAGGATTCCAATTGTTCCTTATAAGTCATGATCTGACTTGACAGGTAGTATTGTTTAATTTTAACAGGTTATGCAAAAAGGTTTATAAATATTGACAACATTTAATTTATTTCAATACTTTATTAATATTTCAATTCTGGCATGACTAATAGCATTAAAATAGGTATGTTTTATTTAAGAAACTATAATCTGTTCATGAATTTTTTAAAAGTTCAGGTAGAACAGTGATTTTGCTAGCGCTCGTCACTTTCGTAAAATACGAAAGGGTTTTCTCATTGACGAAAGTATTTCAAATCAATTTCGTCACTTTAATTTTGAAAGTGTAAAAAAAATTTCACAATAAAAACTATAAATCTACCTGTCTTCATGTTTTTGACAAGTTTATGACCTCCAGGTAATTAACATTTTCAACAGGTGTTACAAGTTGTGATTACAACTAATCCGCTTATCGCCATCAGATGGGTCACTTATCCGTAATTTATTAATTAACCCCATAATTGAATGACCATCATAATTATTTCCCCAGGAAAATCAGTCAGTCGGCATTTCAACAACCAGGAGTATAATTTCGTCATTTAATCAAAAATGTAACAACCCGGACAGTTCGCATTTGAATTTCAATATTTCCCAAACGATCACAATCTGAAGTTAGTTTGTCGTAGATTCGTCATTCGAAGGCATTTTCGTCATATTTGATTTAAATTTTCATCAAAAACTTTCGACAATTTCCATTTAAAATAAAGAACTTTCATGTGTTTATTCAAAAAGTTCACGAGAAATGTTTTAAACAGGTGCTTCCTGTATTGTGTTCTACGCATGCGTGAAAGTTCCTTTTGACTATTTATAGACATTAAAAACGTAAAATACGAAATCATTTAGAATGAATTAAACGAGAGAGACAAATATATATCTCTTACTAAAGGAATTTAAATCGAAAAATAATAATTTCCCGATGAATCCGGACTCGTTTTGAATTTATTATCCACGTGTCACTTCCCGTTTTGGTTTCATTTTAAAACCGAAAGTAGTAAACGTGATCTATTGTTGATTTGTTTACAACCTTCTTTCAGTCATTATAATCGTTCCAAAAAGGATATAATACATTTCCAACTTGATAGAAATGATATCCAAATATCGACTTTATAGATGATTTATAAGGATAATGATTATGCAGTGAAATAATCATTGCAAATTAATTTCTGCTGTGATTCCTTGTTTAAAAAAAATAGAATCCAACTTTTGTTGTTCAGGAATGACCCCTGGAATAAACTGAAGAGAAATTGTGAAAAAAAATTCTGGATTCCATGTCAGAATATTTCATAATAATGGCCAATACAGTCAAATCATACAATAACTGCCAATCATGCTGGTGCCTCAATCCCTTAAAATCTGACTAAGTCAAAAGATGAAGCTAGTAATATACATCATTGTTCTATTGCTTATTCACAAAATAAGGTTGATTTTAATAGCGCGCAAAAGTGACTAAAGCCCTCAAAATCCTAGCTTAAACCCTGGGTAGAAGACAACATCCAGAAACAATTAATACACACTTTTTCTATATCACTTTTCCTGAATAACATCCTCATTTATTTACAAAGACGATTGAGTTGTCTTGATCTAGTGAAATTAATAAGGTACATGTACTACATTATATATCAACTTTAATAACTTACCTTGGCTGTGCCATCATATGATGATGTAACTAAGTAGTTTGAGTGGTCAGCTGAAACAGAAAATTACCAATGAATCAATTGTAAATTTCATACAGGTAAAACATACAACAACTTGTAACTATGCACAAAACTTTTTTTCAAATGAGAAAATTGCAAATGCCAGATTTAGTGTCCATTCCATGTCCTTAATGACCAAAGTTGCGTAATGTCCAAAAATAATCATTAACATTCTTCCTTTTGAAACAGTCCAAACTGTGGAATTTTTCATTCATAAAAAAGTGATCTTGTCTCTTTGATATTTCAAACAATCAACAACATTCTAAATTCATTACAAGTTTGATGATTACTTACGTTGAAATCTAACTTTGCTAACGAGATTTGTATGAGCTGCTATTGTATATACACATTTATGTTGCCGTAAATCCCAGATCCTGGCTTGATTATCTTCACTTCCTGTGGCGACATGGTATCTATAAATAGAACATCATATTATTCAAAACATTATAATCTATTAAATTATCATATACAACTTTTTTCTGGCTCTCTGAGGATACTGAAACAGTAGAAGTGTAAAATAATCAATATGATATCTTTTTGGTCTTTTAAAAACCTTGGTAAACAGAAAAGTTTTATTCTTCATAATTGTAACTAAATGGGGCAAAATCGTTACTATTACAAAAGAGTAGCAATGCAAGGCAAAGCAACTATGGAAAAAATTAATCATATTTTCTTATTTTTCTAAAACTAAATACCTGATTTTAATAATCTAAATAATCTTTTCACTACAAGACATTGAAAGGAATAGGTCTAACTAAAACTATGATTTCTGGCTAGGTGAGTTTCAATATTTGACTGAAAAGGAAGATAACTGCTGTCTGCAAAGTAAACTTACCCATCAGGAGAGAAATCAATCCCAAGTAAACTTACCCATCAGGAGAGAAATCAATCCCAAGTAAACTTACCCATCAGGAGAGAAATTAATCCCTTTGTAAAGTAAACTTACCCATCAGGAGAGAAACTAATCCCAAGTAAACTTACCCATCAGGAGAGAAATCAATCCCAAGTAAACTTGCCCATCAGGAGAGAAATCAATCCCTTTGTAAAGTAAACTTACCCATCAGGAGAGAAACTAATCCCAAGTAAACTTACCCATCAGGAGAGAAATCAATCCCAAGTAAACTTACCCATCAGGAGAGAAATCAATCCCAAGTATGGACTTCAAATGTCCCTCCATAAACATGATGCATCTCCCAGTCCGTAAATCCCAAATACGTCCAAAGGCATCCATTCCTCTAAAAATATAAACAGAAATATTACATCTCTGCTAGTCTATAATTCCCAAATACAACTAAAGGCATTCATTCCTCTAAAAAGAAATAAAAAGAAACATAATATATCTGCTATGCTGTAAATCCCAAACTCTGTAAAAAGCATCCACCTTTTCTAGAAAAAGTATAACATAAAATTACTCATAGTTCAGGCAAACATTAAAAATATCTTTGTTTCCCCTCTCCCGACTGAGGTTGTTAGGGTATGGGTAGGTAGGTAGGCAAATTATTTTATTTTATTCCTTGATATGGTTTTCTATATTGAATTTGTACAAAATTCAACAGGTAAGGCTCAAGTCAAGAAGAGTGGGGTATTCCCTGTATTCTAATTCAGTGTACACCACAGTTTTCTGGTGTTAAAAAAAAACAGTACCGTATACAGGGACCTTCTTTTTTTTTCCAATTCATTTAATTTAATGAAATCTACAAAAGCACACATTCTACTTGTGATACTAATGCCTATTGATAGCAAGTGTTTTTTTAGTTAAAAAATCAAGCTTATTTCAAGTCTAATTTGATGCATAACTCACAACAAAACAATTTCTTTGTTCACCAATTCATACCTTGATCATCAATTATGAGATGACAAAAAGATACATGTATGTTAATCACTTGGGAATTAAAATTCAATGAATAAAAATTTTCAATAGAAGTGAACATAATTCAGTTATGTTCAGTTACACCTGGATCATACAGCTTGGTCAATTGATTCCCAAACAAAGATTTGTATGTTTTTTCGAGTTCTAGAAGAAACAAGGCTTCCCTTTATATTCATGTTTTGTATTTCCTAAAATACTTTTAATAAGTATTTACGAATTCTACTGATGCAGGTATAACGTTTGTAATTTTCATGCCATAAATTGAAAAGGGAAATCCCATTTAAACTGGGTTTTTTTACACCAGAAAACAGAGACATTCCCTGAAAGCAGGGAATACATGTATCCCACATTTCCTGACTTGTGCCCAACCTGTTCAAAGACAAAGTAGATAGATTTTAAAGCACGAGTCAGACCATTTTTACTCAAAGTCTTTAAGATTTTATCCTTTAAACAGGAACAGAGGTTAGACACAAAGCAAATCAAGATGCACTCAGCGGATTGAAAGATGCTTCATTTTTTTTTTATTTTCAAAAAAGGATCACCCTTGCAAACAAACAAATCGTGTGGGAAAGCATTTTGTTTGTTTTCCTTGATTCCGAATCATGTAGACGCTTCAATGCAAAAATACCTTGATTTAAAACGCTTGTTGACTACAGCATCGGAAAGGTATCCCCAAAACCCAACGATCGTTGACTTCAGCATCGGAAAGATATCACCAATAACCAACATAGCAAAAAACAAAATAGTGGACAAGAATGGCCAATAAAATTTTTCGGGTAGTGGTGATTTTACCGGGTCGGTCGTGTGAGTGGAAACAAACAATATTTTATTTTTGGCCTCATTTATCTTGAATTCCTCTTCATGTGTACTCTGCTTCTCTACTTCTTTTTAAAAAAAATCTCTTCTAGTACAACTTGTGACATTTTTTAATATTAGATGATTTGACCCATTAAAGATGGTGAATCTTGTTTATATTTTTTTTACTTGGATAGTGCACATTACACAAAATGTACTATCTCCATCATTCAACTATTTTAACAATTTTTTATTTCTTGTACAAAATAATATAAGGTTAATTTCAATATCAGATTCATACTGGACTTTTTATATGGATCACTTATAGCATAACACATTATAAAGACACTTTTCTGTTTTTGAAGACTATGTTATGTGTTGCACTCTATATGTTTTTGTCATTCGTTAGCTCATTATAGATGTCAATATTTACCCTGTTGCTGCCAATGCCCCATCATTCTGGAATGCTATATCATACACTGGTTTACTGTGACCTTCTTGATGAAGAATTTCCTCTTGTGCTTCTAAATCCCATAATCTCCACGAGTTATCAAAACTGAAAATAAAAATTAGGTAAAATATCATTCAATTGAAACTAACATACATGTTAATCCTTATCCATCCATATTGAATATGTACAATAATATGTGTTTTCTTAGAAAGACATAAACATACCCTTCCTTTAACAAAAATTATAATTAATTATTTTTTTAGCTAATTTATTTTATATTTAATCATACTTGTGAGAAATTTTCCCCTTGAACTGGTTCAAGAGTTTATCAAAACTAGAGGCTCTAAAGAGCCTGTGTCGCTCACCTTGGTCTATGTGAATATTAAACAAAGGACGCAGATGGATTCATGACAAAATTGTGTTTTGGTGATGGTGATGTGTTTGTAAATCTTACTTTACTGAACATTCTTGCTGCTTACAATTATCTCTATCTATAATGAACTTGGCCCAGTAGTTTCAGAGGAGAAGATTTTTGTAAAAGATAAAGATTTACGAAAAATGGTTCAAAATTGACTATAAAGGGCAATAACTCCTAAAGGGGTCAACTGACCATTTCAGTCATGTTGACTTATTTGTAAATCTTACTTTGCTGAACATTATTGCTGTTTACAGTTTATCTCTATCTATAATAATATTCAAGATAATAACCAAAAACAGCAAAATTCCTTAAAATTACCAATTCAGGGGCAGCAACCCAACAACAGGTTGTTCAATTCATCTTAAAATTTCAGGGCAGATAGATCTTGACCTGATAATCAATTTAACTTCATGTCAGATTTGCTCTAAATGCTTTGGTTTTTGAGTTATAAGCCAAAAACTGAATTTTACCCCTATGTTCTATTTTTAGCTGTGGCGGCCATCTTGGTTGGTTGGCCGAGTCCACCACACATTTTTTAAACTAAATACCCCAATTGTGATTGTGGCCAAGTTTGGTTTAATTTGGCCCAGTAGTTTCAGAGGAGAAGATTTTTGTAAAAGATTTCTAAAATTTACGAAAAATGGTTAAAAATCGACTATAAAGGGCAATAACTCCTAAAGGGGGCAACTGACCATTTCAGCCATGTTGACTTATTTGTAAATCTTACTTTGCTGAACATTATTGCTGTTTACATTTTATCTCTATCTATAATAATATTCAAGATAATAACCAAAAACAGCAAAAATTCCCTAAAATTACCAATTCAGGGGTAGCAACCCAACAACGGGTTGTCGGATTCATCTGAAAATTTCAGGGCAGATAGATTTTGACCTGATAATCAATTTTACTTCATGTCAGATTTGCTCTAAATGCTTTGGTTTTTGAGTTATAACCCAAAAACTGCATTTTACCCCTATGTTCTATTTTTAGCCATGGCGGCCATCTTGGTTGGTTGGCCGGGTCACGCCACACATTTTTTAAACAATATACCCGAATGATGATTGTGGCCAAGTTTGGATTAATTTGGCCCAGTAGTTTCAGAGGAGCAGAGGAGAAGATTTTTGTAAAAGTTAACGACGACGGACGACGCCGGAAGCCGGGCGCCAAGTGATGGGAAAAGCTCACTTGGCCCTTCGGGCCAGGTGAGCAAATAAAATAACAACAGAAGATCAGCTTAAAATTTATATCAACTATAATTTTTTCTTCAAAAAAAACATTGGGTATACTTACAAAAAACACCATCCTGTTGCATTTTTTTCACAGCATAATATCTTAAAATTGAATTTATCTAATGGAATATGTATAAACCTTACCAGCATGTACCGAGGAATCTGCCCGAGGGATGATAGGCCAATCGGGATACCCTATAGGGGGCATGACCTTCTATATCTGCTACTGGTTCATCACTGAAAGTTAAAGATCGCTATAAATAATGTCAGGTAATGTAATAAATATGTTATTATTGCTTTTTGATCAATTAAACTGATGGACACATCTCTCAAACTGTTCATACAGTTTACTGATTGGTGAGATTTCCTTATTCATATAATGAAATGCTAATCTTGTTGGAGAACTTAAAAAACCTGTATCACAGGAACTAAATAAAAACAGGTTCTTTTAAGAAATAATTCATGGCAGCTGTAGATTTGTTTTCATTTAACCATGGGTTGGGCATTTATATTCGATTATTTTACCCTGAGCATTAGCAAGGGGTAAAATACGAATATAAATGTCCAACCAAGGCTTCCAAAATTTCCTGACGACAGCCGGACATTTTATAAAGAAATATTTTTGACGGTCAATGATCAGCTGGATACTTAAATGTAACTGAGAGGATGCATAAGATATATGTGTCTAAGTAATTAGAAGTGTTATATGCAATAAAATTATTAAAACCTGTTTTGTTTTCTTCATTCTAAAAATAAATAAAATATTATCCTCGGTATTGTGTCATTTTTCTGTGTATCGTAATACAGGAACCATCATTGCGTCAGTCAGCTTCAGTACCTGACTTTTCATATGTTTTTGTTTTTGTTTAAATAATCTATCTTTTCTCTGTGAGTACTTTACACTTTGTTAATTAAGGCCATCTTATTTGAAACTGTTGATGACAACTGGCTTTAATTGTAGTACAACTTGATACACGTGATACTTTTCTTTTTGTGTATTGATTACCTGACCACGTGACTTTTACAACTGATGCGGTATTTATAGATAACATTGAGGAGGCCCAATGAAGGATATTGTTTTAAACCATGTAAAATCTACTGAACAGTGATAACATTTTTCTTTGTACAATTTTCAAACCTGATTTAGAAAATAAGGAATAAATAAAAACATACTCAGTTGAGTATTTGTCGAACCAGGCTTTATAAAGTTATTTTTCAGTTTATGTTTTTGACAAATGTCACAAAACATGGCATTTAGCGTACTGTCAAATCTTAACCATAAAAACAGTTGTAACCATTTTTGACTAAAGCTTCTAGCATTTTTAGCAGATTTTGAATTTTGATCGGAATCGTCACGTTTACGTTTGCCCATGATGGCAGATTTATAAAGTTCAATTTCAGACAAAGTCTTTATAAGAGTCGGAGATTGTCATGATTGGATATTATTCTTTATGATTTCAATTGCAAAAACATTTTTTTAATATGAAAACAAGAATAGAGAACGCCCCTCTTATTCATTGGACAAGTCAGCTTGGTATAGCCAAGCGAAGCTATTGGTGTTTTTACTATATATTTCAATTAATTTTTCCCCTTTAGAGTACCCCAGTATTTAACTCGTTAAATATGTTCAGAGCTTGGCACCCAAAATAAATAACCTGCCCAAGTACCTCAATTTGATAGACAAATTAATTACCTGACCAAGTTCCAGAGTTTGACTGAGCCGTCTTGACCACATGAGGCCATACAACAACTTTTGTCATCTAACTGTAATGTGGCTTGTGGATGGAAGACAATAGCACCAACATTACCATTATGTCCTAAAGGGAAAAAAATCTCAGAATTATACAAGATATCTAGTACAGTATATTTTTCAAAATAAAACAAAATTGAACAAACATGTGACTATTTTTTATTATTGGATTTTTTACAATTATTCTTAATTTGTCAAGTAAAAATTAGAAAAATAATATGCCTGTATAAAATGTAAGGCAATAATACTTTTCAATTTTATTTTTAGAAATCAAATATCAATGAAAATACTATTTATCAATAGAATTTTCATTGTCAATAAGAAAGCAATTTGGCTATATAAATTCACTGACAATAATGATTTCATCTTTTTATTTTTAAATTGTTACTACATTTATGGAGTACAAAGAGTCCAACAAACCTCTAAGTTGTCTTATAAGTTGACAATCAGGAATAGACCATAATTTACATAAACCAGACCTGAAATTAAACAAAGCATTCAGGGATTCTAGCTATATATTCTTTCATAATTATTATTGATACTTTTGCTATGACTTATAAGTAGTTGTTTCTCTTTGCCTATGTAAGGTCATTCAAAATTCTTCCAAAGTGCTATTTGTTTTAATCAACTGGTGTAGAGGACAGCCCAGTCATCAAAGTGCAAAGTGTTAAAACCACAATATCAAAAGTGACACCTTATTCTGAATCTAAACTATAAATTAGTGTATGCATAACTGCAGCACATTTGGCAGAGAAGCTGCAATTACCGGTACTATTTTTCTAGTCTTTTATTTGACCTGGCCCAGATCAAACCCATGACCTCCCATGGAAGAGGGACAGATCCTTCCATGAGACAAACCATGGTTATTAAATAAAACTTCTTAAGTGGTTCAATAAAGAAGAAAGATATGACATGTATCACATTACTGTAAACCAACTTATTTTCGTGGATACTTTATCTCACGTTTTACCCTTTCTAGTCCACTAAGGGCCAATTTAATTTCGCGATTTTGTAATTTACCTGATGTTGTTTAATAATGAAAGATCCAAGCTTTACATATTCGTGAAAATTTATTTGCTTTATTTTCCTATTCATGAAAGTCACGAAAATAAATTGCTTGCGAAAATAAGTTGGTTTACAGTATATATAATATCTCAAAGAAGAATGAATTAACATAGTTATCTATGCTTACCATGATGATACTGCTAACATTTTACTATCAGGGCTAAACTGACAAAATGATAAAGGTCTAACATCTCCTATCTGACTGCATTCATTTGATATTGCCTACAATCATGAAAATACAAAATATTTGCACAAGTTTAATTTTAATTGCAGCAAAATAATCATTTAAAAAAAATATTTTATATGAATTTGTCATAAACAAACTCATTTATGGGGCATAACTAGTTACCATTAAGATTGAAACAGCAGGTTATTATCAATAATTTATATGCATTTTTAAAATTGGCCACTGAAAATTAAACAGCCAAACAGCCATCCATCATCATCATTCTAATAGTATAGCTCAAATAAAGTTTCATCTTGACTTGATATAAGTAATCATACTGAATCTTCTGAATATTGATGTAAAGCTGACTATCTTGCAGAAACTAATGCTAATAAAGATCTAGAACTATCACATTACTGTGACATGATGACAAACCACACCTGCCTATTAAGGTCTGAACTCCTGCATATCTTTGAACAGCTGATAATCTACTCATACCTGCTAAAAATCTTGAACTATCACATTATTGTGACATGCTGACAAACCACACCTGCCTATTAAGGTCTGAACTCCTGCATATCTTTGAACAGTTATTAATAATCTACTCATACCTGCTAAAAATCTTGAACTATCACATTATTGTGACATGCTGACAAACCACACCTGCCTATTAAGGTCTGAACTCCTGCATATCTTTGAACAGTTATTAATAATCTACTCATACCTGCTAAAAATCTTAAACTATCACATTATTGTGACATGCTGACAAACCACACCTGCCTATTAAGGTCTGAACTCCTGCATATCTTTGATCACCTGATAATCTACTCATACCTGCTAAAAATCTTAAACTATCACATTACTGTGACATGATGACAAACCACACCTGCCTATTAAGGTCTGAACTCCTGCATATCTTTGAACAGTTATTAATAATCTACTCATACCTGCTAAAAATCTAGAACTATCACATTACTGTGACATGATGACAAACCACACCTGCCTATTAAGGTCTGAACTCCTGCATATCTTTGAACAGTTATTAATAATCTACTCATACCTGCTAAAAATCTTGAACTATCACATTATTTTAAAAAGAACCCTAATAACCCAAACAGGTTCCTCATCCAGCATTTCCTGAAGTTGTTTAAGTTACTTACCCGAACACGTTTGTGAAGATCCTGAACTTTGGCATTTCTTTGAGCTGATGATAACTGTACATGTTCTTTCTGATTCCTTATTCTTTCTTTAGCTCTGTTTATCAATTACAAAAGATACAACCTTTCAAACTTTTTAGTTGGAAAATGAATGAATTTGACAGTTTTCTATAGTCACAGACTTTCGTGTTTATATCTGATTAAATCATATTGAATTGATACAGGATCACAATGTGACTATGTAATTATGTACTTATATTTATCATCCTTTTACAAATACCAAAAGAGCTATGTTTAAATATATCTCTTTTATAATAGTCTGATACATAATAATTATAAGTCAAGAAACCCTGTATAAAAAATTATCACTATTTTGTGTCTCTTTTCCTTTGATCTTTTTTTACCGATATTTTCTCATATCATGCCACTAGCTTGGGATAATAAATTATCGCTAGAAACTAAGGGTGCATGTGCCATTATCAATGTTAAAATCAATGACGTCATTGGCAAAATAGCAATAAACTTGATGGGATTGTAACTGAGAAGCACTCTCTTGTTTGAAAAACCATCTATGATTGATCTATTTATCTAAGTATGCAATTCTGATGAATCTTGGTATGTATTATTTACCTTGGTATAGAGTATTCAGCTATCCATATCCTGGCTTCTTTCAAACTAGCCGGTCCTTCGTGGTACCATGTGATATTTTCCTGTAATATTTCAAAATAGGAAAAAAGTTAATTATTTATTGTGCAGTGGATAACATTGAACAAATATTAAAAATCATTATCAAGTTTCTACACTGCAGACAATATTTTGACACATACATACCAGGGCCGTAACTAGGGTACGACTTCAGGGGAGGCAGGGGTTTGGGGGCCGCCGATTGAGGCCCCCTAAGAGAGGGGGTTGGGGGGCACAGCCCACCGCCGATTTTTTTCTCGCAGTAAAATGGCTAAAAATGACCCGTTTTCCTTCGATTTACTTACTTTAACATGTTTAAGAAACATCAGTATTGCTGGATCCTGGAAGCAATTTTTATGCAACACTTAGTATCTGTATTTAAAGATATTTTTGTTAGAAATCAAACTGGTCAGTTAAAAAAAAACATATAAAGGAAGATCATAGAAAGCAAGATATTTTTTTTGTCGAGGACCTTGAATTTCAATATTGTTGAAAGCTGAACAGACATGTATATAGCTACAACCAGGGACTTTCTAAACTAGTATATACTTAGTTTAGAAAGTCTCTGCTTCAACGAATTGGAGTGTTTAACTACTAAGACATTGACCATAATGTTCTCGTACGATCGGCCGGGAGACGTTAAAAATGACCCAACAGCTGATTCAGCCGGTAACGAATTTCCGATATCATAAAAGATTCACAATACAAAGGATCGAACTTCCTCTGCTTAATGCAGCCCCTACATAAATGTGAATAGTTAAGTTTATTCAAAATTGTCGAAAGCAAAGTTTCATATGTGTTCTTGTACGAATACTGAATAACAGACGGACGGCCACACGAAAAAAAATTATACTGAAACAGTTCACTTTCGATCAAAAA
Organism: Mytilus galloprovincialis; assembly: GCF_965363235.1. NCBI lineage: Eukaryota > Metazoa > Mollusca > Bivalvia > Mytilida > Mytilidae > Mytilus > Mytilus galloprovincialis. The sequence continues at coordinate 22,019,501 of NC_134839.1, read as the reverse complement.
TCCGGAAAATGACAGATATATCACGTATCATGATAACAGTGTAAAAACTGTAAACTTGTATTGTTTATAATATAAATTCAAGTTCTTCGTGTACATATTGTCAATATTTCATTTTATTACTTCAAAAAAAAATTTTGGTGTAGAAAATTCAGGGGAGGCAGTTGCCTCCCCTGCCTCATAGGTAGTTACGGCCCTGCATACCTGATATTATTAACAAGTAAAAATTAAAACCATAATGTAAATCTTTATTCTAAAACATGGAATATAGCTGTATTTAAGAAAGAATCTGGTTTGCAAATATGCCATCTTCATTTATAAAGCATTATGAATGGTTGAAACCTTGTTGATTTTTACCTTTTTTATTGTAATTTTTTTTTATTGAACTTATAATTGCTAATATCTTTGTCATTTGAACTCTTGTAGTTGTAGATATAGATTTCACAACTGCAACAAGTGAGTTACATTATTTCTCCACTAGAGACAGTTAAAGGAGAAGGTTCAGTAAGACCCTTTTTTGGCCCAAAAATATAGCAGTTTTACAAAATTGCTTAAATGTAAACTTTAAGCTATTTTTTGAAAAGTAGAATACTTCTGTTACATGAATATGGGCTGCTTTTTTTACCATCCAATACACATGTTTCAGGTACTAGCATCCTTAAGTCATGCTAAAATTAAATTACTAAAATCTTCACAATTTTAGCATTTGAGGAAATTTTGGGACGGTTTCAGTCTTAAAAATGGAATTGGCAGCATTTATGTTCAATCTTAATATTAAAATGGAAGTTGTATTTGATGATAACACATAGCATATTTAAAGGTCGAGGATGAACACAGATGTGTTGCCAATTTCATTTTTGACAAAAACCATCTAAAAAATGACATATTGTGGCATTTTTGATAGATTTTTTTTATACTTCAGCTTGAATTTGAGCGTCTTTAATGACTAATTCAGTCCAAATCTTTCACATAAACTAATTGAATTTACTAAAGTAGACACTTAAGTGTTTAAAAAGTGCCCAAAATATTTTATCAGATGAACCTGAAGTTTTGGTCCAAAATCGGCCCTAACTTGACCTACTCCTTTTAACATCTAAAAGGAGTAGGTCAAATTAAAAACAGGTGAAAATAGTACAGAAATTAGAGAAAGTTGTCTCATTGGCCATCATACCACATTTCCTTATTTTTATAATGCTTCTTTTACATGGAAAAACAAACTAAAATTTAAAAAAATAGAACAGAGGACTACTGCAAGAGAAGGTATCTATTGAAACTAAAATTGAGTGTCTACTGTATCTAATTGTTAAATTACATCATCTTTCTTCTTCTTTTCATCTATTTCTGTCTGTTTTTTCTTCTTTAATGTATCTTCACCAATTGTCGCTAAAATATTTCTCAACCTTTCTCTCCTGTCTGCTGGACCTTCCCCAAACAAACCTGAAAAATATACAATAACAATATTTGGAATATTTTATTAACAAAAGTAGGAGATACAGCCTTTTTTTCTCTTTTGTTCTGTTTTTCAAAAAAACTGATTTCATATAAGACCACAAACTCAATTCTTAAAATTTAAAATGCAGTACCTTCTTACTTCCAAATACAAGAATTCCAAAATTTAAAATTTCTAAAAAAAAAAGCATAAATTTTAATGAAAAAAGAAAAGGGAATTTCACTATGAAACAAAACCAGGTCTGCAAATGTTCTATTTCATATATAAGCGATATGTAAGAGCATATATAGTGTTATATTCTTTCAGAACAAACAGAATAACCATATACTTTTTCTAGATGTAAATGTATTATAAAATCGACAAATCTTAAAATATCTAAATTATCTCCCCTGATTAAACAAATATTTCAGATTTTTTATAAAATTAAAATCATCAGTTCTTCTTAAATTTGAATAAAAAATATTTCTATATGATAGTAACACTTATGACCATATTCAAATTAGATTTGCAAAAATACATTGCATTCCTATATGAACACTGCATTTTATTCTAACCATTAGAGATTCAGCACTGATATCACGATTTCTATACTTAATGCATCGCTATTCTAACTCTTAGAACTTTTGTTCGGCTAAAAGTACTTTGCAGCTATCGTTAAGAAAGTATCAATTAGCAGTTTTCACAAGAAAAAGCCTTATATGTAGAGTCGTATAAATTTGTTCAAATGAAATCAACAAAGTTTGTTCCTAATCGTAATCTACTGTAAGTGATTAAGGGCATTACTGTCCAACTTATAATGTATATTTGATGTTCAAAAGATAAATAATCTTACAGATAGGCTCCCCCAGCTGCCGTAGATTAGCTTTGATTTCCACATCATCAGTAGACACCTGTATCTGTCTTGCCTGTAATAATTCAAGGGAGATAATTAACAATTTACAAGTTATATAAATTATAGCTTTAACAAACATATAGCATGAGCAAGAGAAGAAATTGCTAGAAGCTGTATTATAAATTTATTAAACAGCTAAGGTTTCAACTCACTCATGTCAAGTTGACCTATGATATATTTGTGTATACTTTAATGTAACTACTGATTATAAAGCTCCTCATGTTTTCAAGTAGTCATACATCCTTGGATTTCAAATTTTCAGGTATGAGCATTCCAGCCAAATCCAGAAAAATGCTGCAAGTTTATAAATTGACTTTTTTAATCATGTTTATGCAGTTTAAAATATGACAAACAACACATTTTAAATGTCATGTCTTCCAAGCACCTGTATGGATTTAACTTCATCAGGAACGTTAAAAGCCAAATATTGGAATGCCAAGAATGTATAATAACCTAAATAGTTGAAGGGGCTACATGTTTATGACAAAAAAGGACATTTCTTTCTGTCTGACCATCAAGTCACACATATGATCTTTATCCCACACCTTATTAGAACTTCACTGACATTTGAAAGTTTCTTTGTGATACACTACCCTTTTTTTCTTTTCTAATTCTGCTAACAATTCAGCTTGACTTTCTTTGTTATCAGGCAGGTCAAATGTTCCACCTATTTATAAAACAACATACATTTTGATTACATTATCATTTTTCTATCAATCCTTCTATATCTTGTATATTGTATTTACATCAATATTTTAAAAAAATCAACTGTATGTTAAAAATCTGTAACAAAATTGATGTGCTTTCATGGGTTTACAGCTACATGTAGAGACAAAGAACAGAAATTTTTATCCAATTATTCATGCAGAAGTAATATTACTAACAAATTGAAAAAACTGAATCTCTGACAAAAGGGTCAATTTACCAGGAATAGATCCAACAGTAAAACTTTTTTTGTTGTTGCATTTTTCATGTCAGACAAAGGGTCAGCCTAAATGTTGTTTGGTTTCTGGTTTTTATAACACTTTGACCTAAATGGTTGGACCTGTCTGAAGTATCTATTATGACAGCAATCCAAATACACAATGAAATCATAAAACACATTTCGAGGTCAACAAAGATAAGACCAATACCTTCATCATTTGACCACTTTTAAAATTGTGTAAAGTGTAGACAAGGGACATTTTATATCATTCATGTGTGATTTAAACACTTATGTGAGATTTTAACATCTTCAAACATAATAGGATGATGTGAGTATTTATGGAGTGTGTGTATGCATATGAAGTATCAGAAATATACTATGACTATCACATCAGATTTATACTTTGTAATGTTTGGTTGCTGTACCTATTTTTATACATTTGAAATTTATACCTTTATAGAACTCTAATCGTGTCCAGTAACATTTTGAAATCATAAAGAGCAATGTTATCTGCTTACCCTGTGTAATATTTATATTCCCTGCAGCCTTCCCTGCCTCTATAGCATCACTTGACAAGGATCCAGTTGTTCTTTGACTGGTTAATCTTAGTTTTTCTCTCTCTTCCAAGCTTCCATAAAGAATTGGTCTCTTTTTCTCAAAGGTGAATTCTTCCTCATCAGAGTCCATTTTCTGAAGAAAATTTCACATAATTTAACAAATTTCTTTCACATTATTAAACAATCTATGTGTACAAAAATTTTCATCTCTGATTCTTTTATCTCATATAATATGTATGTCACATCTATATGAGGGAATATTCTTATTGTTATCTGTCTTTTATGTTTGTGTTTTCCTAATGTATTTAATAAAAAAAAAATTAATGTACTAGCCATTTGTATACTTCATAAACCCAGCTTGGGTGTACAAAAAACAGGAAGTCCTACCTTAGCAGGCCATTCATTAGGAGGCGGTACCCGGTACTTTTACCCTCCTATGCTATTGACAAGTACATGTACCGCCTAAATATAGGAATTTTTATATAAGATATTCATGGAATAAATTGAAAAGTACCACCTAGATACATGGAAAGTACCAGTCAACATGAAAGACAATGAAACCCCTGGCTTAGATAAGAATACCTGGCGAGAAAGTCAGTAATACAGACCTGCAAACTATCTTGATTTGGTGGTATCATCATGACTTTCATGCCTCAACTCAAATCCTGATATCAGTTTCATAAAACAAGTTAAAATCCTGATTTTCACAAAATCTAACAGAAAAAAATAATTGTTACCAATTTTTCTAATCAATTTCTATAAATCTATATAAAGAAAATGTATTTGTTACACATCCCCTGACCTCAATTTTGGAACTGACCAGTCAGTCAGGGTTTAAAATTATGTTTTAGAATTCCACCTCAAATCATTTGAGAATTGAAACAGATTTGAACTTCTATCTTAATATCACCAATTCACTCTTAAACCCATAGATTGGACTCATGCCATTGTTGTACTCACCTTATTTTTCTGACTATATATTTCTGGAGGAATTCATAGATTTATGAGAAGATGTGGTATGAGTGGCAATGAGACAACTCTATCCAAATCAGAATTTGTAGAAATAAACCATTATAGGTCAAAGTACGGACTTCAAACACACCAAACAGCAAGCTATAAAAGGCCTAGAAATGACTAGGGTAAAGTATAAACCATAGACCATAGCAGAGACTGTGGAATTATTTTATATTTTTATTTGCAAAGAGGTGTGCCTACATTGTATAATATTTTCATTTACCTGTGTACATTAATTATATTATTTGGTGGAATTTTGTTCAAGGTTTACATTGTATATCATGAACAATGTCTATGACGGCATTTTGTTCAAGGATAAGGTTGACTTTATGAAATTGTTTATTATCTATTCTAATCCCTTATTTTATTGATTTTGTATTTACTGTGTGTCATAGATCAAAGGAGTAGGTTCGGTAAGTGCCGATTTTGGCCTCAAATTTCAAGTTCATCTAACGAAAGATTTTGGACACTTTTTTCAAAATCTATTTCAAATGATTTGATTAGTTTTCGTGAAAGTTTTTAACTGATTTAGTCATTAAAAACCCTCCTATTCAGGCTTAAATATGTAAAATCTATCAAATACATGTATGCCAAAAAACATCACTTTTCAGATGGTTATTGTCTAAAATGAAAGTGGCTGCATCCGTGTTCATCCTCAACCTTTATATATGTTATGTATTATCATCAAATACAACTTACATTTTAATATTATGAATGAACAGGAATGCGGCCACTTTCATTTTAGACGGAAACCGTCTAAAATTTTACTAAAATGATACAATTGTGAAGATTTCAGTAATTTAGCATGACTTAATGATGCTAGTACCCCATATATGTACATTGTATTGTCAAAAACAGCCTATATTTATGTACAGTAGCAGAAGCATTCTACTTTCCAATAAATAGCTTAAAGATTACAATTTCATAATTTTGTAAAACTGCTATATTTTGGGGCCAAAATGGGGTCTTACTGAACCTACTCCTTTATTTGTTCAGTGTATATTCACTTGTTTGTTTTCATATGTCTTATGATTGTGTTAAGCCATTTCAATTAATATTTTATAGTGTGTCTTTTTATGTTGTGATGTTCATGATGTGACACTATTGATTTAGGTAAGGGTGAATGTTGTAACCTACAAAATGTATTAAAACGTTTAAACTTGTTGTTCAGTGGTTGAAGTTTGTAGACTGGTAGATTGGCTCATAAATGTTTCTCGATTCTCGTTATTTATATAGAATAGACTGTTGTTTTTCTTGTGTAAATGGTTTTACACTAGCCATTTTTTGGAGCCCTTAATAGCTTGCTGTATGGACAGAAAAATGCTGCACAACTTGCACAAATATCATTCCTACCAACACCAGAGCCATGTGTATGGAATGAATTGTATATGTATCAAACAATTCATTTGTTATAATAAAAAACATGTAAGATATAAAATAGTCTATTAGATATAACTGCTAACAGAATGGAATCTTTCACTCAGAGTTCTCTGCCTATTAGCAGATGGGGCCATAGGGGTGATCAGAAACCAGGTCCATGGGACATAGCCATGGAACCATATCCAATGGCAAATCATCGGCAAATGCGATGTCAGGTAAAATTACATAACCCACAAGTTCTTAGGGAAAAACTAAATGTCATTTAATGTAAGAGGGTCATTTACAAACTGTCTTGACTTAAACATTGAAATCTAAAAATCATCTCTTAGTCTTTACTAAAGACTTTTAACTTTTGGACTATTTTCAATCTCGGTCTATTTCTGATATTTCTTCTTGCATACTTTTGATTTTTTGGCCCCATATGCTAACATTGCCTATGTAAATTTTAAAATTGTTTGCATGCACATTGAACGACAAATTTATGTGACGTATAAAATTTTCTGACGTCAAACACACAAATCAATGATAGATGTTTTTGTGTTCTGTTAAATTGTCCCTTTTAAAATTGTTATACGATGATGACTGATGTACACATATTTTGACTATTAATTTATTGTGTCTGTTTAGTTAACGCATCAATGTAAATATAGCAGAATTTGATGAGACTGTCATCAAAGCGAGAGTGTTAGCGCTATAAAACCAGGTTTAATCCACAATTTTCTACATTTGAAAATGCCTGTACCAAGTCAGGAATATGAAAGTCCTTGTCCAATCGTTTTTGATGCGTTTTGTTATTTGAAATTGCCATGTCATTAACATGATTAAGGACTTTCCAAATTGATTTTCCTCTAAGTTCAGTAATCTTGTGATTTTACTTTTTTTTTTAATGAGCGAGAAACATGACAAAAGATTGCTAGAACACCCATTAGAGTAATGAGCAATACCATGTTTTAAATTATTTGATGTTTGGTGATTTTTTTAACTTACGGTTTGAATTTATAAAAGAAAATTACAGGAAAAATACGCTAAAACTGCGCTTTTTTCAGATACATGGGCGCAGACATATTGGATTTGGAACTTCCGGTTTCTCGATCAAGCCAAGATTCAAACGAAAGTTGACAAAAGATGAATAATAACGAACTGTTTTTGTTAAACATTTCCGAATGTGAGATGTGAACGCCACCTTTTATGTATAAATGTTAATAAATATAAATTGAACCCATCCAATATTGATGTGTCAGCGTATATTTGTTCCGCATACCTTACCTGTTACCTGTTATCTAGTCTTTATCTTCCTTCTCTAGCACTGAGACTACTCTAGCAGGAGTTTCGCTTCTATAGCGTACTTTTTATTTGCACCCTAACCCTTATTCACACGGGGCACTCATAAAATCAGTTATACGTAGTTATTATGACAGTATCATATATACAGCATGTGAACTAATCCATCACCATGTAAACGAAGTTAACATGGTTAACTATATATATTGCACAAAATAATGGAAGTTTCAATGAAAACTTTGTCCTTAATATAAATTGGGATATGTACAATGCAACATCTAAAGTGCCGGTTCTTGCACTTTTGCATTTTAGATTTCAAAATTGTATATAAATAAGTAAATAAATATAAATGAGAGTATATAGAAGAATCATGAACGATATTGTCCTCGATCAAAACGTATATTTTGTTACTTTAAAAAAAAAAATCAAAGCCTGAGGTCTAATATTTTAGCAACTGCATGGTGAACACCTTTTTTTGTGCAGATGCTGATTAGGATATATGATATCTTTTTATAAAACTACAACTGTTTTAATGGCAATGCTTATCAGGATTTTAATGCTTAGTTTTAAATTTTAAACAAAACTTCTGCTTTTTACCCCCTTATTTTAACTACGGTACATGTATAGTACCGCTTTATTTGCTGATTTATTATGTGTTACTCTTTAATTTTGATTAGATTAATACTTTTCTGTGAAATTTTTTTTATTACATTTTTCATTTTGGTATCGTTTTTGAAAAACATGCCTTTGATGTCTTACATTTTATAAATCTTCAGCATAAACTGTGATCCATTACTATCTGTCTTTCGAAATAGTAGGCCTTTTCATATATTATTGTTAAAATTGAAACATTTATACTTGTTTTTGTGTTTTATTAAAAATATCTATTATCTTAATTTACAAATTACTTGTCTAAAATTTAAAAAAAAATCAATGTACATAACTTATTTCATCGCCGGACACAAAGTTGTCTCATGCCAATAAAATATCTATATAATTTCCCCGGGCGCTAATTTTCTTCCCCGGGCTCTTTTTCTTTTCCTCGGGCGCTTTTTCTTTTCCCCGGGCGCTTTTTCTTTTCCCCGGGCGCTATTTTTTCTTCCCCGGGCGCTTTTTCTTTTCCCCGGGCGCTCCCGGGCGCATTTTAGTAGGACCCGTCATTATAGCTTAAGTACAAATATTCCTAAATTTGCATTGGTTAGCGCTTTCAAATTAGTTTAAGCCCGCCACATTTCGACTGTATGTTCCGGTCTAAAGTTGCCTCGAAATTTTTATTTGCGCTCTGACAGGAATGAAGTTTTAATTAAGGTTTCGCTTTTCATTCTTTTGACGTTATGAAACTTGGACACACGCCTCAGTTTAAAGATCAATAAAAGGGCAAAGAAAAACAGATGTTGACCCAAATGATACCCCCTTCCGACCCCCCCCCCCCCCCAAAAAAAAAAACAAACAAACAAACTTGACAACAACAAAACAGCATTACATTTTTGCATGGATACAATCGAAGGCAATACACAAGATTCTCTAAAATTTTCAAATATGTTTAATTATTCTATGTGTTTTTGCTCTTATCAATTCGATCTTGTAACATGTGTAATGACTGCAGTTTATATGTGCTGTCCCTCTATTTTTAATTTCCGTAAGCAGTACCTTTTCTTAAGATCATATGAGTGAGAAAAAGAACACATTGAATAAGTGAATAATTTATATCTAAGAATAGTTAGTACGACTTTTGACATAAAATAAAAGAACCTCATAATTATAGTAACTACTAATGATGAGAAATATAACAGAAACTAAGGGTAAAACTCTTAGGAGCCAAATATCTGAAAATATGTTTTTGTTCTTTTTTCCAGTAAATTGTCATTCAGAATCTATATAGGAGAAACAGCCAGGACATACAATACTACTATAAATCAAATTTCGAGAGACTTGGGACAACAGACGGACGAGAAAATAAAATAAGTGCAACAGAAACCGTCGTATACGAATACAGCCGGAATAAAAAATAGTACACACACCAAAACAAGTAACAAAATTTGTCCCAAAAAGTTAGGCATATTTTGCTCCGCATGTAATTCCCATCCAGACCAAAAATGAGAAAGAACCTTACTTTTCAGGACAATAAATGCATGTCATTATATGGTTTTAAACGACATGAAACCTCTAATTACCCAGAGTCTAGAAACAGGAACATTGAATTTGTGGTGATTGGGTTACGAATATTACTATTGATCGCCGCGATATATTCTGTATTTGTTTAGACGGCGTAAATCAAGCACCAACCAACCAATCAATAGATAATAATGAAAAAGCAACTGCGGCCGTCTTATGGCCGGCCGCCTTATGACCGTCTTATAGCCGTCTTATGGCCGTCTTATGGGTTTTATTATTCGACAGAATAAAACGTTTTTACAGTTATAATCAGGATAGAAATGTAGCATTATTTTGTAAATTCGGGTTCCTTTGTACAAACTGTATCCCGTCACCGAATAGTGCTAGAAATCAGTTTAATACGATGACTTATCCTAGACAGTCATCAAAGGTATCAGGCTTATAATTTAATACGCCAGTTACAGTAAATAGGTGAAATTAGGAATCACACGTAATTACTAAACATTTCAGTAAATACCTGTAATCACTAGTCAATTTAGTAATTACATGTATTTACTAGTTTTTTCAGTGATTACAGGTATTTACTGATTTTTTTTGTCATTTTTACAGCTATTTACTAACTTGATATTTTTGTTTAAAATTAAAAATTAAAGACATAATTCAAGATATCAAATAATAAAGTAAGGGGTCTAGGATTTTTAGGGCTTACTTAAGGATCAAGGATTATAAGGCACATTAAAAGTGCATACTCTTCAGTATTTGTGAATTGAAACTGGAAAATGGTTGTTTTATAAGTTTTGAAACTCACTAAAAATCATTTTGAGCATGCAAGACAATGATACCAATCCAAAATTGAGAAAAACATGTTTGAGAATTGTATAGGCCACTTAGGCAGCTGTTTTTTAAGATAGACATTAGATTATGGCAAACTCGGTTAAATGATATTGATAATTCTTAAAATCTCATAATTTTGTTATATTAAAATCTCCATCAGGCATACTCTGCATATCAACTTGGCCAATAACATGAGTTAAATTCCTTTTACAACATAGGTTTAACTACGACTTCTTTTTTCAGACATTTGTGATGAAGCTGACATTCTTCACAAACAAATTTATACAAATTAATGGCGTTAAGAGTCACATTTTCATATTTCCGTGTTTTTATGAGTTCTTCAAGGCCTCCAAACTTAAGCTTATATACCTCCAACAAAATTTTATCATCGTTTCTTCCTGTATAAGAATGATCTTTTTGTGGATCGAAAAAGTCACCTAAATGGTCCATCCCTTTTGTTTTACTTTCAATGTTGACATTCTTTTCCTTTTCGTCGAGCCTGCGATTTTTGTCGCAAAAGCGAGACATAGCGAACCAACCTAATAATTTCGTCGCCAGCGGCGTCCACAAATATTCGCTTTGTGGTCATATTTTTTTAAATTTTTGATAAGTTTCTCAAATCATCCTGGATTTCTACCAAACTTCAACAGAAGCTTCAGTTGTTTATGATCAAAAGATAAATTTCAAGAAGTAAATTTTGTAAAAATAAAATCAAGTTTTTCCGTATTTTACTTATAAAGGGACTTAGTTTTTATCTCAGATAACATTACATTCACACTGTGGTTAAATTTTTAACAATTTTAATAACTTTCTCAAAATATCCTGGATTTCTACCAAAATTGGACAGAAACTTGTTTATGATCATCAGATAATATCTAGAAATAAAGTTTGTAAAAAAAACTATACTTTTTCGAATATATTACTTATTTAAACGGACTATTTTTTTTCCAGTTAAAATAACATACACTCTGCAGTTAAAGTTTAGATTTCATAAACCATCCTGATTTTTTTTTAAATTTTGATAGAAGATTCTTGCAGAACTAGTCAAAAGATAGTATCTATAGGAAAATTATAAATATTTTTTTTCCTATTTTTGTTGGGCTGCGACTCATAGCAAAAGAAGGCGAGACACTGGGTTCTGCAAAACCCTTAAAATTTTGATAGCTGAACACTCACTGATTTTCTAATTAGTATTACCATAACTTTTGATCAGTTGACCATATTACAACATTGTTTTAACAGTTAGTAAATAGGTGTAAAAATTCATTTTAAAATCAGTAATTACTGGTAATTACTGGGCAGTTTTAGGACTTACTTGTATTTACTAAGTGCATCGGGAATTACATGTAATTCCTAAATTTTAGTAATTACATGTAATTCCCAATTTCACCTATTTACTGTAACATACATAAGACTCATCAGTGACGAGCTGAGATCAAAATAGTTGTAATGTCAAACAAGTAGAAAGTTGAAGAGCATTGAGGACCTAAAATTCCAAATAGTTATACCAAATACGGCTAAATTAATTTATGCCTGTGATAAGAAAATCCTTAGTATTTCGAAAAAAAGAATACTTTTTAAAACAGTAAATTTATTCCAAAAAAAAGAAAGAAAAAAAGACCACCTACACTAATGCCCAGTTGCAAGTTAGCTTTGAGACAAAAGAGATGACAATATTTTTCGCATTTTGCATTTATAAAGTAACATTTAAACAGCACCGCAATAAACAGAACCAACAGACCAAAAACTTGTGATGTCATATTGTTTAGTGCTGATATTATCTACTTGTTTTAATAGAAACAGAAGACGAATACAAAACTATTTCAAATTATTATTTTTCAACTAGAAAAAAAATATACTTTAAACACAACTTTCCCAAACACGAGTGCATTTCTAATTTCTAAACTCTCCAAACCACAATCCCAATTTCATATTTGTAATGTTTGATTGAGAGGTAAGTGAAGCGAAATTTATATTGAATTTGCATATCGTTTATCAAATGAGATGCAGTTTCCTTTGAATCAAGCCATAAGTCACTAAACCAATGGAAAACATAAATAAAGAAGGTTCTCCCAATAGAAAGAGTGAATGGTGTAAAAACCAAATAATCAAAATGTCACAGAAATGATCGATACACTCATTGTATATACCATACAAATTTATACCAGACACGCGTATTGTCTACAAAAAAAATCATCATTGACGCTCGAATCAGAAAGATTAATAAACCAAATAAAGTACGAAGTTGATGAGCATTGATGATCTAACATTTCCGAAGGTTCAACCCACCATTTGTTTCCTAGACAAGTCAGGAATATGACAGGTGTTAACAAATAGTTCGTTAGTTTAAACATATTTATTTATAGTGGATTGGGAAACAAGTTTTAATAACTTATAATAATCCCTTTCTCATTTGATGATGCGAGTGCTGTCTTGTAGCGGCATTAGCCTGCTAATCTACAAGGATGTATTACGCGCATGAGAATTACACAAACTGTTGTTTGCTATCTATTTTAGTTCGTTTCCGTGTATATTTGCGTTTCTTTTTGTTGCACTTCAGTGTTCCTTTGTTTTCCTCTTATATATAGTTGATGTGTTTCCCTGTGGGGTTCGTGTTGTTTATTCTTTAGTTTTCTATGCTGTGTCGTGTGTGCTGTTGTTTGTTTGTCTTTTTCATTTTTAGCCATGGCGTTGTCTGTTTGTTTTAGATTTATGAGTTTGACTGTCCCTTTGGTATCTTTCGTCCCTCTTTTAGTAACCCGGATTTGTTTCCTCTCAATCAATTTCTGACTTCTGAACACCGGAATACTACTGTTGCCTTTAAATTGCCAAACACAGAATAAGTAATCTATTTCTTGGGTAGAAAATCGTAAGCATTTCGGATAATTCAAAGTTTATAAACAGTTAATTCATAGTTATGACCATATCAGTGATAATCCGGACCAACACAGAAATGCTGACTACAGGGCTGGTGATACCATCAAGAAGATATATGTCGTTTAGGGATAGAAAAGATGTGCTGGATATTTTACAGTTTTGTAAATCAAATACAGGAAAAGTGGAATTTTGACGGGATGTTACACATCACAAACATAAGTGTTTGCTAATTATCTTAGTTTGTGTTGAATTCAAAAAGTTTTTTTTTTATGTCAGTATGTCCTTGATAAAGTTTAAAAAGGTTTCAGCAGCTAATGTTTGCATGTTGTCTTGTATATAACGATTTTTAATTGACCTTTATGTCGTATATCGCATGTCTTATGACAAGGTTATTTTTGTGCTTTTCAATCAGTTGTTTCTGTCAAATGGTTTGTTTAATTTTTGTTCTCATTTCGATATTTTTCTTTTTGCAACAGCCTTACCTGAAGATACACGATTTCTGCTCCACTAGTGCTACATGTCCAGTTGCTGACAGACAGTTAAAATTTGAAGATAAAATGCATTTGGTTAAGGCAAACAAATCAGAGACAACTGTCGATCACAATATATAACATTCAACACACGACAACAAACAATATATATAATATATTTCAACATATTCATGTATACAAACATTTTACAGAAACACATACTTAACTATGTATATATAGATAATCAACTTTGTTACTCTTATATCAATGGAGTGAACGTATTACAAACATATAGATGTGAAATATATAACCTCAATTCCAGAAACTTTAAAGATCAACAATTAAGGCAATATAATATAGATGTATCCTTTATATAGAATAATAAAAGGATAAGGTCATGGGTGCAAAATATTTCTAGAAATAACGATTTCGATATGATAAAAATTCAATCGAAACAATGTTCGTGATATTTGTGCAAAAGACTATAATCTATTATCAAGTTATGCTCGTTTGAAGATCGTCGATCGGTTTTAAGATTTCGTTCATGTGAGGGGCGACGGTCTCTTGTATAATGCCCATTTTGTGATGGATTGTGTTCTGATGAACCATTTCTGTCGTTTGGAGGCTGACAGTGAGTTGTAGAATTTCCGTCTTGTGAAAAATCTTTTGTGTTTGAATGATGAGGATCTGTTGCAAAAGTTTGCTCCGGCGACGGTCTAAATATCCTTTTGACGGGAGGAGTAGTTTTAGGAACATAAATAGTTAACTCTGGATGAACCATGTCAAGACTTGTTATACTCCCAAAAGCTCTTTTTCTTGCAATTTGTCTACAATGAAAATACGTAAAGTAGAAAGATTATTAATAGTAAAGTTAATATTACGACAAAGACGAAAAATGACGAGAAGGTGAATAATAGTTCATAAAACACTATACAGAAAACAAGGGACTGGTCAACACTAGCCCTGCCAACACATATTAGTAATCTTAAAACTGCGAGAGGGTTAAAAGATTGTTATAATATAGTGACGACACACTTTAAAAACGATTTGAGTCATAGCAAGTGCAGCATACAATACGGATCATATTAAGACACAATGCCTCGTTGGTCTTGTCGTAGAGTGCTCATCTAGAATGAAGAAAGTATTAGGTTGAAATTCCGTCGAATCAAGCCAAAGACTTAAAAAATAATATTTGCTGCTTCTTTTATAAAGATGCGGCATTTTGGAGTAAGAACAAAGACTCGGAAGCAGAATAATTTGTCCGGTAGGGTGACATGTCATCCTTTCAGACATTTAGTTAAGTTAACAATGTATGTAAAACAGCCGTCCATCATCCGTCATGAACAATCACAAAAGAACATTATAACCCATACCTTGACCGAGTGAATATTGAAAGTAACAACACAAGATGAAAAAACTAATCCTTTAGAAACAACACAAACATTTTAAAATATAAAGACACAAATCAGTAGACTCCTGCATTTCACAGCATCTCTGTAAGACATAGACATTATATTAAAATAACAAAAGACATTTTGATGACAGTATCTCACATTCCGCTTAGTCTTTGTATAACAATAAATAGAGGGAATTGATCAGAAAAATGAAATAAATTGTCATCCATTGAAAAAAAAAGATGGAATTCTAATAATGAACAGCTTACCTTAAATGTTCTCTGTACTTCCACATAAAAATTAAGCAAATTATAACAATGATAACTACAACACCAACCACCACTGCAATAATGATTGTATCTGTAAAATAAAGAAAGTGTATATATTGAGGCATGGGAAACTAATATCTAAACTTATTTCTCAACATACTATTTAATTGATCTAAACACAATCACGTCAATTTACACGCCTTTATCTTTTATATTTCTGTAAGATGCCTTTTCTAAATACAAAACCATTAAGAGATCTTCAGAAATTAGACAACTTGTTTGCACTCACTCCTTGATCAGCCTTTACATATCCTCAAAAAAACTTATCACAGATACTAGACTTATAGTTTGTTACGCAATTCGCAAGATTCGTTCACACATGACTTATCAAAATACTTGAATCGCGCATATTACAAGAACGGATGCAATTAATGGATTTGATATAAATTAGATTGTATCAGCAGAGCTCAGACCAAAACAGGTGGAAGACAATTCATGTTGGATTATAAAAAAAATAAAAACAGTTTTGCTAAAAACAGCTTATTTGACCAATGGCTGTAAGTAGATAATTCTCGTGTTTTGAGCATAATAAACAAATGTGTAAACAAAACTTTTACAGAAAATGAACGAATGGATTATATGTCATGTCAACAAAAAATGTTTCTTCTGGGCTGATGATAACCTTTGGACAAAACGTACACCACCAGTTGCTCGACATGGTGAATGTAAATCTCATCAAATATAACAGGCTTATAATTGCCAATGTCATAAGCGCGTTCTATGTTCACAAGACTCAACAGTGGCACTCGAATTGAAACAGATGGTCGATCAAATCTTAAACGAAGTTTAAAAGTGCTGAACAGCATTTAATGCCTCTAACAGAGTTATCATTATCGAACACGACTTTCATCCTGATATGAAGCATGATAACAAATATTAACCAGTCACACCAGGATTGAAACATTAAATACTAGTATTAAGACTTTATATATTACCGATGTGGGATTCCAGTTCTGTTTTCTTATTTTTCACCTGGTTTGTAACATCTAAAATAAAATAAAGAATTTAACTGACAATAAAACAGATGTTCCATGCGACTCTTGTTATTTTTGTTTGTTTGTACTATTATATATGATATCTTGTGCTTAATATTGGGAAATACAATGATAATTTCTATCTTCTATATACATTCGCTATACAGTAAGAAAAAATACAAAAATTAAAGCAAGAACAACAACAACATCAATACATTATCAAAACCCAAACAAAAGTAATATGTGGGAATGATGCCTCTGTTAATTAGGTTTGACTGTCACACCTACCGTTCCCCGATGTTTACATTGTATTTGAAGCTAGAAAATCTGAAATGGACCTTCAGTCGGTCGGTGAATGAAAAACATTTTATATATAACATCGCATATGTTTCAGAAGGTAGAACAAAAAGTATTTAAATTACAAAGGAATCAACACATGATTGTGGAATTATGACATACTTGATATACATGTGAAATTGTTAGTACAAGTACCTTCTATACAGTCTGTTATACTGTCAGATGATGTGTTCAACGTTGTAAGTCCCGGTGGACACTGTTTACATGCTAATTGTGCCACTGAATCTTGATAAGTACCCACTGGACAAACATTACACCGACCAGTTCCCCAGTATGTGCCTGCTTGACATGCGGCTGTTACAACGTTCAACAGAAAATACCATTATTATGTTAAATAAGGTGAGATCATTAAGATACGTCGTTCAATATAGTATAACTCATATAATATAAAACAAAATAACAAACGAAACATTTATATCATTATTCTATTTCGGTCATTACAGTAACTAATATTGCTTGTGGCTTATATGCAACGCAGGATGTATTATAGATCACAATTTATCATTTATCTTAAATTGACTAATTTATTCTAAGTTCGCCATTTTAAACATTTTGTAAGAAATTTAATTTCTGTCAAACTTAAAACTATGCTGTCATCATGGTCATGCCATACAATCATGAGATCTTATAAAATCACGTGAAAGCTATCTAAGATAATAATATTGCAGTGTAGGAACTATGAAACATTCTTTTTACTCTATCAAAACATAAATGAAATAATCATCACTGATACCTGGCTTATAACTCTTCGCCGACGTGTGTTACTTGTACAATAGACTCAGCAGTGACGTTCGAACCCAAGAAGGACAAATGAAATACGAAGTTGAAAAGTAATGCCGAATCATAGTTCCTAAAACATTTAAATCAAAATGTCTAAAAGATTAAAGTATATAACCTACGTCTTTTACAATCTGTGCTACTGTTACTACCGCTGTGAAATGTTACCATCCCATGTGGGCACGGCTTACATAAGAAAGCCGCTGTCAAATCCTGGAATGTTCCTATTGGACATATTTTACATCTACCATTTTCCCAATGTGTTCCAATAGGACATTCTGAAAGAAGATCACAACAATTCTTAATGAATTAAAAAAAAAACCTTTCCCAGTATTGCATCAGTTTAGATATTACATATTTATATTGATTATGAACTTCACTTCAATGAAAATAACTCATATCCAACTTTTATGAATTGATGAATAGTTCATCGTAAAAATATGACATGCTATCCTGTTTGTGATAAGTTTTCTGGTGCAGCCAACCATCATTAAAGCCTTGGTTAATGTTTCAATAATAATGTAATGAATTCAAAATTATGTTATTTATTTTGTCAGTTTCACATGCAAATAGTTAAAGGGGCACTATAGCTACGAGATATATAAAAAATCAAAAGTATGATTTTTTTTGTTCAATCATTAATAAAAGTGAAAAAGTGAAATAATTATTTGCTTTTATCAGCTAAAATGGTTCAATTTTGTCAAATTAAACTAAAAAACATAGATAATGAGTTATTTTCTTGCAAGTGAATAAGTCGACCTCATTAAATCCATATTCATGTGAACTCCAATTTAACCCCGTAGAAAGTTATAGCATAACATATGCATTGTCCGTGTACGGGTATTTAAAGGAAAAGAATGTCAACATTGAAAGTGAAACAAAGGTAAATTGTTTGATTAACTGATTCGATCCACCCAAAATCATTCTTATAAAGGTAAAAACGACGATAAACATAAATTTTTAATCTATAATACAAAATTTAACAGACCTTTAAAAATTCAATTGCACGAGTTGCTTAATCTATTTATATCTGTGTTTATGTTTTCATCGCTTATATGGTCATAGAAGGTCAACTCGATAGTTAATTAGATGGCGTCTTGGCTAAATTTCACACGAAACGAAGCAAAATCATATTGAAACCATGTCCTGTAAATTGTTTATTTGATATTTTTGATAGTTTGGAAAAATGTTTTACATTGTTATAAATAAAATATGAGAATTTGAGTCAAATCGGTGAACATGAATTTGGCAGCTAGTGCCCCTTTAAGAGCCATTATACTTATATTTTAGACAAAATTTTAAAAATATTATTCTGATATCCGGTAGACTAATGTCATTTAAGTATCTAAAGACAAACAGTTTTTTCGTAGATTAATAAAAAACAACAGCCCCAAAATGGTGATTTCAAGCTGCAAAAACTGACAAAGCTTTTCCTTTGTTCTGACCGAAGCTCTTTTTTGAATTATCTTCACCAGTAGCTCTATAACTGTATACATGTTTAATATTTACAATTATAGTTATTTTCTATTGCGTGCTTTAAGCAGAAAATCCAGAATGCTTAAAGCAAAGGTTGAATGAAACATGACCCTGTTTCCCGTTAAGTTTGGTATTATATAGAATTATACAACAGATTCAATACAAACCATAACTGAAGTCAAATAAATAATAGAGTAAAATGTTCTGCTTTTGCTATAAATTTAAATAACAAATACCCTTTGAGCAATCCGATAGTCTTTCAGATGACGTATTTACAGTTGTAAATCCCGCTGGACATAATTTACAGAAAATTGATTCACTTTCGTCTCGGTATGTTCCTACTGGACACCAAATGCATTCTTCGTTTTCCCAGAATGTACCACCAGGGCATTTAGCTAAAATTAAACAGAAAAATGAATACATCAGATATGCCGACATGATTAAGTTTTGATAAAACTGGTTATGAGTTCCATTAAGGTATTGACTATTGGCAATACGTGTGATTGCTTAATCCAGCTATTTTTTCGTGTTCATCTTGGGAAATTATTTTACCAAAGTAAATTTTTGATAGATATTTTCTGATGGGTGTGTTTTATGACATTGACAGGCCATTAAGCAGTAGCACGGTCAAATCGGTGCCTTGAGGCGTTAAATGAGCTTTTTAAAATATTGTTATCATAAAATTGGTCAGGAAGAAGGATTTTTTTTACATAAGCCGATTATGTTTCTTTATTATTTTGGTGGTTTGATTTATACTTCTTCCCAACTGCATTTTTTATGGTAAGGTTGATCAGCTAGGCAGCCCGCTAACCACGTCGATGTTTTACTAATAAATCATGGAGACAATAGTATATGTCTACACGAAACCCGTTCAGGACCGCTGTTACAGAAATCGGCACTATAAACTTATTAGGCAGTATATTCTGTATTGAACAAGCGATTCCGTTACGCAACACATCTGATACAGGACCCTTCAGATGTCTAGAAGACAAAACACAACCCCATCCACACTGGGTTTTTGAGTGTTTGCTGACGAGGGCCTATTGTTGTTCAGCTAGTTTGCAGCAGACAATGAGTAGTGTATCGTTCAGCATCATATTTTGTAGTTTTGGATGACCATAAGCACATCCGAACTGATTTAAGGACGAAGACGTGACTGTGATTGAAATGTGAATGGTTGGATATGTATTTATTTTTAGTAACAGCTTATTGAATAAATTGAATTTAATCATTAATCTTTGAAAATGGACGATAATGCGAGAAGATATCAAAACGATGTTATTGTAAATAGTTATCAAAGATACCAGGATTATAATGTAGGTGTTGAAGAAGAAATATAACTACCATTGAATTTATATTGTTGCGAGATATATACATTTACATGTGAAAAATAATTAAAGCACTATGTTAATTCCTGATTCTACATTATGCTTTTATGGTACTTTACAAATTGAAACACACAATATCTTGTTACACAAAGAAATAATCTATTTGTCTTTCATTTTTGCTAAATGTGCGTTCAATCCACCATTTTCTACATCAGAACATGCCTGTACCAAGTCAGGAATATGTCAGTTATTACCTATTCGTTTGATGTGTTTGAGCTTTTGATTTTGCTATTTGATTAGGGACTTTCCTTTTTGAATTTTACCCGATGTTCAGTATTTTTGTGATTTTACTTTTTTCTGCTATATATTTTGTGAACACATTTTATCTTTAACTTTGGTTAAAAAGATTCAAATTGTTAAAAGTAAACACAACAAAAAACAGAAGCTGTAGAAGTGTTTTTTTTAATAACCGAAGAAAGTCCTGCGGTATCATAACTTTTAAGGTGAGTTTGTTTTATTTCAAGGGATTACATTTGAATATTTAGAATTTGTTCTTATAAATACTGAACATACATTCTGTGCAATCGGAGCTACTATTCGCAGCAACGTAGAAAGTTGTAAGTCCTGCTGGACACTCTTTACATGACATTTGTCCAGTAAAATCTTGATAGGTACCTACAGGACACAACGCACATCTACCGTCTTCCCAGTATGTTCCAACTGAACACTCGGCTGTCAAATGATATAAACACATTATTGGAGACTAAATAAGTTTAAACAAATGCTATAAAGTTTCCCGCTAATTAAAAAAAAAAACCTGAAGGGAAGGTTTAATGCTCAAAAACATGTCAAACTCCATCACATTCATCATGTGCCTGTCCGGAGTATGTAATTCAGTGGTTGTCGTATGTTCATGTATAACGTATTTGTTTTTTTGTATTTTTGCATTGTTAAACATTAGGTACTAGTATTTAGTTTTCTCGTTTGAATTGCTATATTTTTATGTCGGGGTCTATTATAGCTGAATATTTTGATATGGGGTTTTACTGTCTGCTGAAGGCCGTATGGTGACTTATAATTGTTCATTTCCAAGTAAATAAAACACTAGTGGAAAGTTGTCTTAATAGGAATCATACCACATCTCCATTTTTGAACGTTACATTGATAATAATTTCATTCATACATTCATAGATTAAAAGTTTTATTAACTGATTAACACATTACTAATAACTGATTAGATTTGGACGGATGGATAATTTCTTGTCTGTCGATTTACAGCTTATAAAAAAATCTACTCACATCACAATTGAACATAATTTTTATTACAAATATATTATCATTTAACTTTGATTTTTCAAAATAAGCTTATTAAACCTTACCGCATAATAAAGAATTGCTGATGATATTTCCTTCAGGACATGTAAAGTTTCCTACACTGGTCAAACTTGACATATCTGGAAAGTACACTTTACCACTAACGTTGGCAGTCAATATATCTGAATTGTTTAGTTGGTCCACTGACATAGTAACATCTAAAATTCTATTAACAAAATCTAAGAGCCCAGGAGACACTGAAAAATTGAAAGTTGTTTGTTAAAATCAAAATGTGCATTACGTTTTAAGTTTAATTAAATATTAGCAATTACGTCACTGCTAGTTTTAAAATTACATATACTTGTTACAAAATGTAAATAACTCTATCAATTTTATGCCTCCGAAAGCGCTCTTCTGGATATATCTTCATCAGGAAAGCAAAAAGCCAGTTATTTGAAAGTAGGATGGATAAATATCGAACCTTGTCAATGAAGAGCTAGCTAAGCATGTGACCAAACGGACCTACAATAATTTCAAAATCGTAGCCATTATCTTAAATTAGATTTTATCAAGTCCTTTTTTCATCATGTATTATATCACCAAAATCTTTTTTTTTGTTAACTTGAAATGTGCCTCACAGCGGGTGTCATTGTGAAACATGAACTGGTTACTATTTTAGAGGAACTGAATCAGACAATAAATTTCATCATGAGTTATGCTTTGATGCAGAATAAGCCCAGCATTATATCTATTTATCAAAACATTTATGGGAAAATGCGAAGTTTCGAATACAGTAAATGAAAAGAAATCTCCTGAGATCACCATTTTTGTGTAATAGGTAAATAAAACAGTGTTGCTCAGTGTTTAATTTCAGTAGTTTCGTTTTGTGACCAGTCCTCATAACCATTGGCAATGTCATTGTATTCAGATGATTTTTATTTCCCTTGGTATATATTCTTTCGTTTTAACGCTCTCTATTTAACTGCAGTGATTTCTGAATATTTTAATCTGTTTATTTATTCTTATTACTTGGGAATTATTTGACAAATGTTTTACTGACATACTTACAGATATTATAAGCATAAAAATCGTCCAGATTAAGGTTTTCATCAGAGATGTTTGTTGACAGAACTAAGGCTAATGTAGCGGACGAGGAGCGTCTTTTTCTATTTCCACTCTGTACTAGTTGAGTCGAGATACTGCAAGTGGAATTTTCGATACACCTCAACCCTTGAGCATTGTCACGAACTGAATTCCCAATAATTTCGCCTTCACCATCGTCCACATTATCATAAGATACAAGTGTTGTCACTCTCATATTTCGTGGACTTGTATTTCCTTTAAAATAAATGCGGATTCAAACGTAACTTTAGATCTATGAGACATTTCAAAAGTAAACCTTTACCAATATAATTAAGGGATAGCTTAGAAAGCTATTTATTCAGTTTAAATATATAACAATTCCATGAAATATTTATTATGCAATACATTGTTCATTACGGTTTTGTTTGCATAGGGTCATGCAACTCCTACTAATCAGTGGGTACAAACACTTTCCTTACGCCACCGATAATAGTAAATAAGTACTGGGCAGTACAAATGGATACAGTGTCTGTACTCTACTTTTTCTTCATAGTTTATATTTTCTGCCGTTTCCTGATAAGAAACATCTGTCTTTAAACTACAATAAATTGTAAATGCATTCCTCGTTGGATGAGGAGTTTAAAATTACCAAGAATGTTATGTAAATCACATTTCTTGAAGTTGCATGTGATTCCTACTGTAACTCTGGACTGAATAGAAAGGTGTACACTCTACGTCTACATGGGGGTATATTTTTTTTATTTCAATGTTTTTATTGTCGAGCATGCGGCAGATATTTGATACACGCTGTACAAGACACTCTCCTAACAATTATTTTTTATTAATTTAAATTTCTGATGCTATTTGTAGAAATTAAAGAGAACAACTACGCAAACAAGAGATATACACTTTGTTGAGATTTTTTCAGTAATTTATTCAGATATGATCACTGAAAGGACAAACTAACGAATGCACACTATCTATTATTTACCGCATCATAATTTCCGTGAGTAAAAATATACTTACGACAACACGGCGGTGCTTTTTTACTGTTCCAAGAGTAATCTGTATGTGGTCCACACTCATATTTGTCTAATGGAAAGTTTGTATCAACGAAGGTATAACCATCCTGGCATGTAACGATGCATGATATTGAGTCTCCATTGGTGGTACAGTTAAATTTGTTTTTATAGGAGTATATCTTCGTCATGTAATGCGGACACACTGAAGAAAAAATTATTCGAAAGAGCTGTCAAAAACTTTATTGTTGCCAAAACAGTAAAACATTAAATGAGGTATAAAGTCGATTAAGAATTCTAATTTGATTTATAAGGAATGTTTATTCTAGACAAACCCTGGCATCAACGAAATCTTTCTTATGGTAACGATTACTAAAATATCGTCATGAAGGAGGTGTCTCATTTAATTGATATATATATATATTAAATAATTAAAATGAATTTCAAATACATATTTTCTGACAACAAATTGTCTTTTTAATAATTACTAGAACACACCCGTGATTTCACGGGTCCGTGACTGAATTAAAGTATATAACTATGCGCAAGCCTTATTTTAGTATTAGTATTGTCATCTGATAAAGTCATGTCGATTATAAGATACACAGTTTTTCTCTGCGTTCAAGTCTTTCTGTTTGAACCCGTTGAACTGGAACTTATCAGTTATTGGTAATATTAATTATTTGGAAAACAAAAGGTCCTGGAATGGAGTATTTTTTAACCAACAGCATTGTCCTATATAAGTTATAAATAAAGTTGAATTCTTTGCTTTGTTGTTTTACGTCATGCCCACTAACAAATTAAAAACTGTACCTATACGCCTTATTTTTAGTCCAGATTTTTAGTATTCGTATTTTTATCTTAGAAAGTCTTACTGATTAAAATACTACAATAGGTAACAATTTTACAATTTCATAGTGTCAAATTAACCCTGTGGTTATGACCCGTGTTTTTAGCATATTAGTTCTGAATACAACGTTTGGTGGTGCGCCTGTCAGATGCGGAACGTACAGATAAGGTAATAGGTAACAGGTGAATATACTATTGATATCGGTAGCGGACTCGACCCGGAACTTCTTAATTATTGGCAATATTAATTACGTGGAAAACAAAAGGGCCTGGAGTGGTGTAATTTTTAATCTACACCTTTGTACTATATTAGTTATATATAAAGTTGAATTCTGTTATTCGTCGTTTTTACGTGATGACGGCTGACAAATTGGACCTCGTAATTTTAGTATTATAGATTCTACATAAAACTTTAAATTTGTAATATGTATGTTTAAAGTAAAATACCAAAAATACAGAACTCAGAGGAAAATTCAAAACACAAAGTCTCTAATCAAAATAAATAAAAAAGAATATATAGAGAAAAATTAATAACTAAATCATCGTCAAGCGTGCCAGCTTTTTTGGGGTCTGGATGGGTTTTACAGAATAGAGAATAATTCGCAAAATGTGCAGAACAAAGGGGAAAAAAGGCCAAAGAAATAAAGGGGTGTAAAAATAGTAAGGATAGAGAATAATAGTAAAAAATAAATAAACAAGGAATATAGAGAAAAAGGTCTAAAAAGTTAAAGAATAACAAAATGAAGGACGAAAAATCCAGGTCCTCTTTTATCAAAATTACACAAACCTAATATCACTTTAATTTCTCTTTGTACAACTAGGACTTCACATTTTCTTTTGCACTCTTTGTTATATAAAATATTAGAAGATTTGGTATGATTGCCAATGAGGCAACCCTCCACAAGAGACCAAATAACACAGCAATTAACAGCTATAGGTCATCGTAGGGCCTTCGACAATAAGTACAACCCATACTGCATAATCAGCTATAAATAAAGGCAACAGTAGTATACCGCTGTTCGAAAGTCATAAACCGATTGAGAGAAATCAAATCCGTCCTACAATTTAAAACTGAGGGAAACACATCAAATATAAGAGGAAACAACGAAACAACAGCAACACTAAAGTGCAACAAAAAAAACCCGACAATGCAACACACACAGAATCGAACTATAAGATAACAATTGCCATTTTCCTGACTTGATACAAGACTTTTAAAGAAAAAATGGTGGATTGAACCTGTTTTTGTGGCTAGCCATACCTCCCGCTTTTATGGCAATGTTTAATATAACACAAAAATGACATTACATGACAGGACTAAAACAAAATAAATGGAAGAACAATTAGGGCAGAAAAATACACAAATAAACAATAAAATAGACCATTACGAATTGATAATAGTTATTAAAGATACCAGGCTTATAATTTAATCCGTCAGATGCGTGTTTCGTCTACATAAGACTCACCAGTGACGATCAGGTAAAAAAAGTAAAGAAAGCCAAACAAAGATGAAGAGTATTGATGACCCAAAATTCCAAAAGGTTGTGCCAAATACGACTACGGTTATCTTATTATATGTACGAGCATGTTTTGTGAGGTTTCGCTATGCTTAGTTTTTAGTTTTATTTTTTTTTTTGTAGATATTTGTTTGTCTTATTTTTGTCATGGTTTTGTTTGTTTGTTATCAACTTTTGATTTCTAATTTCCCTCTCGTTTTTTTTTCGTTCGTTCGATGGTTGAGATGTCTAATGTTTGATTTTGTCAGTTTTTAAGGGAATTACCCTCCCCCTTTTTAATCTTCTTTTTGAGTTCGGTATTTTTGTTATACATTATTAAGGGTATCTCCCGTCTATCAATCAAATTAAAAACAAAAACAAAATAATAGCTTAAGTTATGCAGAATTTTCCGTTTTTGCTTTCATATATATACATGAAGTTTCCAAATAGAAGAGGAACCTAATAGAGCCAATGATTTTACTCAGAAATAAGGTCGTTGACAGAATGAACTTTACCCACCTGGACATTCGTGTGGATTACAATTGCGTTCCGATGTATTACTTCCAACACAGTGAAAACCGTCCGGATCTGGTGGTGGATTTGTGCAGTGTCGTACACGATATTGAATACCTCCATCACACGATTTGGAACATTCTGACCAATCTAACCACGATCCCCAGTTACCATTTACTGAAGGAGAGAATGGTTTAGTTCTAGATAAGTATCACATTTGAGTGTTTTAAGTATTGACTTGTACATAAATAGTAAAAATGTTTCCCTTGTCTTTATTTAAAGACAAAAATACATATCGCGACAAGAAACGCACTAACGTATATGCAAGAATATAAATACAGTATAAAAGTCGGTTCTCCGTTGTTAATGCATTCCATTCTTAATTATTAGCAACAAGAAAAAGTCTTTGTAAGCAACTAAATACTATTTATTTCTTTGTGTTATACTGTTGATATTAAGTGGAAGAACGATCGGATTAACTCAAGAAAAACATCCCGTCAAATATGATTCTTCATGGTCCTAAAACTCATTTTTGTCGACTTGAAATATCAAATACGCTTAATATAACCAGTGTTGTACTTACTGATCTGGGAATCGCAAAATCTTCCCTTGAAACCCGGAGCACAAAGACATGTATAGTTTGTAAAATGAGTAAGACACGTAGACCAATTACTACACTGATGTCCAACACAGAAGTCAGGTGGAACTTCACAATGGCTGCCACTGTAGCCACCGAAACATGTACATTTGTAACGATCAATGTGATCTGTGCATATATTGTTTCTTCCACAAGGGTTTCCAAGGCAATCATCGACGCCTAAAAATAGATATACCTTTTGGATAAAAACAGAGATTTAAACCTGTTGATAAAAAGAACAACACCATACTACAATGTGATAAAAAAAATCCATGCAGTTGAGGAAATTGTGCATACGGCTTTCAATAATAATTCGGACTTTTATTTTTTTACATACAGTAATATTTGTATGCCTTAGTAATTATTTTTTTTACAATTTCCGTAAGCATGCATTGAGAGATGACGCAATTGAATATAAGTAAACCAACTGGTTTTTATTCCTTGCAAATTTGGTATCTGTGTTCAATATTTTTGCTTTTCTTTTTACGAATTATGAACACTTGATATCTAATAACCTATCAAGTTTGAATGCTCCTTAAACATTTGCAATCTTAATTTCTGTAGTAGCCTAAACTAAAGTAGTTTTAAAAAAGCAACATACCAAATTCTATAAATTGATTTTGATAAAAGGATTTAGGGGAGCGTTTCATTTCTCATTTTTTTTTATATTCTGTTTTTACGAACCGTCACATGTTGATTGGGACAATTGAATTCCACTACCGTCTGATGACATTAATACACTCATATTGTATATCACTGCGTAGTTTTGAGTGTTTTCTGGTGGTGAATGACAGGTTTTGGCGATCTTTGTAATATTATTTTCTGGCAAATGTACTGACGTTAGGAAAAGAGACGATATTTTACTTCCTACAAAAAAAAAAATCTTTGTGATAAAAGCCCTTCAAATATAAAAGTCTATTAATTTTGGACACCAGATGTACATTAAACAAAGGTACATTAGCTGTCAAATTCATGTTCACCGATTTCACTCAAGTTTTTGTATTTGACTTATCACATACTAAAACGTATATCCAATATAAACATAAATATAAATATACATAAATAGCG
Organism: Mytilus galloprovincialis; assembly: GCF_965363235.1. Classification (NCBI taxonomy): domain Eukaryota; kingdom Metazoa; phylum Mollusca; class Bivalvia; order Mytilida; family Mytilidae; genus Mytilus; species Mytilus galloprovincialis. Next base: position 21,991,095 of record NC_134839.1, on the reverse strand, counting down.
GACTCGTCTAATTGGATTTTTCTAAGTCTGTTGATTTCCTATCATAGGCTAAACAATAATGTTACCCGTCGTTTTTACCTGTACATGTGTACTAGCTAAGGGGTTAAATTGAAGCTTGTATGGATATGAACTGAATGAGTTCGAATTAATTTTATTCACTTTATTAGCTTATTTTAGCTTATTTAAAAAAATTGAACCAAACTGGCTGCTAAAAGCTGATTATTTTTTTCACTATTTTTCTGTCATAAATGATTGAAAAAAGAAATCAAATCTTATTTTTTGTGTATATCTAGTAGCTAATGTCCCTTTAAAATATATATGATAAGTTGTGGTATGAGTGCCAATGAGACATAAACTCTCCAACGAAATCACAATTTGTAAAAGTAATACATTATAGGTCAAAGTATGGTCTTCAGCACGGAATTTATTCAAAGCATGTTGCAAAACGTCTTTTTTAGTGTATATTTATTTTACTTTTTTATAAATGGTTAAAGTGTTATTTCTTTCTCCTTTTAGAGAAAAAAAAACCCGCTATCGTCACCAGCACTCTCCTAAAATGACAATAAAATTGGACATCTACTTTACTATGTCCTGAAGATATGTATTTTTTAAAATTTTTTAAAATTTTACCTTTGTTTCACCGTTATTTATCTTCGTGCAATTATGTTTTTGTTAGTCGTATGATTATTGATGTGGCTCGGTTTTTATGCATGCATCCCGCAATCGGGATTTTGAAAACTTTATTCGGTATGTACTATCAAAGACAAAAACTTAATTTATCGGTGTCCCTGCCAATTTAAAAATATCATCGACCAAAAAAATGAAAAATGATTGTGTTGGCGTCATTTTGTCTGTAATACCTTTTTGATTGGCGTTATTTTATCTTCAATACCTTTTTGTCGGCTTCATTTTATATGCACTACCTTTTTTGTCGGCGTCATTTTATCGGCAATACATTCTTATTTGCGTCTTTGTCAGAATAATTGTGATGTTAGTTGCGATAGATATCTCCGATGTATATTTAAACAGTTATGGTTAAAATGTTTGCCTTTGTTTATGGCTGATAGATTCCAATTGATGTCATATTTACCTATTGTAGTTGTTCGGGTTGCTTACCCAATTTTGTCAATATAACCAAACTTCAAACAACTGGCATATAAGTGGAAAGTTAAGTTAGCTTTAAAGCATAGCTCTATCCACCATTTTCTCTAGGAAAATGCCAAGTCAGAAATATGGCAGTTGTTTTCACTTCTCCCGTTGATTGAAATCGTTGTTTTAAGAACTGTCTTTTTTAACTGCCTTGAAGCTGGTTATTTTTGTAATTCTTTTTTTTTCAATCATAAAAAAGCAAACAAAGATATTAAGGGGACTCGCGAGTATAAATATTTTTTTTTTAAATATAGGATTTCGCTATTTTTTTCTATAAATAAGCTTTATTCTATACTTCATAGAAAAATAAAAAAAAATGTTGGGTCACCGTTCATTTAAGCTCACAATCTGCCTTCGAAAGAAGCATGCATTTTTTAAGGTACTTTGTTCTGTTGAACTAATAAGAGAAAAAAGGTAATAACGAAATAAACAGGTATTTCAATTTCAATTTTAATGCAAAAAGCGGCATTTTTTCACCAAAGAGAGATACTTTGGAGCTTTTTTTAATGATATCATATGATTTTCATAGTCAACTAGGGCAAACACGAATTGATTGTTTTGGTTGATTTTTGTACCGTATTATAAAGTAACAACTAATAGTGTAATAAATAAAATTTGTAATGAAAAAAAAAATGTTTCAATTCTTCCTGATTTTTTTGTACCCTTGACCCTCCTTAACTCGAATGAATATGTTAAACCATTAAAATTGTACTTCAAAACATTACCTGGGTCATCGGATACAATCATAAGGTTACTTCTAAAAGGGAGGTCGGTCATTCTAAAGTCACCAGATAGGATTTCTTCTCCCTTACAATAACATTTTATTTCTCTATAACTATTGTCCCATGTGATGGTTATTTGTGTCCATTTCTGCGTATCAAATTGTGTAACCATCCCAACATTGTGTCTACAAAGTGATAATGAAAAAAAATAGAAAATCATACAATAAATTCAAATCTAATTTATTTAATTTCATTTCTTTCTTAAAGAGAATATACACATTGTTATGCGTTTACTTTTCTGCATTGGCTAGAGGTATAGGGGGAGGGTTGAGATCTCACAAACATGTTTAACCCCGCCGCATTTTTGCGCATGTCCCTAGTCAGGAGCCTCTGGCCTTTATTAGTCTTGTATTATTTTAACTTTTAGTTTCTTGTGTACAATTTGGAGTTTAGTATGGTGTTCATTATCACTGAACCAGTATATATTTGTTGAGGGGCCAGATGAAGGACGCCTACGGGTGCAAGAATTTATCGTGGCATTGAAGACCTGTTGGTGACCTTCTGCTGTTGTCTACTCTATGGTCGGCTTGTTGTCTCTTTGGCACATTCCCCATTTCCATTCTCAATTTTACAATTTGCTCTCTGAGTGCTGTCATTGATTCAAAAGTATCATTAGTGAATAGTTTTAAATTACAAGAAAGATAAGACTTACCCATTGAGTTTCACGTATATTTCTTTTCCGACAATTATCGTTATATGAGCAATTGTCACTTCCAGGGATTTACTTTTGTTAAACATTTTAACAAAAAATCCAAGAGTGAAACTTGATAAGGAATATGTAAGACGAGGGAGTGTAACATTGGCGCCACTTTCAACAAAAACAGCATCCATATCTGAAAAATAGTACACGTCGTAATGAGTTGTCGAGTAAGAAAACAATTCAGTTGAGCTCCCTGTCCTTGATTGCTTTCTGGCTGTAAACGTTTACTCCACATTTACAACATAATTATATGTGTGGAAAAGTGGCAATTAAAATTGATAGAAATGTGTTTGTTTTCTGATCACTTTTTTCTAACATAAACATAAATAATTCGCTTTTGAATTAGTTTGTATTTAACATGTGTTATACTAGACTCTCATATTAATTATCAAAATGATTTATTTGATTAATAAAGTCTTAATTTTAAACTTCCCCAATAATAAATTTTAATACATGATTTCATCCCAAATAATTCATCTATATTTAGCCATTTTGTTATGCAATTTACATATAAAGTGTATGTGCAGATTGTTTTTCTACATACAAAAACATTCTGTCGATCCAGTAGATTCTGTGTATTTGTTTGATGGACATATCATGCACTCAGTTGACCCAGGCATAGGTTGGTAATAACCAAATGGACAAACAGAACATGGCTGCACTCCGGTATTGGAAAACGATCCCGGCCGACACTTTTCTACATGAAAATAAGAAAAAACAATTTGAGATTCAATATTTAAAATATATTTGATAGAAGTACTACAGAATAGAAAACGAGATTTAAAAAAATGAAACAAAGTCACAATGTAAATAAAAACACAAAATGAAATAACAACTATAATAATGAATATAAGTGTTTTATTTCTACATTACATAATGTATATTTGATATGATAAATCTTGATATCTTCTTATTTCTCTTTATATATTTTGCAATAATAATACCAAAGATCGTCCATAAAGACGAAACGATTTTTAAGAAATTGTTATACATGTACCTTTACACTCCAATGAACTGGTAGATCCACGGTTTGCTGTGGAGTAACCTACAGGACATATCTTACATGATACTTGATATTCCTCATCTTGATAATAACCTTTCTGGCATTCCAGACATTCATCGTCTTTCAAGTATTTACCTGGTGCACAACCGACTACAAAAATGGCAATAAACTATATGAACTTTTATCTTTAATTAATATTAACTTTTTACGCCTGCAGTGTTTCGTTTTGATTAAAAAAACCATCTCATTGGAATATTTTCTTATAAATATTCAACCAAAATCTCAATCACTATTTGCACATTTTTGAGAACACTTAAAACTGATATTTTGAACAGATATATCATGTTATGGAGGGATATTTGCGAAAAATACCAGTCAATGGACTGTAAAATTTCTCGGTCCCAATACTGGTATTTTTCGTAAATACCCCTCTATAACATGATATATCCGTTTAATTACACCGAATCTATTTGGATTATTTTTGCTGAAACTGTAACATTAGCATGTTTATGCATACTTTTGAGGATAAGAGAATATAATCATAGAACCGCGGGAATTATACATGTATTTAAACGCGTTAGATCGCTTTTCTATGTAACGTCATATTCGATTTCTGCTATCTTATATTATAAGAAGATGAGGTTTGGGTGCCAATGCGACAACTCTCCACCAAAATGACAATTTTTTAGGAGTAAACCATCATAGGCTTGCGACACGCAGCCTTGGCTCACAACGAACAGCAAGCTATAAAGGTCTCCAAAATGACTAGTGTAAAATCATTTAAACAGGAAAACCAACGACCCTTATGTATATTAAACAGGTGTTGCAAAGGTTTTTATAGTGCAGAGAGCGTGGCACTCTCTCTTCACGAACCAAAAGGAAATCTCAAAATATCTTACAGTGTTCAGTTTCAGATGTTCGGTATCAGAATTAACAAAACGTAATTAAAATAGCTGTTTTAGAATTGTATTGACCTTTCCCATTTCTGCTATCTAAGTCTGAACAATTTAATGATTGTTATCATACTATAATTTACAGTCTATTACGGAGAAAATATTGACTTATGCTAGTAGGTAAAATGTAAGAAAACTTATCATTTTCTTCTGACAATGCCTGTACAAGTCAGGAGTTTACCATCTGTTACATTTGTTGCTATGATATTACAATTAATTTCTGTCAGGACTTTTCCCTTTTCAGATTTACCTTAGAGTTCAGTATTTTTGTCATTTCTTTTAAATACAACACAAATTTCGTTTTTATCTTACCACATGTGCCTTCATTATAGTCCGGTACCAAACCTTCCTGATCGCAGGCAATATCACTCCATCCAAAGGCTAAATTAGGAGTAATTCCAGCAACATCGAATGCTCCGCCGTTTGTCTTACTCTCAATTGTATCACCAACAGCATTTGCAAGATTTTCATTTTCTCTAAATGTTTTATTTGGAAGCCATTCCATATAAATATTAAAGTTTAAAACAATTTGATTTCCTACAGCAAGGTCCCGTTTTTGTATGTTCCTTTTTCTTCTTCCATTTTGCGGTCCACATGTTACTGTGACACCCTGAACGGTACAATAAGATGGACAAATATTTTCCCAACCATCTGTATCCATGTTCTCCATAACATTTACGAAGTTGTTTTTAATTCCCTGCTGAACGCTTGTATTGGAACAATCACCAGAGTAATAGTAAAAGAGTTCCCCTGGTAAAATTACATTCCTAGGGTTTACTCGATCTAGAAAAAAGAGAGAATGCAATTCTAGGCTTTGTTTAGTTTTCTACAAAGTGATTCGTGTACTTGATTGTCTGTTGTGTTGTTTTTTGTCGTGATGTTTTGTTTTTATATGTATGATGTTTAATTGTCAGTTTGATAGGTATTACCCTTTTTATAAGATATGTGTAAATCTGCATTAAGATTTTCAAACGATCCCACGATAAACTTTTTGCTAAAACTTATAAAAGACACATCAGCATGGTATGCTAGTCAAATACCTTTCATGATACTTCGAATTACTACTTAATGAGAGGCTAAAATATAAAAGGTGTGTTCAAACTCATAAATCGAAAACTGTCAATGTTAATGTAAAAAAAAAAAAAAGAAAAAAAAAAGAACAACACGAACCCTACAAAAACCGGGGTGATCTCATGTCCTGCTCCATGTAAGGCACTGCTCGTGCAACTCATGAAAGTATAAATCTGGTGATAAGTCGTATTCGACAGGTTGTTTTTGAGGAAAATTTGATGGAATTGTGATTGCGAAAATTCGAACATACCCATCAACATCTTCGAAACAGATATTTCATAACGGCCAACCAACATGTGATGACGTGAAAAAAGATATCGAATGGATGATTTCAATTAAGCCACTTGAAACTCCTAATTGATTTATTAGCTTTCTTCTAAGAAGCAACCCTCTTTCAAGAAAATAATGACAGAAAATTCAAGCCTTAGAACTTCGTACTAATGAAATATATTACTCTATATGCAGGTGCTGCTGGAATGCTACATAGAAATAGAAAGTTCACAATTAAGAAGTTGTCTTTTTGTAACACTTGTATTGAGGTATCAACATTGCCAGTTGAAAAATATTATGATCCCGAAACGAATCTTCCTTCAGGAACAACACCCCTTCAGAAAAAATTCGTAAGCAAACTAACTCCTTGAAGAAATATGAACTGTATTGATCATTCATTGACGTATGTACTTCAGGTGTAGTTTACCTGTACAGTTTGGTGGTATGCCTTGTATCCACTCTTGCCCTTCACCACACACATACTGAAGTGGTGTTCCTTTTGCCGCTTGATATCTATCTGAACATGACATTACACATATCTGATTCCCGAGAGCTTCTGAACATGTAAGAGCACCTCCGGTCGGAGCAGGCAAATCCGGACATCCTGAAAATTTCAATTGCAAATGGTTGATTTTATACAATGATTATCCATTCGGTACATAAAATAGACTGATAGTAATAATTATGCAACTATTCTTTGTAAAAAAGTTTGAATCTAATAACATTAGTGCGGAAAAATTGCAGGTTGTATTGATAACACCACAAAAGTTTCATATCTATTTTATATAAAAGACATTTTTATTGATCTTTTTAAATATATTTTTGTTTCAACAACCTAATCTGTATCTCATTACGTAATTTCATATAAACTGTACATGTTTATAAAATACAAAGGAAAAAAAAAGGAAAACGAGATGTATTTTTTCATAAGAAAGCCATATTGACACAATAGATAATAAACATGCACAGCAAAATAGGTGCATTACTTACGTAACTTCTCACAAAATGTTTGAGTGTCATTGGTCCATGGCCAGATTCCTCGTTGGTTATTTGATGGGTCTTTTTCACATGTTATGTTTTGATCTCCTTCTAACTGGTACCCAAGTGTACACTCAAAGGAGCACACAGAACCATAGGAATATCCATTTGGACATCTTTGTAGAACGTAGGAATCATTTAACACTAGAGGGTCGCAGGATAATTCTGAAAAATATTAACTTACAAATGACAAAAAGAATATAAGCAATTATTCAAAAAAAAAAATCTTCACCTAACCGCTGTTTTTTTCTTAAATACTTATTCAAGCTTTAATGGACTTTCAAAATGTTTTTTAAGTTTTGATGAAATTATATAAAGTAAAACACAACAATAAACAGCGAACAATGGTATACTACTGTTGCCTTTATTTATCAATAAACAGGTTGAACGTCGAAATTCAATTGTCTTTAATAACCTTTCCTTTAAATTGTTCAATAAAATTGCATTACCTTCAACTACTACACTAAAATTACAGTAACCGGTATTATCTGACAAATCTTTAGCAGTATAACTAATTTCATGGATTCCGATTTCTAATTGTGAACCCGGTTGCGATCCGGACACGTGTGCAATAATAACAGATGAAGGACCACTGCAATCTTCGCCTGCAATAGAGTTATCAGTTGCAGACGGCACTGTCCATGTAACAGGGGTTGTTGTTTTGGCTCTGTCTGCAAACTTTGTTATTGAAGTCGGACATTGTAAAAATGATGGAGGTTCAATATCTGCAAGTAAAACTGTTTTTGTTGAACAAATGAATCCGAAATTTTCTGCAAAAATTACTTGATAAATAAATGCTGTAAAATCATAATGTAAGCCATTTTCCCCATTTCGTTAAGTTTGACCATTCGTACCGAGAATATTACATTTGACAAAACATCCCAAAACAGACAAACAGCAAAACATACAAATTATAATGTCCGGGAATACGCGATCTGTTTGCTTTATTTGAATCCACACAAACCTGTATAAAACCAATCTGAGACTCATCATACTACGAATTTGATAAACATAAGCACAATTAATACGATTTTTTAGAGAGAGAAAAATTATACAAGCCAAAAACTTTTATTTTGGTTTTACTTAAAACATAGATGAATGCCATCTGTTTAGAGAATTATAGATTATAGACTGTGAAAGGAAAATATACATTTGTAAAGCCAAAAACGTGTTCATTTCACCGAAATTCTTTTATTTGAATCTCCTTGACTGGATTAAACCGTGTGAATACTGAAAATTTGTTATATATATTCTATAATGAACTAACTTGATTCAGTCAGAAGTCCTTTGATACCATCGACTACATTGTCACACAGAGTACACATCGATGGTTACACACAGATTGATGCTTTAAATAAACTGTGTTTCAAGAGTTACACATATATTGCTGAAGTGACAAAAAATTGTGAAAAGAAATGGGGAAGTGCCAAAGAGACAACAACTCGATCAAAAAAGGACAAATAACAGCTGAAGGCCACCAATTGGTCGTCAACACAGACTGAAAAACCCACAGCCGAACGCGGGTCCAGCTGGCATGTTCTTTTGTAAACATTTTTTGTGCACGTTCTAGACCCATACTTTTTAAATTATATTATATGATAGTTAAACAAATTACTTAAACAAAAGTATATATATTTATCAAACTTGGTAAACGCATTCATGTCAGTAAGCAGAGTTATGTATATGTCAGTCCGATATTATGTTCTGAATTAAATATCATACCTAGAAAATGATGCAATTAAAACGTATCGTGTGTAATGTAGTTGTCATGACGAACTTTTGTTCAGAAATAATTTCAAATTGGCGCGTATCGTGTGAAACTAGTAGCATCGCATCGGGATGCGTAGAAGTATTTTTTAACAAACTCACAACGTAATATTACAGATACAGAATATTTTATAACTGACGCTTAGGAATGCCAGTAAACATGCTAAACGTATTAATCAATACAAAATTTAAAAAAAAATCCCACAACAAACAATTATCGAGTCCATCGATACAGAATTGTAAGAAACGGAAAACAAAACTAAACAAAGAACTTAGCCTTATCCCTCTCCCGCACTGAATGACATTATTTGACATATATGCTATGGAAATTAAAACTCCCAGAACGTGTCTTAGCTTACCGACACAAGGTTGGATTACTCCGATCCAATGTGTACCATTGCAAGACAATGACTTAGCCTGGTCTGTATCATATCCATCATTACACACTGGGTGACATGTAGATTCAAACTCATAACTGTTGTCATTAGAACAGACAAGGTAACCATTACATAGTCCTGTCGGTGGTGGGCATTTCATTTCTTCAAAAAGCAGCAAATAAAGCGTATTATAATAAAAAAAGTATGACCATGTATACTAGTAAATGAATAATTAGACGACATATATGTATTAAACATTAAAACTTGGAGACAAAAATAGTAGAGAAATAATTTAAACAACATATTGATGTTGTTTTAACAGTGCATGTGTAGGAACTATATTCAGTATATATGGTTACTTAGATTTCAACTGCGTAATTCTACTTGACCATCTGAATAGTAATTCACAGGTGTAATAACAGCAATATCAGGTAAACATTCCAAGGTAAGTTTTTATAGATAGTTCATCGTTTATCAGTAAATTTTTCTACTATGACTTACTTTTACATACAGATGTACTTATTGGTGACCAGTATACGTCGGTGCTTTTTTGTGTTGTACATGAAACAATATTGGTGGTGTTTAAAGGAAGTTCATAACCCACGCTACATTCAAGTGAGCAATTTGTGCCATGGATATTGTCAGATGTGTTGCACACAGGTCTACCATTTTCTACGTACAGATCTTGCAAGCAGTACCGCACTGAAATTACATACTTCAAATATAACATTATTAGAGCATTTATTGTTTCAAATGTGGATTTTAAAATAATCGTGTATAAAACTCTTTCATAACTTTTCAATACGTCTTTGATATAAATCATTGATTGTTTCTCTCTCCAAAGCGGTGATATTCATTTTTCCTTTGACAAATTTATTTGGGATATATTTAGCTTGTTTGTTTATTAGCCTTCTTCGGTTATGCTCGAAACAAAAAAAATTGAAAAGCCAAAATGACAACAGATTTGGAAGCATAAAATCCGAGAAAGTTTATGAATGTTTTAACCTGTAACTTTGAAGACTATTGAACAGGAAGCTTTGTTTCCGGCATTATCTTCTGCTTCATACTTTATTATATGACTTCCATGTCCAAAGGCTGATCCTGGTGGTTTACCATGAACTCTGTTCAATCTGTAAACATCAAACAATGCTAGCAATAGATACCATTAACAACTTTTATGGGCGACATGAAACAGCCAGTTGGCTAATATGCAAATGAGAAATTCAAAGAATACTTTCACAATTTTTTACAAAAAAAACACAGCAGTTGCAGTCGAAAAAACTTATGTATTAGGCTCAAATGATTAAAATGATAGTCATCATGCTACAAGTTCTTCATATTTTAAATACGCATTAAAGAGTGCATACAGAACGGAGACTTTAATAAATGAATATAATATCAATGCAGAAAAAATGAAATGATTCGATAGGACTTTATCTAACTATTACTAAGCAGTTGCAACAAAGATGATCGACGCATTGTAATTCTGTTATTATCAAGTACACGTCACAAATAAATGCCGTTCTCTGGGCTATATATACATCCTCAGCCTACATTGGAGTTTTGTGATCGAAAATTTGGAGTGCTGTAATGTTCAATTCACTCCTTGAAATGTAATGAGACGTTAATGTGTTATATTTTAATTCATTATTTCTTGTTTACATCCTCAGAAAATAAATATGTGTGTCTCTATTTTCGAAACGTTAACTATCCTAGTTAGACTTACCTTACTGATCCGCCTTCTGGGTCACTCGTTGACGGGTCTGTCCATCGGACAACAGCTGTATGTTCTAACATAGGAGCAAATCCGTCAGAGACGGTTGGACAAGTAATTGATGGTGGTTTGTTTGGCTCTGAAAAATAAAAAAATAGATTAAAGAAAAAAATGTTAACATAGATCATTCAAGAGGCATTGTCTCACTGGCACTAATACCACATCGACTTATTCATATGAAGTACTTATACTTTTTTAGAATTTTTTCGAGTGTTGTATACCTTTTGTTCGGTTTTAGCTTACACTAAAAGTCTCACAGCATAGAAAAATACCCTAAATACCCGTATGATACGATTTAAATTTGCACAACAAATGTTTCTGGATTAAGCATGCCATTAACAATTAATACTGTAAACATATATATATATATATATATATATATATATATATATATATGAAGCGTAAAAAATAAAAAAATCTTAAACAGAACAGCATCAAATGATCAAGACATATATGAAACAACAACAAAAGGGAATCCGAATGTCAACCAAAGCAAGGACAAAAAAGAAGGAAAAAAACACCATATATAGAAAAACGCAGTCTTTTCCAATACAATACAGGTGTCTTAATCAATATTCCCAAGCTGAAAAAAGCTGTTGATAAACAGCAACCCATTTTCAAATAACTGTCGTAATATGTCAATGCCAAACTGTCTTATCCAACAAAACAGTTTAAGGGGTTGGTAGAAAACTACCAAAATCACAAGCTTTTTGATAATGTGAAAACATATTTTTAGAAATGTCTGAATGCAATATTCCGTTTATTAATCAAAAAGGTACTCATGATTAGAGGCGGATCTAAGAGGGGGCCTTTTCTGTGGAAAATTGGGTACATTATATAGGGAACCACTGAAGCTTGGCTCCCTCTTACGCAGGCAGTGAGCTGGACCCGCCACTGATGATGCAAACATATGCATATGCCATGGAGTTAAATAACAAATATTAATGTATTAAATAAAAAGAGCTTAATAGTATTTCGTTATTTTGTTAGAAACTATAATCATAAATAATCTTTTTTGTTATATAGTTCGTCTTCTAGCATTCCAAATCTTCTTTATAGACTAGATAGAGGAATATGTTAATGCATGGCAGTAAAGGTTGATGATTCTAGTTGAGTCTCATACCGAAAATAGCATTCAAATAAATGTACACGTTGTCGAATTTACGACTCGTTTTTAATTAACTTGGTCAAAGTTAACTACAATTTTCGGAAAAAATTTACCCTTTCGACCGCTTATGCATTATCACAGAAGTAACTATTTTTATCTGCGCGCAAGTCACATTAATTATATCATCTATGATGATCAACGGTAAAAAATACTTTCGCCGACATTCTATAATGAGCGACCGATAAATTATCATTTTTCAAGATAAATTGTGATTATGTATTAATGTGGTTCCCACGTTCCATAGATATATATTATCTTACCTGGTGGAGTACTGGACGGCTGATTGTCTGGGTTTTTAAAACAGCTAATAATACAAGCTATTGCAAAGGGAAAGGGTAGAATAAAAGCTAAAGGAAAAAACCACCACGTATCCCAGACCAATCTCTTCTTTATCAAATGAGATAGTGATGAAGTTCCTGAAAAGTGTAAAAGTATATTGCAAAAAGTATTTTTCTACTTCAGACGAAAAAATCCTTCTTAATTTAAGATTACAAATTTAAAGATTTGATATGCATGTGTTACATTGAATTTTAGCCAGCCTGTATAGTTTACGAAGAGAATCCAACGATGTGGTTTGATTACCATATTGTTAGGTATGTTAAATACAGTAAATTCCTACCACAATATTGAGTGAAAAGATCTATAAATTGTACAATCCATCGTATATATTGGTGTTAAATTAAATAACTTGAGCACCGAATATGATAATAAAATTGAGAATGGAAATGGGGAATGTGCAAAAGAGACAACAACCCGACCATAGAAAAAAAAAACAGCAGAAGGTTACCAACAGGTCTTCAATGTAGCGAGAAATTCCCGCACCCGGAGGCGTCCTTCAGCTGGCCCCTAAACAAATATATACTAGTTCAGTGATAATGAACGCCATACTAATTTCCAAATTGTACACAAGAAACTAAAATTAAAATAATACAAGACTAACAAAGGCCAGAGGCTCCTGACTTGGGACAGGCGCAAAAATGCGGCGGGGTTAAACATGTTTATGAGATCTCAACCCTCCCCCTATACCTCTAGCCAATGTAGAAAAGTAAACGCATAACACTACGCACATTAAAATTCAGTTCAAGGGAAGTCCGAGTCTGATGTCAGAAGATGTAACCATAGAAAATAAACAAAATGACAATAATACATAAATAGCAACAGACTACTAGCAGTTAACTGACATGCCATCTCCAGACTTCAATTAAACTGACTGAAAGATTATGATTTCATCATATGAACATCAGGCACAATCCTTCCCGTTAGGGGTTTAGTATCATACCATCATAATATATATGAGAAGAACATAACCCGTGGCATACCAACAACTGGTTCCAATGCAAAGACCCTATAAGTGAATCAATATTAACGCCAAAATATGCAATCTTTGATGACCTGACAACAGTATCGTAACTATATCCCTTCTTAATAAGTCTATTCAAAGGTTTTGTTAGTTTTTGAGGAAAATACTGACACCTTTGTGCTTTATAAAGAATATTTCCATAAAAAATTGGATGTGAAATACCTGAACGTATAAGAAGTCTGCATGTTGAGCTATATTTACGAATGATGTCCTTATACCGATGATAAAATTTAGTAAATGTTTTGACTAGTTTTTAGAAGAAGAATGGTTCAGAATTGTTATCTTATTTTTCCAAAACCTTATTTTTGTTTTACCTCAAAAAATGTTTTTGCAAGAACAATATGAAAATACATCCGCCTTCTATGTATATATATAGCAGTTTATATATATATCAGGTGAGTTGCTTTCCATAATAGATACTTTTGAATATTGTACCTTTCAGAATATTTAAGTGGTGGATAGTTAGCATTAATGTATTATTTATTGGGCATGATTCATAAATATACCGTATGACAACCATTCTTTGCAGCAATACGGATACTTTCAGTTACATTGTGTGTTAGGGACCTAATACGATATATATGGGGTAAGTAAATCCAATATGGTATAAGAGCGAAGCACACCGTGTAACTAATTTATCTTTATTATTGAGGTATTTACACTAGCGGTCGCCTAAGTGATTAGGTCTTTAATACTTAGTATTAAAAACCAACTTCCATTTGTCTATGCAGAAACCAAAAGCCTACAATAACAACTTGGTAGCTTTCAATTTGTTTCATGAATTTATTTCAATTGTTTAAAACATGAAACCTAAAGCTTTCAGATATCTTTTTTTGTTTTGAAAGGGAAGTAACTCCTTAATGCCAATAACACGAACATGTTAGTTTTTAATGCGTTTTATGAATTTATTTCAATCTGTCATCACCAATTTCTTCGTCTATTGACCCTTTTTTAACTTTTCCTAAACACCATGGTTTTTTTTTATAAAAGGACGTGCCATCTTTTATGTTTTGAAATGGAAGTGATTCCTTACTAACCCCATATGGTAACTAACCATGCATTTTTATGACACCCTATAAGATAAATGTATATACATCCTTATTTGTCACCTTTTCTATTATCGTCTAACTCTTCTATCTGCCAAAATCCAAAATCACAAAATAGATTTTCAATGCTTTCATCATCATTGTAGAAAGAAGCCATTGTATATGAAGGAATATAGCCATCTTCAGGTTGAACCTCAGAACGTATAAGTTGACGGTTGATATCAACGCTACATACACCTCCAGTTGCATTTGCTTCTTCAAGTTTATCAAACTAAAAGTGTAGAATTCATAACTCATGATGTGTAATACAAGACATTGATTGATTCGTCATTGCATTACATTACGTTCAGTAGCATGTTCAGAGCAATTACAAATTAATTAACGCATCGAACAAGTTGAAAGGACAAATTAGTTCAAGCGCGATTATAGATGGGGAATTAAAGTTAAAATGGAAAAAGATGGAATGTCGGATCTCGACCAGATGTGATATTTTAATGATAATATTTATTCCACAATTTATTTTATTCCATACAACATCAAATAAATTGTGTGAACCGTTCCATTTAACGAACGAGTACTATTTTTCTATACAGTACAATCAGGATCAAATATGTTTTTTTCCCAATCTAGTAATGAAAGTGAAAACATTGATATTTTAGGAATATGAAAAAAAAAATAAAATGAAAAAAAATATCATTTATTGAAGAAATTTTAAATGAGATGATGCTTAAGCATTAAAATGGAAACACATCTCACGTACGGGAATTGCCAAAATAGTTAGATAAAAAAAATGGCAGATGTTTTTTCGCGAAGGATTTTTAGTATTATATTCAATCTATTTTGCTTTACATTTACAATTATGTTATATAATTTTTAAATCGAGGTGACATTGAAAAATTATAGATCCGCGGACATTATCTAGTGCAAAATAACATTCCTTATCGCTTGTTCTAAAAAAATTTTCAATGGATACTCCTATAAATATTTTTTTTAAAACACAAATTAATAATATGAAAATGTTTTGTCGTTAGATATATACATAAAAGTAAAAAAAATCATTGATAATATCTATGCACTCGTACCGAAAAATTGTGTTAAAGCTTGCGGAAGAATATCTGAAGAACGTTTTGCGACACTCCCGGCAAGGATCGGTAACCCTGTAATTCTCTTTGCCGGAAAATATGAACGGCTTCTCATATCTAATCTTTAAGAAAAATCGTTTTTTTACAGAAGAGTATCCACCATGCACTTGTACTGCACTATTATTAGAAGAATAGAATGATATAAAAATGGATGAAAATTATATTATACAAATATAGCCTTTGTATGAGGTCGATACAAGGATATATTGACCTGAAAGAAGTATATTGACTGAGGACGAAGTCCGAGGTCGATATACTTCTTTGGGTCGATATAACCTGTATTGACCTCATACAAAGGCTATATTTGTTATATTATTAATTTCCGACCATGTTTGTATCAAAATCGTCATTTAGGTTTGTTGGAACTTTATAGATATTACATTGTCTCCTTGACAATAACAACATATTAGTTGTTATTTCATTTACTTTTTTTTTGACATCTTATGTATTCGAAGATTTTTTTTCGTCAAATAATCGATCACAGATATCATTTGTTTCAAAACGTTAAACAATATCCTGAAATTCATTACATGACGTCACAAAGTCAGGGCCGTAACTACCTATGAGGCAGGGGAGGCAACTGCCTCCCCTGAATTTTCTACACCAAAATTTTTTTTTGAAGTAATAAAATGAAATATTGACAATATGTACACGAAGAACTTGAATTTATATTATAAACAATACAAGTTTACAGTTTTTACACTGTTATCATGATACGTGATATATCTGTCATTTTCCGGATTTTTGATCGAAAGTGAACTGTTTCAGTATAATTTTATTTTCGTGTGGCCGTCCGTCTGTTATTCAGTATTCGTACGAGAACACATATGAAACTTTGCTTTCGACAATTTTGAATAAACTTAACTATTCACATTTATGTAGGGGCTGCATTAAGCAGAGGAAGTTCGATCCTTTGTATTGTGAATCTTTTATGATATCGGAAATTCGTTACCGGCTGAATCAGCTGTTGGGTCATTTTTAACGTCTCCCGGCCGATCGTACGAGAACATTATGGTCAATGTCTTAGTAGTTAAACACTCCAATTCGTTGAAGCAGAGACTTTCTAAACTAAGTATATACTAGTTTAGAAAGTCCCTGGTTGTAGCTATATACATGTCTGTTCAGCTTTCAACAATATTGAAATTCAAGGTCCTCGACAAAAAAAATATCTTGCTTTCTATGATCTTCCTTTATATGTTTTTTTTTAACTGACCAGTTTGATTTCTAACAAAAATATCTTTAAATACAGATACTAAGTGTTGCATAAAAATTGCTTCCAGGATCCAGCAATACTGATGTTTCTTAAACATGTTAAAGTAAGTAAATCGAAGGAAAACGGGTCATTTTTAGCCATTTTACTGCGAGAAAAAAATCGGCGGTGGGCTGTGCCCCCCCAACCCCCTCTCTTAGGGGGCCTCAATCGGCGGCCCCCAAACCCCTGCCTCCCCTGAAGTCGTACCCTAGTTACGGCCCTGAAAGTATATCGGTTTTTAGATATTCTAAAAATAACCGTGCAATATGCTTTTTGCCGGTCAATATGCTTTTTGCTATCCGCCGTTTTCTCACTACCTTCGAAAATATAGTTTAACATGTGGCTATCCCTAAACGAATCAAATTTGTTAAAATATACGAATTAATAATATATACATGTAACTGTTATATTAATATAATATATAACAACAAACCAGTATATACTCTGGGGCTATTATTATATTAGTATAATAGTCCCAGTTATCCTGATTTGTATCACTACAATATAATAGTTATTACGGTGCGGTTGAATTTCCTGTCATTTATTCATCATCCACGCACGAACTTGTCTAAGAAAAAAATATATCTCTGTACATTAACCTCAGTTTCAGGAATAGAGATGTGATTTTTTTTCTGTGACATATGCTTTTGACCATCCACAAGAACTTTCGGTCATCCGATGTTCAGTACTGCAGTACTTTGATTAGATTTTGTTGACGTTCGACAACTATCTAAGTCACATTTTATATGTATACTTTAAACCATGATATAATCAAAATAGACATAGGAATGTATTAAAGTACATTTTCTCATTTTGCTTTATTGTATATAGACATAATAGATGAAGGGTTTTACACACAACCTTGACGATTTAGTCTATAGTGCATATTCATTTAAAAAAGACAAAAACTGTGAATGACTTTTGAATAATAAGTATAAGAAATGCAAAATAAAAACAAATACAAATTGAATCAGAAATATGTTTTGGGTCATGATAAAACATGCTACGAGTTAAAATCAAAGATTTTGACTTCGCGGCTCCAATTGTTTTGATTTTTGTGCTATGTAGGTTGTGCAGAACCAATACATAAATATAAGTAAAGATATTGGATTCATGTCAATCACATTTCTGAGATTAAAAAAAATCAAAAGTTGCTTCACATCACAATCATGACATTTAGACTACTTGACCGAAAACGTTGACATCATGACATTTCCTTTTATATGATACATTTTACCAACTATTAATTGTAAATATTGTCATTAGTTTGAAACTTTATATGACTTTAAAACTAAGACTAAACTACTTACAATGCTCTGAATGAAATTGGCACCACTGACCAGTGTACATAGTAAAAGGCATAATATTATTCGTAGGAACATATTGGGTCTCTGTCGTTAAAACACGATGGAGTCCTAAAATGTGAAAATTAGAAATATTATTAGAGTATTCATTATCACAGAATGAAAATTGTGAAGCTAGCTGTGAACGAACATTGTCACTTTAACAAACGCGTTTTTTTTTTACTTCACTAACGATGAGAGAAAAGCAAGAAATAAATACTTTTTCAACTGACATTGTCTGACTTCTATTCATAGTTTTACCATGTTAATTGATTGATCTATTGCTTTTTGTTGTTTAATGCTTATTTCAGTACTATTGGCTATTTTGGTTTTTATTAATGGAGGAAGCCGGAGCGTTGACATGCTAGTGAATCAGCAAAAACATTTATCCTAGGGTTAGATTACGAAACTCCTGTCACACATGCATGAATCTTGCCTTTTATTGATATTGTTTATCCTGCATTTTCCCTGTCCTTACTCCAGACAATGAAGCTCGCTCTCAGAGATCGCCGTTTTTTATCAAACATTATTTTTAATAATAGTAAAATTGTTAGGTACACTTTATTTGTATGTCCAATGCACGTTTAACATATTCATATTTATGAAAACATGTCCTAATCTAAATAAAAAAAATAAAAATTAAACATGAATTGAAGTGTCGTTTTTTCTTCTTCATTAAATTCATTTATTACATACATAAAAGATGTTGGAAAAAATAAATACACATAGCCCATCATATAAGACCTAACTCGTATTGTACTCTTATTACTTAAAATGTTATGTTAGGAATACAAGAAATTACTTACGAACGTCTTTACCTCAGGAATGAACTAACTCAATCTAGATATAGGACAACATTTTTATGAATAAGTTATTTTAATTTTGATGTTTTTCAATGAAACATTTTGAATGCGTAAAAAATATGTTGAAACGTGTTGATGTAATTTAAATCACAAACCTATTAGAAAAGCGACTAATATACAAATATATAGAGCGAAAATCAACATTTTAAAAAACAAATAAATTCTCTCGAAAAAGAACGTAATTTCATGTTTTTTTTTATTTATAGACAGTCAAACCTTAACATCTCGACATTTTCATAATCCATCTGTTAAACATGACCTTTGCGGACAATTAAATCCTGTACTGGTTGTGAATTGAGAAGCGTCATAAAAAGAGACTACTGCGTTATTGAATAACTGTTTGAAATTGGTTTTTAAATCTATTTATTTCGATCGTATCAATTCAAGTATTGTCGATCACGTTTTAACAATAATAAACATATTTTCGCTCTTATTTAAATGTAGAGTTAGTGATATCTTGTTGATTATCATTAGATGTCGAATGTCTCACGTTCACTAAAATTGTCCCAGTAACAGACCATTGTATGTTTGTTTATGAATTTGCAAAATGCTAAATAAGTGTATGCCTGAAATAATGAATGAAGACTGAAGAAGAACGCACGAACAAAAGAACGAATTAACAAACGAAAGTGCACATTTGTGTCCATTTCAATGTGTAAGAAAAGATGTGTAGCAGACTTAACTGTTAATAAAAAAAAAGGGAAAATATTCAAAATATAAAACCAACGGTTTGAATATTGCAGTTACATTGAACGAAAGACAAACATAAAAGACAGCATCATACATTTACCCCTAGATAACAGGTTCGTCCACTGAACTAGGAGCACAAGGAAGTTAAAGTTATAATAATGGTAACAAATTTATCTCATGCAGAACCATCTTAGTTTTTGATTTGATTTTGCATCAGATATTATTAAATTGACAGCCTTCTGATCTACTTTTAATTCTATTTCCGTTACAATGTCATTATCATGGCGGTCGCGTAACATTTTCGCGCATTTGGGAATTCTTTCTTTTACGTTTGCGCGCAGCTTTTATTAAATTTGAGGGCATTTAATTTGAAAGTAACACAGGTTAATATGAAGACATTTCTTTGTAAAATTGGTGCTATGCTTGTGTGCCAAACAATGTATCATTTGCCTCACAAACCATTGCATACGCGCCGAAAAAACATTTGTGCTATTTATATACAAGATAATAGTACAAATAATTGATCTTTACCGAAAACAGGTTGTTAATAATATTTTTACAACTAGTTTTGATAGCATTATTCAACTCGGCATATTCACCAACAGTCACATTTACCAAATACACCTCATAAAAACTGATTAGTTTGTTTAAATGCTGTATTTTTGCTGGTCTAAACCGTGGTTGGCTGTATTACCTATTTTGGCTGTGATTCTAGGTTTGCAACTATTTTGGATACATTTCTACGCTTTTTTTGCTCCGGTTTTCAATACACTATATATCGCCGCGATATAGCCTTTTTGTGCTAATGCGGCGTAAAGCAACCAACAATCAATCAATCAATCAATACACTATATAGCATATATAATAACCATGAGGGTCTATGAAGTCTTAAATCTTAAAAACATTTTCTCCGAAGGAAGAATGCCTATTTTGTCACCTCTCACATGTGAACACTTATTGTCACTACACAATGTTACAATCATACCACGTCTTCTTTTGTATAATTATACTTTTAGTACTGCATTTAAAAATACCTCAAATGTAATGCTTTAAAATATGTCTAGATATAGCAATTAATTTTGAGTACACTTATATTTTATATTGATCGATAAACCCAAAGGAAAAACCAAATATAATCACTCAGACAGTAATCGAGAAATAAAAGTAGCATCGGAAAGCATTTTACCAGAGTACCTGAAATTAAATGAAATAATAATTGTTGTAGTAAAATAACATGTGTTGCGGTTACTATCAAATACAGATCAACCAATGTATTATTACTGTTGCTATGATTTGCTACTTATTTGCTATTAAGTTTTAATTGTAGAATCTAGCGGTTGTAAATTCAACCGTTTCACCAGTTGAACAGAATGATGAAAATTCAGTATTTTTTAATGTGTACATTTTCCTTTCTTGGATTAATTATTGCGTATTCTCATACAGATTTCCCTAAATTTCAAGGTAAGCGTTTCCCCGTATTTAATATTATCGGATGTATCATACATAAGAATTAAGAGTGCTTGATGTCCTGATATTCTACGTTTCTCTTCTTATTTCAGATTTTAAAATTTTATAAAAAAGATATGGTATGATTGCCAATAATTAGACAACTCTTCACAAGAGACCAGAGAGTAGAATTTTTTTAGAAATCAGGTGTCATGGCGACAGAATTAAAAAAAATGACAATAAAGCGGAGATCAATAAAATAGGAAGTGACAAAATCAAATACGTTATAGTTCACTTTGGCCTTCAATGACAACCAATTAATGAACTAACAAAACTTACAAAATAAACCGATCATGAACATAACTATGGTAGTCAAACGAAGAACAAAAACAAATGGTGTTACCGTAAAAGTCTATGTAAGGATTTTGTCTCATAGACTACTACATGCTATGGCGAAAAGGAAAAATACAAAGCAACGGAATTTCCCAAATAAAAAGACAGACACCACAATGACCATATGTACTTAAAAAAGAAAACGAAATGTTGAAAAAAAGAAGATGAATAGACCAAAAGTTCATAAACACTACACAGAAAACAAAATTCTGAGTAACTTATACCCTGATACTATGAACAACATAACGCAAAAGATATCAAAAGAAATCAAAAGATGGTCAGATTTTGGTCTTTGTTATAGAGTTAAATGTCAGTCTCGTGACTGAATGTCTTTTGTTTGATCAGATAATTAATTAGAAATGTACATAAATCATTTAATCGGTAAACCTCTTATTTTTTCAGAGGGATTGAAATCAAAGAAGTGGGACCCCAAAAAGGTAATTGTAGTTAAAATGGTGTACAACCTTGGATCTTAGTTCAAACTATCTTGCGTTGGTAAATGTAAGAATGGGATCCAAGACTATAAAAATTACGAGTATAATTTTTCTGGTTTATCAAAAATCCTTATATGAATATATACAGAAATCTCATAACTTCATGTCATAACAATTTAACTAAATAATATAGTATACAGTATTTTAATATACACTATTTTTCAATACTAATTTTATAAAGTTTACTTTCTATATCAACTATCTGTACCAATTGTACCAAGTCAGGAATACGACAGTTGTTATTCATTCGTTCGATGTGTTTGAGCTTTTTATTTTGCCATTTGATTTTTTTCTGTTTTGAATTTTCCTTGGAGTTCAGTATTTTTGTGATTTTGCTTTTTCGTAGAATAAAAATTTAGAAGAGGATGTTTATGACCCAAAAGATTTGACCTACGATCACCTGACTGCTTTTCATACAGGTAACATTGTTTTTTATAAAGGTAAAATCGTTTTTCATACAGGTAAAATCGTTTTTCCTTCATGTTTAATCGTTTTTCATACATGTTTATCGTTTTTCATACAGGTAAAATCGTTTTTCATACAGGTAAAATCGTTTTTCATACATGTTAAACCGTAGAAAAATAATCGTTTGTTTCTTCGAGATGAAATAACACAAAGAAATGATTTTCAATGTAATGGATATTCCACGATAACATACATTTTATAAACACACAAGGAATTATTGTAACCGTAACCAAGCAATATCTAGTTTCAAACTTTTAAGAAATTAACCATTAAAAAATGTAAAGGAACTCCTTTTTTATGGTCTTTTTTTTATACCTGTGTAGATGCAGTATTTGTGCATGAAATGGAAATAATAATAAAGAATCAAGGTACGTTCCAATATTGCATAATATAAGTAAAGATCAGCAAATACAACCACAATTTAATATTATTAAACAAAAAATCATTGATTTATTCTGTTCATATTGTATATAAAATAATGAGATGTGTAATGATTGATAATGGAACAAATATCTAACAAGACAACTACATTTGACCCTTTCATAATAATAAATACTCATACCGTATAGTCAGCTGTAAATGTGAAATGATCCAAACAAACAAAACAAACTAAACAATTAAGGAAAACCTAACATGAGAGACAACAACGGACAACCACTGAAATACAGGTTCTTGACTTGAAAACATCACTTACAGAATCTTGTGGGTAAAAATGTCTGCAAACCTCCAAGCTTCTAACATGGACTGTAGAATAGCAGCACAACATAATAACAACAAAAAAGTGTTGAAAAAAGGTTTACTTAACAGGTTGACTCGAAATATCAAAGCACAGATCATGAGCAGTTTACTGAAAGATAGCTAAAAACAGATAAAACTGAATAAATGAACAATGTTATCCCTGACTGAAGTATCAATCAGTATACACACAACGGATTTAGGGAGAGAAACCATAAATAGTCCAAAAGCATGAACTTGTAAAATGCTAAAACATAGCAAACTGAGAGTATTTGATTAGTCCAAGTTTTTATAATGTTTTCAA
The DNA here is from genome assembly GCF_965363235.1 of Mytilus galloprovincialis. Taxonomy (NCBI): domain Eukaryota; kingdom Metazoa; phylum Mollusca; class Bivalvia; order Mytilida; family Mytilidae; genus Mytilus; species Mytilus galloprovincialis. The sequence goes on along the minus strand of NC_134839.1, from coordinate 21,967,510 downwards.
TTTCTTTCAACCTGGGGTTATAGTTTAAATTTTCAATTTCACTAATATCCACTGAGAAATTTATCCCAAGAAGTGTAAATCTGCTGGAACCCCATTCCAATCCCCACTTAACACACATAGTTTCTTGGCTAAACTTTTTCTTCCCAATCCAAACAACCTTGGTCTTGTCTAAGTTTATATTAAGACCTGATAATTCTGCATATTTATCTAGAGTACGGAGAAAAATAACAGTGATAAAAACACTTATAATATCAAAATTAAACCATCTATTCCTGTCCATACCTAGTCTAAATAGCACAAAGCTTAAACATTTTACTGAAAAAATATTTTCCTTTATTTGGGATAACAAACCAGATAAAGTCAATAGAGACACCTTATCCAAACCACACTGTTTAGGAGGACTAAAAATGATTAATATTGAAAACTACATAAAAGGTCTTAAACTAACCTGGATAAGAAGAATAAATAGAAATAATTCAAAACTAGTAAAACTATTCCTCTTTTCAGAAAATCTGAATCTTTTGGAAATGCAATTTCTTGGTCCTTATAAAAAGTTGAATAATCCATTTTGGAAAGAAGTATTTGATGCTTGGCAAGATCTTCAAAATGTACAAAATAACTCTCAAATTAAAACATGCCCTTTATGGAAGAATGATGGAATAAAGATTGGTAACCATTCAGTATTATATAAAGATTGAACAAAAAAAGGGGTTTGGCTGATCAATGACTTGTTACAGGAAGATGGAAACTTTATGACTTTTGATCACTTTAATAATGTATACAATATTAAAACTAATTTTCTCACATATCAAGGCCTAATTCTGTCAATAAAAAAGTATTTAAAAGAATATCAAATATGTCCAAATGACTTAAAGAGAGAAAACGGTCCAGTTTTGCCCTCAGTATTAAAGGTTTTTTTTAAATCCCAGAAGGTTCAAAAGATATGTATAATATTTTGAATGGTAAAAAGTCAAATCCTAAACAAAAATGTGAACAAAAATGGTCATTAATTCTCAATGCGAACTTCAATTGGAAAAATATCCATGTATTGCCCTTTTATATTACAAAAAATTCAAAATTGCAGTGGTTTCAATACAGAATAATACATCGAATTTTAGGCACCAATGAACTTCTCCTTAAAATAAAAATTAAAGATACAAATATTTGTAGTTTTGGGTGCGGAGGGATCGAAACAATAGAACATATATTCTGGACTTAATAAAATTGAGAAAGGAAATGGTGAATATGTCAAAGCGACAACCACCCGACCATAGAGCAAACAACAGCCGAAGGCAACCAATGGGTCTTCAATGTAGCGAGAATTCCCGCACCCGTAGGTGTCCTTCAGCTGGCCCCTAAAATATGCATAATAGTACAGTGATAATGGACGTCATACTAAACTCCGAATTATACACAAGAAACTAAAATTTAAAATCATACAAGACTAACAAAGGCCAGAGGCTCCTGACTTGGGACAGGCGCAAAATTGCGGCGGGGTTAAACATGTTTATGAGATCTCAACCCTCCCCCTATACCTCTAGCCAATGTAGAAAAGTAAAAGAATAACAATACGCACATTAAAATTCAGTTCAAGAGAAGTCCGAGTCCGATGTCAAAAGATGTAACAAAAGAAAATAAATAAAATGACAATAATACATAAATAACAACAGACTACTAGCAGTTAACTGACATGCCAGCTCCAGACCTCAATTAAACTGATTGAAAGATTATGTCTTCATCATATGAATATCAGGTACAATCCCTCCCGTTAGGGGTTTAGTATCATACTATCATAAAATATATGAGAAGAACATAACCCGTGTCATGCCAACAACTGTATTTTTAGAAATAAATGTGTTTAGTTCAGATGCAAAGACCCTATCAGTGAATCAATGTTAAAGCCAAAATATGCAATCTTTAATGACCTGACAACAGTATCGTAACTATATCCCCTTTTAATAAGTCTATTTAAAGGTTTTGTTAGTTTCTGAGGAGAATACTGACATTTTTGTGCTTTATAAAGAATATTTCCATAAAATTTTGGATGTGAAATACCTGAACGTATAAGATGTCTGCATGTTGAGTTATATTTACGAATTATTTCCTTATACCGGTGATAAAATTTAGTAAATGTTTTGACCAGTTTGTGATATCGAAAACCCTGGTGTAATAATTTTTCAGTAATACATAAATTTCTCTCGCTAAAATCTAATACATTGTTACATACACGAGCGAATCGTACAAGTTGAGATATATAAACACCATAAGATGGTGACAAGGGAACGTCACCATCTAAAAATGGATAATTAACAATAGGAATTGTCCATATATATCAAAATTATGGGAAGACCTTGACTCCTGGATATTTGAGAAGACAGAAATAGAACTAACTTTAAATATTGATTTGGTTTTATTTGGTATTTTAACCAAAAACCGATAAAAATGATATAAGAAATATAATACTTCTGTTAACAAAATTCTACATTTATAGAAGCAAATTAGCTATGGAACAAACCAATATAATAGCACGTAAAAATTATTTAAAGGAAAACTTATTAATAGAAAAAAATATATTCTATAAAAATAAATTACTCAGTAGGGCAGAAAACTGCTGGAACCCCTGGACTCCTTTATTATCATAAAAACAAAAAACAAAAAACAAATAGACTCCACATATAATGTCTATATTTCATATCCAAACAACCTCTGTCTTAAAATCATTATCTGCAATGTATCAAACTAAAACTGCTGTGTCTATCAAATAATATATTATATGTCTTCTTTTTAGTGTATATAACTATTATGCATACAAAAGTGTGTAACTTATTTTGTTTATGTGCAAATAAGAAAAAAAGAAATTTAATACAAAAAACAATATATATATATATATATTTTTTTCTAAACCTGTGCATTTGTTATACAGATAATTATGTTTGAAAATCTTAATAGTAAACTTCTTTCTTTTTGAAATTACTGACATGGCATATTTTTTTTATTTTTTTCCAAATATTGAAAATTGAATGTATAATACTAACAAATACTAACAACTGTATAAATATGATATTTACTAATGTTAACGAGGCCGGGATAAGGTACCGGTACTTGATGTTTTAAGCTAACAAATGTACAGATTTCATTAAAATATGATAAATATAAAAAAAAAAAAAAAAACATAGCAAACTGTCTTTGTTTAGAACTAGAAATGCTAGTTGTATTGCATGTAATGTAAAACTTGTCGAGAATTTCGTATCTGTATTGCTAGTAAATATAATTTTGAAATAAAAAATAAAATCTGCACAGTCGTATTTCCTCCATACTGCTGCATACTATTTTTTAAATTAACATAAAAAAATCGGATATGGCCTATGAACGGAGTTAACTCTAGGTGCATCAACATGCTAAACCATCTCCTGCTGTTTGGGAATCTCACGTCACTCAGTTTCAAAGTCATATTAAAAAGAAATAGTTGTGGTTAAGAACTTGACAAGCACATTAATATAATCAGATGGAAAATAGTAAAACAAGGTTTTTTGTCGCATAAAGTTAATAAATCGTATAGCAAATTGCATTCACTGATGCGGTTTGACGGTGAAACTAGACAACGTATCTAACATTGAGCTATTTCAATTTCTTAAATTATATCTTTTCAAGCTATGGAATTATTCTTAACATTTTAACAATGTTAAATATTCTGTACTCATTTTATGTTAACACGGATATAAGTGTGTTTAATTCTTAATATATAGGAAAAGGCAACGAAAGAACTAACGAAAAATCGGGAACGATAGATAAAATGAAAGAAGAAGATCGAAGGAAAACAAATCAGTCAGAAAAAGAAATTTCACAAAAGTAACTAAGAGGACTACTGTTTTATTTGGAAGGGATTAACGCACGAGTATGCCTATTCATTAGTGACGTGGTTATAATATCTCCATGAAAATATAGATAAATAAATTATGTTTCGCTTAAATACTTACATTATTTTTAAAGTTCTGTAACGTTTTGCTTTATCTGTGTCTAGAAAATGCGCTTCACCTGGAACAAGAACTGCTAACACTTCCAGGTCTCCTCCCTCACTGATTTTGGCAATAATTTGGCTAATTTTTTCCCTATTTGATCTGGTAGGGTTTTGTTGATTCTTGTTTGCCTTTTGTAGGTATTGATTTTGGCCATATTGTTTTATATGACAATAAGGAGATGTGGTACGAATGTAAATAGACAACTATTCACCATATTTCAAATGAAATGGACGCAAGCAAGTATAGGGAATCGTACGACATCCAACAATGAGAAATACACCATACACTATAGTCGTCTATAAATGGCCCCGACATGAACTAAAGGCTCTCAAGAGCCTGTATCGCTCACCTGATTCTACTTGGGTTTTTGAAATCATATAAAAAAATATAAAATTTGGCTAAAAGTAACAACACTTGGCCAGCACCTCATAAGGAAAGGAACATGCATGCTATGTTTGATATCATTCAATTCAGTGGTTCTCTAGAAAAAGATTTTTGTATGCATTTCCCATAGGGTCCTATGTTAAACTAAGTACCCCCACTGGCGGCCATCTTGGCTGTTGCAATGACAACAAAGTAACAACACTTAGTCAGCATCTCATTTGGAACATTCATGCTATGTTTGGTTTCATTCCATTCAGTGGTTCACTTAAAGAAGACATTTGTATATATTTCCCTTAGGGTCCTATGTTAAACTAAGCCCCCCCCCCACTGGCGGCCATCTTGGATGATGGATCGGCTACAAAGTAACAACACTTGGTCAACATTTCATAAGGAACATTTATGCTATGTTTGGTTTCATTCCATTCAGTGGTTCTCTATAAGAAGAAACTTGTATGTATTTCCCATAGGGTCCTATGTTAAACTAAGTCCCCCATTGGCGGCCATCTTGGACGTTGGAAGGGCGACAAAGTAACAACACTTGGTCAGTATCTCATTAGGAACATCCATGCTATGTTTGGTTTCATTCCATTCAGTGGTTAACTAAAAGAAGACATTTGTATGTATTTCCCGTAGGATCCTATGTTTAACTAAGTCTACCGCTGGCGGCCATCTTGGATGATGGATCGGCTACAAAGTAACAACACTTGGTCAGTACCTCATAAAGAACATCCTTTCTATGTTTTGTTTTATTCCGTTCATTGGTTCTCTAAAAGAAGTCATTTGTATGCATTTTCCATAGGGTCCTATGTTAAACTAAGTCCCCCTGCTGGCGGCTATCTTGGATGATGGATCGGCTACAAAGTATCAACACTTGGTCAACACCTCATATGGAACATTCATGCTATGTTTGGTTTCATTCCATTCAGTGGTTCTCTAAAAGAAGTCATTTGTATGCATTTCCCATAAGGTTCTATGTTAAACTTAGTCCCCCGCTGGCGGCTATCTTGGATAATGGATCGGCTACAAAGTAACAACACTTGGTCAGCACCTCAAAAGGAACATTCATGCCATGTTTTGTTTCATTCCATTCAGTGGTTCTCTAAAAGAAGTCATTTGTATGCATTTCCCTTAGGGTCCTATGTTAAACTAAGTCCCCCACTGGCGGCCATCTTGGACGTTGGAATGGCGACAATGTAACAACACTTGGTCAGTATCTCATAAGGAACATTTCTGCTATGTTTGGTTTCATTCCATTCAATGGTTCTCTATAAGAAGAAACTTGTATGTATTTCCCATAGGGTCCTATGTTGAACTAAGTCCCCCACTGGCGGCCATCTTGGACGTTGGAATGGCGACAAAGTAACAACACTTGGTCAGTATCTCATTAGGAACATTCATGCTATGTTTGGTTTCATTCCATTCAGTGGTTCTCTAAAAGAAGACATTTGAATATATTTCCCATTGGGTCCTATGTTAAACTAAGTCCCCCGCTGGCGGTCATCTTGGATGATGGATCGGCTACAAAGTAACAACACTTGGTCAACACCTCATATGGAACATTCATGCTATGTTTGGTTTCATTCCATTCAGTGGTTCTCTAAAAGAAGTCATTTGTTTGCATTTCCCATAAGGTTCTATGTTAAAGTTAGTCCCCCGCTGGCGGCTATCTTGGATAATGGATCGGCTACAAAGTAACAACACTTGGTCAGCACCTCAAAAGGAACATTCATTCCATGTTTGGTTTCATTCCATTCAGTGGTTCTCTATAAGAAGAAACTTGTATGTATTTCCCATAGGGTCCTATGTTAAACTAAGTCTCCCACTGGCGGCCATCTTGGACGTTGGAATGGCGACAAAGTAACAACACTTGGTCAGTATCTCATTCGGAACATTCATGCTATGTTTGGTTTCATTCCATTCAGTGGTTCACAAAAAGAAGACATTTGTATGTATTTCCCGTAGGGTCCTATGTTTAACTAAGTCCACCGCTGGCGGCCATCTTGGATGATGGATCGGCTACAAAGTAACAACACTTGGTCAGTACCTCATAAGGAACATTCATGCTATGTTTTGTTTTATTCCATTCATTGGTTCTCTAAAAGAAGTCATTTATATGCATTTTCCATAGGGTCCTATGTTAAACTAAGTCCCCCTGCTGGCGGCTATCTTGGATGTTGGATCGGCTACAAAGTAACAACCCTTGGTCAGCACCTCATAAGGAACATTCATGGCATGTTTGGTTTCATTCCATTCAGTGTTCTCTAAAAGAAGACATTTGAATATATTTCCCATTGGGTCCTATGTTAAACTAAGTCCCCCGCTGGCGGTCATCTTGGATGATGGATCGGCTACAAAGTAACAACACTTGGTCAGCACCTTATAAGGAACATTCATGCTATGTTTGGTTTCATTCCATTCAGTGGTTCTCTAACAGAAGTCATTTGTATGCATTTCCCATAAGGTCCTATGTTAAACTAAGCCCCCACTGGCGGCCATCTTGGATAATAGATTGGCTACAAAGTAACAACACTTGGTCAGCACCTCAAAAGGAACATTCATGCCATGTTTTGTTTCATTCCATTCAGTGGTTCTCTAAAAGAAGTCATTTGTATGCATTTCCCAAAGGGTCCTATGTTAAACTTAGTCCCCCGCTGGCGGCGATCTTGGATGATGGAATGGCGACAAAGTAACAACACTTGGTTAACACCTCATAAGGAACATTCGTGCCATGTTTGGTTTCATTCCATTCAGTGGTTCTCTAGAAGAAGTTCAAAATGTAAAAGTTAACGACGACGACGACGGACGACGACGGACGCCAAGTGATGAGAAAAGCTAAAAATGTGAAACAAGTCAATTGTGTTTGTCTGTTTTTATTTAAATGTTTTTATTGCTCCTTTGAATATTTACCCTTTTTACGAAAATAGAGTTATAGAGTTAAAAAAAACAAGGTTTTACCAAATAAAGGTAAGGTAAATCAATCTTGTGATAGTTTATGTTGTTGAACGTGAAGAGATTGTGAAGCTTCTATACCAACCAAAGATATATCAGTCCAATAATCATAAAATTTATTTTGTGCAACCGGTTTAGTGTTCAGTATTCCTGTTGTTTCTGTGTTTTCCTCTTATAGTTGACGTGTTTCCCTTGGTTTTAGTTTGAAACCTGGAATTGTTTTTTCTCAATCGATTTATGACTTTTGAATAGCGGTATACTACCATTTCCTTTATTTATAATGTTTCATAATACTATTTACAAAAACTAAATTCTATCAAATAATTGTATTGATCTAGCGGCGAAAAACCAATAACTGTATATGTGTAACCATTTATGTACATGTATGTGATAAACATGATCACTCTGTTTACATTAACGTATTTGATAAACATGATAACAGTATTTACATTGATTATTGTGATTAACATAATAACTGTGTTTACATTGATTTATGAGATTAAAATGAAACCTATTACTCCACTAAAATTGAGAATTGTGGAAACGACCACAAACAGTTATTTAAACTAACAAAACATCTCATGGGTAAACAACAACAAACCCCGTTGCCAAGTTCATCCTCTGATTTAGAACTGTCAAACTCATTTGCTGATTTTTTCGTCAATAAGGTTGTAACAATAAGAGATGGACTAAGAGACCAAAACGTAGTGAATGGTGATAACATTGCATTTCTACAGGCTGATGTTGAATTCACTGGTACACATTTGTTGTCATTCAAACACACAACCAATGATGAGATACGAACTATCATTCAAAAAGCTCCGAATAAGTCCTGCGAGCTTGATCCTATTCCGTCGAACCTCTTGAAACAGTGTTCCGATGTTGTCGTGCCACTTATTTTAGAAATCGTCAATGCATCATTTGATGAGAACATCGTGCCGTCAGACTTTAAACAGGCTCTTGTGAGACCTCTTCTGAAAAAACCTGGACTTGATTCCGAAATTTACAAAAATTACAGACCAGTGTCCAATTTACACTTTATTTCGAAAACTCTAGAAAAGGTAGTTGATAAGAGACTAGATGTTCATTTGGACTCGAACTCATTGTGTGAACCACTTCAGTCAGCATACAGACCACGCCATTCAACTGAAACTGCATTAGCGAGAGTACATCATGATATCAATGCAGCTTTAGATAAACAGTCATCAGTAGTGTTGGTGCTATTGGACCTTTCCGCTGCATTCGATATTATAGATCACAGAATTCTTCTAGAACGTCTGTCATTTTCATATGGCATAACTGGTTGCGCTCTCGAATGGATTAAATCGTATTTGACGAATAGACATCAGCGTGTGGTGATTGGAACAATCTAATAACATCCAGACTTGATTATGGGAATATTCTGCTGAACGGTATCAACAAGACTACATTGAACAGATTACAAAAAGTACAAAATACAGCAGCTCGTCTTATCACCAGACAAGAAAACATGAACATATTACACCGATACTTGCTGATTTACATTGGTTACCCGTCCAATATAGACCACAATACAAAATACTGACTTATGTGTACTGCGCTTTGAATGACATTGGCCCTGCTTACATCCGGGAACTAGTCAATCTACACGTGCTAAACCGATCTTTGCGTTCAAGTTTCACAAAACTACTCACCGTTCCAAAAGTGAGAACGAAGACGTACGGTGAAAGACAATTTGATTGGGTAGCGGCATCTCTATGGAACAATCTCCCGAACAGTTTAAGACAATGCAAGTCCCTAGAGTGTTTTAAAATACAGTTAAAAACTCATTTTTATCGTATTGCTTTTAATTAGATTGAATTCTTTTCACTTTTACGGGCTTTTTTTACTTTTTGTATTGAGTTTTTGCTTGTTCTGCATGCTTTTATCCTATATTGTTATTTTTTTATTCTTTGTTTTAACGTGTATTTCGTATTGACCTTTTATTTCATGGTAGGCATTTTTTATTTCAGTATTTGAATCTGACACGATGTATTTTTTTTTATGTTTTATGTTATTGTCATTGATATGTTTTAATTACCATGTGTATGTACAGCGCCTTAGAGTAATTTTTATCTTTTATATAGGGCGCTTTATAAATTTTCATTATTATTTTATTATTATTATTAACATTGATTCATGTGATTATCATGATAACAGCGTTTACATTGATTTATGTGATGAACATGACAATACAACCAAAAATGACTACAAAGTGAAATTGAAAAATACTGATCGATTTCGCTGTGTTTGGTTGTAATAAAAGAGGTGCATGTTTTAGTGAACACGATTCAATTCCATTATAGAAATCTGTTACACTGGAGTCCCGAAACTTTTTTAATCTGTACTTAATGAATTTTCCTACATCTCCGTCCATGCATGGATGCATGTTTATGATTGTTAGATGATCTTTACATTTCTCTAAACAGGTATCGTTTGTAGAACAGTGATCTTTTACAGCATTTCTCATTTCAGTAAATTCAGGATTTGATAAATTTGTGAATTTTGCTGTCTCGCAACCTCTGACTATCGGAGCTATAAGTTCACATACTGGAATGCTTTTCCATGATGTACAAAATTTCCGTTTCACATTCTTTGCAGGATAAAATGTTAAAAACCCAAAGCACATTTCGTCATTTGTACCTTGTCCAAAGTAGGTATAATTTAGTTTAGATGTTGTTTTAAACACACATGTGGTTTTTATTTCATCTCCAGGTTGTATTTCGATTGGGCTGCTAAAACTACAATATAAAGCACTTATTTTACTGTTATTTTCAGAAATAAAATTTTGAATTGTCAACCGGTCTGTCAACCTTTTAAAAGACTTTTCTACTTGTCGTCCTTTAATTTCGTTGTTCATTGACTCGTTTAGCAATAAAATGACGACCATCAACCTTTCTTTAAAGGGAGACGTGTTGTGATAATTGAAGGTTTTAAAATTACTTAACCTGCACTCAAATAACTTTTTTTAGAATTAAATAATAAACGTTTAGGAATATGTTAATTGCAGCTTAGAATGGATGTCCCTTTTGCCTTTTTTTCTTACAAATCCCTCGTGGGCTGTGACATTTTTTCTCGATTTTTAAGGGGGATAATACGTGTACTTACAGATATTCAAGAAAACAAGGAAGCAAACACTCTATACCAAAAAAAGAAACAATTTCCCCACCACTTAAAATGACAACAATTAAAAACAATTAAAAATATGACAGCTAATGAGCAAAAAGATGAAAAATAAGAGACGACAAGATATACCTGTGCGTGATTGGTTTATCATAATTAAAATTGTCTTCTTTTGTAATATCTTGAATTTTTCTGCCATCACGTATCAACTCTATCTTCTGTTTTTTACCTGTAAATACAACAACATTCTGTTGCCATACTTCAATATAGAGGCAAATTCCTAATAAGTCTTTTATACTCGTCTCTAACACACGCATACTTCAGTCCTGGTATCTATGATGAGTTTATATGCTTATCACCAAATGTGTACTTACAGAAGTAACATGGCGGAGGGTTAAAGTGGAACATGCTTATTCTTCCAGTGCACCTGAGATTAGCCATGGTTTTCGGTTGGAGTCGTATTGTTCATTGTTTTGTTATCTATGTTGTGTTTTATAGACTTTGTTTTTTTAAGTTTTTTTTTACTATTTGCTATGACATGTTAAGTCTTATACTTCAACTCTATGGAGACTGTTTTTTTTCCTAAATGGAACCCGAAATATCCCAGTGTAATGGTATACAACAACACATCTACTATAACTTTCCTAAGAAATAATAATTTTGATTTAATTTCCTTCAAAATTTCTTGTGAATTTCTGAATTAAGAGAAATGTCTCTATGGGAAAATATCGTGATAGGTTAAATAAGCAAGAGAGCAAAATATTCTTTTAATCAACTTTTGCAAAAATATCAATGATAATTATATTTCTGATTTAACCATTACACATTGTATTAACATGATCAATGTTAAATCTTTAATGCACATATAAATATAAATGATATATAAAAAGATAAATAATCTTCAACAACAAAACTCACCCAAATAATGCATATGATTTAATGCGGCAGAAACATAAATAGGACCTTTGAACTTTTTTTTGCTACATTGTTTAGAGCATGTTCCAACAACTTCAATATCTGATCTTCCTGGTGGCAATGTAAAACTGCTTCTGCCAATCATCAAAACTCCGGCATCGTTTGGTCTTAGTTTACTTGTATAAAAAAGCGTAAGACCTGAGCTGTCGACATAATGCTCTTTCAACTCTGGGTTATTCCAATGAGCCTAAAACAAAGTGCTGATGTATCAAACCGTCTCCGATATTATTTTCTTTTCAAAATTTCATACATTCTTAGATCATTTAATTTTAGATGTAACATATCTTCTGATTGGCAATTTTGTTTGTCAATTAGCTCGTAGACATTTTTTCTTCATATAGCCATGGCGCCATCAACCTTTTGTTTTCTTGATTTACTCATTAAACATGCAATTTGGAATTTCATCATAAGGAGTGACTTTAATAATTTTCTCTCTGTTCGAAATATCATAAAAAATGTGGTGCACACTTTTGAATGACCTGCTTATGTTATTTCGAGTGGACAGGTCATTACTTTTTTTTTAAAGTATGTATGAAATATCGGTGGTGAAATAAGAACATTACTCATCTGATGAAAATACAAACGAGCGCGCTTTCTTGGAAATATCTAAATAATTGTGTGCATATTAAAAAACTATACAAATCAAGCAAAACCATATTTGTATTTCTATAACCTATACAATAATTGCCTAATAACTGGCTAAGAAATACACAGCCTCCTTTCATATATATATATATATATATATGGAAATATGTCCATGTATACCAAGATATGTATCCCTTACCAACGCTTGTACACGTTTATATCCTTTCAAACTATTTTAATGTTATTCAAAAGTGCACATCATGTAGCAGATCCATCAAGGCATATACTCACCTGAAGTAACACACGTTTATATCCCTTCATACCAATTCTATATCCAAACTCTTTTGGAGCACATTGGCCAGCATTTCCCACAGTCCATGTATCTATGATGTCACTGCAGCCTTTTGCCCCCATCTGGCATAACTTAGGATTATTTGGTTCAATCTTTCTGACGTAATCTATATAAATAAAAGTGCATAGAATTGTAGAACCAAATAAAAAGGTAACTGATTGCATCTTTTTAATTGGCAATTAAAACATTATCGTTTTCTTAATGATAAGATGACAAAAATCGAAAGCATAAAGCTGATTAAAAGTTATTTAGATTTTATGCATGGAAAAATCCATTTAAGGATGTTCTTAGGTGAGGTTAGGTTAAAATTAAGAAATTAAGAAATTAAAATTGATATTTTAAGTTGGTAGAGCATCACTTAAGGATAAAAATAAGCTAAAAATATTGAAAGGTCATGGACCTCCTTTTCGAGATATTTGAGATTTAAAATATGGCCGGAAAAGACTGACTCGGACTTTAACCTTATATTTGCATTGGCATTATTTGGTCTCATAACAAAAGAAAAAAAATTAAGAATCTTCTAAAATTTTAGTAAATGACCTTTCACATGGTATTAAATCTTATATGAAAAAATAAATGGGTGTTATGGGCCAAATATTTTACATTGTGTTGTATGGAAAAACACCAAGGAGTCCGAACATTTGACAGAAATTCCAAAACCTCACCTAAGTACATCCTTAAACTGTCTTCAATTTGAAATAGATGTGAAAACGCAAGTTGCTAAAAACGCAAAATGTTTTTAAAACACAAACGATGATGCGATATAAATACAAGCATATCTTCGCTGTCTGTCTGGAGTAGTGTCCGTGTGAAGAGGTCAGCCGTAAGGACCATGTGATTTTAATGATAGCAGATACTTTGGGAAGCATTAAAAAATTCTGTTTTAAGGGATATAGTCACCACCATCCGGCTGAATGAGAAGCACGGAATGATTTTTGGAATCCCACTGTAGAACGCTTTTCTGCTATGATTTAACAACAATCGTAGTTTTGAGAAACACATGCGTCTTTTTGGACTCTTCTGAATAATTGTCCCATTTTAATCATACCAAATCTGTTTGTTTTTATACGATAAAAATATTAGTTATTTTACCTGTATGTTCACACCAAAACATCATAGTTTGGTTGGTTTTACCTGTATTTTCACTCTACAGCATATGCGTATTTCACCTGTACTGCTACACCAAAACAACAACAGATAAGTTGTTTTTACTTTTTTTCAATATATGGGATATTTTATCTGAATGTTCACACACAAACAACACCATATGAGGTATTTTACCTGTATTTACACACCCAAACAACATCAAACGAGTTAATTTACCTGTATCTGCACACCCAAACAACAACATATGATGCATGACATAATTGTTTACAATGTAAGGGACACTGGCAATCATGTGGAAGTCTCCATCGCTTGGTAAATCAAACATAGTACACATGTAGTTTGTCTCTGAGTTCGGTACCTTCGTCTCGGGCATTCGAATTGTAATATTCATTACACCTGAAAAATGAAACGACTAAATCTAGAGAATTTTGTAGAAGTCAGACTAGCATTAAAGTTTTCTGTGTATTTAAAAAAAAATCAATCATGCCATATAGTTGCTGTCTCGTAGTCGTAAATTCCACAACTCCTTTCATTTGTTTATAATTCTTTATAATAATTCTAAGTATGCTTAAAGTATTGGACTATTCAATCTTTAGAGGTTGAAAAACATGTACTCAGGAATACGTATAGAGACTCCCAAAAGTCTGTCCTTGCTATAATTGAATTTAAAAAAAATCAATTTTGAGCTTTTAGTAATTGCTTGATATTTTATTTTAATGTATTATAACTGAGGATTTATAAAATTATTTATGATGAATTCGGTAACCTATATAGTTCTGACTATATATGTACATGTATGTATGAGGATTACACTTAATAAAAGTCACCTAAAGGTCAATATTCGATGTAAGACAACAATTAAAGACAAGTGTCTTAAAGTATTGAGAAGTTGTAAATACATTTTACATAGCCTATCGTTCGACTTTTTCACCGAAAGACAACATTCATTTACACATTGCTTGAGAGAACCACTGTACTTATATTTTTGATGAATGGGTTTTTACTGGGTTGTTATGCTACAAACGACTGTTATATTGTAAGTGGTTAGTAGCTACCGTTTTAGAATATTTATGCCTTGGGGATTTTTTTAACACGTGTTGTAGCTTACATATATACAGAGTATTGAGCCTTTTGTATTTATGAAAATTACCCAACATATTCGTTCATGATAAACAAATGGTATTAAAAGAAGCCAAGACATGTCAATCCTTTCACAGCATCTTGGTTGGTCAGCGTTGCTCAATCGTAATTTGTCCTCTAGTATTTTGAGAAGTATTTCGTGCACTATCATTATTGTTCATTGTTTTGCTTCATATATTTTTCTTCATTTGTGCTGTTTGTCCTTTCCGGATTATCAGTTTTGTATGACCCTTGATTTTTTTTCTATTTTTATAACAAGGTAATGGAGTTCCGTTTTTATGAAATATTGTTTCCATCGACTAGTGAATTCAATGGACGAATGATTAAAAAAAAGTTGCGTAAGGAGTAGGTTTTAGTAGGATGAAGACATCTATGCTAAGATAATACTAACTTTTATCATGAATGGCAGCACATTTGAGTTCGTCTATATCACAGTCAACCCATGTATTTTGTTTCTTGCACTTCTCACTTTCCCAAGGATCACAAACACCTGTTTTAAATAAAATGTATTTGGCTTTTGTTGATATTTTTAGTTTCATTATTAAAAACGCTTGGTCCTTTAATCAAAAATATAAAATTAAAAATAATATAATTATCGGTAAAATACCACATTTTTATTCAATCAATCTATATTTCAATATCGAATTCACCGTTGCAAATCTAAGGTTTTCAATGTTATATATATATATATATATATATATATATATATATATATATATAGGATCTAGATTTTTCAGATCCTTTTCTATAGATAATTGAGCTGATCTGTAACAATACCATCTCCATGCCTTATATATCATGTACTGAAGTACGACGCTAGATTAAAACTGACGAGGAAAGGTAACACACGGCCACCGAAAGATTTATTATTGTGAAGCCCAGGTGATCGTGTGGTCTAGCGGGACGGCTACAGTACAGGCGATTTGCCGTCACGATATCTCAGTAGCATGGGTTCGAATCCCGGCGAGGGAAGAACAAAAAAATTAATTTTCGAAAGCAAATTTACAGATTTAACATTGTTGGTTTGATGTTTAGACGAGTTGTATATATAACAAAAATATATGGCTGCACCAGATCAGGAATATGACAGTTGTTATTCATTCGTTTGGTGTATTTGAGCTTTTGATTTTGTCATAAACTTGGGGGCTATCCGTTGAGAAATTTCGGTTCGATATTTTTGTTATTTTAATTTTTGATAGACGTGTGAAAAGAGTTAAGACATCAAATTGACAAATTTTCCAAATAACTCGTGTAATTCTGTATGTAAAGCACGTTTATAAATACTACAGATAATCCAGAGAGAACTAACCTGGATGTGTTATCTTATTTTGTCTCTGCGGAATAGTCTGTCGTGTCCAAATACAATCAGGGTCACCAAGTTCTTCTCCGTTACTTATCCCATCTTTGTCAGAATCAAGCTGGCATAAAGATTTATTCCACTTCTACAAATGTTATAAATCAGATTTTTTTATATATATATATAAAAAGAAGAAGTATGATTTCAAATCAGACAACTTTCCATTAGAGAACAAAGGGCGTGGGTGTTAACAACTAAAGGTCACTATACAGCATTAACAAAATCCCCATACAGTATGGTAAGCAATAACAAGCTTGTTTTGAAGGTTACATGTATGGAAAATAAAACACTTTTTTGACAAAATTTATCTTTGTTGACTGTAATGATTTTGAGATCAATGTGAGTAATAACATTTCGAATTAAAATGTCATACATACATGCATATGCTATCTGAAAATCATGTGTATTTTAACTTATATTTCCCAAATATAGGTTTTACCAGAAAACTGCTTGAAAGTGTGTAAAATATGTACATCAAAAGCAAAGATTTAGGAATAGGAATCTTGTTTCTAAATGTAAGAAAATATTTCTTAATTTGAATCATACAAACGTGTTTAAAGCTTAGGTAACACTTAAAGTAGGTTCAGTAAAATAAGCCATTCTTTAAAGCCATGGGTAATTAGTCAGCCGGATAGGGGTTGTAAGACCAGTAAGGCAAAATGTATAGGAGTCTGAACTCTAAACAAACTGGAAATATCACCGCTCATCAGCACAACAAGGGGACGGGAACCTCAATAAAAAAACTAACCCTCTCTGAGTTGGGGGTTAAGCATTAGGCTAATAACATCATCTTATAAAACAAAAGCTTATCACAGAAATTAACAAACAGCAGTCATTCATGGGACGACGGGCTACACAAGGTAGCAATATGATTGTGCAAGGAGAAAGACCAACTTGGGAGGCCTTGGAAGGAACATCTCATGGATTAAAAAAGACCATAACGATTGGTGGGTGGAATGTGAAAACTATATTCCAGGTCTCAAAAACTGTGCAAGTCATAATGGGAAGGAAAGGTACCAACTAGAAATATAAGGCATAAGTGAATGCAAGTGAACTATAACAACAAAGGGTCAAATGGTCAACGGGATACAACAGAGGAGTTTCAGATGGCTGGGCCATGTTCTCAGGATGCCTATATCCAATATAACCAGGATAGTTCTTAGATAGATACCATAGGGGAAGAGACCAAGAGGAACCCCACAAATCAGCTGGTGTCAAACTATTGAAGCCGAACTGAAGGACCTTGACATGACCTGGGGAGAAACCGAAACAAAGGCTAGAGACAGAACTGATTGGCAAAATCTTGTGGCGACCTTATGCTCCACCAGAAGCGAAGAGGATAGGTAAGTTAAGCTTCTGAAGCATTCCGAGATCCCACTGCCACCATACATCAAATTATGGTTGGGTTCTGTTGTTTAGTTTTTAGTTTTTAGTTTGCTAAGTTTTTTCGTCGTTTTTCTTTTTTAACCATGGCATTGTCAGTGTCTTATGAGGTTGAATATCCCTTTGTGTATATCTTTCATTTCTTTTTTTTTATAAAATGTCCTATATTGTAAATAAGCTCAAAGTGAACAGTCATTATAATTATAACACGGGAAACAAGGTTCATTAATTATTGATAAAATCTACACCAACCTTTCCGAGTCGAAGGAAATCTTTTCCGAAATCGTTCAGTGGCCCTTCGCCTCTGTCTGCTCTATGTCCAACGCCATGCCATATATAATTAGGTTTACATGGATGTGGTAACTTATCTCCATTAGGAATCACATCTTGAAATCTTGGGAAGCCTACTGCTACATGGACTACGGTAATTAGAACACACAACTTAATGACGAACCTATAATCAAAACAAAACCTTATTTGTAGGAAATATCACCGTAAAGTAAAACAACGCATTACAGACACCAAGATTAAAATCTTGAACATTAGACGCGAGTTATATTTACAAGATATTCATCAGTGACGCTCGAAACAAAAAACTTAACAAGTTATGATAAAATACGAAGTTGAAAAGCATTGAGGACGCAAAATTAGCAACAACAAAATAATAACAGCGGTATACTACTGTTGCCTTTCTTTATTAAGGAAAATAATGCAAGTACTTTCATAATTGGTTAGTACATATGTAACAAATCGATTTTGAGATTTAATTACTTAAAATATAATGAATGCAAATTATTTTAAAAGCCTTTCGCACATACAGTCAGCAATTCATATTTTAGAATTTAGGTAACTCATATAAGGGTAAGTAGTAAGGAGGCAGCAATTCAACAATAACAAAATTTAAAGCACTGTGAGTGAAAAGCTTCCCGGAGTCAAAATTAAACAACCAAAGAACACAACATTGGAAATAAACCAACAAAAACACAGAAACATTCACAAAAAAACACCTAGATAAAGCTCCAAGAATAAGATAAACCAAGAATACAATACAAGGAGATATTGGCGGACACAGTCAGTTTTCAATAGGATAGATAAAATTCCTAAAATAATGTATTAAAAAAAGCTTTTACAAGCTTCTAGATAATGTTAACTTGTATTAGGATGACTTTTATTTCTTCAAATTATTTTCGGCAATATAGAGTCAATACCTTAATGATGGTATTTCCAAACACTATACATAACAACATGGCCACCATCTAATTTACAAATTCAAAAATAACAGTAACTATGATAAAAAAAAAAACGGGGTTGAAGGGGGAGGTGGCGGAGTACCAGGGCAATACAAACTACAAATAACTTGGTGCCCCGGCAGAGTAAACATGTTGCTGATGTATATCAAGCTGTGCTTCAGATGCATAAAGTTGGCGACGGTGATACATTAAAGATAAAACCATTCATAACTATTGTGATTACTATTATAATAAACACTTACCAGTATGATACGTTGTCCATAATGCATTGAGAATAACCAAATATTGACAATTTACACTTCATAAAGCGACAACCGGAAATAGATCAGTTTAACATTATTTGTGAAACTTAATTAAAAGTTATATGTTCAACCCATAAACGAATTATCCTAATAATGATGTTTATAATAATGTCAAAAGAAAAGGAAGCGGCTGATTATACATGAGTAGGCAATTACTTATTGTGTCCTACTTTAAGAAAGATACTGTT
This sequence comes from Mytilus galloprovincialis, assembly GCF_965363235.1. Taxonomy (NCBI): domain Eukaryota; kingdom Metazoa; phylum Mollusca; class Bivalvia; order Mytilida; family Mytilidae; genus Mytilus; species Mytilus galloprovincialis. The sequence goes on along the minus strand of NC_134839.1, from coordinate 21,948,378 downwards.
CCAATTTTTAACTTATTTTCTTTCATGTGAATCTATAAAACACGTTTTGCCTAATGTGACTAATTATGACACAGTTAAAGGATAATACGAAGACTCATAAATACAATTCTTCACAGTCACAGTATACTTTCAAATGCACTAAAGCCTACACTTTCGAATTCACTTTAAAAATAAATTCGAAGATGTCTGATGGTAAATTAATTATCAAGAAAGAGAAAGCAAAACAAGTATAGAGAACAAATTCATGAGTATTTTTCCTCCAAGATTTTCATCCCATTCATTAATTCACTATTTTCTACACAAGGAAATGTCTGTACCTTCACAGGAATATGACAGTTGTCTTCAATCCTTTTGATATGTTTTGAGCTTTTATTTTTGTCATTTGTCTTCAATTCTTTTGATGTGTTTGAGCGTTTATTTTTGCCATTTTATTAGGGACTTTCCGATTTGAATTTCCTTTGATTTAGGTATGTTTGTTATTTGGCTTTTTATTATTTCAGTACTATTCTTTGGGGTTCCAAGAATTTTTCAAAGAATGACTAACATTGTGAACTCGTACCGATAGTTAATATTTTCTAACAATCAATGTTATAATATACATGCATTCAATAATAGATAATAGATATACTATTTGCGTATTAAATTTGTACAATGACGGGAGTGGTGCGGTAGAGATATCCTCCTATATGAATAAAGACCGACATGCCGCTAGCTGTGCCGCTATAATAAGTCACTTTTTTGATAAAGGTAAAATGTCTATGGGTCAGTTATTTCCAGTTTTTTGGATTTTATATTTGAACATATACCGTTTTATCATTTGATATCAAATAAAGATGGAAACAATTGTATATGAGATAACTGAGATATATAAGATATTAATAAGGGTACACCCAAAACAATCCGATTGCTACTATAATTTTGTATACATGTATATGAAATAACACAAATAAGCAATAAATAAAACATGATAGATAGTTTGTCTAGTGCCGTGGTGAGACAGAATAGTGCCTCCCCGTGATTAAGGTATATAGATAAAGGCAGATGTGGTGTGAGTGCCAATGAGACAACTCTCCATCCAAATAACAATTTAAAAAAGTAAACCATTATAGGTTAAAGTACGGCCTTCAACACGGAGCCTTGGCTCACACCGAACAACAAGCTATAAAGGGCCCCAAAATTACTAGTATAAAACCATTCAAACGGGAAAACCAACGGTCTAATCTATATAAACAAAACGAGAAACGAGAAACACGTATATATTACATAAACAAACGACAACTACTGTACATCAGATTCCTGACTTAGGACATGTCTTTATAAGATAATGGAATGTGTGTTCGAGTAAGAATTTCTCTATGCTTACATTACCTAAGGCATATTTATCCAAACTTATATTTAATTATTCAGCTGCATTTAGAAAGACGCGAGGTGCTCCCTTTGTATACCGTCTCATTTGTTTTGATCCACATTTTTTTTTATTTCAGTAATTTGTGGGGTAATTGATGACGCATAGCTAGCTCTTGGCGTCTAAAACCGAACAGTTCTAACTATTTACATGATTCATGTAACATATCTGTTTTTGGTTAATTAATTTTTGTACATTCAATTTTTCTCGTTTGAATTTATTTACATTTGTCATTTCGGGGCCTTTTATAGCTGAATATGAGGTATAGGCTTTGTTCATTGTTTAAAGCCGTATCGTGACCCATAATGTTATTTTCTGTGTCATTTTGTCTCTTAAGAAGAGCTTTCTCTTTGGCTATCATACCACATCTTCTTTTTTTTTATCAAAACTAAAATAGAATTTTACTTTTATACTAAGTAAGAATCTGTTGTTTAACGTGAACATGTTGTGCTATTATATCACGATCAACATATTACCAAAGCCATTATAAATCAGTTTGCATTGAGCAGTTTGTTTACAATATTTCATGAAATTATTTATCAGGAAAGGAATGAATTCTATCAAAGTATTGTATTGTAAAAGCTGCAAATCATCAATAACTGTGTAAAATTCATTAGTGGGATAAACATGATAACTGTTTACATTGATTTATGTGATAAACACGATTACTGTGTTTACATTGATTTATGTGATAAAACATGTTTACATTGATTGATGTGACAAACATGATTACTTTGTTTACATACATTTATGTGAAAAACATGATAACCGAGCTTAAATTGATTTATGTGATGAACATTACAATAAAACCAAACACAAATACAACGTGCAATTGAAGAATTCTGCTCGATTTTGATGTAGGTGTTGGTGATAAATTAGTTTTAAGCTCTTTGGAGCATGATTCAAGTCCATGATAGAAATCTGTAACACTAGGGTCATTTAATTTATTCAACCTGTACTTAATGTAAAGTCCTACGTCTCCGTTTATGCATGTATGATTGTTAATGGTTGTCAAGCGCTCTTTACATTCCTCTAAACAGGTATCGTTTGTAGAACAATGATCTTTTACAGCATTTCTCATTTCAGTAAATTCGGGATTTGATAAGTTTGTAAATTTTGCTATTTGGCAACCTCTGACTATTGGCGCTTTTAGTTCACATACTGGAATGCTTTTCCAAGATGTACAAAATTTTCGTTTCACATTCTTTGCAGGATAAATTATCAAAAATCCATAGCACATTTCGTCATTTGTACCTTGTCCATAGTAAGTATAATTTAGTTTAGATGTGGTTTTAAACACACAGGTAGTTTTCAATTCATCTCCAGGTTGTACTTCAATTGGGATTTTAAAACTACAACAGAAATAAAATCATACAGCATTGCTAATTTTGCCTTAATCTTCGAATGAGTAAACTTTTGTTATTTTTAGAGTAGTGCGCCCACTGAAAGATTTTTCTGTTATTTCACTTTCAAATACCATAATTGACCGCTTATCATAGGATAAATCAATAAAACAGAGAAGCTGAGACTATGTTAACTTCCATCTCGGAAATTGTTATTGCTCAGTCTGCTTCTTTCTGTTGACGTACCACACAATGAAATCAATGACCATTAAAATCCACAATCAATTTAGATAAAATTAATACAAAATTATTTTTCGAAACATGAATTTGGAAAAAGAAACATTATCTTAAGACTAGTCAAACTTGTAAATCTAACCAAAAATACAAAATGGGGCCATAAACTTGAAGCAAATGAATACCTGCTGAGAACTAAACGTGGTCTATCAAAGAAGTGTAGATATTGATAAATTGATGGATACTTTTATCGTTTTGAAAGGAATCTTTTCCTTGATTATATTTAGATTAATGCTTTGTTTTCAGTGTATCACAAATGGGTCTTTTTCGAAAAACTAAGGATTTTCTTATCCCAGGCATAGATTACTTTAGCTGTATTTGGCACAACTTTTTGGAATTTTGGAATCCACAATGCTCGTCAACTTTGTGCTTGTTTGGCTTCATAAATATTTTAATATGAGCGTCACTGATGAGTCTTATGTAGACGAAACGTGCGTCTGGCGTACTAAATTATAATCATTGTACCTTTGATAACTATTTAACACAGTACACTATTTAACAAGTCTATTTTATTTCACCTTAATATCACTGTTCATTTTTAGTTCGAATATCAAATTTAGCTTATAGCAAGTTATTTGTAGTAAGAGACATGAACGATACCTGTGCGTGACTGGTTTATCATAATTATAATGTTCTTCGTTTGTAATATCTTGAATTTTTGTGCCATTACGTATCAACTCTATCTTCTGTTTTTCACCTGTAAATAAACAAACATTCTGAAACCAATCTTCTGGATATAGTTATATTCCTAAATTGCCATTTATTGGTGGCCTTGTATCCTCGTCTTAAACGTTAAAACGCACGTGCGGTGATAGTCTTTGCCGCTGCCCTTTACTTTGATACTGTGATACTAATTATTTTAATTATCAAGGGTTTTTAAAGATTTTTTTCAGGGAGGCGGTTAAATTTTCCCATTAATTATCTCAGTGAAGAGAAGAAGTTTAACGCCATTATAGATTTTTAGTTTATGCCTCTGTCATCTGTCCCATGGAATGCATCTGGTCAGGGATGTTTGCTTTTTCCATATATTTGTGCAGTATACGTGTAATTTGTATCTACTTTTAAAATTTCGTTTTGACTGTGCAACTACACAGATGTCAATTGATATGTTTCAAATATTGTAACCACAATCCCGTCCTCTTTTTCTCCTCGTCAATTAAAAGTTAAAACTGATCATGAAAAATCACCGAATTTACTGTGTATACATTAGCAACACAGCAGATGCCACATGTGACACAGGTTATCACATAAGCAACACGACGGGTGCCACATGTGGAGTATGATCTGCTTACCCTTCCGGAGCACCTGAGATCACTCCTAGTTTTTTGGTGGAGTTCGTGTTGTTTAATCTTTAGTTTTCTATGTTGTGTCATGTGTGCTGTTGTTTGTTTGTCTTTTTCATTTTTAGCCATGGCGTTGTCAGTTTGTTTTAGATTTATGAGTTTGACTGTCCCTTTTGTATCTTTCGTCCCTCTTTTGCTTATTCTTTCGAAGCTCCTGCGATTATCCTCAGTTTCTGATGGGATCCGCGTCCTAAAGTTTTCTGAGGTGTGACTTGTAAGAGTCTTGTGGTGGTTTATTGCCAAAGCCTTGTGAGTTTGTATAGCTTTAGTAACTTACGTATCTCTTTTCCGTGTTGAAATTGTTAACAATTAATTGCATAATACCTCGCCATTTTATTTGATATCTAACTGAAGGATGCTGATCCTAATATTGACCTTTTCTAGCATATCTAATCCAAAGGGCCAAGTTAGCTTTTCTCATTAATTGACGTCATCGTCTATTGTCCGTTAACTTTTACAAAAAATAATCTCCTCTGAAACTACTAGGCCAAACTTAACCAAACTTGGCTACAATCCTCATTGGGTTACGTAGGGGATATGTCCGATGACCCCCGCCTTCCAACCAAGATTGCAGACGCTTAAGTTTTGCCAAGGATTTGTATAGTAAGTAATCTTACTATACAAATCCTTGGTTTTGCCTATTAGTTTAAAACCCCGCTAGAAATAGAGAACATTTGACATGCTAAAATGTTGAGAATGTTGAGGTCTAGCCGTTAAAGACTAGTTTTAAACGACTTCTTATAAAGCTATGGCCATTGAATTACAAATTTGAACCATTTGGTAATAAATTGTGATAGAACCTTCAAATACTTGAAACGACAAGATTTACAAATAAGTGGTATTGTACAAATCTTCGGTCGACTAATAATTAGAGTTGTTGCCCTCTAATGATTTTTTCCTGGCATTTTCCCCTGTTATCTTGAAAACTGTAATTTACTTTGAAAAGAAAACTTATCGGCAGGAGAAGACAAATATGTCAGCATGAATGAAATTGTCAGTTAAATCTTAGTAGAGTTATTCCTATTTTATAAACATCACCCATACATTAGATATAATTTATGAGTGCTTATGAAACAAATCTCCATCCAAGTCACAATTTGTAAAAGTTAACCATTATAGGTCAAAATACGGTTTTCAACATGGAGCCTTTGCTCACACCGAACATCAAGCTATAAAGGGTCCTTAAAAATTACAAGTGTAAAACCATTCAAACGGAAAAACCAACGGTCTAATCTATACAAAAAAAAAGAGAAACAAGAATCCCTTATAAACCACACTAACAAACGACAACCACTGAACGCGAATTAACAAATATAAAAGACTACAACAACATGTCTAAAAACGTAAGAACATTGATATAATTCAAGTTCCTCCAAACTTTCTGGTCATATTTTTATTAAGATTATGCAATGGATTAAATTTCCTTTTGAAAGACAATTACAAATATCAACTTAGTTGAAAATTTGTACAAGAAACAGCAACACCAAAACGAAGCCTCTTGTAAAAAGTATTAAAATCTATTAAATTATAAAACACTAATCACTCTGCAATAAGGTTTAACTTATTTCAGTTAACTATACTAAAGAATAAGTTGAACAATGATAACATATAGTTTTTGAGAATGCACCATATTTACACAAGTGGACGTTTCATCTTTACTTGTAAATAGATTGATTGATGGATTGATTAATTGGTATTTAATGCCATTTCTAACACTATTGTGCTTTTCGATGAGGTCAGTTTTTATTGACGGAAAAAGCCTGATTGCCTGGAGAGAACCATCGATCTTCGGTAGGAAAACATAGACATGTAAATAGAAATAGTATAGGTCTGAAATTATCAAATATAAACAATCTCCAACACAAAAACTCACCCAAATAATGCATATGATTTCCTGCTGCAGTGACATAGATTGGACCTTTTAACTGCGCTTTGCTACATTGCGACGAGCATGTTCCAACAACTTCCACTTCCGATCTTCCTGGTGGCAATTCAAAATAGCTACTGCCAATCCGCATCACTGCTGCATCATTTGGTCTTAGTTTATTTGTATAATAAAGTGTTAGATCAGAGCTATCGACATAACTATCTTTCAACTCTGGGTTATTCCAGTGAGCCTAAAACAAGTGCTGTAATATTAAACATGTACCGATCTTAATTTTTCTTCAAAAGATTATAAACATTCTTATATGTATCTATCAAATTTCAGTGGTGAATTATCAACATTACTCAGTTGATGCAAGTAGAAATAGGGGAAATATAAAATGAATTTGTGCAAATTTAAAAACTCCACAAATCAACCATAAACCTATTTGATTATCTATTATTCATACAATATTTGACTAATCACCTAATCACAGGCTAAAAAAGAAATAGAGTAAAATGTACAAATTATCAACCAATCAAACTGCAGGATAATTTTATAAGGCGGAGTTAGAAACATTTACCATCGTACACTTATGCTTTATGTTCTGTAAACAAGACTGTAATGTCCCTTTCCCAAGGTTTATTTTGTTACATGGTGATGATTTTTGTCCACATGTGATTTGGATGTTGATGGCATATATTGGTAGTGTCTGTTCAATTTATTCACGACACGCTATAGAAATGGCTTGTCTATTGCTGACGCCTGTTAATTGACCTATATATGTTTGCTTGTCTATTGCTGACGCCTGTTAATTGACCTATATATGTTTGCTTGTCTATTGCTGACGCCTGTTATTGACCTATATATGTTTGCTTGTCTATTGCTGACGCCTGTTCATTGACCTATATATGTTTGCTTGTCTATTGCTGACGCCTGTTAATTGACCTATGTATGTTTGCTGACGCCTGTTTATTGACCTATATATGTTTGCTTTGGTTGTTTTGTATTGTTGATTTGCTAATAATACAATTTATTTTATTAAACCTTTGATGTATATTCAGTAAACTGAAGTAATGTACTTTTTGTTCATTCGAGCAACCACATTTTCCTTTCATTTATTATATATATGTGTGCAGTAGTTTCCTTGAACACAAAATAATTATGTATCCCCTACCATGAGAAGTACACGTTCGTATCCATTCACACCAAACGCTTTCGTTGCACACCATTTAGTTTATCCGATGCTATGCTATGTTCAAACTCTTTTAGCACACACTATTCGGCAGATCTAACAGTGTACGTACTTATACCTGAGGTTAAACACGTGAATGTTCCTTCACACCAATTCTATATTCAAACACTTTTGTTGCACCGTATTTCGACTGCGCGTTACTAACCTGAAGTACAACACGTTTATATCCCTTCACGCCAATTCTAAATCCAAATTTTTTTAACGCACAATGTCCAGCATATCCAACAGTCCATACACTGATAATGTCATTGCAGTCTCTTACTCCCATCAGACATGACTCAGGTTTATTTGGGTTGATCTGTTTGACGTAATCTATATATATTTATCATATATTTAGTACAAAATACAGCAATTTCGAATATCTAATAAAGGTTCCATTTTCAAGTCTGTATCGCCTACCCTGTATCGCATATCCCGTATCGCATAGCTAAACCCGTATCGCATACCCCATATTGCATACCTGGCGTGACGTCATTTGATCTATGAGGTCCAGATGCTGTTCCCACTAAAAAAATGTCCTATCATTTCAACTAGTTTGATATAAATCAGTCATGCTTTTACTTGGTAATATTTTTTTGAAATTTTTTAATTAAAATATGTGGCTGAAATGATAGGACAGTATCGTTTACTTTGTGAATTATTTAAATTCATGGTCTAAAGAGGATAATGAGAATGTAATATGGTTATAGGAGACATTACGATTTGGATATTCAGCAAATAAAGGAATTATAGAAATACAGGAAAATCATAATTTCCTTTTCTTGCTTATATTTTCGGACGATTTAAAAAAACACCGGATATTCACCGCGCTGAAGTACGTCCATTATTCATAGTTCATTATTCATTATTCAATAATGAATAATGAAATAGGTCACTATTCATTATTCAATATTAAAAAATGAATAATGAATAATGAAATAGTTTATGTTTCATTATTCAAATTGAAGCGGTGAATAGTGAAATAAATATAAAAAAAATTGACTGTTGACACTAAAGCTATATTTTGATTCGCAATGACCATAAGAGGGTTTACGGAGGACCTAAATGCCACAACATGCGTAAAAATGAGGAAATATAAAAAAAAAGATGTGGTATGATTGCCAATGAAACAACTATCCACAAAAGACCAAAATGACACAGACATTAACAACTATAGGTCACCATACGGCCTTCAACAATGAGCAAAGCCCATACCGCATAGTCAGCTATAAAAGGCCCCAATAAGACAATGTAAAACAATTCAAACAAGAAACCTAACGGCCTTATTTATGTAAAAAATTAACGAAAAACAAATATGAAGCACATAAACAACATAAACAAACTACAACCACTAAATGACAGGCTCCTGACTTGGGACAGACACATACGTAAATAATGTGGCGGGGTTAAACATGTTAGCAAATTTTGAATAATGAAATGGATATTCTGAATAATGGAATGGACTGGCAGGACCCTTCAGCCTCTTATTTCAGATATATATTATACATCGATCGAAAGCTTATTAAGAGAAGAACAAAAGTTATATAGTCAATATGTTCCCCAACGCATATTAGAGGAGTAACGAATGACTTAAATATCGAAATACGCCTGAACATTGACAAATAGCCAATTTTGAATAATGAAATGGATATTTTGAATAATGGAATAGACTGACAGGACCCTTCAGCCCCTAATTTCAGATATATATTTTAACTCGATCGAAAGCTTATTAAGAGAGGAAAAAAAGGTATACAGTCAATATGTTCCGCAACGGATATTACAGGAGTAACGAAGGACTTAAATATCGAATTACACGTGAACATTGAGAAATAGCCAATTTTGAATAATGAAATGGATATTTTGAATAATGGAATGGACTGGCAGGACCCTTCAGCCCCTAACTACAGATATATATTATACATCAATCGAAAGCTTATTGAGAGAGGGACAAAAGGTATATAGTCAGTATGTTCCGCTTCGCATATTACAGGAGTAACGAAGGACTTACATATCGAAATACGCCTGAACATTGAGAAATAGCCAATTTTGAATAATGAAATGGACTGCTGCGACCCTTTAGCCCCTAATTATATATAAACCTTATACCTCATTCGAAAGCTGATTACAAGAGGAACAAAATGTATATAGTCAATATGTTACGCAACGAATATTAGAAGACCTAAATGTAAAAATACGCGTGAAAATTAAGAAATAGCCAATTTTGAATAATGAAATGGATATTTTGAATAATGGAATGGACCGCTGCGACCCTTTAGCCCCTAATTATAGATGAACCTTATACCTCATTCGAAAGCTGATTACAAGAGGAACACAATGTATATAGTCAATATGTTTCCCAAAGAATATTAGAAGACCTAAATGCCAAAATACGCGTGAAAATTAAGAAATAGCCAATTTTGAATAATGAAATGGATATTTTGAATAATGGAATGGACTGCAGCGACCCTTTAGCCCCTATTTATAGATAAACCTTATACCTCATTCGAAAGCTGATTACAAGAGGAACAAAATGTATGCAGTCAATATGTTCCGCAACGAATATTAGAAGACCTAAATGCCAAAATACGCGTGAAAATTAAGCAATAGCCAATTTTGAATAATGAAATGGATATTTTGAATAATGGAATGGACTGCAGCGACCCTTTAGCCCCTAATTATAGATAAACCTTATATCTCATTCGAAAGCTGATTACAAGAGGAACATAATGTATGTAGTCAATATGTTCCGCAACGAATATTAGAAGACCTAAATGCCAAAATACGCGTGAAAATAAAGAAAAAGCCAATTTTGAATAATGAAATGGATATTTTGAATAATGGAATGGACTGCAGCGACCCTTTAGCCCCTAATTATAGATAAACCTTATACCTCATTCCAAAGCTGATTACAAGAGGAACAAAATGTATGTAGTCAATATGTTCCGCAACGAATATTAGAAGACTTAAATGCCAAAATACGCGTGAAAATTAAGAAATAGCCAATTTTGAATAATGAAATGGATATTTTGAATAATGGAATGGACTGCTGCGACCCTTTAGTCCCTAATTATAGATAAACCTTATACCTCATTCGAAAGCTGATTACAAGAGGAACAAAATTTATATTGTCAATATGTTCCGCAACGAATATTAGAGGACCTAAATGCCAAAATACGCGTGAAAATTAAGAAATAGCCAATTTTGAATATTGAAATGGATATTTTGAATAATGGAATGGAGTGCGGCGACCCTTTAGCCCCTAATTATAGATAAACCTTCTACCTCATTTAAAAGCTGATTACAAGAGGAACAAAATGTATATAGTCAATATGTTCCGCAACGAATATTAGAAGACCTAAATGCCAAAATACGCGTGAAAATTAAGAAATAGCCAATTTTGAACAATGAAATGGATATTTTGAATAATGAAATGGACCGCAGCGACCCTTTAGTCCCTAATTATAGATAAACCTTATACCTCATTCGAAAACTTATTACAAGAGGAACAAAATGTATGTAGTCAATATGTTCCGCAACGAATATTAGAAGACCTAAATGGCAAAATACGCGTGAAAATTAAGAAATAGCCAATTTTGAATAATGAAATGGATATTTTGAATAATGGAATGGCCTGCGGCGACCCTTTAGCCCCTAATTATAAATAAACCTTCTACCGCATTTAAAAGCTGATTACAAGAGGAACAAAATGTATATATTCAGTATGTTCCGTAACGAATATTAGAAGACCTAAATGCCAAAATACGCGTGAAAATTAAGAAATAGCCAATTTTGAATAATGAAATGGATATTTTGAATAATGGAATGGACTGCTGCGACCCTTTAGCCCCTTTTTATAGATAAATTTTATACCTCATTCGAAAGCTGATTACCAAAGGAACAACATGTATATAGTCAATATGTTCCGCAACGAATATTAGAAGACCTAAATGCCAAAATACGCCTGAAAGTTAAGAAATAGCCAATTTTGAATAATGTAATGGATATTTTGAATAATGGAATGGACTGCTGCGACCCTTTAGCCCCTCATTATAGATAAACCTTATACCTCATTCGAAAGCTGATTACAAGAGGAACAAAATTTATATTGTCAATATGTTCCGCAACGAATATTAGAAGACTTAAATGCCAAAATACGCGTGAAAATTAAGAAATGGCCAATTTTGAATAATGAAATGGATATTTTGAATAATGGAATGGACTGCGGCGACCCTTTAGCCCCTAAATATAGATAAACCTTCTACCTCATTTAAAAGCTGATTACAAGAGGAACAAAATGTATACAGTCAATATGTTCCGCAACGAATATTAGAAGACCTAAATGCCAAAATACGCGTGAAAATTAAGAAATAGCCAATTTTGAATAATGAAATGGATATTTTGAATAATGAAATGGACTGCGGCGACCCTTTAGCCCCTAATTATAAATAAACCTTCTACCTCATTTAAAAGCTGATTACAAGAGGAACAAAATGTATATAGTCAATATGTTACGCAACGAATATTAGAAGACCTAAATGCCAAAATACGCGTGAAAATTAAGAAATAGGCAATTTTGAATAATGAAATGGATATTTTGAATAATGGAATGGCCTGCGGCGACCCTTTAGCCCCTAATTATAGATAAACCTTATACCTCATTCGAAAGCTGATTACAAGAGATACAAAATGTAAATAGTCAATATGTTTCGCAACGAATATTAGAAGACCTAAATGCCGAAATACGCGTAAAAATAAAGAAATAGGCAATTTTGAATAATGAAATGGATATTTTGAATAATGGAATGGACTGCTGCAACCCTTTAGCCCCTAATTATAGATAAACCTTATACCTCATTCGAAAGCTGATTACAAGAGGATCAAAATGTATATAGTCAATATGTTCCGCAACGAATATTAGAAGACCTAAATGCCAAAATACGCGTGAAAATTAAGAAATAGACAATTTTGAATAATGAAATGGATATTTTGAATAATGGAATGGACTGCGGCGACCCTTTAGCCTCTTTTTATAGATAAATTTTAGACCTCATTCGAAAGCTGATTACCAGAGGAACAACATGTATATAGTCAATATGTTCCGCAACGAATATTAGAAGACCTAAATGCCAACATACGCGTGAAAATTAAGAAATAGCCAATTTTGAATAATGAAATGGATATTTTGAATAATGGAATGGACTCCTGCGACCCTTTAGCCCTAATTATAGATAAACCTTATACCTCATTCGAAAGCTGATTACAAGAGGAACAAAATGTAATAGTCAATATGTTCCGCAACGAATATTAGAAGACTTAAATGCCAAAATACGCGTGAAAATTAAGAAATAGCCAATTTTGAATAATGAAATGGATATTTATATACTAAATTTAGTCCTGGTATCTATGATGAGTTTATTTATTGAGTAATGGAATGGACTGCGGCGACCCTTTAGTCTCTAATTATAGATAAACTTTGTACCTCATTCGAAAGCTTATTTCGAGAGGAACAAAATTTTTATAGCCAACAAGTTCCTCAACCATATTAGAGAAGTAACGAACAACCTAAATATCGAAATACGCTTGAACATTAAGAAATAGATTATTTTGAATAATGGAATGGACTACTACAGCCCTTCAGTCCCTAATAAAGACAAATTTTATATTCCAAATTTAAGCTTTTTGATAGAGGAATAAACTGAGTATAAACAATATGTGCCGCAATGACCATTAGAGGAGTTACGGAGGACCTAAATGCCAAAATACGCATGAAAATTAAGAAATAGCCAATTTTGAATAATGAAATGGATATTTTGAATAATGGAATGGACTGCTGCGACCCTTTAGCCCCTTATTATAGATAAACCTTATACCTCATTCTAAAGCTTATTACGAGAGGAACAAAATGTGTATAGTCAACAAGTTCTGCAACGCATATTAGAGAAGTAACGAACGACCTAAACATCGAAATACGCTTGAACAATAAGAAATAGCTTATGTTGAATAATAGAATGGACTACTGCAACCCTACAGTCCCTAATAAAGGCAAAATTTATACACCAAATAAAAGGTTATTGATAGAGTAATAGACTGAGTATAAACGATATGTGCTGCAATGACCATTAGAGGGGTTACGGGGACGTAAATGTCAAAATACGCGTGAAAAATAAGAAACAGTCAATTTTGAATAATGAAATGGATATTTTGAATAATGGAATGGACTGCTGTGACCCTTCAGCCCTTAATTACAGACCTACCTTTTACCTCATTCGGAAGCTTATAAAAAGAGGAACAAATGGTATATAGTCAATTTATTCCGTGCAGTAACAAGGGACTAAAAATCGAAATACGCTTGAACATTTTGAGGGTTATTTCTGCTGGGACCGCACCAAAAAATCCGAAAATCTTGGACGCTCGTTGACGAGGTTAAGAGGGCAAAACGTTGTTGGTTGGGTTTGAAGGGAAAAAGTCGGGGTTGGGTTCGTGGGAAAATTAATTTTGTGGAAAAAAGAAAATACACCAAAACAAATCCACAGATAGATACACAATAGATTGTAAGATTACAAATATGTCTGATCAGAGAGTTAATGGCACAAGAGGTAGAAATTTTGGAAAATACTGATGAGGAAACCCTCAATAGCGAGAAGTAGGTCAGGACTCACCCTGGACTGTCAAAGACATTTAAAATGTTGACATGAAGTGTTGGTTCGCAAAAGTTATAACCTTGTGCTGGAAAGAGAAAAATATCCGCACTTGGGGATGTGAAAGACTATACAAGCAGCTGACAGCCTTCTGGACAAAGAGAGAGACCGATGGAGCTGGGCAAATCGTGAGCTATGAGATGAAAAAAAAACAGGCGCACAGGGTATGATTACCACGACTTTTATATTTTTGATAAAAATGGTATGATTGGAAGTGTGAGAATATGTTGTTTAGTCCTGAAAATCGGGTTTAAACCATTGAATTGGGGATGGTGGGAAAAACCTAAAAGGAACATTTTGACAGATCCTCGCTGAAACTGGACATGGGTTGCTGCATCTGATCTTGATGGTCGTAGTAGTTTTTGAGGCAAACTCGGCATCATCGATCTGTTCATCATCAGCTAAAGCAGAGCTGACACATTGTTCAACCAAGGACTTTTTGGACTGGGCCAATCGCAAAGTATCGTGGTGTTTCTTTTTCTTTTTGGTTACATGCCTAGAAATTAGTGTGAGATCCATTACGGTGGTAGCATTCAAGCAAGATAGAAATCCCAGAGGAAGGGTGGCTACAACACCTGTGCCGGTCAAAGCTGAACCCAGGGTACTGCTGGTTAACACCAAACTACCCACAGAACAAGCACCAAGTGTTACAGATACAGCTTTGTCCAGACGTACATAGGCGTTAAAGGTAGTTTGATACCTTCAATTTCTGTATCGAGTTGATTCTACACACATTCGACTATAGTCGCCGGTACCCAGAATCTAAATCGTTCATTTATTTTATAGGAGCATACCGAGGAGGGGAATGTTTTTGAAGAGGCTGTTAGCATCCAAATATAAGATCAGACCAGCTCCGTCGTGGAATTGCTGACCACGCTTCAAGTAGAGTCCATACCCATAAGTAATCCGGGCGTTTGAGGATTTTAGGTAGAGACCGTTGACACTGGGATTCACTGCGCAAACGCATCCACCACGCTCCAGGTACAATCCAGACCTTAAGGCCTTGTTGACGGCTTCACCACCTAATCCGCTCAAGGCTCCAATATCCAAGGCTGGTAAAATGGTCTTTTGCTATCATGGGGAGTGCCCTTATTGCCAGCCCTGCCAACATGGGTAGATATCCACCTACTTGTTGCTTTTACCTTCATTTGGGTGGTACTCAGCTTCCGATTCATTCCACCAGTACCTTTTTGGGAGAGGCTTGGTAATCTTTTGAACCTTTAGAGAGGTGAACCAGCTTTGCATGGAACAAACGAATGAAGATTTGGCAGCCCGTTGTAGTTTATTATGTTTACCTTTTGTCAAGTTCAAACCATGTTCGTGATAAGTCATTTATTCATACCTCTCGACCGATTTGCCTACCGTCTTAGTCGTTGAGGTATGTTTGCATGCGATTGCTGGTTCGCAAGATCACTGGCAAGTATACTAGGTTCTTGGGGGTTTGAATGATTTTCATACCAGGACCGTCTGCTGGAAAAAAAGCTGTAGATGGAAGACTGCTGTAATACCATTTACATAACTTCCATGGTTGATATAGTACGGCGGCTTTGTGAAAAATTGGGCACATCCTGCTACAAGCATGAAATTTGGCACACACCTTCCTAAACTATTTCTCTTTTATTTCAGATAGTGAGGCATTTGAAAAAAATGTCTCACTTCCAGTAAAATCCAAAATGGCGGATATCATACTTTAATTAGCCCAATACCGAAGGCTAGTATGTGAAAAGACGTTATGAACATGCTACTATCATGAAATTTGATACAAACCTTTGTTATGTACTCCTTTGGATATATGATATATATCAGACGTCTTCAAAAAACCTACTTCCCGTAAAATCCAACATGGTGGACATTGTACTAAAATAAGCTTACTTTTAGGGAGGGTAATTGAAATGTATTTTAAACTATTGCTACTATCAATATATTGTGCAGGAACCTTTCTTTGCTGCTTGTCATGGATACAATGTATAAGACATATATAAAACCCTACTTCCGGATATATCCAATATGGCGGACATAGAAATATTGATAGTATTTCATTTTAATATTTAACTTTTTTCCAAATGTAAAGAAAATATTTTTTTAGCTGGTCACTAAATTTTTGGCTTTAAGTCATCCTCAAAACCACTAATTTTATTTAGCTTTAATATATGTTTAAATACAAAGTTAACACTTCCGGGGAAAAAATATGGCGTAAACTACAAAGATGAGTACTAAATCCATATCTTCGATGAAGAGTTTTGGGTAGATTGATTAAAACAGAATAAAATCACTAAAGTTCTTAAACATCTTAAAAATGACTATTTTATGGTCGCAAATACATGTTTATTCACAATCGGAGAGCTTATTTTCCAAATTTACAAAGATCGTGGTATTTTTTTCTTACATCTATAATGTACAAGCTCCCGATCAGATGAAGAGGCCTCACAAAGAGTTGTCCAAAAGGCTTCCCATGGATCATATTTTTCCCTTCGCCATTCATAAGCGTCTTGACTAGTTAGCATAGAAACAAATACAAAGTTTGTTACTCATTCGCATCCGACATGGTATAATGCACGTTTTATACTTGGTGAAAAAGACTAGACCAAGTCGTGGGAATAGCCTCCATAAGTATTTCCTATTCCAAAAACACATGTTTTCTTGCTTCGTTAACCCCATCTAATAAGTTTGTTCGATCTTACAACAAAACCACGGATCGTTCTATCAACGACATTGTTAAATCCATATTTGAAGACGTTGGGTATAAATCATCATTTTAAATGAGAGAGTCACATCTTCAAAAATCATCCATGTCCCAAACGCAGTTCCTTCTCCAGCAAACTGTAATCTCTCAATGCCTAGTGTATTTGAAAGGTCATGGATAGATATTTATCTGAAGCTTTTCTCACTTCCAAATTCAAGCCAAAGTTCGTCTGCCCCTATTTCACTGAATAGCGAAACAGCAATGACAGCAACATCAGTATCGACTGTTCGAGCCATGACTCAGTTAAAGTCTGTGTTTCACTGCATCAGACACATGCATCTTGATTCAAGTGTCAGCCTCTTCGTGTGAACATGGTGCTAAGCTTGAAACATCATCATGTGGTGGATAACACAAAACATCCTGAGTAAGTGTTTCTACAACTATCTTTTCCTCAAAATCGTTTGAGCAATCTGTTGCGAATGAAAACTTAAAAGTTCTTTCTTATTGTCGTCATCTTTCAGAACACTTTGCCAATTTTGAGGATTTTGTTTGGACTTTGGGTTCGTCTGTGTATTCCCCTTCCCCTAAATGTAGCTCTTGCTTCTTATAAAAAATGCTACTGATATTATATCTTATCTACCTCGTGATGTATTTAGTTTATCACCATGTTCACATTAAGAGGCTGCGATTGAATCATGTTGCATGTGTCTGATGTGATGAAACACGAACTTGCACGAGTCATGATTCGAATAATCGTTACTGATGATGCTGTCATTACTGTTTCGCTATTCCGTGACAGGGGTAGACGAACTATGGGTTGTGGTTTGGAGGGCAAAAAGCACCTGGTAATGAGTGATTACAAACACTTATTGTGATCCATGTCTTTACCGGTTGTGATATAGTTTTCTGATTGATTGAAAAGTAAAAAAATGTGGGGGACATTGATGGCAATTTGAAGATGTGAATTTAACATAAAGAATGATGATTGATCAGCATAAATCACCGAGGTTTAACTGTAAGATCACACAAACGTATCAGATGAGGTTAACATTGTTAATGATTCAAGAAACTAACTATTTGCGCAAAAGGGAAGACTAATTGAGGGTATTCCCTCAACTTGGTCTAGACTTTTCCAGCATGTAAAACGTGCAATATACTAAGGCAGGTGTTTAGGGGGGACGAGCTTGGAATTGGCTCTTATGCTACCCAGTTCAGGCGCTAATGGATGGCGAAGGGACAAAGAGGATCACTTATTAATAACTCTTTCTAAGGCCTCATCATTTTGGCAGAAGCTTGTACATTGTGGATGTACTGGGGAATGCGGTTCAATGCAAAAGATTATACATCCTAAGCATCAGAAACAAAAGCCATGCAATCTACAGTTTAAGTGGACACATACTTCAACAAGTCAAGCATGACCCGTACCTAGGCCTTAATATTTCGGAAGACCTCAAATGGACCACTCACATATTAAACGTGGCAAAGAAAGGAAATTCAATTCAACGTTAGGCTTTCAAAAAAGAAACTTGTAATACTGCCAACAAGATTGCAAAAAACAAAACAGCTAACATTTCGCTCGTCAGATCAACGATGGAATATGGAGCCATAGTATGGGACCCATACACGGTAACAAATATAAATAAGCTAGAAAGGATACAACGTAAAGCGGCAAGATTCATCACCATCTATTACAAGTCAAGAGAGGACGGTTGTGTCTTCAATATGATTGCCAAACTGGAACTACAAGACCTCTTTACAATTGCAAGACGAACAAGCTAGAAGTTGATGTTTATGTACAAAGTGGTTCAGGGGCTGAATCCCGTTATTGAACCAGACGAATTTCTAAAAAAAAAGCACGTCCTAAGAGAAACATAACTGCCAAGAAGTTTGAAGAATACCACGCAACAAATATTGTGGAAAACAAGTTAGAATCACTCTAAGTATTTTGACATTCCACTAAGCAAAACACCACAATACTCAAACTCACTCTTTGAAAAGACAGTGATCACGTCGAATCAGCTACACAACACTGTAGACTAAGTGCGCGCATCAAGCGTAGAGAGCGTCAAATCTGCTCTTAATGCTCGTCAATATATCTGCGCGCTCTCTCAAACCGTTATATTAAATCCAGAATTGGTATCGACAATGCATTCATTTTTTATGGAAATATTCTTTATAAAGCACAAAGGTGTCAGTATTCACCTCAGAAACTAACAAAACCCTTGAATAGACTTATTAAGAAGGGATATAGTTACGATACTGTTGTCAGGTCATTAAAGATTGCATATTTTGGCGTTAATATTGATTCACTTATATGGTCTTTGCATAGGAACTAAACACATTTATCAAAAAACAGTTGTTGGCATGACACGGGTTATGTTCTTCTCATATATGTTATGATGGTATGATACTAAACCCCTAACGGGAAGGATTGTGCCTGATGTTCATATTATGAAATCATAATCTTTCAGTCAGTTTAATTGAAGATTGGAGCTGGCATGTCAGTTAACTGCTAGCAGTCTGTTGTTATTTATGTATTATTGTCATTTTGTTCATTTTCTTTGGTTACATCGTCTGATATCAGACTCGAATTTCTCTTGAACTGAATTTAAATGTGCGTATTGTTATGCGTTTACTTTTCTACATTGGCTCGAGGTATAGGTGGAGGGTTGGGATCTCCCAAACATGTTTAACCCCGCCGCATTTGTGCGCCTGTCCCAAGGCAGGAGCCTCTGGCCTTTGTTAGGCTTGTATTATTTTAATTTTAGTTTCTTGTGTACAATTTGGAAATTAGTATGGCGTTCATTATCACTGAACTAGAGTATGTATTTGTTTAGGGGCCAGCTGAAGGACGCCTCCGGGTGCGGGAATTTCTCGCTACATTGGGGACTTGTTGGTGACCTTCTGCTGTTGTTTTTTCGGTCGGGTTGTTGTCTCTTTGACACATTCCCCATTTCCATTCTCAATTCTATATACAGATACAAATACAGAGGATGTCGCGGTCGTTGTTAATGGGGAAAATCGGGTCTTCCCTGCACTGCTTTGTTTTCATGTGGTGGTGACAATGAATGAATATGGTTTTTTTTAGCCAAATAGTAGTAATTTGATTTTTTTTTTTAGTGTTTTAGTAATTTTATTTTGTTTTAATCAATCTATCTAAAACTTTAAATCAAAGATGTAGATTGAGGACTCATTTCCTAAATCTACGCCATATGTTTTTTTAACCGGAAGTGTTATTTAAAAATTTAGATCAGAATAATTTAGTGGTTTTGAGGACAACTAGAAAACAAATATAAAAAAGAAGATGTGGTATGATTGCCAATGAGACAACTATCCACAAAAGACCAAAATGACACAGACATTAACAACTATAGGTCACCGTACGGCCTTCAACAATGAGCAAAGCTTATACCGCATAGTCAGCTATAATAGGCCCCGATTAGACAATGTAAAACAATTCAAACGAAAAAAACTAACGGCCTTATTTATGTAAAAAAATGAACGAAAAACAAATATGTAACACATAAACAAACGACAACCACTGAATTACAGGCTCCTGACTTGGGACAGGCATATACATAAATAATGTGGCGGGGTTAAACATGTTAGCGGGATCCCAACCCTCCCCTAACCTGGGACAGTGGTATAACATTACAACATAAGAACGAACTATAAAAATCAGTTGAAAAAGGCTTAACTCATCAGATGGACAAAACTACAAGTAGACGTGGCCGGGTAATTATACATCCCGACACAAAAAGACGCAATGAACAGATCTGAGAGTACTCGCAGTTATCTGACAGCTAGTTCAAAGCCACTAACAACTAATAAAAAATCATGCATCTAAGACTAAACAATCAATCCGTACACATCCAACATCCAATGGATTTAGCGTAAAGACGTCATAAACAGCCAGAGAAAAACATGACCTTGTGCAATGCCAAATTACAGGTATCGACAGATTGTAGATCCATGAATATATATATGTATATAACATATTAGTAATATTTAGTTAGCTTTTAATTTACTGATAACAAAATCAATATTTATACCAATAAAAACAATATTCAATTATCTTACTACAGTGTTGAATAGGTAACCTTTTAGAATAAGTTTATTTAAAGGAGCGACAAGTTTACATGGATCATTTTTAAATTTCCGGGCACGGTTAACAACATTTCCGTAAAAATGAGGATGTGCTATCCCGTTTGAAATAAGTTTTCTACAGGTACAACCAAACTTCAAAACCAAATCTTTATATCTATGGAAAAATTTAGTAAAGGTTTTAAGTAATTTATGGTAACGATATCCCTGGTTTAATAATTTACCAGTAATACATAGGTTGCGTTCGTTAAAATCAAAAACGTCACAACAGACACGGGCATAGCGAACAAGTTGTGAAATATAAACACCGTAAGATGGTGCTAAAGGAATATCACCATCTAAAAATGGAAAATTAACAATAGGGAACGAAAAATCGTCTCTTTTGTCGCAAATTTTAGTGTGGAGTTTCCCGTTTAAAACCGAAATATCTAAATCCAGGAAAGGACAGTTATTACCGAATAAATTTGATTTCTTTAAAGTAAGTTCCTTGGGGTAAATTTCAGCAGTATATTGAGAAAATTCTTGATTATTTAAAGAAAAAATATCATCAAGATAACGGTAAGTGTTGTTGAATTTATCAATTAAATGCAATTTCGACGGGTCTTTACTGAGTTTAGTCATAAACTGTGATTCATAACAGTACAAAAACAAGTCTGCTATGTCTGCTAAAGTTTAATGACAAGCAACAAAA
The DNA here is from genome assembly GCF_965363235.1 of Mytilus galloprovincialis. Lineage (NCBI taxonomy): Eukaryota > Metazoa > Mollusca > Bivalvia > Mytilida > Mytilidae > Mytilus > Mytilus galloprovincialis. The sequence goes on along the minus strand of NC_134839.1, from coordinate 21,926,719 downwards.
CCCACAACAAAAGCATTTTCTTCTTATTTTGAAAAAAGTTGAATATTAAAATAGAAAATAGATATTTCTATGTCCGCCATTTTGGATATTACCGGAAGTAAGGTTTTTAAAGAGATATGTCTTATACATTGTATCCACGAGAAGCACAAAAGAAAGGTTTGCTGCACAATGTAATAATAGTAGCAATACATTAACACACATTTCATTTACCCTCCAAAAAAACCACTTATTCTAGTAGTATGTGCGCCATGTTGAACTTTACCAGAAGTAGGGTTTTTGAAGACAATTAATCTCTATCATATAGCCAAAGGTAGTAGATAACAAAGGTTGGTACTTAATATTATGTTAGTAGCATGATAATAACACCTTTTCTAATATTAGCCTTCGATATAGGGCTGATTTAAGTATGATAACCGCCATTTTGGATTTTACCGGAAGTGAGACATTTTTGGTTTCTGAAATGAAAGAGTAATAGTTGAGGAAGGTCTATGCCAAATGTCATGCTTGTAACAGGATGTGTACAAATCGTCTGAAATATACGTGTAGCCGCCGCACTAATATCACTATTCCCAAGAATGCTGTTGATTCTGATGATATTTACAATGTACTCCCCTTCTTGTGTAGCCGTTTGTGATCAAACCGAACGTGTAGATCTTCATTTTGTGTTTGTTGAGCCGTAGCTGCCGCTGGATTTCATTGTCGATGTCTTTAATGTCATAGTAACATGTGCTCTGTGCGATGGAAAACCAGTTGGTACCATCGCCGGGAGAGTAGCAGAAGGAATTGTTACCTGTATGCATATGAATGTTAGGGATGGAGTTATTGGTTTCCAGGTTCACCAATGCCATCTCGTAGGTCATGGATTCCTTGAGTTGCAGTGGGGTTGAACCGGGTAAGGATTTGGCTATCGTTTCTAGAAACGATGAAAGAAAACCCATGCTTGGGGTTGGTGTTTTTATCAATTTGCTTGAACCATGTGTTATCGATTTATTTATGGTACACCATTGTCACATATATTTGCTTCCACTCTTCGATACCGTCATACTTCTAAGTTGTTTAATTACCTTCACCACGATTGCATATACTTCGGCAGGGCGGGTGGTAAAGAGGAGTTATTTGAAGGTGAATTTTATCCATTTTTTTTTAACTTTTGTACACGACATTCATCTTCTGACCATCGGATTCAAACTGCAGGATTCTGTCGAAAATCACAAGTGCAAATACCTCGGTGTTTGCAGGTACTTTGCGCTCGAACTCGATCAGGATATGAATGTCAACGCTCGACTCTTTCAACCGCTCGTACTGGTGACTCACATCAATGACAAGAAGTGGGTACAGTTCGACGAAATCGGAGAGGTTAATGTTGAAGTAGTTTTTTAAGAACTCTGCGACTTTCTTGTACACTCTGGCGATCTTTGTTTGTGTGAAACTCGCATTGAAGTCTACCGCCGGGTAGCGTTCTGCGATGAGAGTGACGCAACTGGCAGTGGTTGAACACGATTGCATTTTGAGTCTGATCGTACTACGATGATGTATCTCGGTTTCTCCCGACCGCTCTTGGCAGATAAACGCCAGTGGAACTATAAGTTTGGGGTAACACTTGTAGAATCACACTGTCGTATTCGGAAACCACAATCGATCTTACTCTTGCTTTGGATGGTCTTGTACAATCGCAGTTTTTTTTTCATCGGAAGGAAGGAAGGACGTGAGGAACAAACCGAGAGATCTTACTCATGTTGATTTTCGCCACGTCCACAGGTTGATTTTCGCCACGTCGTTGACGGCAGTAGCAGGATGGCATTGTCGTCCGAGTCGCGTACGAGTGACAATTCGTGCTCGATCCATACACAATCTTGTTGTAATCGTCTGCAAAGCCGAAAATGTGTCTCGGAGCTATGGTGAATGAAAACGATCCTTTGTTGGCGGACTTGGTGATAATATACCCATGACCTGCTGCAAACCCTGTGTTTTCGGCCTCGGCTTCGGTAGATGGTTCTTTGTACCACAGCTAGTTGAATCCTTGGAATTTGAAGAAATTGTTGGGATAAATCAACATTCCCAGCATGATGATGGCAACGACTGGGATGTTCGATCAGCTAGCTTGAGAGCTTGCATTAATTGTAACTGATGGTCTTGAAGAGATACATGATCCCATTAAGAATGAGAGACACTAGATCTGCATAAGCAGATGCACTACCGTCGTTATTGTACAGTCACCCCTCTACCAAGAGATAATTTTCAGCGGGATGGAGGAACAAGTCTTGGGTTTCGATGTTGATTCGGATCTCACCTGTATTATTCAGGTTTGCACCAGCTTGAGGTTCGTATTCGTGACCCTGATACATGTATTCTCGGAGACTTTCGTCGAAGGCCAACCTTTCGGTGGTTATAAGGATGTTGGACATTATGTATTTATTTAAAGCGCTGCACGAAGTCGTGGATGGTACCAATGCCAGAACCGGAGATCAGGTTGTTCAACTTGGTTTGCTGCGGTTTGCTGCGTTGAACACTGGACTGTTGAGTGGACATTCTGCGGTTTCGGGGGCGGGTAACTTTATCAACCACATAGTCGACGGCTTTGGGGCCCCTTTTGCAACACCTTTCAAGGCTGCATTGGTGTTTGCATTCACGGTCTTACTTCCTGTGGTTTTGGTGGCAGATGAAGTAAACATGTGTCCAGCCAAACTGGCTACTGTTTCAAACAGTCCTCTACCACCGTATGCGTACTTTCAGGCGTAACCTTTCTTGATTTGCAACATTTACTTATAGGATGCTATGATGAAGCGTCATATATTCTTCGATGCTGACATGTACTCTTTTTCATAGCATGGTAAATCAATACAATTTCGTTGCGCACACCATTATTTCCTGCTCGGTAAGCTGCAGCACACAGTTCCAAGCGATCTAGAAGCTGCTTGAAGTTGAAAAAAGCACGGTTTGCAGCTCAATGCCAAACTCATACTTCTGGTAGATGTGGGACACGATTCCCTTCCACTTGTAATTCTTATTCGCCTTCGGGGTTCTTGAAAGGATGGAATTGCCTTTATACATAGTACCGGAACTTTTAAGGATCTCTGCATAGTCGTCAGGGTCGTCGAGCTCGAACGATTATAGTTTCTTTTTCACCATGACTTCCAGAAGCCAAGGGTTCCTTTGTACTTCACTCTATCCATAAAAACATTATCGCCGTCAAAAGTAACTAGTGTACTTCCGATGAAGATACCAACGTTTTCAGATTGCAATCCAAAGGCGTGGTCGGCGGAAAAAGTCATACTGAGCTGCTAATGCTGCTGTGCTCGAGCTCCGAGGACGGTGTCTGTAGGTGGTGCAATGAGTAGTGGGTCGGCAAACTCTGGCGGTGGTGAAGGGATGGCTGGCTGGCACTGTTGCAGGAAGGTCTGCCATATTTTCGGTGATCTGTGAAGCTGCCTCTCGCTGAGCCTCAATCAGAGGCTTGAACACCTTTTAAAGGTCCCGGCTAAGTTCAGTCTTGTCGAGACGATGCTGCATATAACTGGCTTGAATCTTCCGTTTGGTGTCTTGCAACTTACGTCATTCATCTAATAGATCGAATGCTGTTGCGAACAGCTGATACGGATCCCTTTTCGTCGATAGATTCACGTGTCATGGGTTTGTGCACTGGTGGCCTCAAATCGTCTTGGCAGGGCATTGGGATTGAGAAAATTGCTCCACCTTACCATAATGGTGGAGGTCCATGCGTTGAAATCACCTCCACCGCTTTAGATCGGGTGAAGGATCACGCAACCGCATTTTCAACATATGCTCCTCATATCGACTGGAATCCACTCAAAATTGTATTTGCAGGGCCATTCGAACTTGCAGGGCTGGGTTCCTCTGTGTCCAGATATTCATCATACTTAAAGAAATATTCGAGCTGATCCATTCTTTATCTTATACCGCATAGAACTCATTTAATTTGCATCGATATTTTCCATTTGCCTTGCACCAGCAATGCTTACACAGAGCGTAAAACTGTTTCTTGGTGATATCGTTGCAGTGATTGCGTCGGATGTGGTCGATATTCTTAGCGTTCTGCTGGAAGAGGCAGGAGAAGTAGGCATTCTCCCGGATCGACTGGCTAGGCAGTGTGAAGAAGTTCTGGCACAGGTAGAAACAATCGTCGTTGTCTTCACACGTGTTCTGTTTTTTTCAACATCGTCCAACACCATGAGGTTCACCATGAGGTTCTTGCGGCTGGGGTCAAGTTCTCGGGGGTCTAGTACATCGCTTCCTTGCTCGAAGAAAAAAGTGTCGATACTCGGGTGTCGTGGTGGTAGTAAGGTGTTGACCACATCGATCAACGAGTAGGGTGACTTGCCCTTGCACTGTAGGAGGTCTCGGATATCTTCTTTGGGGAAGCTTTATTCCAGCGCTTGCTCCAACAGCTGGTAGATAGGTTGGTGAATGGATTATCAGAAGACGAACAATTGATTGTAGTCGGAGCCATCCATCGCGCAGGAATAGGTTGTTTAGCTGCGTCGTCTTACCACAGTCCGACTTCCCAATGATCGACCGTCTTATCGATCATTGAAGTAGGAGGTAGTGATTACTCCTCGTGTGGGCGTTGGCACTGTATGAAATGTCCTTAATGTTCATTTATTAAAATAAAATAGCGATGATTTTCTGTGTGAAAGTCGTAGGAAGACGGACACAGTTAACACCAGCGAGGTAATGACCAGCAACGGGCGACGGTGAAAGGTTGGCAACTGCAAGGTGTGCGATGCCAAGATGTCTCAGTTTGTTGCTACAACCGGTACAGGGTTCATGAACAATCTAATCAACCGATTACCCATGGAAATGCATCTACCCAGACACAACTTCACCAGGCCAGGGACTTAACTTAGAAAGCGACTACTTCCCGGCGGCACCCTGAAGGCTTGGTCAAAACCCATTAATCAAGTTGACGAGGCAGCATATCACCACGATCTTTGTTATGCCCAGTACAAGGATTCATCCGCACACAACTCCATCGTTCACGAACCTATGCTACAATGTAGCCTCGCTTAACACTTGGACTGCAGCATCGTCGGACCCATCATCGGTACCAAAGTAAGATTTGTCTTCGTTTCTATCAACTCTCAACCAACTGATCTTTCCTCAACCGGAATTACCCTCGAAGGTGGTTCATTTTCGCTATACCCCTCAGGGCTTTGACGTTTTCAACTACTAACTCCATGTTCACTATTGGATCAATGTCTTTATCCAAAACCACCATTCCCAATTTACTGGTTTTTAGACCCAGTTTTCTGGCCTACAAAACATATATATTCGAACACTTTCGATCCTACAGTCCTTATAAAAAATTAGAAAGTCGTGAAACGTACGCGGTGCGTCATGATTTTTCATCCCATAGCTCACAATTTGCACAGCTCCATCGGTTCTCTCTTTGCCAAGACGGTAGTCAGCTGCTTATTTAATCTCTCACATCCCCATGTGCGAATAGTTTCCGCTTTCCAGCACAAGGTTATAATTTTGCAGTCCTTTACTTCGTGTCGAAGTCTTTAATGTCTTTGACAATCTAGGGTGAGTCCTGCCCTACTTTTCGCAATTTGATAATTTCCTCATCATTGCAGCGCTGTTCTCGATTGGCCTTAACAGCGGCAAGTTTGTTTCAGAATTTCTACCTCTTGCGCCGTATTCTATCTCTGACCAGACATATTTGTAATCTTAAAGTCCATTGTGTTTATTATATCTGTGAATTTCTATTTTTGTGTGTGTGTGTTTATTTCATCCACAAAGAAAAATTTTCCCTCGAATCCAACCTCAAAATGGGAGTGTGGCAGAACTCTCATAATCATGCTACTGTTCATCTCTTAATAAGCTTACAATTGAGGTATAAGGTATATCTGTAATAAGGGATCAACGGGTCACAACAGTCCATTCTGTAAGACAAGTGTTCTGTAATTCAAAATATCCATTTCATTATTCAAAATTGGCTATTTCTTGATTTTTATGCGTATTTTGGCATTTAGGTCCTCCTTAACCCCTCTAATGGTCATTGCGGCACATATCATTTATACTCAAGTTATTCCTCTATCAATAACCTTTAATTTGGTGTATAAAATTTGCCTTTATTATGGACTGAAGGGCTGTAGTAATCATTTCCATTATTCAAAATAAGCTATTTCTTAATGTTCAAGCGTATTTCAATATTTAGGTCGTTCGTTACTTCTCTAATATGCGTTGCGGAACTTGTTGACTATATACATATTGTTCCTCTCGTAATAAGCTTTCGAATGAGGTATAAGGTTTATCTATAATTAGGAGCTAAAGGGTCGCAGCAGTCCATTCCATTATTCTAAATATCCATTTCATTATTCAAAATTGGCTATTTCTTGATTTTCATGCATATTTTGGCATTTAGGTCCTCCGTAACCCCTTTAATGGTTATTGCAGCACATATCGTTTATACTCAGTTTATTCCTCTATCAATATAAGCTTTAATTTGGTGTATAAAATTTGCCTTTATTAGGGCCTGAAGGGCTGTAGAAGTCCATTCCATTATTCAAAATAAGCTATTTCTTAATGTTCAAGCGTATTTCGATATTTATGTCGTTCGTTACTTCTCTAATATGCGTTGCAGAACTTGTTGACTATTAACATTTTGTTTCTCTCGAAATAAGCTTTCGAATGAGGTACAAAGTTTATCTATAATTAGAGGCTAAAGGGTCGCAGCAGTCCTCTCCATTATTCAAAATATCCATTTCATTATTCAAAATTGGCTATTTCTTAATTTCCACGCGTATTTTGGCATTTAGGTCCTCCGTAACCCCTCTAATGGTCATTGTGGCACATATTGTTTATACTCAGTTTATTCCTCTATCAATAAGCTTTAATTTGGTGTATAAAATTTGTCTTTATTAGGGACTGAAGGGATGTAGTAGTCCATTCCATTATTCATAATAAGCTATTTCTTAATGTTCAAGCGTATTTCGATATTTAGGTCGCTCGTTACTTCTCTAATATGCGTTGCGGAACTTGTTGACTATTAACATTTTGTTCCTCTCGAAATAAGCTTTCGAATGAGGTACAAAGTTTATCTATAATTAGAGGCTTAAGGCTAGCAGCAGTCCATTCCATTATTCAAAATATCCATTTCATTATTCAAAATTGGCTATTTCTTAATTTTCACGCGTATTTTGGCATTTAGGTCTTCTAATATTCGTTGCGGAACATATAGACTATATACATTTTGTTCCTCTTGTAATCAGCTTTCGAATGAGGTATAAGGTGCATCTATAATTAGGGGCTAAAGAGTCGCAGCGGTCCATTCCATTATTCAAAATATCCATTTCATTATTCAAAATTGGCTATTTCTTAATTTTCACGCGTATTTTTGCATTTAGATCTTCTAATATTCGTTGCGGAACATATTGACTATATACATTTTGTTCCTCTTGTAATCAGCTTTCGAATGAGGTATAAGGTTTATCTATAATTAGGGGCTAAAGGGTCGCCGCAGTCCATTCCATTATTCAAAATATCCATTTCATTATTCATAATTGGCTATTTCTTAATTTTCATGCGTATTTTGGCATTTAGGTCTTCTAATATTCGTTGCAGAATATATTGACTATATACATTTTGATCCTCTTGTATTCAGCTTTCGAATGAGGTATAAGGTTTATCTGTAATTAGAGGCTAAAGAGTCGCAGCAGTCCATTCCATTATTCAAAATATCCATTTCATTATTCAAAATTGGCTATTTCTTTATTTTCACGCGTTTTTCGGCATTTAGGTCTTCTAATATTCGTTGCGGAACATATTAACTATATACATGTTGTTCCTCTTGTAATCAGCTTTCGAATGAGGTATAAGGTTTATCTATAATTAGGGGCTAAAGGGTCGCTGTAGTCCATTCCATTATTCAAAATTGGCTATTTCTCAATGTTCAGGCGTTCCTTCGTTACTCCTGTAATATGCGTAGCGGAACATACTGACTATATAACTTTTGTCCCTCTCTCAATAAGCTTTCGATTGATGTATAATATATATCTGTAGTTAGGGGCTGAAGGGCCCTGCCAGTCCATTCCATTATTCAAAATATCCATTTCATTATTCAAAATTGGCTATTTCTCAATGTTCAGGCGTATTTCGATATGTAAGTCCTTCGTTACTCCTGTAATATGCGTAGCGGAACATACTGACTATATAACTTTTGTCCCTCTCTCAATAAGCTTTCGATTGATGTATAATATATATCTGTAGTTAGGGGCTGAAGGGCCCTGCCAGTCCATTCCATTATTCAAAATATCCATTTCATTATTCAAAATTGGCTATTTCTCAATGTTCAGGCGTATTTCGATATTTAAGTCATTCGTTACTCCTCTAATATGCGTTGCGGAACATATTGACTATATAACTTTTGTTCTTCTCTTAATAAGCTTTCGATCGATGTATAATATATATCTGTAATAAGAGGCTGAAGGGTCCTGCCAGTCCATTCCATTATTCAAAATATCCATTTCATTATTACATGTTTAACCCCGCCACATTATTTATGTATGTGTCTGTCCCAAGTTAGGAGCCTGTAATTTAGTGGTTGTAGTTTGTTTATGTTGTTTATGTGCTGCATATTTGTTTTTCGTTCATTTTGTACATAAATAAGGCCGTTAGGTTTCTTGTTTGAATTGTTTTACATTGTCTTATTGGGCCTTTTATAGCTGACTATGCGGTATGGGCTTTGCTCATTGTCGAAGGCCGTACGGTGACCTATAGTTGTTCATGTCTGTGTCATTTTAGTCTTTCGGGGATAGTTGTTTCATTGGCAATCATACCACACCTTCTTTTTTATATTTCCTCATTTTTACGCATGTTGTGGCATTTAGGTCCTCCGTAAACCCTCTTATGGTCATTGCGAATCAAAATATAGCTTTAGTGTCAACAGTCAATTTTTTTTATATTTATTTCACTATTCACCGCTTCAATTTGAATAATGAAACATAAACTATTTCATTATTCATTATTCATTTTTTAATATTGAATAATGAATAGTGAACTATTTCATTATTCATTATTGAATAATGAATAATGAACTATGAATAATGGACGTACTTCAGCGCGGTCGGATATTCCAGGTATCTAATTCTGTTAAAATATATGATAAACAGAATAATACATGGCAAAATCCGTATCGCATGCTGTATCACCACTCGACCAATATCAGCCTTCGGGACCTTCGGCCCTCGGGACTGATTTGAGTTTCTTGTGGTGATACAGCATGCGACACGGATTTTGCCATGTATTATTCTATATATATATATATATATATATACAGAAGTTTCATAGTTTATGTAAATATCTTCCAGAACAACTATAGAGGTATATGAATACTGAGATGTATCTTGTTTGTTTGTTTATCAATACTAGTATAATAGATTTAGTTTTTTTTATGGACAACAAGATAAAACTGGTTAGAAGTGTTTTGAAACTTACGGTTTTAGAAAGTATAAATCTTAGCTGTGTTTTCTAAAGTAGAACTGGCAGTAACTAAGACATTTTTAAAACCTAAATTTGATATCTGTTCTTCACTGGTCATGTCTGCAATATGGTTCATTCTGAGTGACCATCCGTTAAGCTGACAGTTGGAATGTATGAAAACTTAATAAGGTCTGTCCACTTATCTGTGGAAAGACCTATTGGTTGTATTCTGATTAGTACTTTTTCTTCTTCCGCCACATTTTTTCTTACAGTGCTTAGTGATTTCGCAAGATGTCGCTTGAACTTTTTGCATTTGATATCCAACAATTATTGCAATTTTGAAACCGACCCTGTGTAGCCAAACACCTTTCATTGTAAGAGTAATCTCCTCAAAAACTGTTTATCTTGTGTGCGCATCTCCTTTGACAAAATTATTTCACCATCTTTTGCTAGAACTTTAGGATCTTAAGAATAATTTTGACTGAAGTGGTCTGGAGACTCCATATGAGAGTTATTTCCCCTTCTGTATTTAAAATAAGTAAAATGTATTTGTAACTGGTAAATCATAAGTGATAGGGACCTCAGTTCATTTGATTTGAGGTCCTTGGTCCAATAAAAAAAAAATTTGTCAAGGTCATATTCTAAAGTTTGATTTTGGCTGTTATTTTCACTTCTTTCCAAAAAACCGTCTAAGATATCGACAACATATTTGTATTAAATTTTTTGTTGCAATGTGTCGTAACACATACATTTTGGTATACAGGGTACGCTTACATTAAATCAGAATTTTCTCCACTCTTGAATTGTAAAACTATGACGTTACGCACGGTATTGGTGCCACTCAGCGTTACACGACGTTCCTAATTCTAAAAACGACGATTTTGACGTTGTTCCACGGAAAGTTTCAAACGTTGACCTTATATTCTACTCATGTGAAAATGCCGCTTAAAGTAAAGAGATGTTCGAAGTTGCTTCTTTATATGGTTTTATTTTTTCAAGCCGGTGCAAATGCAAAATTCCATTGAATTAAAACAAAATTTTAGATACATGAACAATTTTTAATTTTTGCGAAGAATTGTCTGCAACAATAGCACAAAATGACAATTTGATGTCTTGTAAAATGATTTAAATATATAAAAAGAAGATGTGGTATGATTGCCAATGAGACAACTCTCCACAAGAGATCAAAATAACACAGAAATTAACAACTATAGGTCACTGTACGGCCTTCAACAATCAGTTTCTTCTATTTCTTAAAATTAAGCAATGCTCTTTCTGCCAGAAGACGTCTCCTATCTTTGCTAGTGAAATTGTAAATATTTCGTTTCTTGTTTCTGTCTCTTTTCCCCAATTACACGTTTATATATGTTTGTTGTAATTTGGTAATTTCGCTCCCTCAATTAATATTCAAATGCTTCTTGATTTGTCTTTGATTATGTGAAAGATGTAGGTAGTATATCGCAAGCTATTTTTCTTTTCATAATCTTATTTTATCAACACTTTAATCCTGGGACTATTATACTGTATACTAACGTTAATGTAAAAGTTCAAGAATTTGGTTTTATTTAATTTTTCTTAAACAGTGACTTATAATTACATTATAATTCATATTATTTATTTTAACGTGTATTAAGTAAGTCCACAATCTTAACATCAATCCCGATTTTATGGAAAATGTTAACTATATCATTATTTAAAAAATTTCTAACAAAAAACTTTATAAAATGTGCGTCATGTTTGAAAAAGAAATACGTGCTCTTATGCTGCCGTTGCCAACTTTCAATAATTTAAAGTTGGTCGGGGTCTAAATTATTTTTTTAAAAAAGAAGAAAACGTTTTCATTGATTAGATTTTTTAAATCAGGATTGTTTTACCAGGCAAATAATTAAGAAAATTCATGTTATGTAGTAATTTACACATTTTGCACATAAATCAGGCCGTTAGTTTTCTCGTTTGAATTGTTTTACATTTGTCATTTCGGGGCTTTTCATAGCTGACTATAAGGTAAGGGTTTTGCTCATTGTTGTTTGCATATAGAAATATAATGGTCTTATACGGCCGGATCTTCTACTTTATTGTGAAAATGAGAAACGTGATTCTGTATTGTTTTGTTTTTGCTTTCGGAAACATATTTTGCAAGCTATCCTTTCATCTGATATTTTTTCACAAACTCAAGCTTCAAAAAAGGGTTGGCAATCAATACTTTTTTTTTTTTTTAAATATTTGAAATTATAGAATTTGGCAAAGTATGGAAAACTTTTACACAGACCAATACCTACATCACAGATTACCAGCAGGTCGAAATCCGATTTTGAATAATACAACTTTTATTTTTACTAGATGTCATTTTTTTAAGTAACTGCTATATGTGCATGTTTACATAGTTCAGTGTTTTCTCAAGCGAACAACTATGGACCGTCAGGAATGCATTTCATGCATTTTTTTATACTATACAATATGTTTGGTTCCGCGCTTCCATTTTCAACATATAACTGAGTATCGGTTTACACAAAATCTTCTTTGACATTCATCTGATTATTTTTATGTTTTTGGTTTCAATCTTTTTGGTTTCATTTTTACATTTGTTTAAAAGTATTATCAAAGTACTGAAGTACTGAACCTCGGATGACCGCAAGTTCTTGTGGATGGTCACAAGCACTTGTCTCAGAAAAAAAAATCACATTTCTATACCGGAAAACTGAGGTTTATGTATAGAGATAAATTTTTTCTGAGACAAGTTCGTACGTGGATGATGAATAAATGACAAGGAATTCAACTTCACTGCTTTAATATCTATTATAGTGTGGTGATACAAATACGTATACTCTGGTTTGTTGTTATATATTATATTTATAATAGTATATAGCATTTACATGTATGTATACTTTTCATCCAATTGTATATCATTCTATTCTACGATTCCAATAAAAGTGCAGTACAAGTGCATGGTGGACACTCTTCTATAACAATTCGATTTTTCCAATAGATTGGATTTGAGTAGACATTCATATTTTCCCAAAAAAACTTTCTTGTGATATTCTTCCGCATGTGTTAACACAATTTTTCTGTACGTGTGCATTTTTTAATGCATATAAATATTTGTAACGACATTATATTTTCGTATTATAAATTTCTGTTCTTATGAGTATTCATTGAAGAAGTGAATTTATAACAAGCGATGAGAAATGTTATTTTGCACTCGATGATATCCGCGTATTTATACGATCGGTTACCAGTCAAAAACGAAAGTCAAATCTCTCACGGTCATCGCGATGTAAAAATTAAAATCCAAGCTATGTTTTGTGGCGTTCTGCGAAGATAAAAAAAAAATCTACTTTACACCGCAGATTGATTGGTTGATATTTTTCTAGAATGAGTGTCTGTAAATTAATACCTTGGAGCTAGCTGCTACATGTTTGTGTGCCATCCATCATATATGTCGGACAACTACTCTCTCACTCTCTCTCTTTCGTTCTTTCTCAAATTATGGTAAAAGAAAAGTTTCAATTTCAATATACTAGTTTCATCACATGCCTATGTACCAGGCAATTCTGTTGGAGATTCGAGAAAATAATTTTCATTCTGCCACACTACTTCTAAATGTAATAACCTTATTTTTCAAACACATATTGTTAGGTAGATGACTAGGAATTGTTCTACTCGCAGCAGATAAAAAAGGATCGTTAGCTATACTGAAATGTTTAAATGACTCGATGCGACAAAAAAAATGATTGCACGTTTTACTGAAATGTTCACGACTAAGGTGTACTTTTTCTCATAAATTTTTTGTGAGAATTTTCATTCATGTGTATAGCTTCGAATCTTTTAATGGCAACGATAGGAATTACAGATACTATCTGGCTTAGGAGGATAATTAAGAAGATCTCACTTTTGATCGCATTTTCTTTTTCAATGTATCTTGCTTTTATAAAGTGGGAGTGTCGTTATTAGTAAGTTATCTCTTTGTTATACCTCCGGGGCCTTGTCTTTGTTTATGAAATATCCGAGTTAAATATTTCGACATCTTATATGCATGTCAGAATTAATGCAGATCTGTATTTTAATGCATATTAAACGAGAACTTTATTTTATATAGATCAGACCATATCAAGAAATTATGTTATGCCAAATATGCAAGAAAATTCGTATACAGTTTAACGTTATTATAACGCGAACGTCAAATTACGGTTACGGGGACATTTCATTGGACATCTTAGATCGTTTCGGATTTTCTAACTGCAACTCAAACAAAAGTACATATCATTTCATTTTAAAGGAAATTAAATGTATTTTCCATTCATATCAGTTAACAGGTGTTAAAAAATTGAGATATAGTAGAATTTCGTTTGATAAAAAGCCTCTGAATTATTCTTTGTGTTATTTGGTCCATCGGGACATTTTATTGGACACGGGAAAAATGACGATGTTTTTAAAATAAGACCGCAGTTACTTAATGATGACTTCAGATAGCTTCTTCGGGACATGTATAATTTTTCTGATATTATTAAAATCCATTTTCGTCCGTTATATCTTATGAAAGTGAAGACAGAAAAAAAAATTACGGGTTGAACAGCTAATTGGGACATTTTTTCTCTTTTTTATTTAAACTCTTTTAACGATCTTCCTTCTCTTAAAGTTTAAAACGTCTATTTCTTCATTTTAAGTTAAATGAATACAAAACAATTGCAAAATTTTTAACCATTCTACTTACTAATGAATCCGCACTGGGATTTTAAAGACTCACATAAAACAAAATTGTAACAGCGGGACACCCTTGAAATGACGTTATAGGCATCGAAATGAGCAAAGTTTTTCTTTAAAAAATAGACAAAGCACAAAATCATCTATGTTATTGATTTCTGTGGTTTATTTCCTTTCGAATGATATGCATATTATGGATATTTATTGTATAGGATAAGAGCTTGAATTTGAATAACCCGCCTTCTAACCCATATTTCCAAAGTGACACCAATATCGTGCGCAACGTCTATGCGTATGTTGACATAACTCGTTAATCATATATCATTAAGACCTATGGTCTTGTGGTTAGACGTTCTTGGTTTATGACCTTGAAATTGAGCTCAAGGTCACATTTAATTTGACGTTCTAGATTTTGACCTATGTCTTTACCTCATATGTATACATGATAAAGCAATGGAAATTTTTGCAAGCCATTTGACATTAGAAAAGAGAACCGGAATTGACCTTGTGTAAACCGGAAGTATCTATTTTTACACTTGTTTAATATGAAAATATATAGAACCATATAATTTTGAAATCAGTGTCAAGTATTCATTCAAATAATACCGGAAGTATCATTTTCAAACCAGTATCACAAATTATCTCCCTTACTAAAGAAAAATTGTATAGAAACCATACATTTTTGGAATCAGTGTACAATTAGCTATCTTTTGATGCTGGAAATTATATTTCAAACCAAATTTGAATATTTTCATATCAAAATAGATCTTTACAGGTGGAACTGACGACCTTTAACAATTTTTAATTGTTATCGATGTTCATTATTAATTATTAACTGTATGTTTGATTGTAATTTCAACGCTGGCAGATAGTTTTGGAAACATTAAGGGGAAGAGTGATACTTCTAGTCACTGGTTTCCTTTTCAATTTAACAGCTTTTCTGCGTTGATTCTTGAACACTCTTATTTCTAAGAAAGATCTACATTGTTTGAACTTTGGCGGGTAGTTGTCTCATTAACAGTCATACCATATCTTCTTGTGTTAATATCATAATGTACATATAACGCAAAATTAAAGTTATTTTACCTGTAACTTCACACTCAAACAACAACAATTTAATCCATCAGTTTCTAAGTAAAGAAATGCCTGTACCAATTCAGGAATATAACAGTTGTTTTCCATTTCTTTGATGATGTTTAAACTTTTGATTTTAATATTTGATAAGGGACTTTCCGTGTTGAATTTCCCTTAGAGTTCGTTTTTTTGATATTTTACTATTTTTATAATTGTATCTTTACATCCAAACAACAACATAACAATTTTGTTACCTGTATCTTCACATCCAAACAACAACATATGATGCATTACATAAATATTGTCAATGTAAGGCACACTGGCAATCATGTGAAAGTCTCCATCACTTGGTAAATCAAACGTAGTGCACATGTAGTTAGTCTCTGTGTTTGGTACCTTGGTCTCGGGCATTCGAATCGTAATATTCATTACACCTGAAAAAGGAAAATAACTCAAAATAAAATTAAACTTAGCATTTGCGTTTTCTGTGAAGTTTGTTCTAATCATTAGTGCCATTGGGTTGCTGTTTCGTAGTCGTGTAGTCAGGCCACATCTGAGTCAGTGTTTATAATGCATATGATATCCTTTGCATAAAGCAAAATATAGAACTCTTCGTGCATTAGAGGTTGGAGAGCATGTTTTAAAGAATTGACACACAAATGCCGGGTCTTGCTTGAAATATTAAACTGAAATAATCAGGAAAAAAAGGTTTTGAATTTTTAATTTTGAGCTTCATAGTTCTTGTGTAGAACTGATTTTTTACAAAAGTATTTGTCTGTTTAAATTTGTTAACTGACATAGTTCTGACAATATGTATATAATATATGAATCTCAACTCCTATATATTTTATAAATATCATTGGTAAAAAGAAAATACTTTGAGACCCTGTATATCTAATATGAGACTAGTGACTGGTTTCATTTTATAACACAGTGAGTAGCAGGGTTACGTCAATTTAAAAAAAAAACAACATAATGTTGAGTAAAAAAATCATTTACATATTGTTACAAGAACCTCTAATTTAGGATGGAATTGTGAAACTAATTTCAAAGCAATTTTATTATCGATCAGCGCAAAAATAAAAGGTACAAGGAGCGCACAGAAAGAAAAACACAAAAATTAGTTAAATAGGCAAACTCAAAACAATGATACCGGTATCAGAGACATAAAAAAAACAAGAACATAGGAAAAATTATAAACAAATACAGATCAGCACACTCATCTCTATGATATTCATATAATTGAGAATCATAACACGACTTAAGACTTAAATTAACACCGTTACTATGAATGATAGCAACTTGTAGAATCAAGACAACTATGGTAAGATAATACTGACTTGTCTCATGAATGGCTGCACATTTTAGTTCGTCTATATCACAGTCAACCCATGCATTTTGTTTCTTGCATTCCTCACTTTCCCAAGGATCACAAACACCTGTTTTAAACACAATGCATTTGGTTTTTAGTCAATATTTTCAATTTTATCAATTAATTCTCCTTTGTCTCCATATACTTAGAAGTTAAAATTATGTAAACTTTGAACAATGAATTTCAAAATGGCAGGATTTATGCTTTAATAATAAATTTTAATGAACATAAGATTATTCTTATATCGAATGTTGCAAAAATACATTGTAAATGAATTTGAAATTCGTTTGCCGAAAGATTATATGCACAATTTTTCAAATACTTTTATATAATTCTGTTTTAGAGAGCACCAACCTGGATGTGTTATATTATTTTGTCTTTGTGGAATTGTCTCTCGTGTCCAAAAACAATCAGGGTCACCAAGTTCTTCTCCATTGCTCCTTCCATCTTTGTCAGAATCAAGCTGGCATAAAGATTTATTCCACCTCTGGAATTAGATTCATTTAATAAATAATAAAAAGTGGAATGATTGTCAATGATAGGAAAACCCACCAAGTACCAAAGAACGTGAAAATGAACAACTTCAGGTCTCCATTTGACCTTCAAAAGTTAGAAACACACACTGAATGGTAAGCTATAAAAGATTTGTAGGCACTTTTGACAAGATCACTTTATGTTTACTGTTATGAATTTAAAAATAGATATGATTAATAACATTTGTAAATAGAATGTCAAATATACCTGCATATGATATCTGGGAATTGATCAGGATATCGTAATTTATATTTTCCCCAATATAGATTTGTTGGTAATTGTGTTGTTTAAAATTGTACATCAAATTAAAAGAGTTATACATAGTATCAGCTGTTATGTATACCTAAATTAGAATATAAGTTAGCGACACAATTTTCTTTTAACAATTTTGTAAGGATGGAGCCAACGATTTCTAAGATAAAACTTTCCTTATCATGGTTTTGGGGTTTATATGACTGTGAGAAGTAATTAATGTGATGACCATTTTTTATGGCTACGGCAATTTGAAAGTTTACTACCTTTTTTTTTAGGATTTTCCTATTTTTAATTATTTTTTACTAATTTTTGGGCTTGTATTAGGGAAAGAAAATTAATCTATTGTTTATACTTACACTAAATATGAAGTGGACCAATCTGAATAAATTTAACTTGAATGTTTTCAAAAATGTGTTGCTTTTTCGTGTCAAATTGACCATGTATGTTGTCAATTTTGCATTTGGGATTTTGCTCTTTTATTATGAACAAAAATAATATCTTTTTTGTGATAACTGATTTATAAAAACACATATAAGAATTTTGAAATGAATGCAATTGATATTGGATGTAGATCTTTCTGGTAGAATGATCTCTTTATATTCCTCAACCGTTTTCTCAACATTTTGGCTAATGACACTGACCGGCTTGGTTAAAAACACTACTAAAAAACTACTTATTGTATAACCCTACAGAAGGTTTAGTAGGATAAATGGTCCGAGACCACAATTGTCGTCCCTAGATTTTCGTTGTTCACGAATATAGTCCCTAGTGTTAACAGTGGGTTACTTGCCAATAATTTTTATACCTCTTCCAAATTTATTTCTCCATGTTTAATGCCTCAAATTGTAAGTAGGGGGGTGAAATTACACTGTAAAAAAATTTGGGTCCAGAATTTTACAGAAAAGTAGTGATTTGGTCCAGCTGAAAAAGGTTAAAAATTAGCACTTCGGAAGCTGTCAAAAGATTTCAAGACACCCTAAACACAAAATTGTCCATATTTTGAGTTAGAGGCGATGAAGTTTTCTATAATTTTGATATAATTTGTCCCAAAAGTAGTACAACACACTGTAAAAATTTCATTGAGAAAGCGCAGGTGGGAATTTTTTAATTTTCATTTATGTTCTAAAAGAAATGCACTACGAATTAATTGTGTTCTCGGACCAAATAACATATTTTAAAAAGTTTCCGGAGCTCCTTGTTATATATTACGCCTCTCTTTTAAAACGTGTAATGGTGTTAATTATTACAGATAACCTCTTAAAGCTTCCGTACATGTCACCTCTGTTTTAAAGGATGTTCCGTTTTATAAATAACATTATAAAGAATATCAAATATGATAAGATGGCCGGAAAGAAGATTATTTAATAATCAATAATCTACACCAACCTTTCCAAGTCGAAGAAAATCCTTTCCGAAATCGTTCAGTGGCCCCTCGCCTCTGTCTGCTCTATGACCAACACCATGCCATATATAATTTGGTTTACATGGATGTGGTAACCTATCTCCATTAGGAATCACATCTTGGAACTTTGGAAAGCCTACTGCTACATTGATCACAGTAGTAAGGCCACACAACTTAATGACGAACCAATAATCATAACCAAACATTATGTGTAGCAAATACTTGTTCCTATGAAAAGAATACTGCAAAGCAAATTATTGAAAGTACTTCAGTACAAATGAAAACAAATTTAAGATTGGAATTTTTTTTTTTAAATTATACAAAACGGAAATTTATCCATTTCAAGGATTCATATTTTACAATTTAAGTTACACACGTGAGGGTAAATGGTAATGACGAAACACTCAACAATACGAACGATAAGAAAGCGCAATTTGAACCATTGTGGGTATAGCTAGTTCTCCCTGAGTTGAATCAGAACTAGCGAAGAACACAACATTCTTAAGATGTAGAAAAAAACCATCAAATACATTCAAATAGAAAAATATCGTAATATTAAATAAATAAACACCAACTAGACAATACAAGAAGCAATGACTATGGATGGACAAGACAGAAAAAGAACAACAAAGACATGCATAATTAACTGGGACATTAAGTCCAAGTTCTAGCCAATCCATCTGGTCAGACGTGCAAGATCAGCTGTTGATCATTCGCTTGAGAACATATCTTTTTCATTTAAGTTATGAATACACTGCGTATTTGTCTATGACCACTGACCACTGAAGTTAATTCAACTTCGTAGAGTAAACCAGTTGCTTACTGTTGACCAACGTCTGCATACATGTTCGATCTGAAGACGTCCATAGACCCTGTATCAATAGAGTTGGATATCAAGTAGGACCCGATTTCATTTTCATAATTTGTGATGTTTTCGTGTTGCTCGGACATTAGTTTCTATGTTATGTTTTTGTAGCTGTTGTTAGTTTTTTTTGTCATGTTTTTGTCATGTTTTTGTCAGTGTTTGTCTCCGACTTGTGAATTTTGATTGTGTCATCGGATTCTTCGAATCTAATTTTTCTATCCCAGGAGTTTGTTTCTGACCAGGCTTCCATATATTAACGACTAAAGTGACGTCTCATTCTGTCGTTTTTCCCAACATGGTAATGCCATAATATTATTATCCTCGTCACCATCATGAAAACTCACAAAGCGCTTAAACTACAAACTACAAATAACTTGGTGCCCCTGGAAGAGTTATCATTTTATATAAGAGTAACAGTATGGTATCGAGTACGTAAAATTGACGACGTTGATACATCAAATATAAAACATTCATAATAATAAAAACTTACCTAATCAATACGTTGTACATGATGCACTGAAGTTATATATAGTGGCGGTTTACACTTCATAACGCCGAGGGACTTTCCATACTAAGATAGTATAGAAAATCCGGTCTGATAACACGACAACCGGAAATTGATCAATTCAATTTTTCTGAGACGACTTAATAAAATGTGTCCATCCATAAAAAAAATTATCCTCATAATTATGCTCATAATAAGTTTCTTACATTTTACAACTTTTAAACTTTAGTATCTTTTCTTGTTACTACGTGTAACACATTAGGCTTTATGTGACAAATCATTGTCACTATTTAATGTTAATAAAATAATGTATGTATTATTTTCACATTCATGTTATATTTTTTTTTAATAGGGTTCCTAAATTTGGTATTTTGTTATCACTGTATGTAAATGAATACATTTGTGTAGGAAATTGTACAATGACACGGGAGAGGGGATATAAATGTAAACACAAATCTACTGCTGAAAAAGGTCGTTTTTCATGTCAACTATATACCAATGGTTTTCAATTGAGATGTAAAGTGCAATGGGTAAAAAAAAATCGTTTTTCGATTATATGTCTAACTTTTCAGTTGAAGAAGAATGAAAGTCATTGGTTAAGGTGTTGAACAGTCAACTAGAACAATGTTCGCATAATTATGATAATACTTGTGAACCTTCTTGTAATATGCTTATGATTTAACAAGCTTATTTTAAGGTTTCTAACGACTGAAGATAGAGAAAAGGAGTAGGTCCAGTAAGACCCCTTTTCGGCCCCAAAGTATAGCAGTTTTACAAAATTGTTAAAATGTAAACTTTTGTAAAACCTGTTGGTGACCTTCTGCTGTTGTCTTTTCTATGGGTCGGGTTGTTGTCTCTTTGACACATTCCCCATTTCCATTCTCAATTTTATTTTAGTTATTTATTAGAAAGTAGAATGTTTCTGTTAGATACATATGGGCTGTTTTTGACAAAACAATGCACAAATATCGGGTACTAGCATCATTAAGTCATGCTAAATTACTGAAATCTTCACAATTTTAGCATTTTAGTCAAATTTTATACGGTTACCATGTCTTGATATTGAAATGTAAGTTGTATTTGATGATAATACATAACTTATATAAAGGTTGAGGATGAACACAAATGCGGCCACTTTCAATTTTGACAAAAACCATCTGAAAAGTGACATTGTTTGGCATATTTGATAGATTTTTCATATTTAAGCTGGAATCGGGGCGTTTTTAATGACTGAATCAGTTAAAATCTTTCACATAAACTAATTGAATCAACTGAAATAGACACTCAAGTGTTTAAAAAGTGTTCAAAATCTTTCGTCAGATGAACCTGAAATTTGAGGCCAAAATCGGCCTTACCGGACCTACTCCTTTTATCACTCACTTCCATAAAAGAAGTTCAATGTTCAAAAGGTGATGTATACCTCATTATAAAATTTCCTTTAAAATTTATCAACATCCAAAGAAAAAAATGTCGAACGGGAAATCAAAATGTATGCTATTTTATCCTTTTAAATCAAATAAAGATGTATGGAATTGCATACATATGAATGTGATAACCGAGAAATATGCGAATGGGTTATTATACTTTGCCGTGGAATTGAAAGTAAACATGGTTCTTGATTTCAAAAAGACCTCAATATATCTATAGCGGGTGTTTTTGACAGCCCAGCCACACGTCTGTACCCAAACTTTTTTTGTTAGGACCCCCCGTGTAAAATGTTTATCTGCAAAAAATAGAAGTGTGATTCGTCTTTGTTTTCCATACTGATGATGTTATCCAATTAACAATTTAGACCTGTATTCATTAACACGTCAAATGTCAATAAGAGTGATACAAACCATTCACGCTCTCAATGTTAAATTTTAAAGGTATAATTTGAAGAAAAAATACGCTTAATTTTGAAAAAAGATTAACAGCGAGTGAGTATAGAAGAGTTTGTGTAATATTTTTTTTTCAGTTGAATTCTTTAATAATTTTTGTTTTCTTTGTATGCTTGGGTTCCATCTTTCTTCTTTTTTTCTCCTTGAAATGAACTCTAATTTATGGGAGAGAATTCAACCATTGATGTATTTCTTAATATTAGATATATGTACAAATCGTTAAATTTTTATATTACCGCAAGTTATGTAAAGCAATCTAGTTGAAAATTCAAATATTCTTAAGGCTGGAGGCGTCCCACGTTTTTTACCTTAGCGTAGAAATATATATATATATTATATAAAATATGGTTCAGTTCCCTTTTTTCACTGGTAGATTGACTATGTCGACATTTTAATTATTCAAAAAATATATTGTTCTTGAACGATGACTAATACTGGTAACTAGTAACCAATTCATAGAAAAATGATAACTAGTGCAGTGAGACAACTTTGTGCCCTTTATACTTGTCTTTTAAGGCATACATAATTTCTGAAGACAATGAAAATAATTTAATCATGATAAATATGTTCTTGAAGTCGTTTTTGCTGTAAGGGATGTATAAATACCCTACTGCGTTCACTCTTTGTCTTTGTTAGATGTTTTTAGACTTTTTATCGATCTGATGAGAAAAGGACTTTTTAACTGATTTTTATAGTTTGTATTTATGTTGTACTGTTACATCGCTGTCCCAGTTTGATGGGAGGGTTGGTACCTGCAAACATTATAAACGTGTCTGTCCCAGTTTGATGGGAGGGTTGGTACCTGCAAACATTATAAACGTGTCTGTCCCAGTTTGATGGGAGGGTTGGTACCTGTAAACATTATTAACGTGTCTATCCAAGTTTGATGGGAGGGTTGGTACCTGCAAACATTATTAACGTGTCTGTCCCGGTTTGATGGGAGGGTTGGTACCTGCAAACATTATTAACGTGTCTGTCCCAGTTTGATGGGAGGGTTGGTACCTGCAAACATTATTAACGTGTCTGTCCCAGTTTAATGGGAGGGTTGGTACCTGCAAACATTATTAACGTGTCTGTCCCGGTTTGATGGGAGGGTTGGTACCTGCAAACATTATTAACGTGTCTGTCCCAGTTTGATGGGAGGGTTGGTACCTGTAAACATTATTAACGTGTCTGTCCCAGTTTAATGTGAGGGTTGGTACCTGCAAACATTATTAACGTATCTGTCCCAGTTTGATGGGAGGGTTGGTACCTGCAAACATTATTAACGTGTCTGTCCCGGTTTGATGGGAGGGTTGGTACCTGCAAACATTATTAACGTGTCTGTCCCGGTTTGATGGGAGGGTTGGTACCTGCAAACATTATTAACGTGTCTGTCCCAGTTTGATGGGAGGGTTGGTACCTGCAAACATTATTAACGTGTCTGTCCCAGTTTGATGGGAGGGTTGGTACCTGCAAACATTATTAACGTGTCTGTCCCAGTTTGATGGGAGGATTGGTACCTGCAAACATTATTAACGTGTCTGTCCCAGTTTGATGGGAGGGTTGGTACCTGCAAACATTATTAACGTGTCTGTCCCAGTTTGATGGGAGGGTTGGTACCTGCAAACATTATTAACGTGTCTGTCCCAGTTTGATGGGAGGGTTGGTACCTGCAAACATTATTAACGTATCTGTCCCAGTTTGATGGGAGGGTTGGTACCTGTAAACATTATTAACGTATCTATCCCAAATTGATGGGAGGTTTGGCACCTGCAAACATTATTAACGTATCTGTCCCAGTTTGATGGGAGGGTTGGTACCTGTAAACATTATTAACGTATCTGTCCCAAGTCAGGAGCCTGTCGTTCAGTGATTGTCGTTGTTTTTTTTGTGACATATCTGTTTTCGTCAATTTTTTTGTTATAAATTGGGCCATCAGTTTTTTAAAATGAAATGTTTCATATTTTTCATGTCGGAGCCTTTTATAGCCGACAGTACGGTATATATTTTTCTCATTGCTGAAGGATGTGCGGTATAGAATTGCTAACATCCCCTTCATTTGAATTTTGGATGATAATTGTCCCATGGCAACCATACTAAGTATCGTTATTTTCATAAAGTGTTTAAAGAAATAACTAATGGAAATTTGAGATATATGTCAATTAGACAGCAACCCAACTATAACCAACACAACAAATAGCCAAGGAATTAAGTAGGTTTTACAAACCAGCCTAAACATTAGATGGGATTCGATTAACATAATTTAGGCAATAGTTACTTCAGTTGTGTTGCCTTTTTCGACGTCTTAGTTCACAAATTCCTTCATAAATTAGCCAAATTCAACCTTTTATACAGATCACTAGATTTACGAAAAGGTTGTTTTCTGAACAATTCTAATTACTTTTAGCTTTGCCTGATTCATCACTATGATCTTGTATGAATCTTTTATTAGGATTGGTTGTACTGGATGTTTCAATTTTGTAAATCAAATAAGAAAATCGACAATGTATCCCTAAAAAATGGCGACCAAGGGAACTCAAACAAATAGTCAAATTGAAACATATCTTTAGAAATTCCTGGCCCTTTTAACATGTTTAAACTATGTCGCGCTAAAATTCCCATGTCTTAAGCAAATACGAATACGTAACTTCTGGATTTGGCACCAAAATTCTCAAAAAAGTAAAGAAAACTAAGATAAAAAATGTCAAACATGTTCATCACTGAAGATATTCCTTGCATGGGAAAGACATAGAAATTCTTGAACATGTGATGTGATTTATTGAATTCTTCGGGATTTAAAAACCTTTCCTCTTTTTTTTTTTTATAAAACCTTGAATAACAAATAGTATTGCACATAAACGGACACGCCATAAAAATATGTATAGGAAAAGCTCTTAACTGTTTACTAATGGCTTAAAATAATAAGCAATTACAATCAATACATTTATACCATTTTTCAAAATAACTACATTTTTGGCTTTCTCAACCTAACATATAAAAAGTATATTTATGTTTACACGCCCTCTATATTTATCGGATATCACCTGTCTGTTGGCACGGTGTCCTTTTAGATTGCACACTCTGATACATCTATAATCAGATATCTATATACTGTTTACACTCCCGGTATAAATAGGACCAAACACGATCAACACTGTAACATGTGCCAAATGTAAATGGTGCAAGTCATCCAGGTAATTAAGTGTAAAATGCTCTCTTTCGAAATCTGCAACTACCTTGATGAATTGCACCATTTACGTTGGTATATAAAACTCAGTAGCATTTTGCATTGTCTAGATACTAGTATTTTGACCTCAGATATGGGGAATTTCCAATTACAAAATTCGTCTGGTCCCCAAATCGTTTCGTTCTTCTTGCTCATATAACGTATGAATGATTAAAATTGAAATGGGAGTAGGTTTACATAAGTATAATGAAGATCTGTATTTGATTGGGTTTTAGCTGTTGTCTTGTGATTATATGTTAGTTGATATCATAGTCATTGGAGAAGTTTGAAGAGTGGGTCAATCTGTTACTTTTTTTATCCTACCAAAATCGTGACTTTTTTCCTATGACATTTTTACTGCTAAGCTATTGGACCGCCTAATGTAGCTCGTTTCATTTTTTATGTGTAAGTTTTCTATACTACCCACACACTTATATAAAGGATAATTAAAGGTAAAGGAGTTTCACCTGAAAACGAAAGACAGACAGACAAACAGACAGAGATGTACTAATAGATTTAATTAACCAAGTGACTTAATTATTCTAATATAGTACATTGTCAACAAGGACTAACACGTTATTCTTAATCACGTCGTTTTGGCACTTAATCATGAATGATCTATTTTTATTAAATATTTCATCAGTGACGATCTTTCCCGAATGAGTATGCATATTTACAGTAAACATTTAATATGATTAAGTCCTAAGATAATTTGTATCTTATTAAGGAAATCTTTAACAACTTGGTGCTTTATTTCAACATTTTATAGATAAAATCTTTAATTGTTCCACTTCATTATTTATATGAAGACTAGGACCATCACAATATAATTACTAATTTAGTGAAGAAGTGTGAACTATTATATTCAAATTGTCTCTCAACAGAAGTCGGTAAGTTGTTATAAAAATTCAATATTTCATTAAATTCTCACTCACTACTTGAGGAATCTGCGTATTTTGGAAATCAATTACAAGAGAAATAAATTCAAAACTTTAAAATAGAAACTCGATTATATTTTAGATTCACTCTTGTAAGGACATAATATCAAGCACTTCTTAACTATACATTTTTTTTTCTTCAAACTAAGCTGTAATTGAAATATGAAAAAAAAATTGTAAAATTCATTCATCGTTTGCCCATCTGGTTTTTTTAATATGTTTTGCCAGTAAACCCTTTTTAGATTATGACCAAAACCGACCATATGATATTTAATTAAACGATACTAAATTCTTCATAGTTTGATACTTACACATATACATCGGAACTATTTTGTTTTAAATATCGGTTCATTTTCAATTTTATGTACTTCTTTCCAGTATGCTCTTTTTAATTGGCCCGATTATAGTTGGTGTATACCCAATTTATATTGCAAAAAATCCGCTCAAACCGGTGCTTTATGGGCCGTCTTAAACTGTCAGTGTCAGAGGTGAGAGTTGTTTTGCTACGTGTAACTCTTTACTTGTGATATGCATTTTGTGTCATGAGGTGATGACCAAAATTCTTTGTTTTTCATTTTTTAAATTAATCTTTATCCGCAAACTCAACTCTATATATTCTTATAAATTTGTAGATTTTAGCATACAAGTTAAGTAATATTTTTGTAATGGCGACAACTGCAATGCAAAGACCAGCAACTGTGTCCTTTGGAGGTGATATTGTCCTTGACCGACGACGAGGTTCAAGGTCATATAGTATCCAGCACGATAGGCGAGATTCATACGATCAGCTAAGAAGACAGTCAATCAAATACCAGTTCCCCAATCCAATACTTGAAGCAGAAATAAAAGATTCTGATTTGGTATGTTTAAATCTAATAATATCTAATATAAAATTGAGAATGGAAATGGGGAATGTGTCAAAGAAACAACAACCCGACCATAGAAAAAACAACAGCAGAAGGTCACTAACAGGTCTTCAATGTAGCGAGACATTCCCGCACCCGGAGGCGTCCTTCAGCTAATATACATGTTCCTGGTTTTAATTAAGTATTCATCATGAAAAATAGTTATCAAAGGTACCAGGATTATATAATTTAATACGCCAGACGCGCGTTTCGTCTACACAAGACTCACCAGCGACGCTCAGATAAAAAAAGTTATCAAACAAGTACAAAGTTGAAGAGCACTGAGGACCTAAAATTCCAAAAAGTTAATAATACGAATACGGCCAAGGTAATCAATGCCTGGGATAAGAAAATCCTTAGTTAAAAAGTATCATTCATTTATAGCATTTTACTGCAATTTAATCTGAGTTTAATTCTGATAAAACAACATTGAATGTTTCACCAGGTCCACTAATCATCACTGAAAAGTTTTATTTACGGCAGTTACCAATATCTAGTTTGTTATTTAATTTTCAAGACTGAAATAAATCATAATTAATTCAGGATAAATGGTAAAAATCATAAATGCATTTTATGAATGTACATCGCCTTTTATCTTTTTAATATTTTGCGTTATTTTTTCATCTATTTTCAGTTTCATGTAAAGAACAATATTTAACAAAAAGTTATACAATGATAAAAAAAATATAACCAGGAGAAAGGATGATAGAATTCTCATACGAACTCTTTAGTGATATTTGACTCAAATAGGAAAGATATATAGAGACAAAATGCTGGTATTTTTCATAGATTTTCACTACCCCGAGTACCATCCAAAGAATGCACTGTGAGAATTACTCTATACTATATGTATTGACCGGTTGCCTTATAATATAAGCATCAATATAGTTTTTTAGGGGATCCCGATACTAGTACTATTATAATTCAATCATTCTTACATATTTTGAATTATCTTATTATTTTTCAGCCGGAAGTAAACGAAGACGACATACGGAAACACGTTTTTGGTAAACCTCTGAGTGAAATGACATTTATTGGTCTGGATACATCAGTTCGTAGACCAACTGTTTCAAGTGCTCGTCATTCCGTCATATGGGCACGTGACCGGAAATTGTACGAAGAACGAAATAAATTTGACGTGGAGGAATTTAGAAATCAGCCTTACATGAAACATGAGTACCCGTCACTTCGAAAACATTATCCTGGAACATGGAAATTAGCAACAAGAGACGAAATCGACGAAACAACTGATAGGTTATCGCACACACCTGCTCCAACTGCTGCAAGCTTACATTTACACAAATATCATTCCTACCTGTATAGAAAGCTCCATGAATCGGACCATATTCCAAATTCTAGCTACCGAAGGCGACCAAAGACTTCTGTGTTTTGAATCTAATGATGCAATGCGTACATTGTTATATTTTGCAATCGAAACATCGTACCAAATAAGTTTGCATCTATATTTCATTCTTTGAATTATGAATTCATTGACGTATGGCAGAACATACAAAGATCTGATTTATTATACAGTATTTAAGAAATAAGAATCGCGCAATCATGTCCTAAAAGGACAAGAAACACACCACACTATATACATTATAAATTTGTTATGTTGTGTTTACTATGTTTTGTTTTGAATGGACTACTAAAATAAAGCATTTCATCCTTAGAGGTTATAAATAATGAAATTTGCAAATAACAATATTTTGTCACAGAAGGCTTTTCTTTCGAATTCTAAGCACTTAATATTCTACCATTTTGAAAGTCGAAGGGCCTTTCTTTACTGGTTCAGTTATGAGGAACTTTTATGGGTTGATATATACGGGTGCCGAATGGGACTCTTGTGATTTTGTTCTCGAAATTAAATTTTTTACGGACAAAAGTGAGTTTTGTTCAACAAAAATGAGTTTTGTTCAACAAAAATGAGTTTTGTTCAACAAAAATGAGTTCAGTTTAACAAAATTTGTAGCAGATACTACAAATTTAAAATTTTGTCATACAAAATTATGTTTCAGTGAACGAAAGTTACTTTTGTCATGACAAAATTCATTTTTGTCACACAGACTTTACTTTTGTTACCTAATTTGAAAATTGGGCGACAAAAGTCAATTTTGTATGCAAATTAGTTTAGTTTGGATTCTGTGAACTTATTAGCATACTAAACTGATATTTTGTCACAAAATTCAATTTTGTGTTTATTTTGTGTGGACAAAATTGAGTTTTGTTAAACAAAAGTGAAAATTTAGAACAAAAGTCAATGTTGTGCCACAAAAGTCAATGTTGTGTCACAAAATTGAATTTTGTGTACACAAAAAAAACCCACAAAATTCAATTTTGTGTTTATTTTTGTGTTGACAAAATTGACTTTTGTGACACAAAATTGAATTTTGTAATGATAAAATTGACTTTTGTGACACAAAATTCATTTTTGTGATGGCAAAATTCAATTTTGTGTTTATTTTTGTGTAGACAAAATTGAGTTTTGTGAAGTCAATTTTGTATGCAAATAAGTTTATATTTGCATACCTATTTGTCATGACAAAAATGAATTTTGTTATCACAAAATTGAAGTTTTCATAAAACAAGTCTGTTTCACATAGTTTTGTAAGACAAAAATAATTTTGTTGACAGAATTGAATTTTGTACAAAACCACACGAGTCCCATTCGGCGCCCCGTAATATCGGCCTCAATTGAAATTAAGTTTTCTCAGACGATTATCCATGTCATGTATCTGACGGATATTAGTTATTTCATTTGAAGGATATTAGTTATTTCATTGGCAATCGTACTACAAAATTTATTTTTATAAGTTGAGATATCATTAGAATGCGCTTCCTTGTTTTTAGAATTACGTTAGAGATCTTCTGAAGATGTAATAAATTGTTTCTGTGCTGCTCAAAAGAAGCACATCTTATTATTCCTGTGTTAAGAATAAATCCATATCAACTGTTCAAAAAAAAAAAATTACACAAAAAAGGAAGCAATTCACCTAATGAAGCATCAAACTTGCAGATGTAATTTCTATCCACATTTTTTACCAAACTCATTGTATAAATACAAGGCAAATCTACTCAGTTCAAATATCAAATAATGAGTACGTACAATTCAAGGGAATACGAAATCTAGCAAACCGTATCTTTCTTTGGTTATTCTAAGTGAACAATGGGGGCTAACTGCTGGCAATTCCAAATAAGCCCCTTCCCCAGTCGGAGATGGTTTTTGGGTTATTGTTTTATCTATTGTATTTGTAGATGTTTTATCCATTGTTGTTTATCGTTTCGATCGTCATATTTGTCGTTTTCGTCATGCTTCTATGTTTTATAGTTACGTCTTATTTTCTTCATCATGTGAATTTAAGATAATCTGTTTGGTACCCTTTGTTTTCCTTTTACAAACATGATTTTGCTCGAATTGTTCGAATTTAGTCCTAAAGCGGGAAAGACTCATGTTAAATGTTAACTTTGATTGTTTTGATTTTATCTGATCCCTTATCTTGGTATTTCGTCGTCATACAAGTAACCATATTATCTGTATGTGTGTAGAATTTAGATAGAACCTTGACAAATAAGAATACTATGGAGATACTGATGAAACTGTGTATTCTATGGTTTATAGGTTTGTTAGTTTTTATTTTTAACAAACACAAATGAATACAACAATATTAATAAAAAAAAAAGAAAGCCAGCTCTGCACAATGACATTGCTATACCACAGGCTACTTATGGCGTTTTAAAAACACTAAGTTCATAGGGTAGTGCAGATTTATATCTAGTCAAGGAAAATAGGTTGATAATAGTTAGTTAGAATTTGAGTTGGAATAGCTTTAGCAACTGAGAGTAACGACAGTCATTTGATAGTTATACTTTGTATCCTTTTCAGAGTCGTTTTTTTTATGTGTACAGTACCGTTCTGATGAGTCAAACCCTTTCCTGTTGATTTGCACAGTTTTTTTTCTAAAACAAACTGTGCTTTTCGACCAAAGTTTCATTGATTTTAAGGACAATTTTATATTTTCTACCTATCCACATTCTTTATGTGTACATGTACGTCTAAAGCAAAATCAGGAACGGAGTTGAAAAATATTGAAAACAAAATCTCCAAAAAGTTGTGCCAAATACGGACAAGTTCATTAGTACCTTAGGGTAGAACATATGAATTGTTTAGCATTGCAACAGTTCATACCCCATAGTTTAAAAACAATAACTTTACAAAACTGAAATTTAATGTTATGTCAACACATATGCTAACTACTCGGCACTTTATGCCTTCGGAGTAGTAACGTCCAACAGAAGTGACATCGACCTAGCTGTTGTAAAATGTCATTATAGATACTCAGACTTATAATCTTGATACACCAGACGAGAGTTTCGTTTACATAAAAGTTAAATTGAATACGAAATACCAAAACATCACCCGATGACGTGTAGTTTTTTAATTTGTTTGTCCTTTGTTGAATAATAGTGTTTTTGCCAATTTGGCAATACGACATCTACTTATTCTATATTTAAGGTTCATCAGAAGGAATTGAAAAATATGGCCGTGTTTACACCTCCAAAATTACTGAGTACAGACAAACTGGTACATCCAGGAAAGTTTTAAGGCATGGCAAGAACTAGAT
Organism: Mytilus galloprovincialis; assembly: GCF_965363235.1. NCBI lineage: Eukaryota > Metazoa > Mollusca > Bivalvia > Mytilida > Mytilidae > Mytilus > Mytilus galloprovincialis. Next base: position 21,895,017 of record NC_134839.1, on the reverse strand, counting down.
ATATAAAAGTTATATGAAGTCTACGTTTCAGAAAATTAAAAACTTACATGGATGTTGATATTCATTTTTTTCCAGTCTGCAGAAGATAGCAAAATAAACAAACACCCGAGTTTCATTTGATACGGTCCACTCAGTTACACAGTTTAAACCTGTTAAATCACCTATTGTTTACAGGTGTCTATTGTCCATCTATTGTCCATTTAAATCAATACTACTCACAACATTGATTATATGAGGAGAGCTTCTCAATCGTTTTCACTACTTAGTTAATTTTTGCACCTTCTGGAGGAACGAAAAAAAATGGATAGCAAAATCTAGAAAAGTTTATAATTTTCTGAAACATAAAATGCATTTAAAATTTATATATCTAGTTCCTGCCATCCCTTAAAACTGTTGCAGGTATATAGGTTAGTCTGTACTCAGAGTAAAATTTGGGGTGTAAATACGGCCATTTTAGCCAAAAGGTTATGATGAACCTTAACAATACATAGGAGTCCATACAGTCGGAAACCAGGTTGAAATAGAACAAAAGAATCGAAGCTCTTTGTTAGAGAAGGCGATAAATGTTTACTGTATTGTTTACTATAGTGACCAAATTTTTAAAGGTTAATAGAAACAAACAAAATTGCAGTTTTCTTCTCAATTACGAGGTGTTTTATTTTAAAAACACCATTTGCATAAGTTTTCAATTTATCTAGTACATAGTTAAGCAGAACAATTAGATATCAAGTCGACGACATGGGTATCTTTCAAGTTGGATGAAGAAAATGCATAACCTCCGATTTTTATGAAAAAATTACCACGGACGGAAAACATATCAATCTATTAGTTCAGTAATTTTCGTGTCTGCCCTTCCATTATGTGACTGAAGAAAAAAATCGAAAAAATGGGTAACAAAAAGAGAAAATCGAATGCACCTTTTTATGTTAGGGCGTGTTTGAGTTGAGTATTTTGTCTTGATATCGTACAAAGTAAGAATATTTCATACATCGTCTCGCTTAAAATTCTATCATTTTTATATATTAAAGCTACAGGTTGACTTTATAACAGAAAAGAATCACATTACTAAAAGATGAAATATATGGGTCAAGTGAAATACCTATCTAATGAGTCACAAAAACAGAGAAGGTGTGTTCGAATAGCTATTTTTTTACTGAAAGTACTTGACGACAGTCTTTCAGTTGGATGATGAAAATGCATATCTTCGAAAAATTCTAATTTTTTGTGTGTGATTACTAGGGTTTATAGTCTTCATACACTAAAAAAATCTAGTCTGCCCTTCCACGAAATATTTAATTAGATTTTTTTAAATGTTTATGGATTTTCGAAAATTCCACCTGACAACCGATCAGACAATAGTTTTAAGTTGAATCAATGCAGACAAGATTATTAACTGATGCTCATTAGCTAGTTGATACATTTGTCTTTTAAAATACAACTAACATATAAGGATCGTAATGGTGCAATGTGGATAAATTTATCGGATTTCCAAGAGCAATATTGGTAGCGCGTCATCCCTACAATGGCTTCCATTTCTACGATTGTGAAAATGAACTGGCGTAATGGGGAGATAATTTTGACGAAGTAGACTCTTGACTGCATAAGAGTCTATACAATAAAAATACCAAGTTTTAGGTCGTCCTTTGTCTTAAAAAGTTTGGATAACACAAACAGAAACTTTTTAAAGAAAGCTGAAAGATGCCCAATGGATATTCAAACCCAAGCTGCAAACAAACTGAGAATGCCATGTCAAAACACAACATAAAAAAACAAACCCAAACATATGTGTACAAAACACAATATAAGTTGTGCAATCAAAAGCTTGCCATCAACACCAAATCCTAAAAAAAAACCCCAAAGAACATAAGAAACAATTCATGCTTTAGATAACAACTCCACACCTTCACATGGCCATGCACGGTTCAACTAAGAAGAATCAATCTTCCAACTTTTTGATGTTGACCAATAGACGAACAAAAGGACATACGATTTAAGAAAAGTACAGAAAAGCACTTTAAAATAATAATTAAAGTTCTGATTAAAAAACAAACAAATTAAGAAAAGAATACTAGTAGTATTAAATATTATACATTACCAAAGAAGGTAGATTGTTGGGGAGAGTAGCTTTGGATCTAGAGTTAGATGCTTCTTTAAAAAACTTAGCGTGAACTTGAGCCTGTAATTCAGTTGTTGTCGTTTGTTGATGTGCTACATATTAGTTTTTTTTATAATTTTTTTATACATAAATTAGGCAATTAGTTTTCTCGTTTAAATTGTTTTACATTTGTCATTTCGGGGCCTTCATAGCTGAATATGCGGTATGGACTTTGCTCATGGTTGAAAGCTGTACGTTGTCCTAAAGTTTCTCTGTCATTTTGTCTCTTGTGGAGAGTTGTCTCATTGGCAATTTTACCACATCTTCTTTTTTACATTTGTTGATCTGTATGGAACGCATCGGTTTTATTGCTTCTCAAGGATTTTTGATTTGTGTATTTTCGAGCGTGAAATGTAAAATATATTTTCTTGCACGGAATTGAGTATTGAACGTATATATACTTATAATTCTGTTAGTATCGCTGTTCCTTAAAGAAAAGTTTCTGTGAAAAGTACAGCATTCTCAAAGTTTCTCTTACCTTTTACAGGAATAGTGTTAACTATCAACATTTCAGGTAAGTGTTTGCTCCAGTTAATACCTTGATTTTGAACAGAGATGTAACTTGTTTCAAATTACCATGTTTTGGGAATTACAAGTCTTTGAAAATAGCAAGTATATATATAACGTATAAGTAGCATATACATGTAGGGTAGGTTTTCATGAGGCAACACACGATAATAAGAAAGATTACTTTATATTTCCCAGCAATCTCTTCTATATGAAATTCATCAAGTTTCAGTAAAGGTTTAAAATTGAAATATGAATATTTGTTAGTGATTATTAGTTTTATGTTATATACATGTAGCATGAGAAATATTAAACAATTTTTGGTTGAATTGATACTGAATTAGCACGCATTTGTAAATTTCCGAGTAAATTTGAAAAATAATCATTAAATTTGTAAAAGTGATGCGGTTTATAACTTATTTCTTCATTATTATAAACATTGTTGAATTACTGTATTGATACTGTTTTAATTTACAACTTATGCGTTTCCTCAATTGTAGAAAGCACAAAAACTTGTCACAGTCCAGCAACAAGTAAGTATAGCTGGAAATGTGAATTGAAAAAAAATCAGAAGCATTCACCGAATACAATAATTGAAATTGTGAATACCATATATACAGCATATGTTGCTACACATTTTCTTCACTATCCAACATCAGCATCTGGTCATTTTCCTAGACCCAACATGTCCCCTACAATGTAAGTTTATTTTAAAACAGCTTTGTCATCTTTTTGCTCGTGACCCGAACTTTTAATCACGTTTCAATTAATGTATGCATTGTAGAAAAGACACATTTTATTGACATGGCGCCAGAAAACGAGTTTAACCCCTCTACATTCTGTATGTGCCTGTCCCTTGTCAAGGGCCTGTAACTTGTTGGTTGTCGTATGTTTACGTCCATTGTTTTGTACATACATCGAGCCGTTGATTTTTAACGGTTTTAAGTGGCTCGTTAGTAAAGACCATACAACTGTACCTGTAGCTGCTTGTTCTATGAGATTCAGTGTCTAGTGGATAATTGTTTCATTGGCAGTTCTACCACATCTTCTTATTTTCTATATCATTTTCTATATCATAAAACTCTTTTCATGCTTTTTTCTAAATGTTAAGTCTATTTTCGAAATGAAACATTTTAAAACAAGAATGTGTCCATAGTACACGGATGCCCCACTCGCACTATAATTTTCCATGTTCAGTGGACCGTGAAATTGGGGTCAAAACTTTAATTTGGAATTAAAATTAGAAAGATCATATCATAGGGAACATGTGTACTAAGTTTCAAGTAGTTGTGACTCTAACTTCATCAAAAACTACCTTGACCAAAAACTTTAACCTGAACTTCGCACTTTCATTTTCTATGTTCAGTTGACCATGAAATTGGGGTTAAAACTATAATTTGGCATTAAAATTAGAAAGATCATATCATGGGGAACATGTGTACTAAGTTTCAAGTGGATTGGACTTCAACTTCATCAAAAACTACCTTGACCAAAAACTTTAACCTGAAGTCGGACGAACGAACGGACGAACGGACGAACGAATAGAGGCACAGACCAGAAAACATAATGCTCCTCTACTATCGTAGGTGGGGCATAATATGAAGGGAAATCAGATGTCAACTTATACTAGTATGTCATTTGGTCTCTGGTTGAGAGTCGTCTTATTGGCAACCATACCATAGATTCTTATTTTTATATTTACATCCGTCAAATAATGCAGCAATCAGATTTGAGTTTGATGATCGAAACCCAAAATATTCAATATTTTAGTTCAGTAATAATGCAACTTTAATATTCAAATCAAAATTATCTAAGTTTGTCCTGAATTGAGAAAGAAGTCCTCAATAACATTAAGAAAACGTGACTAGTGAATGCAAAATCTCTAACTTTTTTGTCAAATATTTTGACTTGTGAATTACCATGTTTATTATGGTTGCCATGTTGTGAAGCCTATTTACCGCAAATTTGTAAATCTGATTATCAAAAGTATCATGAAAAAGTATGAACTTTGTCCTCTTTCACAAGTAACATCCACCAAAAATCGCCAGCGTCTTTATTGCAATATGCTGCTTTATTTCAGTATCACTGTGTAAATCATCGTCTGATGATGTTGACAACAGTCATACCCACTGTTATGTAAAGAAAGTGTACACTGCGCATGGTTGGTTCATAGAAAGAGGTGGTACAAATGAATCTGTATGCATCACCAATGCTGGGATGAGCACCATTAACAATCCGGATTGTAGGGCGACAACAACCCCACCATGGACTACATGTTATGATTGCTGTCAACAAATCAACTGTGATACTGCTAGTGTGTATTGTAATGCTCAAAATGTTATTAATCCAAAATACATGCCCTTGTATATGAAAACAGGTAATCGATATTTTTTTTAGAAAAATTGGGGTTTTTTTTAAATTTCAACATAAATATTGACAATATAATTAGTTATATTTATTCTTTTATATTAAGTCACTCGACCATCCATTTTCCATGCAAATAACTTTTTGTCAGAACATTTGATATTTACAAGCAAAAAGTCATTCGAATATACTCATGCTCTATACTTCATGATCATTCTATATAAAAAGCGAATTCATATCGATATACTAGTATATATTCATATGCATTATGTATATTATTTTGAATCATATAACTATTGATATACATTGAATTTCTTTACAGGTAGACTTCAGCTATAACAAGGTTGTGAACTGATATGAAAGAGTTGAAAAGTAATGAAAATACAATTTGTTACGTAGAGAATTATTTGTATTGCTTAATTATCAACAAATGCTTCAGCAATATTCTAACACAATAAACCAACAAAAAAGAACCTGGCTTTTCCAATTCTCGAACCGGGGTTGTTTTTAGGCATATCTTATTATTTTTTTGTCAATTGAAAAGCGGAGTGTTGATAGCAGACCTTTGCTACTAGCTGTTAAATTCCTTCACAACAATACTATTCAAGACTCGAGGTCAGTTAGATCCAGTTGTAATAACACCTGGTTATAGTTGAAGACTGTATGTATGTTGCCTTCAAGAATCATTTGGGTTAAAAACAATGACATATAGGAACATTTTCTATAGTCTAATAGTTCAGAAGTTAGTTTGTTGTTGGTTTCTTTCGTTTTTAAAAAAAAACTAGAAAAACACTACTTTTTTACTGCTATAATACTACAAAATATAACCATACAATTGTTTATCAACATACACATTATAACCCGAGTTAATAATTTTAATACAAATATCAGTCTGTAGCAACAATACAAATATTCATAACTTCCTGCTACATGTATACCCAAACACGAAAACACTACCACAATGATATTATTCTGTAGCAGCAATGACAATACCGAGAGCACTAATAGCAAAACTCAAGCACGAAAAAGCTACAACAAACAAAACCATAGTTTTCTGTTCGTGTCCTCTTTTCGTAAACATATAAGCCAGTGAATACAACAGTATCATTGCTATTGCTGATGATGATAGTACTATCGATCCAATCACGGCAATATGCTTATTTGGTACATTTAAATGGTATGATAACTGTACAATCTCAGCAATATAGTTGACAAACAGAGCACTTCCAAAACTTAGTAGTGTCATATTGAGCGTAGTCTTTACATTTACTGGCTTCTCTCCTTCATCTCTAAATCTATCATCATCGGACATTTTCATCTAAACAAAAAAATAAACCTTTAAGTGACGTTATGCATATTTTTTTTTAACATCAAATATATAATGTAGGTGTGTCAGCTTTAAATAATTTTAAGAATAATAAGACGTTTCTTTTATTAATACATAAACAGACAACTAGTTATCAGTTAAAACTAATAATGTAACGTGTATAAAGAATTGTTGAGGTACAACTTATGTATCATAAAAATGTCAAATATATGACACAAATTTTGTACCCTCAAATTCTAGAGAAAGTAATTGTAAATAGTTATCAAAGGTACAAAAATGTACCAGGCTTATAATTAGATACTTCAGCTTTTCGTTTAAATAAGACTCATCAGTGACGCTCAGATCAAAAGAGTTAGAAAGCTAATATTCCAAAAATCTATGCCTGGGATAAGAAAATCCTGAAGTGTTTCGAATAATTTACTCTTTTGTAAACAGTAAATTTCTAAAAATGACCATATAATATTGTTTAAGGACCAAGTCAACGTATTTATTATGATGTATTTTTCATGTTTACATAATCACGGCTGGTAATCTACACACGCAGAACATTTGGTTCTGCAATGAAAACCGTGAGAGGATTTTCCGGTTGTGATTGAGTGGAGTAATTGTCAGCGCTTCAAAAGGTATGTATATTTCTAAATCTCAATTTTCTTATTCAACTGATCAAAATATTGAAAATCTGAGAATGCTATGCTGTGGTGAATACTTTAACGAAGAAATACATGTATCATTTATTGTTGTACGTAGAGTTGAACTCTTACATAATCAGTTGCCCCACGAGAAATCGCCTAAAAAAGTGACATTTTAATTTTAAAATGGTTCTATTTACAGACCTACAAGTTCAAATTTAGTTTTTTTTAGGGCAATGGGTATGAATGTTGTTTTTGGCGGCGTGTACGCTGTCCGGTGTTGATAGACGTCTTAATAATTCCAAAAACTACATTTTTTCATTAAGTCATGCGTGAGGGGATCGGTTCTGATTGAGTACATCGTGAATGCGTGAAGGGAAGTACAAATCATATCTTTATATTCAAGCTATGAGTCGTTGAAACTTACCTAAATAAGGCTACATTGTTCATGAAAAAACACATAATGTGTGCTAAAAAAATCACTGAGATTGATATTGAAATAAATTGTTGGAACCTAGGGTTTAATAATATGTTTCACGAAGAATAAAAACAAAAAATGTTGTCAACGATAACCAAAAATACTGCAGAGATGTTGGGGAGTATCTCATTCGTCTTGATTCGTCCTTTTCAAACCACTCAACAATGTCCAAAACAGGTCGAATTCAATGTTGTTTTAAAGGAAAACGTCCACTAATGAAAAAAAAAAAAATCTTCCCCTTTTCCCTTCGTCTGAGAGTTTATCTAAAGCACTTTGAAAAACTTTATGTTCTTCTTCAATGTCTTCCATGTCGTCTTTCTCGTGGTCTACTACGTGGTCTTCTTCTGTGACTTCTTATATGTCTTCTTCGTTGTCTAATACATGCTCTTCCTTATGGTCTTCCTCGAGATTATCTTGGCTTACATCGATGTTCGTGAATAATGAATTCTGTATATCTGCCCTTTTTGTTTCGGAAATTTCGTGATTTTGGGTGAAAAGATTACGTCTAATATATATAAGTGTTGAAGTTTTGATCGGCGATATACTTTTCTTTAATATATGTGGTGATCTCTGTTACGTATATTTGACGACAGGACTACTCCCACAGGGTTTAGTTCGCTTCGAGGGCTGGGATAACTTTTATCTCCATGGCTTTTTGTAGAGAGTCAATTTTAGTCCTCTTTTCCTTTTACCTTTGAATAATGGCATTTTCTGAATTTGAGCAAACAATTTTAAATATTTTGATTTCATAGAATCAGTGATCAGTTTACATCTGTTAAAGTATAAGGACAAATCTGTGATGATTTTTAATCAGCATTGATCACATTTATTGAGTCAACAAAAGTCACAAAGCCAAAGATTAAAAAAAAATTCTGTACTTCCCCTCACGCATTCACGATGTCCTCAATCAGAACCGATCCCCTCACGCATGACTTAATGAAAAAATGTAGTTTTTGGAATTATTAAGACGTCTATCAACACCGGACAGCGTACACGCCGCCAAAAACAACATTCATACCCATTGCCCTAAAAAAAACTAAATTTGAACTTGTAGGTCTGTAAATAGAACCATTTTAAAATTATAATATCACTTTTTTAGGCGATTTCTTGTGGGGCAACTGATTTTGTAAGAGTTCAACTCTACGTACAACAGTAAATGATACATGTATTTCTTCGTTAAAGTATTCACCACAGCATAGCATTCTCAGATTTTCAATATTTTGATCAGTTGAATAAGAAAATTGAGATTTAGAAATGTACATACCTTTTGAAGCGGTGACAATTACTCCACTCAAGCACAACCGGAAAATCCTCTCACGGTTTTCATTGCAGAACCAAATGTTCTGCGTTTTTAGATTACCAGCCGTGATAATGTATCGGTATTATAACTATTGATTCAGTGTTAAAAAATATATGGAATAAAACTCATCTTCTAGATATAATTTTTCAAAGCCTCAAACTCACTTTTAACAATTTATCCCTTTTGAACTTTACCTCAATTTCTGAAATTGTGCATCAGTTTTGTAAATCAAATATGCGTGTGTACTTCGAGTCAAACCCTTACCAACAGACTCTAAAAACATTATACTCATATGTTGAGCTTTTGTTTTTTATCACTGTTTCATATTAAGGGACGGGCGAACGCTAGCAAACATGATTGACCCTGCATACTATATTATTTCCGAAGCAGAACTCGTAATTCAGTAATATTCGTTGGTTGCTGTTTGCCCTATTCATATTTTGTTTATAGTTTTATATAAATCAGGCCGTTGGTTTCTCATTTGAATTGTTTTACATTTTGTCATGTCATATCGAGCCTTACAGCTTACAGTTTGAATTTTGCTCATTGCTGAAAGGGTACACTTACGGGGACATCCACTTCATTTGATATCTGGTGGATAGCTGTCTCTTAGGTAATCATACCAAATCTAGTTAATTTATACCTTTAATTTTTTGTGATTAAATTGTTTTATTCGCAGTTGTTTAGGACGTGTACATTTTCCAAACAAAACAGTTTTTAGTTATAACATATTCATATCAAGTTTATTTGAAATTTGAATATTCCAAAAACTTGCTTCAGCGATTCATTTAGTTTTGCAATACTTTCTTGAAAGGAAAGTGAATATTTTAAAATGATAATCGTAATTCAACACAGTTAAAGTTACCATACATATATACCAAATTATTTGCTAATTTCATTTATATAGTTCCATAAGTTTTAATTGAAACAAATTATATTTCAGTAATGTGATTTTCTTTAAATCTAATTTGAGTATGTTGAGTAAATATGAAACCTAGCTGAACGTTTAACAGCCAGCCACCGTCATCATAAATTTAAGTACCGGTCTTTGTAAAAATCATGCAGAAGGTGATTCATGGCATGTCACAGAAGTATTTTTTTTTTGCCCTATATCATAAGAACTTTGGTAGATGGTCAAAATTCTGTCTTTATTTTCCCTGTATTATGCCCGTTGCCATGGTAACCACCAAATCAACATTTTGCCTGAATATGTGAAAAAAGACCCTTTTTGAAAATATAAAATAAGGGAATTTAAAGTCCCATAGAAATAAAGTTAATCAATACAAACAATATGTATATTTACAGTATTGACAAACAAAACCCCAAACTATATAAAAACGTTAAAATTGTGAATTTACTAAATAGTTTGTTTCCTTAGCAACCATTTAAAAATGTGTTAAAATTCGAAAATGAAAAATTTCAAAAACTTTAAAATTTGTTTATATCCCAAGACCAACAATACCATGACATGTCATTGACAAATTTTGAAAGACCACACTCTATGTATTAAGAAAATAAAAAGAAAGTCGTGTGTTTTTTTTTTCTTTAAAAAAAAAATTTAGTCAAAAATTGTCAATTTTCACCAAAATTCAGATTAACAATCAGATGAATAATCAAAAATTTTGAACTTAAAAAGCTAAAACATTCCATTTATATGTGCATTTCTGACACACATTTGTTAATTTTAAACGAGAATATATGATAAATGAAGATATACTTGTACAAAATGAAAAATCATCACTCTGGGTATGGTGCACCCCCCTTTTTTTTCGATTTTTTTTTTTTTTTTTCAAAATTATAAAATTTGTTGAAAGAAATGTAATATCTCATTGTGTTTACTTGTGAACTAAGTATTTTAAGAATTTAAGCATAACACAACTTCTAAAGTTGAGGGCAGCATATGTACCCCCTCCCTTCAATCTTATATGTAAGATTTCTCAGAAGTTTAAAAAAAAAAAATGGAATACGCATAACCCGTTGTCGTGTCTAAGACTGATGCTGTCAGTGAAAAAGAATAAAGTTGAATCCAAAACTTAATTACTAGTAAGTCTATGTATAAAGATAAGAGGATGTGTTGTAATTGTCAATGAGACAATTAACTCTCAACCAGAGAGCAAAGACATAGAAATAAACAAAAGAAGATCACCGTATATCCTTCAAAAATGAGCATAACATGATTATCTATAAAACAAATCTTAATGAACATTTAAAAAAAATAGCTCAGGATCCTTTCTCTTTCAAAATGGCTATAAAGAAGTTACAGTAACAATTTAATGCAACTCATTGTTGGTTTTTAAAACAGATTGATGCTTTAAAAACTTTAACCCTAGACTAAACAAGAAGACTCACCCTGAAATGTCTGGTTGGTTTTATTTATAATTGAATTACTTTTGAAACTCTGCAAGTGTTATGTAAAGATTAACATTATCAATGTTCTAAGAAAATGAGGTCAGGGTAAGATGAACTATGTCAGACAGACGAAAAAAAGAGAACGGAAACGGAAAATTCAGCATTTTTTCCATTTTTAAAGGGGCATAACTTATTGACAGTACCTGTTACACCAATAACATTCTAACTGTTCTGAATTTTATGGAAATAAGCATTGTGTGTAAGTTTCAAAACATTTGGTTGTGGCAAACTTAAGTTAGAGAACGGAAACAAAAAAGTCAGCACTTTTTTCTATTTGTATAAGGGTATAAGTCTGAAACGGACGTACTTACAGACAAGGATACAACTTAATGCCCCCTTTGCTACAGTGGGGGCATACAAATTCTACATGTTCTATCTGAGGAAATATATACCAACGATCTACATTAAATTGTGCAAGAATTTGTCAATGTTTCTATTGTATATGGTGGAAAAGGACAGCTTGTCTTTTATTTATTTTTTTAAAATAACTGAATTATTATTTGTATACCGCAGAATAATCGCGTTTTTTTATGGTTCTCAAAAATATTTTCCTTGTGGCCCTGAGGAAAATTTGCTGGTCCGAACTATTGTATACTGTTTTGATTCTCAAACCTTTATGACAACCATGTGCAATGACCATTCTTGAATTTTGCCTAATTTAATCAATTGTTATATTTACATATTTTTATGCCCCCGTAGTGGCGGAGGGGGCATTAAGGTTTACCCTTGTCCGTCCGTCAGTATGTCCCAACGTTGGTTTCTGTTCTCTATCTTTAGTTTGCCTCAACCAAATGTTATGAAACTTAATCACATTGCTTATTACCATAAAACAAGACCAAGTTTGGTGGTGTCACTTAAACCGTCCAAGAGTTATGCCCCTTTACAAATAGAAATATTGCTGAATTTCCGTTTCTGTTCTCTAACTTTAGTTTGTCTTTACCAGATGTTATTAAAATTATACACAATGCTTAAAACCACCAAATGCAGATCAACTTTGAATTTTTGGTGGTGTAACTTTCACTGTTCTATGCAATGCCTCTTTATAGAGGGAAAAAGTTGTTGAATTTTTTGTTTTGTATTTCATTCTTTAGTTTGCCTCAACCAAATGTTACGAAACTTTTACACAATTCTTATCACCATAAAAGTTAGTACACAATTGGTAAGTGTCTTCAGTCATGTCCGTTTATAACTTTTATGATATGGAAGCGGGAGCATCATCTGTTTCCAATGGACACATTCCGCATTTATTTCAAATCTTTTAGATAAGTTAGATTATTATATATTAGAATAAAAAAAAAGGTTCTGTAGTTCTTCTTCAATTTTAATTTTAGCACAGTTAAATCGACATAGTGACAAATAAGTGTTTGCATAAAGGTTTCGATACATGTCGATTTACATAGGAGGTAAATAGTAACAGCCATTATAATCTGACTCTGCGCAATAGTATACTAGTCCACAAAAGAAACGATACAAGGCAATGTATTTTCCATAGATAATGAAATTGGAAACACTGTACGAAGATTAAAACTGTCCCATTTGTCTAATCTTTACAGAGTGTTACTATCTTATCAAAACCACTGATTTATAATAAGACAAAAAAAATATTTTATTTTTTTATTTTTGTTATATCAAAAATAGTATTTTTATAAATAAACCAGATGCTCCGCAGGGCGCAGCTTTATACGACTGCAGAGGTATTGCACAATACTTAACATAATAATTTTGGACCCCGATTTGGACCAACTTGAAAACTGGGCCCATAATCAAAAATCTATGACCATGTTTAGATTCAGCATATCAAAGAACCCCAAGAATTCACTTTTTGTTAAAATCAAGCTAAGTTTAATTTTGGACCCTTTTGACCTTAATGTAGACCAATTTGAAAACAGGACCAAAAATTAAGAATCTGAATACACGGTTAGATATGGCATATCAAAGAACCCCAGTAATTAATGTTTTGATGAAATCAAACAAAGTTTAATTTTGGACCCTTTTAGCCCCTAATTCGTTGGGACCAAAACTCCCAAAATCAATCCAAACCTTCCTTTTGTGGTTATAAACCTTGTGTTAAAATTTCATAGATTTTTATTAACTTATGCTTAAGTTATTATGCAAAAACCAAGAAAAATGCTTATTTGGTACCTGTTTTTGGCCCCTAATTCCTAAACTGTTGTGACTAAAACTCCCAAAATCAATCCCAACCTTCCTGTTGTGGTCATAGAGACCTTATGTTAAAATTTCATAGATTTCTTTTTACTTAAACTAAAGTTATTGTGCGAAAACCAAGACAAATGCTTATTTGGGCTCTTTTTTGCCCCTAATTCCTAAACTGTTGGGCCAAAACACCAAGAATCAATCCCAACCTTTCTTTCATGGTCATAAACCATGTGTTTAAATTTCATAGATTTCAATTAACTTTAACTAAAGTTAGAGTGAGAAAACCAAATGTCTTCGGACGACAACGACGCCAACGTGATACCAATATACGACCAAAAAATTTTCAATTAAAAAAAATCGAAATAAGAACTTAATTTTTTTCGTTTAAACATGGTGCGCTTAAAATGTTGATTGCCAACCGTCCTTGTGTCCATCTGGCTGTCCTTGCAGCGCTCGCACATGTGCAAATTATGTCAGATTTTTACGAAATTAATACTTTAGGTTATTATAAGCAATATCTCAAACAAGTTAAATATTGGTGGTCAATCGACTTTTATAAAAACAGTTATAACCCTTAAAAATAATAAATTTATGGAAAATAGCCCCTTTAACGCTCCCACAGGTACAATTCTTGCCAGATTTTTAATAAAACTTATACACTAGATTAATATCAACAATATCTCGGATGAGTTCTATAATCATGGACAATTGACTTTTTTTAAAGAGTTATGACCCTTAAAAATATTAAAATTTATGAAAAGTGGCCTTGTTAGCGCTCTCGATGGTACAAATTTTTTATTTTTTATTTTCAGTTATTTCTGATAGAACGGACGTAGTTTTTTTAGGTCACCGTTTCAAAGGAACTGTGAATTTTGCCATCACTTTGCTTCCGTTGTCGTCTGTCCGGTGTACAATATTTGAAACATTTCCACTGAAACTACTGAACCAATTCCAGTAAAACTTATAAACTGAATGATTTCTTAGGATATCTAGAATAAAGTTTGTGTTCTATTTTCTATTTTGTAAAAAAACATGGCCGCCATGGGTAAAATAAGAACATGGGGGTAAAATGCAGTATGTAGCTCATATCTCAAACACTAAAGCCTTTTAAGAGCAAATTTTCAGATGAATCTAACAACCCATTGTTGGGTTGCTGCCACTAAATTGTTAATTGTACGGAAATTTTGCAGTTTTGGTTATTATCTTGAATATTATTAATGACAAAGATAAACTGTAAACAGCACAACTTTCAGCAAAGTAGGATCTACAAATAAGTTTATATGACCAGAATTGTCAATTGAATCCTTATGGAGTTATAGCCCTTTAAAGAAATTTTTCACAATTTGTTCATCTAGTTTGCTTCCTTTAAAAAAAATCTTCTTCTGAATATGCTTAATCAATTTCAGCCCAACTTGGGAGTTATAATCTTGTATAAATTTAGTTTTTTATTTCCTTGTACTTCAAGAAACTTAGCCACTATGGCTAAAATGGAACATAGGGGTAAAATTCATTTTTTGCTTTTGAAGAAAAAACGACAGATACAAAGAACATTTAAATGGAATTGTTAAGCCACTCATTGATATATATTGAAGGGACAAATAATCAATGATGCAAGATTTAACCAAAAATTTCAGGTGATCGATTCAGGTTCTTTAGAGTCAATTTTAAAGACCATGAAATAGCATCTAAAGATTTTAAATTTCTGTTTGAGTTGTTCTCTCTTTGACACATTCCCCATTTCTAAAAAAAATTCTAATAGAGTCTATATAAAAATGGTGTAGGGGGTTCTATTATTGCCATCACCCTTTGAAGAAATTTCATGTTTTAATGCTCAAAATGTTCACAATTGAATTCCATCTTTTAAATTTTTTAATAATTTTTTGAATTTTGAAAAAAGGGGGGGGGGGCACCATGCCCAGAAAGAAAAAATGTCCTTCTCTACAAAAATATCTCTATCAATCATATTTTCTCATTTATAATTACCACATTTGTGTCAGGAATGCACGCATAAATGGAATTTTTTAGCTTTTTAAGTTCAAAATGTTTCAGTATTCATCTGTTTGGTAATCTGAATTTTGGTGAAAATTGACAATTTTTGACTAAAATTATTTTTTTAAAGAAAAAAAACACACGACTTTCTTTTTATTTTCTTAATATATAGAGTGTTGTCTTTCAAAATTTGTCAATGACATGTCATGGTATTGTTGGTCTTGGGAGATAAACAGATTTAAAATTTTTAAGTTTTTGAAATTTTTCATTTTCGAATTTTAACACATTTTTAAATGGTTGCTATGGAAACAAACTATTTAGTAAATTCAAAATTTTAACGTTTTTGTATAGTTTGGGGTTGTGTTTGTCAATACTGTAAATATACATATTGTTTGTATTGATTAACTTTATTTCTATGGTTCTTTAAAATCCATTATATTTCAATTTTCAAAGGCTACTTATAGACGTATTTAGGCAAAATTTTGAAAGGATGGTTTCCATGGCAACCAAGGTTGAAAAGAAAAAAATAATACAGAAAACTTATTTTCATACCATACCTTCATCATAAACAAAATATAAAGACATTCGAAGAGGGGTCATGAATCGCCCATCAACAGGAACCTGCATGATTCTTACAAAGACCGGTACTTAAAACATCTAAGGGTTCGTTGGTATTAAAAACAATATAAGACTTACCCCAGGGTCAATGCAATATACCTTTTTAGTTACTTCCAGTTTGACTATAAACGTCTTCAGAAAATATATGCAAACCGAAATAAACACTAATTTGCTTTCCTAAGTTTTATTCTTAACACACCTATTTACAAAATATTCACTTACCGTATAATATAAATATCATAAAGCAATTAAATGTATTTACCTTAGTAAGTTGCTGAATTAATCTGAATATAAGCAAAGACACGATGGGCCATTATCAGTAAAAGTGTTTGTCTTTAAATTTCAGATATTTTTATTGTCTTTAAATGAACTTGGGTTTGGTTTGCTGTTTTAAAAGTGTTTGTATATATAGAAGGCGTATATAAATAATGAACTGAGAGACCGTACAGGTAAAATCACTGTCTGTAGGCAATGAATATCGTTTTTGTACTTGAGGTGGATGTGTTTTGGGGATTGAAAGTATTCACCATTTTTATGCAATTAAAATATGAAATAGAACTCATTAAACTTTTGCCAGTACTCTGTGTACACACATTGTGCTTGAAACAAATGCAATACACATTGATCCATCTTGAAAATACACCGTCCAATTTAGCACGTTATGACTCCGTGACTGCAGTTGCTAGGGAGACACCACTATAGATATTTTACACACTTTCACATATATCTCGAATTACAATCCCTGGACACCATCTTTCGAGACATGACTCCTAGATATTTTAATAAGTCTAACCTGTGTCTCAAATTTCCTCTTCCCCAGAACTTTCAGATTCATCTTCAGTCAGATCACTGTCATCAGAATCTTCGTGCATACACGCGTAACATCGAAACTAAAAAAAGTATGTGTTGAAACCAGATGTTTTTCGATCATGTAAAATAATTACTTTTACAATTTTTTACATGTTTTCAATATTAAAAAGTGTACGATGCATATTTTTTGGGGTTCTTATTTATGTAACATAAAATGAAGATAAATGTTTAAGAGAGAACAAACCAAAGATTCATAATACATTCAATACACCGTTTAATTGACATAAGGAGCCTTTATTGCGTTATAAACTAAACAGTGGTACTTCTAGAGTAAACACATAACTTCAGTCAGCTATTTCTATTCATTGAGATTTTTGATCACGTTAAGCCCCTGTGATTGTTTTTTTTTATGGATTGCTTTCAAATAACCATAAGTGTTAATTTCTTTAAGGCTTTTCAAGCTATTGGTTTCCAGTGTTCCTTGTAAAAACCCTACGGTCATACAAAATTAGTCAGAACTCGGAGTGAAAAGTTTGTGCTCGATATTGTTAGTTTACTTACATTTACATCTTCCCAACATTCAAAACAATACCCGAATGGACATCCCTTTGTTTTACACCTTACGAAACGTAAAGATTCGGGTTCGCTACAGATTAAACAGGTTTCCTTGGCAGACTCAAACCTTTTCAACCAACCGCAAAGTGCTGGGAATTCCTTACGAAAGCTTCCTAATAAACTCGTTTTCTTCTACAAAATATATAAAAAAAATGAGAAGTGAATTATGATTCATAAATGTAATTTTATTTTTCTTCTTAGAGAATATTCGGATAATAAAGTCTTACAAGACATTTCAAAATGTAAAAATACATTTTAACTACGTAAGCATGAAAGCGGGGCTTCAATCTTATATTTATTACATCTATCTATCAATTTCTATTATTTTGTAACAGCAAATTTTAATTCTTGATAACTTACCGACAAAGTATTCTTTCGTGCATTTCTTCTCACTTGATGTCTCATATGACGTGCATAGCCTTGTCTCTTTTTGTACAAATCATTAAAAAGATATAAAATCCTAGCCTTTTCTCTCTGAAGAATAAAGAAAGGCTCACCTAACATCTGGACTCAAATATTCAATATACGTAAATATCTTTCTAAACTCCATAATGGGAGCTTTATAGAAAAAAAATAAGGTCCATAATACTTGTACACGATATATATCCTCAGCCAATAGATTTTAAAGCACATAAAAAAAAATAAACGCACTATTAATGAAAAAAGGCATAAAACAACTTTCTGAGCTTTCTTATTTTGAAATTTCAAAGGCTTTTAATTTCAAATTAAGTTTATTATCGAAAAAAGATTAATCTTAATAGTTTTTGAAGTTGAACAAACTTTTCAAACAAGGGAAAAACAAAAATGCAGTTGACACACGGGACAACAATAAATGAAATAATCATTACGATTTTCATATTTTTTCGTTGCTAATTGTCATATTGGCCAGGACAATTCAATGAACTAAGTCCTTGCTCATTATACAACAGTACCTTTCTATAGAAGAATGCGGCAACAAGACGTCTAATCCTGAGTCCATAGGATTCTACTATCATCAATAACCAAACAGCACCAAAACAACCATAGATGTAAAATATATATTTGTTATCCATGCTTACTGGTCTTGGAAGGCATTCTTGAAAAATATAATTGTATAAAATTTGTTCTTTAAAATGTATAAAGTCTAAATATTTCTATATTTATTGTTTAGTTGTGAGCACTTGTCTCCATTCTAACCACTATTTTAATGAAGATCAGTGCTTATTACTGGTATATGATTATTCTTATAATATTTCTATGAATTGCTGCATCATATAGAGGCTCCTTTGATAACGGAAGCTCAATAATCGATGAATCCAGTATCGGTGCCTTGACATTTTGGTATTTCTCCATTGGAGTATGTGTAGGCTTAAATTATGGCTCGCATATTAGTTTTGCAATTCACATTGTTTTTTTCAATTTTAATTAGCAGGCGGTTATCGAACTAGATGCATAATGACAATACCGCCAAGTTTGGTCCAATTGAACAAGTTATTTCGAAGAATGTTTTTGTAAAACGGGGTTAGTTGCACAATATCTACAACAGAAACCAAGAGACGGGAAAAGAGCAAATCATCCTTTGGGTGAGCCACTTCACCAAATATTACACAGTAAAGTCATAAACCTTGCTATTCTTAGCAGTTTTGTCGTATTGTTTTCCTGACTAACGTTCTTTGCAAATTTAAGACTTTATTTTCACAGATTCGATGCCTCGTAATTATGACTACTGTTGTAGTTCAAAGTATCAAATAAGAATTGGTAGTTTTTACCGATGTTCAAATCAATATTTAAAGATGTCCTACCATCGTAAAATCGATTAAAAAAAGACACACCAATGTAAAAAATTAAACGATAGAGACTGTCTACGTCAAAAAGGTAAGCTCCTCATGATATGCATACACCACTCGCCATGCAAAAAAATAATGTCACATTTGGTAATAGGATGTTAACTTGTAAACCAATTTTGAATATGCAAAACGGAAAACAGCCTTGAGGAAATACCATTGACACCAAACGGAGAAATATCAGATAAGTTTTCTGTCTTACATGTATCATCTACCAAGCCGATCCTATCATGCCACACTGTCATTATATGACACAGTTGGTGAATCTATAGATACGTTTTTTCAATGCTTATAGAGATACTTACCATAGTTGGTACTGACTTCATTAACTTCGTGCTTTGCATCAAAACTTTTAATAAACATCCTTACAATGTTTGACATGAAGCCCTTGCCGAAAACTTGAACCATTATATGATGTTTTCCTACAGTAAAGAACCATTTGATTCACAGTAGATTAGAAATTCTATGACACAATCTTTTTATTCTGGCAGACCCTAACTTTTTTTATATTCATTTTCATTTGTCCATTGTCAAGTAATTTACGCGAGAGTTTACTTATTGATAAATAAAGTGTTAAAATACGTGCATTTTTTTCAAACAGATAACTTATATTTTATTCCCAAACCAAAATGGTCTTAAACACATAACTGTACTAAAAAGCCATTTAAAAAGAAAACAACACTATTATGATTATCAGGATAAGCATATATTAATATGATGCCAAATGTTAGGCAAACGCTGTTTGAACGCTAGACTGTAGTGATGAATTGGATTCTATTTATTAAAGAATTGAAAGAGAAAGCCTGTCAATGATTTGTTTTGAATGTTTATTTTTTATCAACAATGTGTATCATAGTACTGAACAAGTTTTCAATCAATACATTTTGTACCTAATGTTATCATATTTGACATTCAAACAGTACAATAGAAACACAAAATCTAATTATTTGAAAAATTAATTAACCAACGATTTAAATATAATCAGAATTCCTCCTTGAAAAAAATATGAAGCTCTTAAAGGTTTGTTTGAGGAATTAATATACTGGTATTGGACAAAATGTTTTAAATGGGTTCTTTACGTTGCTTTCTACTTCAAATGTTACAGTACAGTTTTGTCTATTTCTAACATTTATTCTATTGTACTACGATTTAGTAAATAGCTTTAATTGAGTAAGGTTTTGTTGAAATATAGAAAGAACAAAATAAAGAGTCAAAACCTGATAACCTGCAGAATTGGAAATCGTTTACTATGTTTCTAATTGTTTCAAACAATTAGTGATATCTTCCATGCATGTTATAGACATCATTCACACCTGTTACTCCGTATCGCTCAACATGTTCAAATATATTTTTTTGGCGGCCTAAACTATCTGAACTTACAAGTACAAAAGCACTAGTTTTTCGTAGGTCAAAACTGTATGAACATATTCAGTAGAATAACCGTTTCACAAATGTTATCGGATATGTTCCTTATGTCGTAACTACAATTCCCTTCCCTTTCATGAATGTGACCTACCAAATAAGAATATTTACCGGATTTGTTATTACATAAGAAACACGACGGGTGTCACATGTGGAGCAGGATCTGCTTACCCTTCCGGAGCACCTGAGATCACCCCTAGTTTTTTGGTGGGATTTGTGTTGTTATTCTTTAGTTTTTTATGTTGTGTCATGTGTACTATTGTTTGTCTGTTTGTATTTTTCATTTTTAGCCATGGCGTTGTCAGTTTATTTTCGATTTATGAGTTTGACTGTCCCTCTGGTATCTTTCGTCCCTCCTTTTGAGACAAATATAATAAAGTGATGATTAAATATAGTCAGGAAATTTTGCGACCCGCATTGTATTAGACTTAAAACTTTTGGACGGCAATTACACTTTCTTACCAAACTGTGCGTAATCCACTCTGCTATGACGTCTTATTATATCCATCACTGTAAACAGGAGATAGTCGGAGTAAAGGACAACACCAGTAATCAAACATCGCATCAATATCATGAAAGTTCCTTTATTCTTAAAGGAGAAAATAAAATGATATGAAAACGAATGAAGCATACAAGGTACTATTATCAAATAATGAACTAAATATGATTAAAGTTACATGTTATATGTGAAGAGTGTGGTCAAGAAACGTATTTTTTTCCGAAAAATGTTTTAAACTTGGGAATACGTTGTTGTTTTTTTTAAATAAATGTCAACCGATTGTTAAGTAGTAGTTTTCAGGGGGTATTTGCAAGATCTTTACCGAGTAAAAAATCGAAATTAACACCGTTTTTGATATTTCAAGCACTCCTTCGCTAGATATGCGTATGTTGTAAATTTATATCTATCATTTCGTGTTTCACATAATCATTACAACTTTTAACTCAAAATTTGGTAAACAACTTTGATACGCAACATTTATACTAAAATTTTCAACCAATTTTTTACTACCATTTTTTTTGTTATATTTACACTATCTGGTTCCCTATTTATATCAGTGATATCAGTTATATAACTGTACCAGCACTAAATTGTCATCATGTTTGCATAGAACAATATATGTTATTTTCTAGAAATACCGATTAAGTCTTTGAAGCTTAAGTGGCATCTGCAATTTTATTTCTTAATAATATTAAATTAAATGATATTAATTCTGTTCCATCTTATTCGTTGATCTGCATACAATAATATTGTCCATACCAGTTGCACTATTTAACTGAGACATAGTAATATAATGTCTCATTTCTTGCAAACCTTTTTATAATGTCTGCCTGCATTGTACGTATTGATTGGAAAATAAAATCAAAAACTAGCAAAATACATTGCAATAAAATGAAAAAAATAATCGGAAAGTTATGTATGTATATATGCAACACTCCCAAACGTGTCCTTCCCCCCAAACGTGTCCGATTCTCCCAAACGTGTCTTTTCTCCCTAAACGTGCCCGAAATGTACAATATTTCCTAAACGTGTCCGATTTCATAACCCCAAAACATGTCCGATAATTGTTATTCGCCAAATCGTGTCCAATATTTAACGCCAAAACGTTACACGTCTTTTAGTGCTTTTACATGTATCTCTTAAATAAAATCGCTGATAACGTTTACGGCAATTCTATGATGGGAGACACACGTGATGAAGATGTCATTTATCAGATTAAGTTAGTTCGATGTAGGTTTTTAATGATTATAATAATTGCAAAATTAATCTGTTATTATTAAGTAACTTTGACTGCAGTTGTTTATTGTCCAGTTGCAAGTATTTCATATTCGTTTAGAGCGAACATACACATAGTTCTGGAGTTGAATTAATCGTTAACTTTGATAATTTTTTTGTACTTATAAACTCCGATGATGCCTTTTATATTTATCCGAATATTGCATGGCGGAGTTTTAACAGTATTTTTTTTTACTTTTGTCAATAGTTTGTGTGTATTTCAAAAACCTATCAAATTATAAACTTGTTATCCTGGTTTTTAATAAATTTTAGGTTTCCACCATCACTAAAGACACACGACAAGAAACATAACGTCCAGTGCCAAATATTTCATGCATAAGTTTTATAGATTACTGTTATGTGATCAACGCCGGTTTTAAATGCAAATTTATTTTGTAGTGTATAAATAAACTTTAGAATGTTGATTACGTATTGTCCAGTTGCAAGTACTTTATGCATATTTAGAGCGCACAATAGTTTTGCAAGTTTTAATGTTTTTACAGTTGTACTGTACACATTAACTTTAAACTAAACTTTAAACTGATGATCGCGTATTGTCCAGTTGCAAGTATGTCATGCATATTTAGAGAGAACATACAAGTTTTAATGTTTTTGCAGTTCTATTTAGAGAGAACATAGGCTACCTGTTCTTTTTTTTGTTTTTTTTTTTACATTTTAACATACATGTTTTAATGTTTTTACTGTTCTTTTGTTAAGATAAACTCTAGACTGCTGGTTGCATATTGTCCAGTTGCAAGTATTTCATGCAAATTACAGAAAACATACAAGTTTTAATGTTTTTTTTCAGTTCTACTGAATAAATTAACTTTAGACTGTTGATTGTGAATTGTCCAGTTGTCAGTATTTCATGCATAATTAGAGAGAACATTAAAGTTTTAACGCGCAGAGAAAGGAACACTTTGACCCGTTAACTGTACTGTTTAACTCAACATGTTTGCTTACAATTTACAAACGAAATAGCCGAAATGACGCCCCCACTTTAAGCCAGTTTAATTGTTCCGTTTTGAAAAAGTACTAACGTGCTTATGTATATTTTTAATGAAATGGTAAAATTAGTATACGTTGATGAAATAGCAATAACCAAATAACGCTTGATATGACACGTTTTGGGGATTGGACACGTTTGGGCGTTTATACAAATGACACGCTTTGGCGCAGTTTTAAACTAGACATGTTTGGGGGAATCGGACACGTTTGGGGGGAAGGACACGTTTCTGAGTGTTACATATATAAAAATAATTTTTACTTTCCTACCTTGAAGTATATGAATAGATTAATTATAACTTGACAAAATAAAGTTCAAATACTTATAATAATACAGTTCAACAAGACATCAAAATTATTACTAATTTCTTCTTTTCCGCTGACATGAGCTTTGGACTCCAGGGGAACACCAAACACTTCTTTTCTGACTTTTTCAGTGGTAATAATCCACGTTTTTCCTGCAAAGTTGAGGTTGTTAAAAAAAGATATATGACACAAATATGAACGGATTTTGAATGGAAACACAAAAATAGTTCAAATTCTTCACAAAATTTGTAAGCGGCAATCTAATATTAAAAAGATGAAACCCGTTCCTATATTGAGCTCCAAAAACAAAACACTTACCTCAATCAAAATAAAAGTTGTTATAGTCGAGAAGTCTACGTTCATAACCACCTCAAGGATATCGTAGAAGCGAGTTCTCCTCGATTATTGGATTCTCTGATCCAATTTGCAGTCGGATCAAGCCGAAGAATGTTAAATTGGTATTTGCTGCTTCCATGTAAGAAATCGTCTTTTTGGATTAAGCACCAAGACTGGTCGGCTAAAACGCAGAGTAATGTATTCGGATAATGTCTAATACTAAGACTCAGCGTGTAGGTCTTGTACAAAGCATAGTTTAAAATCATATCAAATTAATGTGTTCTTGATTGTTTGGCTGTGAGATTTGTTCAAGTATGCAGCCATAAATAGTCAAAATATGGACGTTAAATACGATCGGTGCCTCATTTTAAGACAATGCCATGTACTATGTACATTAATAACCCTTGCAATATATCTTTAAGGGTTCGTAGAAGGCCTGTTGAAAAGCAAACGTTTCTGTCCCATTCCAATATACCTTAATTTTCAAATGGGAGTCTAAATTTTCCGAACTTCATCCTGGATGGACTCTTTTACAGGATTTACCTTTACATTTTAAAAACAAAACATGATTCGGACGATGTCTTTAATTTACTTAATGGTCACTTCATCAAAAAAAGGTGAATACTATATATGATAAATGCAAACATTTTTTGTTGTTGACGTCATTGTCAAATTCAAAATCAACAATGTTTTGTGGCAATTTTGTAAAAGATTTAGTAATTTTTTAGTTGTATTTTTAGTCATTTTTGTTTTGTGAGTCTGTGATGGATGTTTGCACAGATTTGACGACTGGATCCCAGATTGTGTACTTATAACATATAACGCATGTTGCCAATACAGAATGCTTAGTTAGCTATAAAACTAGTTTTTAACATTTCTTTTCTTCGGAAGTCATAAATATTGCAGTTGGTTTTTTTTTCTTCTTCTTCCATTTACAAATTAATGTTGTGTTTAACATTGACTATGCGAAAATAGTAGCCAGAGAGAGTATTGTCTCTCATCCTAGGTACTATTTTCCATAGTCAATATTAAACACAACATTAATATCTTTATTATACTGACTGTTTACTATTTTAAATAGTGTTAATTATGTATGTCTATAAAAAAAAATGCTTTTTAGTATGGAAAGAGGCTCTTTATGTAACTCTGCATACATATATGCTGTCTTAAAGAAAGGGATTGTGTCTACTTGACTGTTAGAAAGAGTTACAAATAAATAAATTCAAAAGTATGCGTTTTGAGGTGAAATGATTGATTTTAACATTATCTGAATATTAATCATTATTGACTAGTTAAACAAGTAGCATTTTGCTAACATTGTAAGTTGATACTAAAGATTGTCTTAAACTTGTTATGGGGTACTTTATTTTGCTCGTTGTTGAAGGCATTGAGTCATGTTGACTTCAGATGAAGAAGTACCAAAAAGGCATCGAGTCAGAACTTTGATTGTCCAGTATTAATTTATATTTTGTCTAAACATGGTTTACTCCATACCCCTTCCATTCCATTCTCATTAACATTTTCCATAGTACTCAATAACTTACAAAAAAAGACAGTGATATGGTCATAACTATTGATCTGTAACAAATGACTTCTAAAGTATTCAAATAGTTTTGGCTTCAACGGCAGTAAGCAGAACAAAAACGTTATAACAGAAACTACAGTATTTTAAAGTCTCTTAAAATGTCAGAAAATTTTCAATGATATTTACTATTTTCCCCTTGTTCAATTGCTTGTCAGGCTTATAAAATCCAATCCACTTGTTTGTCAAAGCAACTAAGCTCCGCCTTTACACGTGAAACTGACAGTAACAATAGTCTGTTTCAATAGCAAGTCATACTATTTTCACAGTTAGTGCAGTTAACGATATATATTTCTTTTAAAACTATTCAAAAATAGAGCAATTTTACTATAGAAGGACAATCTTACAGGAAGTATACTAATGCTTGACAGAATATAATTTTGTTAGTTTTTAAGATTTTTCCCTTTTTGAATTTGTCTTGGAATTCGATATTTGTGTTCTTCTGTTTTATTCTTAGTTAATAGACAGTTCAAAAGAAGGAAAGATATCAATGTTAAAGTGTCATAGTGTCATATCAAAGGATTATATAAAAAGGCTTATGTAGCTGATGTATGTTGTTCCAATAAACACGTAAGTAAACTATTAAAATATACTTTAGATTACCTGTGCATTCCTTCTCTTGTCAATATGTTTAAAGTAGTCTGAGACGTAAATATTGTCAAAGCTGAAGTCTGACAAATATTTTTTGTTATACTTGTACGAGCTGGAAAAAAACATGAATGTAATTATTTATCCTACACGATCGTGGGGTATTGTTTATACTAATTGAACTTAATCGAAATTTAATGATTTTAAGTAGATTTGCTGTTATAAAATTCGAAATCATATCATATAAGTGGTGTTTAGCTCTGGTTAGGTGGACGTTTCGTCTCCGAGGGTATCACCAGCCCAGTAGTCAACATTTCGGTGTTGACATGAATATCAATAATGTGATCATTTTTATAAATTTTCCGTTTACAAAACTTTGAATTTTTAAAAAAACTAAGGATTTTCTTAACCCAGGCATAGATTACCTTAGTCGTATTTGGCACAACTTTTTGGATTTTGGATGCTCATTGCTCTTCAACTTTGTACTTATTTGGCTTCATAATTATTTTGATATGAGCGTCACTGATGAGTCGTGTGTAGACGAAACGCGCGTCTGGCGTCGTAAATTATAATCCTGGTACCTTTGATAACTATTTTGTCAAAGTTTTCTTTGATTTGGAATTTTTGTTTTGTTTTATAAGCTCTTAAACTTATATCTATACATATTCCACAATTAAATGTCGAGTGCATCAATATTATCGCTGATCGACTTCTAGGGACTGTTTCAAATAAGTGAGAACATTTTATATCCAATTGTTCAACTCTTTACATTTCCCTAAATACGAAAGAATCAAAATATACTAGAAATGACATTCAAAATAAACTGAAATACTACAATATTGAATTCAAAAGCATCAAAGTATAGATTTTGGGGTCGTCAACCCTTAACATTTTGGCAGGGTCCCCCCCCCCAAATCGTGCAACAAAATTTCCCCAAAAATGTTTTAGACAACTAGTAAAGCGATGACTATATATTGTCCCGAAATCTTTTCAAGTATTAAAATTAAATAAAAGATCTATAAAAACAACATAACATCAGAAGGATATATTTAGACGAGAAGCTTATCTGTAATGTGTTAACTTAAAATTCCCGTTACCATGTTAACAGGTGATGTCAATATGGTATCTTTGAGCTCACGAAACGGCGATTACTAGTATTAGGCATTTCTCATCGTCATGCGTACGTGGATCATACCCAGGGTAGTGTAAAACAAAAAATAAGAAAGCTTAAGTTTTAATAATCATGCTTATTGATGAGGTTATTTTTGTAATATGACATTTAAGCCAAAATGTGTAGATATTAGACAATAACATAATCTAAATTCATCAAATGCACATTTTGACAAAAAATTTCTCCATAAATGATTCGAGGGAAAAAATAAACAAAAGTACCTTGAAAGTACAAAAAAAAATATATTTTAGAAATATACCTGTAGATTACTCGTAGAAAAGTAAATCCAAGGAGACATTTTAACAGTTTCTTAAACATGTTGATTAACTGTTCTCGTTGTTTAAATTCATTCATCGTTCCTTTACGTATCTCCTCAACAGATGTGTAGTCAAGACCTTCTTTTGATTGGACAAGCTGTAATTAATTATTACCTATAGAGTACTAAGATAAATTAGAATCTTCTATATATGCTTTTTGTGTTAAATAAATAATTCCGTGCTGTGTGATACGAGATATATCAATTCATGCAAGATGAAGATAGCATACCACAATCATAGGAGAATAACGTTGTACAGATTTCGTATATGTAGCCGTCACCTCACTACTACATAATACCGAAACGAGTAATAGTATTATATTTTTGAATTTGATTGATTTGTGGAATTCGATGCGACTGTCATACAAATGAGAGGTTTAGCGCTTTTAAGCCAGGTTCAATTCACCATTTTCTTCATTTGAAAATACATGTACAAAGTCTGGAATATGACAGTTGTTGTCCATTCGTGTGATGTGTTTTATCATTTGATTTTGCCATTTGGTTAGGAACTTTCCGTTTTGAATTTTCCTCTGAGTTTAGTATTTTTGTGATTTTATTTTAATTTTATTTTTTATAATATCATAAATTTATAAAAAAAAAGTTTATGGACGTTAAAGTTTCAAAAATTCAAGTAGATATTTTATGTGAATCAGTTTCAGAGAATGCCCTCATCTAATATACAAACCTTGTATTGTAAATTGACTTCAAAGTTTTCATCCATCACATTCACCATATCCTCAGAAGCCACATATGTCTCTCCAAATCCAGGTTCAACAACATCCATAGCATCACAGTCCATACCGGCAGCACCTGGGATCACTGCAAACATATAGGTTTGCTTGTGCATGTAATATAAGATAAAGTTTACTTATTACTTATTAGGTTAAATGTTTTTTTATAAGAATTAAACAGTTGTGTTAGTTTCTCAAAGTTTATTAGGATTGGTATAACTATAAGCTGACAACAGCTAGAAAAGGCATGGCAACGTTAGCAACTAATATTCATGTATAAAACAAATTTTCATTGTTAGATTTCAACATCTGAAATCTTATTGTTTTAAAGCTTGTTCAACTATGTACATGGCTATTGGTTAGAATTGACATTGTGTAGGAGAAATGTCGGTATTTCTTTGCTACCTGTACCATTTAAAAAAAACCTTGCAGCTACGATAAAGCCAATAGTTGTTGAAAATGGCATTAAACACCAACAATCAATCAATCGATTAATCATTAAAGATGTAAACATCAAACATAATGTTTTAAAAGGAGATTACTATTAGTTATGAAGAAAGTGAAATCTTTTTTCATAAATTGTATTCTCAATCAGAATGATAAATAACGTTGGATAGATGGGGTTATATTATCAATCATTTTGTGATGTTGCTGATGGTTCGAGAAATAAATTTGGATTTCAAATTTAAAATCAAAGGCAGTATTTCATAGCCATTTTATCTATAATAATAATTATCATATACTTGGACTAAACATATGATTTTAACTGTATGATAATAACATTGAATTAACGTAAGCTCCATATTTTTCGAATAGGTGCTTAGCGGGCTGAAAAGTTGATCACATACTTCGATTGTTATCACATGCCTTTCCGTAACGTTATCGCATGGCATTACGATGATTCTCGGCAAATTCCGTAGAATACACCTCAATACCGGGTTTTTCAGTGAAAATTATTACAAAGTAGAGTACAAAACAATTATTTTGATGACTGGAAAGTAAATTGTGTAAAATAATAAAAACAAAAAAACAAAAAAAAAAACAAAAACAAAAAAATATTAGATAAATGCATTTTTTTTTTAAAGTTTCAAACATAATTTAGAAAGTTTCTTTAAAAAGAGTTGACTTTTCAAAACAGTGTTCATTGTGTATCTTGTTGAATTATTTATTTTGTCCATTCGTCCATATAAAAATATATTTCTTCTCTGTTGAGGCATATGATAGAATGTCGAATGTACTAAATCTGGGGTCCTACATCCGTGACCTTTTCAATCTTTGAACTTCTATTTAAATTGGAAACACGTAAAAGGACTAATATATGAATCTGTTATTTTTCTCCATTGTTGAAGCATATGATGAAAAGATCATAACTTGTCATATTTTTTTTTGCGACTCTTGGGCTGATATTGAACCTAGGGCTGATAATACATGCGATGTGAAAAATGCCATGTAATATTCTGATAGTATTGTTAGCTTATATTTAAAAAGGCAGATCTCGTAATTGCAGTAGTACTAATAGTTTTCGGCAAGAAAATAAAAAAAGTCTTCTCGTATTCTATAATCATGTGAACATCAAGTACTAGCTTTGATTGTTTCCCCCTTCCTTCTTGATCCATTAGTTTGTGTGTGCTACCTTGATATGTCTCTTCATTATGTTCTTATTCGATTTACGAGATTTTAACATCGGTACACTACTGTTGTCTTAATTTGGAAATAAAGTTTGGTCAAGCGGCCTAAAATAAAGGTCAAATCAACAAAATATTATATTCCGAAATTGTGTTCTTAGGCATTTAAACAATTCATTATTACAACGATCTTCCAGGCACAAATAATAACCGTACTTACATCTAATAATCTCACAGAAGAACGTCATTTTCATTGGCAAACACAATAGGTACCCTATGAATGGTATGGTTTTAAGACATCGTTTTTCTAGATCTTTGAATTTATCTCTACATCTTAGGACACCTTCATTCCATACATCTATCAGGGAAAAAATATCATAGATTTTATGCACCTACACAAATATTAGAAGGAATGACAAAATGAATAATGAAATAAATAAGATGGTGATCACTATAAAAACCAACAAAAAGTCGACCATAACAATTGGCATAAAGGACAAAGCACCTAGGCATAATTGAAAAACTAAAATTCAAAAAATGACAATACACAAATAACACAATGGCAAGATCTTTAGAAAAATAAAGAGACGTTCTTTTATATAAACTTGGTTCATCAACCTTCTACTAATACACTGATGACGTTTTATAAGGTTTCAGTAGCAGTTACAAGCTCTTTCATAAATAGTGGGCGAGTTTGGAAATGTTATATCCCATATGCAGTAACAACAACCATAACGGTACCAATTTTTCTGCACAAGATGCGCATTTCGACAATACATGTCTCTTCAGTGATGCTCGTGTCCAAAATATTTGAAATCCAAAGCTTATATAAAAGATGACTTTGGTATATTGCTACTAAGATGGGGGATATTGATAATTTCAAAATTAAAATCGTCTCGTTTGTAAAAGATTCTTTAACTGAAATGACCGTTTATTTCAAATAAGAGGTATAAAGCTAAAATTGACGGGGTGATGTCGTGTTTGTTGTTTGTTTAATTTCTAGGTCTAGAGGGTATATTAATGAAACCAAATCAGAAAAGTTTGGAAAAAGAGTGTTAAAATTAAAGATGGTTTTAACATTCCTCGTGTGTTGTTTTTCCGTTCGTTTGATATGTTTTAGATTTTGATTTTTCCATTTGATAAGGGACTTTCAGGTTTGATTTTTCCATTTGATAAGGGACTTTCAGGTTTGATTTTTCCATTTGATAAGGGACTTTCAGGTTTGATATTTCCATTTGATAAGGGACTTTCAGGTTTGATATTTCCATTTGATAAGGGACTTTCAGGTTTGATTTTTCCATTTGATAAGGGACTTTCAGGTTTGATTTTTCCATTTGATAAGGGACTTTCAGGTTTGATTTTTCCATTTGATAAGGGACTTTCAGGTTTGATATTTCCATTTGATAAGGGACTTTCAGGTTTGATTTTTCCATTTGATAAGGGACTTTCAGGTTTGATATTTCCATTTGATAAGGGACTTTCAGGTTTGATATTTCCATTTGATAAGGGACTTTCAGGTTTGATATTTCCATTTGATAAGGGACTTTCAGGTTTGATTTTTCCATTTGATAAGGGACTTTCAGGTTTGATTTTTCCATTTGATAAGGGACTTTCAGGTTTGATATTTCCATTTGATAAGGGACTTTCAGGTTTGATTTTTCCATTTGATAAGGGACTTTCAGGTTTGATTTTTCCATTTGATAAGGGACTTTCAGGTTTGATATTTCCATTTGATAAGGGACTTTCAGGTTTGATATTTCCATTTGATAAGGGACTTTCAGGTTTGATATTTCCATTTGATAAGGGACTTTCAGGTTTGATATTTCCATTTGATAAGGGACTTTCAGGTTTGATTTTTCCATTTGATAAGGGACTTTCAGGTTTGATTTTTCCATTTGATAAGGGACTTTCAGGTTTGATATTTCCATTTGATAAGGGACTTTCAGGTTTGATATTTCCATTTGATAAGGGACTTTCAGGTTTGATTTTTCCATTTGATAAGGGACTTTCAGGTTTGATATTTCCATTTGATAAGGGACTTTCAGGTTTGAATTTCTTTGGTGTTCTGTATTTTTGTTATTTTACTTTTGTTTCCTTCACATTCAAAACTATTTTTGAGCATTGATTTTTCAACGGCTTTAAAGTAGTTATAACATTCCTAGCTTACTTTCACATTGCAAATCCATCTTGGTCCTAAATTTACGTTCTGTTTGTTTCTCTCGAGAGTCTCTATTTGATGATTTATTTTTTTGATGAATTTTTGACAGTCTATTTCCACGTTTATTTCCAGTTAGTTTGTCAACCTTTGCCGTTTTAGCTTCCATTATAGATGCATCCTCTTGATCTCTTACCTGCATTGTAAATTATGACACCTCTAATATGCTAGCAATAAAGCAAACATACATTCTACAGCGGAAAATTATAATAGAGATCCATGACACCTCTAATAATAGTAATAAAGCAACAATACATTCTACAATGGAAAATTATTATAGAGTAGCATTTTTATAGTGTCCCGCTCTATCAGTTGACACCAGAGATATTATAAGACTTTAAATTATCCTTGTAAGCATGGAATACGATGGATCTTTTTATAGATCAACACTACGGAATACATTTTTGGGGTAGGTTCTATTTGTTATCATGGAGGGAGTGCAAACTATTATTGGTAGTATTTGTGTTGCTCAAGTATTAATTTGCTGTGTAGGATTTTTGTTTTTATTTGCAATCGGTTTTCTATTTCTTGATTAATATCGGAAAAAATATAAGTATACTATACCTCCTTTTTCATTGGTGCAAATGCAGAGTCCACTCGATTTACTACTTTGTTCATGTACATACCTTCTGCCTATAAAATGGACAAAATATCTTGAGTAAAAATATAAATCACAAAGGATTTGTGGGGAAAATTAAAAACGGAAAGTCCCTAATCAAATTGCAATATCAAAAGCTTAAACAAATCAAACGAATGGATAACAACTGCCATATTCCTGACTTAGTACAGGCATTTTCTAATGTAGAAAATGGTGGATTAAACCTGGTTTTATAGCTAGCTAGACCACTCACTTTTATGACATTGCATTAAATTCAATTATATTGACAACGATGTTTTCCCTATTTTGTCTGTTTGTTTAATTCGCGCATCGTTGTCAATATGATGGAGTTTGCTGCCACTGTCATACAAGTGAGAGGTAAAGTATTTAATTAACGACAGAAAACAAATACAACACAATAGAATCATGAACTGTGCGCCACATGAATGTATCAACGCCACGATAAATAATCGATCGATTGACGATTTCGGCATAACGCAATAATTACAGATTATACTTTGATGAAAAATTTAGCAATTACAGTTTCTTTTCATCTAATAAAGTTTTGCAAAAAAAAAAGCGGAAACATCGTTTTCCAATGAGAGTAGATCACACGTTTTTTTCGGCAATTCTGTAGATATACTTTATCAGATATTCAAGTAAATATAAAAGAAATAATAGATATTATTCAGATATTAGATCCAAACAAAGCATCTGGTCCTGATGTGATCAGTCATAAGATGCTAAAGCTGTGTCCAGAAAAGGTAGCAGTTCCACTCCATATTATATTTAATAAATCCTTAAGAGAGGGAATATACCCAACTAGCTGGAAGATAGCAAATCTGATACCCATTTTCAAAAAGGGAGATTCATCCTTGCCATCAAATTATAGACCGATATCCTTAATTAGTTGTGTAGGAAAAGTTATGGAAAGAGTAGTGTTTAAGCACTTATACAATCATTTAAAAGCTAATAAATTAATTTATGAGTATCAATCAGGATTCCTCCCTAAAAATTCAACTGTTCATCAACTCTTAGAAATATATAATTGCATATTAAACTCTTTGGAAAAAAAAGATATAAATTGTTTTGTATTCTGTGACTTCTCTAAAGCTTTTGACAAAGTTTGGCATAGGGGTCTTATATATAAAATGAAAGTTTATGGTGTTGACGGAAACGTATTGAATTGGTTTCAGGATTATCTACACGACAGAAAACAGAGAGTAGTATTAAATAACTCGTCTTCTTCCTTCTGTAATGTCTCAGCTGGTGTCCCCCAGGGATCAGTTCTGGGCCCTCTTCTCTTTGTCTTATATATTAATGATATTGCTGATAAGCTTACTTCACTGTGTCGGCTATTTGCTGACGACACATCATTCAACTATTCTGGTAACGATGGAGAACAGATTAGATCTGTTATTGATCGCGACTTGAAAGAGCTGGATGTTTGGTCTTCTAAATGGCTTATGTCATTCAACCCAGATAAACCCGAAATTATGATTTTTTCAAATATTGAGACTCCAGACCTCAGCTTTTCCTTAAATGGTAAAAATATACCTTTAAGTACATCTCATAAGCACCTGGGAGTTAATTTCAGTAGTGACGCAAAATGGAACAATCATATTGAAAGTATAATTACAAGTGTAAAGAAACACTTAAATGTTTTACGTAAACTTAAATATCGATTATCTCGAAATAATTTAGAAAAACTATACTTAGTTTTTATTAGACCCATTTTCGAATATGCCACGGAAGTGTGGGATAATTGTGGAATAGGCTACTCAAATAAATTAGAAAATTTACAATTGGAGGCCGCAAGAATAGTAACAGGTCTACCAATATTTACAAAAACTGAAACTTTATATTCTGAGGTTGGCTGGGAATCTCTTTTTGAAAGAAGAAGAAGAAGAAAATTACAGATGTTTTATAACATGAACCAAAAGCATGCACCAGAATATCTATGTAATCTTGTACCTCCTTGTGTACAAAGTACAACCAACTACCCGTTGCGAAAT
This sequence comes from Mytilus galloprovincialis, assembly GCF_965363235.1. Taxonomy (NCBI): domain Eukaryota; kingdom Metazoa; phylum Mollusca; class Bivalvia; order Mytilida; family Mytilidae; genus Mytilus; species Mytilus galloprovincialis. The sequence goes on along the minus strand of NC_134839.1, from coordinate 21,860,152 downwards.
GGTCAAGATATTATTGTTCCATTTTGTAGACTTTCCCTTACTACTGAATCGTTTATTCCCTCTACTATACGTGAATGGAATAAACTTGATCCAAAAATTCGCAGTGTCGACTCTATTTCTAAATTTAAGAATGAATTAAAAAACGATAGTCTAGTATGTAAAATTGAAACGTTTTATTTGTACGGCCCAAGGAAATTAAATATTATCTTAACGCAATTGCGATGTTCCGCTTCATCCTTAAACAATGACCTATTTAGAGCTAACATTATAAATGATCCCTCTTGTCATTGTGGGTCCGATATTGAGGATGTCTACCATTACTTTTTCGTTTGCCCAAAATACACATTATGTAGGAAAAACTTATTCGATAACCTTAACTGGCTATCTGAAAACTTTGTTTTAGATACAAAACTATTAATTTGCGGACACTTGGAACTTTCGAACGAACAAAATATTCAAATTTTCAAACATGTTTAGAATTACATAAAAAGGTCAAACAGATTTCTTATGCCTTGATAGAGCGTTATTATTGCTGACACAGGACGTCATCGTTGCCATCAATCCACAAGTCATCGTCACGGAAGTATACGATTTTTCAAACTTTCTTTTTCCTTTTTTACTTTGTCTCCTCTTTGTTCACCTATGAAAGCTAGTATTATATTGTATAAACTGTTTGTTTTATATGCATGTCCATTATATTATACTATTATTGTAACTTTATATTGTATTATGGAGAAGACTTCATAAGTATGATTTACTTGTGTCTAATCCATTTTGCTTTAATTCAGCAAATAAAATATGTTTAAACTAAACTAAATATACTTTATCTATATCTATTATATTGCAAAAACTTCTATTACTAGCCGACTGCCAATTTTACCATATAATCGCAACTGATGGTAGAAAAAGACTTCCTTTAACAAATACGCTTGTTTTCCTTTTCGTTCAGTTTCATTGTTGGTTTAAAAAATATGATAAAGATTTAGGCTCTTACATGTATTTATAATGGAATACCATTTCTGACCTTTCGACTTGTTTTGGTATATTTAATAGTCTCACCTGCCATTGCTTCATTGCATCTTCCAATGGTTTCATCTTGAGTTCCCACTTTGCTCTGGTGTGGTTTGCTGACAACTCAGCCGCGCAGCTTAATGTTCGAGTTATTTCTTTTCCGTTGTCCATGATATTTTGTACTGGACCTAATGAAGAAAAAAAAATGATTTGTCCATATTGGTATAGGTTTGAATTAAAGGCATGATGGTTATACCACAGAAACGTCAGATATCGCATGCTTACTCAAGTATGATGTATTCAGGGTTTTATATTCGAGTTTGGTATAAGCACATAAGTCTTATGGTTGTAAACAATTGATAGCAATGTATTGATTAAATACTAAATTCTTCAATACAGTAATGAGTTTTACACACATATCTGTGATTCAAAATGAGGGTATTATATTGAAAAAGTACGTAAAACGACAGTAAAAGCATATAACATTAAATGTTTGAAGGAAAAAATAAACCAACGATACATACTACGCGCTACAACCGTCTGAACTCACTTAAAAACAAATCTGGGTTACAAACTAAAACAGAATGAAACACATCAACTATAAGAGGAAAAAAAGGGAAGAAAACTGAGTGCAACAAAAACATACGCGAACATTCAAAGAACGAAAAAGTTGATAACAACTGCTTTCATAAAAGAAAATTTTCAAACATTTATATGGTCTCGCTCCATTTGGGTTTCAATGGATTCCTACAGGTTTTTATCGTGGTTTGTGTATCAACAATTAAATTTAAGAGTTTTGATATCTTACTGTTTCTCGGAATTTGGTTACTTTGTCCTATCTTTTAGTTGTATCATTAACAAATGAAAACGTTGAACCGATAGGTTCCCATTAATCTGTAATTCAAGACAAAAAGTTACGGAACAATCGTAAGTAGACCTTTTTGAAAGTTGAATACAGGATATCGATCATGTCTCACAAACATTTTCACCAGGAAAGCACAAATTCTAATCGAGAAAGAAAAACATCAATGTAAATTTCTAAATTTTACAAGAAATACTACATTTTATCTCAAGGACATGAATTGAATTTATAAGGAGTACGCGATACACGGGTTACACTATTGTCGCTTCCGTCCATACTTACAATCATAAAACATAAATAACATACCAGAAATGAGATAAGTTATGGCTATGGCTGAAATATAGGATCTTCCCTCCTTTCCAAAAAATATAGGAATCAGCAGGCAGACGATACAACGGAGCTCAACTGACAGTGCATACCCACATGACACACCCAAGATCAAGAATCCCCCCAGAAAATGTCGTGTCTGTTCTTCAAGCTGCATGGGCACAATCAAAGCAAAATAAAGACCTAAAAAGCAAAGAAAATACACGTGTAAACAATATAAAACATATGCAACTGTTACAGTATGTTTCGGAATGATATCAGAGACGCTCTGTTAATTTGCTTATACTTACCAGGTGTTGCTGGGTTAAACTTGACAACGGTACTTTAACTTCCTTGTGTTTTATCCAAGTTATACAAACTTGACAACGGTACTTTAACTTCCCTGTGTTTTATCCAAGTTAAGCAAACTTGACAACGGTACTTTAACTTCCCTGTGTTTTTTCATGGCGCTGGTTTTTTGTTTTATTCATTTTCGACTATTGATTTTAAATGTCATAAGGAATATGGCAGTTGTTATCAAATATTTTGTTTATATGTATGTAAGCGTTTGTTTTGTGGCACCTCAGTCTTTCTGTTGTTCCTTTCTTTCCCTCTTGTGGTTTATGTGTTTCCCTCGGTTGTGGTTTATAAACTTGATTTGTTTTCTCTCAATCAATTTGTGACTTTTTAACAGTGGTATACTACTGTTGCCTTTATACATTGGCAATCAAACCACGTCTCCTTATATTTGATAAAGTCTTACCATATGCTAACAGAAAACCAAACGGAAATCCTAGTGCTGTTTTGATAGGGGTGTATGAATCTGATGGTCCAGTGAAGAAGCTATAGCAATGTTTCCCAAAGAATCTACAAATTCCATCAGGACACCCTGCAGAATAATTCATTTTTTTTTTTTAAATAGGTGAATACAAAATACAATCAAGATAAAATAATGTTAAAACAAATAAATAAATTAATTAATTGTAAGAACTATCATATAATCATACATACTTAATTTTTCATATTTTTTTTCTTCTTATTTTATCTTAATCATTAATTTTATTTTTTATTCGATTATCTCGATTTCTTAAATCATTGATTTTTTATTGCAAAGTAGAGTGAACTAGATTGGACGTAGTCGAATAGCAATTTTAAAATTTGTGTTAACCCTAAGCTACATGTATTAAAATATAAGTCAAAATTGAAATGTTTGTATTGTCATTTTAATCTTCAAAATAGATTCGTGACATATTGAAATTTGGTGACTATGTTGAGCGCATCTATGATATTCAATCGAACTAGAGATAAAGGATACAACAGATACAGTTAAGTCTGCCTCATATCTTGACTTACATATAGAAATTGACAATGAGGGTCAGTTGAAAACAAAGCTGTACGACAAAAAAGATGATTTCAGCTTCCCAATTGTAAACTCTCCATTTCTATTTCGCAACATTCCAGTAGCGCCTGCATACAGAGTGTGTATCATCCAATTGATACGATATTCCCAGGCTTGTATTTCCTATCATGATTTCTTGATAGAGAGTTAATGCTCATAAGTCATTAAGAAAATTATTAAACAAAAAGTTCCAAATGGTGAAGGTGAAATCATCCCTACGTAAATTTTACAAGAAATACTACATTTTATCTCAAGTACATGGATTGAATTTATAACGAGTACGCGATACACGGGTTACACTATTGTCGCTTCCGTCCATACTTACAATCATAAAACATAAATAACATACCAGAAATGAGATAAGTTATGGCTATGGCTGAAATATAGGATCTTCCCTCCTTTCCAAAAAATATAGGAATCAGCAGGCAGACGATACATCGGAGCTTAACTGACAGTGCATACCCACATGACACACCTAAGATCAAGAAGCCATCACGAGTTGGTCGACCGTTATGGAATATCCATTTCACAGATGATATCAGATATATATATGTTCCTAACTACAATCGTAACAAAAATCCCGTTCCCTTTCCACGAATGTGACCTACCGAATTAGACTATTTACCGGGTGTGTAATAACATGAGCAACACGATGGGTGCCACATGTGGAGCAGGATCTGCTAAACATTCCGGAGCACCTGATATCACCCCAGGTTTTTGGTGGTGTTCGTGTTTCTTAGTCTTAAGTCTTCTATGTTATGTTTTGTGTACTATTATTTTTCTGTTTGTCTTTTTCTTTTTTAGCCATGGTGTTGTCGGTTTCTTGTCGATCTATGAGTTTGAATGTCACTATGGTATCTTTCGCCCTTCTTCGAACATAATATACAATAAGCATGGAAAATTAACATTCATGAATAATAACATAAAGGGTGGTTTCCAAATTGCATTTAAAATCAACCTTTCGGATTCTTATGAACAAAATTTGAAATTAATAGTATAAAACAGAGTCAACAAAAGAAAGCAAAGATTTTGAATTTTTTTGTATATATATGCATTGCAAATATAAGAATTCAGCTTACCCAAACATTGATTTTCCTTTTTAGGTTTATTCCTGAATTTAATACCCTCTCCTAACAAAGCATCGCCTTCACCATCTCCATCCGGTTTCTTCTTTTGGTCATTTCCGCTTTCACTGTCACTGTCGGAATTACTTCGTGTCAAGTGTGCATCATTGATTTCAACAAAAACACTGTCATCTGAAGTTTGGTCAACACTGTCATGTGAATTTTGGTCAACACTGTCATCTGAATTTTGGTCAGGATTGTAACCTGAAGTTTGGTCACCACTGTCACCCGAAGTTTGGTCAACACTGTCATCAGAAGTTTGCTCAACACCGTAGTTTGAATTATTGTCGTTTACGTGCATCTGAGAAACTCTGTATCGGAAACCTCTGTTGTCATAAGCATACACTGTAAATAATAATTAACTGACAATAACATATTGAATATGTACAAGCTAAACTTAGACGAAGAGACCATTTCAAATCAAACGCCAAGCTGTGTTTATTTGTTGGCCCCCCCCCCCTTCCAATGCAAGTCTTAATGATAAGGCAATTACAATTCAAAATGTTTCGTAGGACTAATAAAAATGGACAGTTCAAATTTGGGAAGCTGAAATCACAGCTTTTGTCGTAAAGTTTTGTTCTAACGCATATAAACAAACACCCTCAAATCCTCTTGTATTTTAACGCCTTTCTAATTGATTAAAACATCTTCTGGTATCTAAAACTAGTATTACTGATATTTTACTCATTTAACTCAAAAAGTAGCACATGAAGGTATATTTTTTATTACATATTTGATTAAATCAGGCCAAAAATAGCCTATATGGCAATTTTTATAAAACTGTAAATACGGGATCAAAACTGTATCAGTGTCAAATATATACAATGTTGTTTTACATCTAAAAGAGCGCACCGAATTTAATGATTATAACTCCTTTGCAGTACAATATCACGGGTGTCATTCGGTTTATCGAGAGAAATGATCGTGAAAGAATATCTAACGGCGGTCAAGTATTGAGAGACGATCGTGAAAGTTCTGGTAACGGATCGTGAAAGACATTTAATGTACATTCTAGTTCAGAATATTTGAAAAAATCGCTTAATTTTCAAAACGCGGAAAAAATCCGAACAAAAAAATATGTCTGTCAAAATGGTTTAACTTCCTCAACATAACTGTGAAAGAAGATAAAGAAAATATGAAGTACTTTTTGAAAAAACGCAAAAGGCGCAATGCGTGTCTATGAAATTAATTGCAAATAACACGCTTTTTGTACCTATAATGGTCATATTTCAGAATATCATGATATATTTGAAATTTGTTCTTTGGTGTATCTGATAGTACAGTGAAATTAAAGAATGTTCTTCCCTTAAAAGCGTTAATTTGTTTATGAAAACCTTGAATTTGTTGAATTTCCATCAAACTTGATCGTGAAAGATCAGGCTACGTATTATTTTGATCGTGAAAGAAAATGCGTGACCAGACTTAATACTAGTAATCAAAAATCAGTATTTCTTTTACCATTTGATAAACCTGCAACTGGTTGAAGCCTGTAACTATTTTGATAAGGATGAACATTAAAGCTATTATTTTTTTTTCTATTCAACACTTTACCTCGAAAGTTAAAAATAAACAACAACTAAAAACGTGTCTAAATAAGTGTGAAAGATTCAGCTCTGTGAATCGGTCTAGTGCAATTCAGGCAGACCGACACTATTTATCCAATAATAAGGATATGCAACGTTTAAACCAAAATGTTATCCATCAAACAAAAAATTACAGCAAAAACGGCATCTTTCATGTGTAATTTGAGATTGAACGATAACCAACATTTTGTGCAACAATACTTTCTTAAGTTCTTTATATACAACTCAGATGTGGATTGCTTTAACTATATACTACAGACTGTAGAATACCAGATCGCAAATGCTGTAATGCTTTACTTATGATAGTATATTTGTTTATAACGTCTATAATATCAAGGGTTTTACTAGAAGTGTCAAATGCGCTTAAGATTGTCATTGGTTCATAAAAAGAGGTCAAGGTCAGATGAACCATGCCATACAGATCTCTACAAATATCCCGTACACCAAATAAATGTGTTCCGATCCTTACAGTGCCTTAGAAACTGACAAATGTAAAAGTTATGCTTGGCCAATTAATTCGGAACATAAGGTCAAAAGTATATGAACCCTGACCGACAGCCAGACATAGACATCTTACTATCATTCAATATATCAATTGACATCACCATTGTCATATATGAAACATGCAGATAGACATGTATACCATACACGAAATACCTTGGCGCTATAAGCATTAAGGTATATAACCAAAAGGACAAACAACATAAAACAAACATTGTCGAATGATGCATGATAATGAGTTCGATGTCAGTTGAAACCTTGCAGAAGTCGAAAATGTACACCTTACAATCATAACAACAACACTGGATTGTTTTTTTTTGCGTTTTGTCACCCATTGTCTTTTATTATTGCCGTATTGTTATTTCTTTTTCTTTTCATTTTCTGAAAATATTAATACTTTGAAATGATTAAACCTATTGAGGATGTTGACCTATCTAGCTTTTCTTTTCTCAATACCAATAACAAATATTAATTATCATATAATTGAAGAATAATTTGAACGTCTTCGTAGCATCAGATCTTTCACGATCCTTTTCACGATCTTCAAAAATGCGGTACGTCATCTTTCACGATCCGAAAAATCAATTTTGTGTAAATAGTTCTTTATTTACCAAGTTTCAGATTATATTTATACAAAATAACTATGAGAACCATTTGATTAATTCAAATAGAATGCCCTTACTCGGATAAAAGTAGTTTATCTAGTCGAATTTGTGAAAAAATCGTGTTTGTTTACATTTTTTATGTCATTGAAATGTCGAGAAGCAATCTGCCTTTTGTTGTTTTGTAAAAACTATGTACTTTTGAAATTGGATATTCTCACATACTGATCATAATGTTAAACCATTTTGACAGACAGTTTTATTTTGTCGTAAATTTGTCTGTGTAATTAATTAAATTAGAATATTTACTGATCTTTCACATGTCCTCTCGATTAAATGTCTTTCACGATCCGTTACCAGAACTTTCACGATCGTCTCTCAATACTTGACCGCCGTAAGATATTCTTTCACGATCATTTCTCTCGATAAACCGAATGACACCCGTGAATATACGTTCATCCCGAGAAGTTAACCGTGTTTCTCAAACCGTTTTTGCTCAATCACCATGGACATTCAATCTTAAATTTTGCAGATTTTTTTTGTTCTAAAGCTCTCTGGTTGTTTCTGTGCTTATAATATACTGGGCTTTCCAATGTGTGGCTTTGAGCGTTCATAATGAGGGTAATCCTGAAATAAAGCCTAGGAAGATAATATACTGGGCTTTCCAATGTGTGGCTTTGAGCGTTCATAATGAGGGTAATCCTGAAATAAAGCTTAGGAAGATAATATACTGGGCTTTCCAATGTGTGGCTTTGAGCGTTCATAATGAGGGTAATCCTGAAATAAAGCTTAGGAAGATAATATACTGGGCTTTCCAATGTGTGGCTTTGAGCGTTCATAATGAGGGTAATCCTGAAATAAAGCTTAGGAAGATAATATACTGGGCTTTCCAATGTGTGGCTTTGGGCGTTCATAATGAGGGTAATCCTGAAATAAAGCTTAGGAAGATAATATACTGGGCTTTCCAATGTGTGGCTTTGAGCGTTCATAATGAGGGTGATCCTGAAATAAAGCTTAGGAAGCATGCGGCTTTGAGCGTTCATGATGAGGGTAATCCTGAAATAAAGCTTAGGAAGCATGCAATTTATAAAGTGTTGTTTTAATTTTTTTCTCAAAATGCCTTCCGTCGCGTCCACCATTTTAATTAATAACTGATGTACGATATATATAAGAAGATGCATGGATGTGGAAACATACTTGTCTCAAGTACGACTCGACTATTTGCACTCCTTTATACAAAGTAAATAACTTTTAAAAGTTCCGAATAGTACTTTAAAACTATACCAGTTGAGAGATAAACAAATTTACAGCGGCAAATACCCACCCGAAAACATAGAATTGTTTCCCGATAACTCACAACAATTTATAAAATGGAATTCTATAGCTAAAAACTCACTGGAGTAGTAGTGTACTACTTTATATGCTTTACAGCAGGTACGAGACATTTCGTATAAAGAAATGTCATGTAGAAAATAACAGAAAAAGATATGAAAATGAAAATGTCAGATATACATTAATGAAATAAGATAAATAAAATAGAACCAGTTGCAGACAACACATTTATTTCCCACATTTTGTTGTGCAGGCTTTAATTTTCACATTGTCTTGAGCAGGCCAGAATATTAATTTCCAAAATTCTCGTGCCGAAACGAAATAACCGGCTAGCATTGAGATTAAAATTCCTCCCATTTTACTTTTTAGTTGTTTCACATTGAACAAAAGCCAAAAAAACAAATTATCGTGTCTACATTCTGAAAGAATGATATTCTATACTTACTGATTTTTCGTTTGTATGTCGAATACGCCTAAATTTGCAACGATGACGTCATTTCATTTATGACGTCATTTATCAAAATGACGTCATAAGATTGATGCAATCAACTGTGAATCATGAATCATGATTCTTTATCCAATCGACCTTCGAATCGCCATTGAATTATATATAGTCAAATTGAAAATAAGTAAATGATGTCAGGGCGGGACTAAAAATCAATATTAGTAGATCTTATACGCAGAAACGCACTGTTTAGAACGACAACGAAGGTGTACGGTTATCCCTACTTTTCTTTATTTTTCAGATAATTTCTGAACCCTCTTGCTGCCGGAGTGACACATGTGTCCACACCAACTGTGCCGGAGGGACACATATGTCCATGTTTTAATTTATGCAAGCTTCTTATCATTACTGCACCTCTTTCCCATAAAAGATCGAAGATTAAACAGGGTAATATGTTTCTACAATAGTTACCAAATGGAACGGTCATTACATGGCATGACGTCATATATCGAATGACGTCGGTTTTGGACATGCAACGCCACAAACGTCGAGCTGTCGTATTTTCTGGCACACGAAATGCAACCTTGAAAAATAACTGGCAGCAAGAGAGTTAAGACTTCTCATATTTTATTTCAAAATTATATCATTAATTCAAGTTGTCTTTCCATTCACATAACATTGCCTTTTCCGCGTATTATCCTGGAACGTCCAGTGACAAATATTTCATTGTTATTTAGACGAGAAAAATAACAACAAATCTGAAGTTTGGCTGGGATGGAGGGCAAAATTTGTACTGACAGTGGAAAATGAGGACATTCAGGATAGGGGAAGACATTTTGCTTTATAACTAGACACATACTGACCCCCTGCATACTGATCCTTCAATGAGTTTTGTATAGGTTACTTCAACATGCAAAGCGTGGCATTTCAATTGATGTGGGTGTGTCTTTATGTATTCACTATCGACCAATAATAGATCAAAATGTGAACTAATTTTCACGGTGATGTTATGATAAAACCTTTGTCCGTCGTCAACATGTCGGAGCTTCAAAAAAGATTAACCAAAATTTTGTGAAACTTTTGTGAATTGTTCGTGTCTATTGATGAATGCTCACTTTCGATTTTTATAAATCTTAGATCTCACTTTTCCGAGTTATGGGATTTTATTTTAAAATAGGGGGTCCAGTTTTCGGACAATACCTAATAAAATCTTTGAGCAGTTTTCATATAACTTTAGTGACTTATTTATTTCTATTCAGATAAGGCAGCAACCGTTTGATTTTCTGGAGGGGGGGGGGGAGGGGGGGCTATGGTTTATTTTTCTGGACAATTTTTTTTTTCGCCTGCGAGTCGAAAACAATTTTTTTCTTTCAATTTTAGCATTACATATAGTGGCAGCTGAGGGTGAAACAAACAATTTTTTTTTTCTCAGAATCAAAAACAAATAATTTTTTTCTCCAAAAACTGGAAACAAACTTTTTTTTCCAAAAAAAACCATAGACCCCCCCCCCCCCCCCCGAAAATCAAATTGTTGCTGCCTAAGCACCCTCAACGGAGTTAGGGTGACATATTGTTATTCTACGTTTATTTTTTTCTTATTATTTTTCTTCCACTTTTTTTGTCCAGCTTATATTTTGGAATTGGATATGTTAACCAGCATGTGCAGATTTGCAAACAGGGTATGGCATAAACATGATGGCTGCCATTTCCATGGAAACTGATAAAATGTGAAAAAAATTGCAAATTCTAAATCTTTCATTATAAGACCTAACTGGATGAAACTTTATGGTAATGATCCTTGGTATGCCTAGATGTTGTGACAATTCTAGGGAATTCCAAAATGGCCGCCATTGACATGGAAACAGGGCGAAAGTTTAAAATTGGCCCTATGGGAAAACACATTAAAGCTGCATTTTCTGCAAGAATATCAGATTAAACCTTCTATAACTTAATGGATATGTAACATGGCATGTCCCAAAGTGGAACCTGTTTTTGGAATTTTGGAAATGGTACTCGTTACCATGGAAATAGCGAAAATTTCTAAAATTTCGAAATGCTCCAAAATTGAAGAAACTTTACAACAATGTTAATAAACATCTGTAGATGCGGACTTTGACTTTGAAATTTTCAAAATGGCTGCCGCTCACCTGGCAATGGGGGAAGGGTGCCATCCGTTATTGCTAGCAATTACAAATCTAATTTGTTTTATACATTTCTGATATGACATTGACAAACAAGGGAGTTTTTCTTGTTGAAAAGATGACGGGCTTATCATGCGCTCATGGCGCAGCTCTTTAATTTTATTGGTATTCATTTTTTGTTATCAGTAAATTAAAACCATAGTACTAAATATTATTATTATATATATATAGACATTCACGGTACTACAATCTATGGATAGCTTTAGAATTTAGAATTGCACAGGGTTGTTTTTTTTCAGGTTAAGGGAGGGTTTGCGCTTTCAAACATGTTTTTTTTTTAATAAATAATACCTTTAGTGTTCTCACTTAAATTGATTTATAATTTTTTCATGTTGGCGTCTTTTATAACCAACTATACGGTATGGATTTTTCATTGTTGAAGGCCGTACCATTGCCTATAATAGCTTTCGTCCACTTCATTTATACGTTATTGGATAGTTGCCCATCTTCCTTTTTCACGAAAATAGAAAATACTTGAAAATACAATGTGTCACTCTGATGTGAAAACCCACAATCAGTTCTGGTCCTATACCCACTTCTCCAAAACCCCTAATCAATATCTTTTCAATAAATATATGCCATTGTGCACCACATATTTCTTTTTTATCTGAATTATGTTTGGGTTCACTTAACAAATTGTGGACTTGGTGCCCTATGTGTATTTGCAAATTCTCCTTTACCCCTTAATACGAAAATTCTTAGATTACTGAAATTTTCTCAGAATCTCATATATAATGCCATTGTGAACACTGCCAATCGAACATATAGACATTAATATCTTTCTTCTAACACAATCAATGTAGTTGGTCTATTGATAAAGGTATCTTAGAAACAAACCTAGTACCATTGGCCAATCAGCCATGAATTAATGAATGCTCATTTCATACACCAAATATGTTACCTATTGAATAATTTGCTTACAATATCTGAGAAAATGGTGTACCAACGAAAACTAGACATTGACCAATTAACAATGAAAATAAGGTTAAGTTCAGATGCTTCCTACCAAACAGCCAAGTACACCATGCAATCATATTCATACACCAAATCCAGTTAACCTATTGCATGTACTTATGGATATGAAAATCTTATTACTGTCGAAATCATGAAATGAGGTCAAGGTTAGGTAAACCCTGACTAACAGACTAGTAGACATTATCCTTTCACTTATAATAGTCTAGTCTGTCTACAGAATCAATCTAAACAAATTGCAACAGAAAAGATTTTTTATATATCATATGAGATTATCATAGCACATTACCGTTAAAAAAGTCTAACAAAATCGTACGGTCGGAAATCGGTGAAAATTGAAAATAAAAATATCGGTGATGTGCCTGCCGATTAATGTCAGAAATGGTCCGCCATATTGACAAAGGGAGAAGACTCTTACATATGTGAATTTATAGAAACCAACTGAGAAGCGGATATCACTGAAAGAATCGCTTACATAAATTTATATTATTATAAAAGTATGCTGGTAAGTGTTTTTTTAACATACACTTATGTTTTACGTGTATTTACATATTCAAAAATGCGTCAAGCAATGAATACACCTTATCGCTATTCCCGGCTGACCCGTCCGCTTGAACTTTTGACGTCAACAACAATCACTTTTCCATTGTGGCGTCAGACATTTTGTTTTATGACGTCAAAATTTTACGGGAACCTGTGTGATTTCCAGCAATGGCGGACAAATAGCGATAAGGTGTATTAGACATACGAAAGTTCTTGACGCAGGTCAAACGACAAAGATCACTATATTTTTGTTATTTCAAAGAAAATAAATAAAATCAACTACCTTTACATAAAATCAATTAAATTTAAACTAATAAAGTCCCAAATATAGCAATAAAAATAATTTAAAGGGACGTAGTAAGACTCGTCCCTAACGAAAACAAAAAAGTATGGAACGCCAAATTAACAAAAATGGACAGTAAAAATTGCAATTTTGTCGATTTTGAACTAATTACTATAGCCAAAGCATTTATTCTTATCTTCTATTGCATTTTCTTCAAGTAAATAATTTTAAATAATTGTTTCCTTCCTTTTTTAATGAATTATTGTCGAAAATAACTATTTTGTAATTTTATTTCAGCTTTCACTTGACGAAACCTATGTCCGATTTAGCATCATGATTTTATTGGAGCTAACCACAGTCACTGTGCTAATTGTTAAGCACACGGATAATTTCTAAATCAGGTACTATATTATATTTTTCTGCATTGCCTATTTTATTGAAAATATTTTATCACAGTCGAGTCAAAAATATTTGATTGTGTATCTTGTTCTATCAAAAGTCAATTGAAACCAAATTCAAAATGAATGGTCAACTAAACAAATGTACGGAATAGGTTACAATAAACCACAATCGAAAATTTCCAAGAATGGGAATTTTAACATAGTATACTTTTTTTAATGCTTTACAATAAAATTGTACTTAAGTTCAAGATGCTCGTTTCTGTGTGTACTTCGTATAGTTTGTCTTGTTTGTCTTAATGTCCTTTTCGTTTTCTCGGACGCAATTTAAGCCTATTGATTCAACTTTTCTTGTCACCCTTTTTGGCACTTTTCAAATGATTCATTATCTTCAGTAGTGCTAGAATCCATAAGATGTTGAGAAATGGACAAATGAATTACAGTGTATAGACACACTAAAAAAGAAACATCACACGGACAAGAAAACATTATTCATTAAGAGTCGATGTTGTTTATTCTTGTTGTTCTGAATAATATTTTAATGTGTTTTGATATGTTATATGACATATACTATAATGATTAAATATGTAACAACAAATGATTTGTGTACTATTTTTTTTCAGCTACATCTATACTATGGAGAAATGTATTGTGTGCCTAAAAGATGACCACCCAACAACACTGATCAAATTGCGTCAAAAAGGTTGTCTTGGAATCATCAAAGCTAGCCAGGAAAGAGGAGACTGTTTGTCCGCATTAGAGGGTAATTTTGTCCATCAACTCTGCAGGAAAACATATACCAATCCAAATGACATAAAGAAATACAAAAAAGAAAAACTTGTTCAAACAAATACTCCAAAATTACGATCAAAGTCCCATTTTGATTTTAAACATCATTGTTTATTCTGTGGAAATGAAGCAACAGACTCCAAAAAAAAAGACAAAAATGTATTTCAGGTTCGAACTGGTGATTTTGAGAGTCGCATACAAGATGCTTGTGATCTTCGGAATGATGATTGGGCAGCCGAGGTTCGCGGCATACTGGAGAGCGTAAGCGACCTCCATGCAGCGGATGCTGTTTATCATCAGGCATGTAGTGTAAACTTCCGCACGTGCAAAAACACTCCTGTATTCCGTTCTCCCATATCACCAGACGCAAAGCCTGAAAACAAAAGAGGAAGGCCAGCTTTGCAAGAAGACGGCTTCTACAAAACAGTCGACTTCCTTAAACATCATGACGACGAACAGATTTCCATATCAGATCTTGTTGAAAAAATGGACGAGATGTGTGATGGGAATGCTTATAGTCAGATGTATTTAAAGAAAAGATTGAAGCAACATTTTGGAGACGAAATCATTATTACAGACATACCAGGTAGAAAAAGTGTTGTAACTTTACGTGAAACCGTAACTTGTATTCTTCAGGACTATTACCAGAGACCAAGCAATTTAAATCCAGATGACGAAAAGAGAGCTTTGATCAGAGCAGCTGCCAAACTGATAAAAAGCGACATCCGATCTGTAGATACCACAAAGTCTATCTATCCAACTCCAGCCAACATCGCATCAGTTGATAATAATCTATCATACTTACCCGAAAGCCTGCTGTTATTTCTTTCTAACATATTTTCTGAGATAGACCCATCGGTGAAAATAGCTTCCATAGGACAAGCAGTAATGCAAGCCTCGAGACCTCGAGCACTTATAACACCGCTTCAACTCGGTCTAGGAGTACAGGTGCATCACAACTTCGCTTCACGATTTCTTGTGTCCACATTGAACAGCTTAGGATTTTGTTCCTCATACTATGAAGTCCAGAAGTTTGAATCAAGTGCTGCAGCTGTACAAGGAGTTGATCTTCCAGGCGATATAAGCAACAGCTTTGTACAATTTGTAGCAGATAACGTTGACCACAACACAAGAACGATAGATGGCCTCAACACTTTTCATGGCATGGGCATAATAGCTGGAATTACGCCTGGTACGAAGAGAACACAACCCATTCCTAGAATAGCTTTTTCTACTGATGAAATAAAGGCATTAGCAAAGATAGAGATCAAATATTACAAACCTCAATCAGATCGTATGGCTGAATTAAGTTATGCTGAGTTGAAAAACCTAAACACACTGGATAAGACTTTCCGTCTTGACCTGCTGTCGGTTATTATTTGGCCTTTAAAGTATCCAAAACCAATGTGGTCTGGCTTCATGCAGATGGTTCAGACGGGAGACTACCCAGGAAAATCATCAGTTTCATTCCTACCTATGATAGATTTGAATGCTTCGGACATGACATGTATTTATTCTACATTGAACTTCGTCGCCAACCAAGCAAAGCGTTATGACATAACAGCGATCTTGACTTTTGATCAACCTCTGTATTGGAAAGCCTTATCAATTGTTGAAAACGAAAATCCAGGAAGCACCTTGAAGTCTATGGTTTTACGATTAGGACCATTCCACACAGAGATGAGCTTCCTTGGCTCAATAGGGAATCTTATGAGTAATACTGGTTTGAAAGAGATGTTAGAACTCATATACGCTCCGAATGCCGTCACGCATATCCTTAGCGGAAAAGCTGTAGCTAGAGCGTTTAGAGGTCACATGTTGGTGGATACAGCACTTTATTGTTTGTTGATTGCAGATATATTTAATATTGACGTATCTAAACTTTTGGAAGAACCCAATTCAACCCTTGAAACAACTGAAATGAAGGAAATTGATGAATTATATTCTCAATTATCCTCAAGAGAGCTGTCAGCTTCAGAAGCGGGTGAATCAGATGTCTTGAAAAACCTAGAAGTAACGGTCCATAGAAAACAGGAAATTTTAAAGCGAAGTCGTACAGCAAAGTTGTGGCTGCAGTATTCAGAAATGGTCCAGGTTTTAAGACAATTTATCAAAGCAGAGAGAACCGGTAACTGGCCTCTTCATTTGCAAAGCATCCAAGAAATGTTGCCTTTTTTGGCAGCATCTGGACATAATCTGTACACGAAAACAGCATACGTCTACTTAATGACAATGCAATCTTTAGACGAAGACCATCCTGATGTTTATGCTAGTTTCATCAATGGGAATCATGTCATCAGACGCAGCAATAGGTACTGGGCTGGAATATCTTCAGATTTATTTATAGAGCAAGTTCTAATGAGAAGTGTGAAAACAGCGGGTGGATTAACGAGAGGACGAGGAATGACTGAAAGCCAGCGTTCACTTTGGCTTATGTCCATGCCAGCATGTGCTGAGATCAATCAAGCTATGCAGGATTTGTCCGGAGTAGGATACTTTTCTAGTGAACAACACAAAGACGAAACACATGCAAGACAAAAGAAGGACACTAATGACATTCAAACTCTTCTCACGTTCTTGAAAAGTCGTAATCCATTCATTGATTCAGAGGTAGACCGTTCACTACGAAACATTGAGACAGGAGTAGTAGCTGATAAAACCGTGAATGTGGATGATGCCAAAAAGGTTGGGACTTCCATTCTACAAGAACTAGTAGGAAAGAATATAGCTGACCACACGTTTAGGAGAAAGAAACAAGCCATTACGCTAGGCAACAAAGTTCAGGCAAAACTTGACGGCGAACCTCTTAGAATCGATTTACAGCTCCTTTTTCAGAGATGCACCACTGCGGCACATGGTATTTTCGAAGATATTTCAGAGATATTTCAATTTGAATTATGTGGAGTTCCTTCGTCAATATTTGAAACCACTGGCCTTCCAAGAGAGCCTCAAAAATCAACCCTTGCCGAATATATGTGGAATTTGATTGGACTTAAACCAAAAGCACCAACTGAAACCCACTTTGTACTTGATGGTGGTTCTCTTATACACCGTTTGCCATGGGCAAAAGGAGCTACAGTTGACACCATATGTATGACTTACGTCAATTATGTTAAAAATCACTATAC
This sequence comes from Mytilus galloprovincialis, assembly GCF_965363235.1. Taxonomy (NCBI): domain Eukaryota; kingdom Metazoa; phylum Mollusca; class Bivalvia; order Mytilida; family Mytilidae; genus Mytilus; species Mytilus galloprovincialis. The sequence goes on along the minus strand of NC_134839.1, from coordinate 21,842,673 downwards.
AGATGCAACTGTTGTGTTTGACGGATATCCATCAGTTCCAACTACAAAAGACGTAACTCATTTCAGACGTACTAAAGGAATCCTATCTCCAAAAGTCAATTTTAACAATGACACACCAATCAAAACAAAAAAAGACGAATTTCTTTCAAATTCAAAAAATAAACAGCACTTTATCAATACCCTTGGAGAAAAACTTAAAGACGGACATGTTCAAGTTATCCATGCAGTAGATGATGCTGATCTCAAGATGGTGCTTACAGCAATAGAAAAGTCGAAACAACATACAACTACCGTCATAGGAGAGGACACTGACCTCCTCATACTGCTCTGTTATCATTCAAAAGATGCCATAAACAAGATTTACTTCAAATCAGAAGCCAAGCAAAACACTCACAAAATAAAGATTTGGGACATAACAGAGACAAGGAGAAAAATTGGACCACTTGTTTGCAATATTTTGCCATTCATACACGCCTTTAGCGGATGCGACACAACATCTCGTATTTTTGGTCAAGGCAAGGGCACTGTTTTCAAGAAAATAAGTACTAACATTAAATTACAAGATCATGCAGCTGTCTTTTGCCAGGAGTCCAATGTTGAGAGCATTCATAAAGCAGGTGAACAAATATTTGTTGCATTATATGGAGGGTTACTAGATGTTGAAACATTAGATATGCTGCGTTACAGAATATTTGCCTCAAAAGTTTGCGTTGGAAATATATATGTACAAGTGCACACTCTCCCACCAACATCTGATGCTGCTAAGCTACATTGCATAAGGGTTTATCATCAAACGCAAGTTTGGATTGGGAAAGGTGATAAATTAGATCCAAAGGACTGGGGTTGGCATGTTGAGGACAATAAATTGCTTCCAATTAGAGCATTACTACTACCGGCTCCCGAAAAGCTTCTTAGGATAATTAGATGTAATTGCAAATTGAATTGTGACACAAAACGATGCTCATGTCGTAAACACGGAATAGACTGTTCCCCAGCATGTGGGGAATGTCGTGGAATGAATTGTTCCAATACAAGTAACATTACAGAAGCCGATGAACTTGACGATAGGTGAATGCATCAATATGCATGTACATTGCAGAGACATTTAACCATACATTAGGGAGACTTATATCAAAATTGTCTGGTTTTTTTTGTTAATTTGAAACAAAATCAAATATTTTCAATGATAGATTTTTCAGAAACTGTATTTACCATTCTTATACTTTTTGATGATAACGAAAGTAACCAAGTTAAAACAAAGTAAACAATTATTGAACAGTTTGGGCAATTTATAATATTAAATTTAATGTCTTTACTATAAAGCTGCCTTCAAAGTAAAACGTTTGAAAACAGCCATATATGAATCTCAAATATATCGATTTTTTTGCATTTTTTCGTGATTTTATCATTAAAAGGGATAATTCTACCAATAAGTTCTTACTCTGGATTGTAAATTTTACTTCGGAAATGTTCTTTGTAGTTGTTTTAGTCATCTTAATTCGTTTTTGACATTTGTCTGGCTAACATAGTGCTAAAATTTCGATTTTTTAAATTTTTTCACAATTTTCATCGATTTTTTGTTAAAATTAATGTTTTTAGCCCAAAAATGGGGATTTCCGATCGTACGATTTTTCTAGACTTTTAATATATGATTGCGTCATGCTTTGGTATTACAAAACTGTTGAAACCATTTCTGTTGCAATTTGTTTAGATTTATGCATTATTTGCCGTAGACAGACTAGACTATAAGTGAGAAATGTATGTGATAAATACTATAGTAATTGTAGGCAGCAGATGGACCACGAAAATGAGATCAATGCCATTACACAAATCATTTCCATACAAAATATTCAGGTCCTCTATCTTCTTAAATATGAAGCTTTATATTTTTTATTGCCAGACTTTTATAGCCAACTATACAGTAAAAGTTTGCTCATTGTTGCAGGCCTTAACACACTGACCTATAATTGCTTCAATCCATGTCCTTATAACTCTGTTGGAAAGTTCTCATTGGAATCATACCACATCTACCTAATATGAGAAAGTATAATGTCAAATAGTCAGTGCACAACTTATATCTTTGTGCAATCTTTGGGCAAAATGTACCCTATTCCCAGTCTATGAAACCATTTTGAATCTCTGCAACCATGCCAAAAGTAAACCATGAATAACATATACTTATAACAGCTACCTGATAATTGTAATATTATTATGTTTCAATTGTCATTAACTACAATTGCATCATCGCCCCCTAATGTGACCTACCAAGTTAAACACGAGCAACACAACAGGTGCCACACATGGAGCAGGATTTGCTTACCTTTAAGAACACATGAGATTTCAGTAAAGTAGTCTCACATAAGGTCATTACAAACCCTTTTATAATTGGAGGGAAAACAGTTCACACTTATTATCTAACTTGTGTACATCAGGTATGAATAGCTAGTAATTGTCTAGTATTATATCAGATTTAAAAGTTACACTTCTTACTATCCAGTTACACAATTCACAAAGGTTTTCAAAATCGTTTATTCAAATACTTTTGTTTATAAATAGTAACATGATCACAGAGATTTTTAACATAATAAAATAGTACATAAATGTTTAATAAAATAACAACATTTTAAGAATTAAAATAATCTGGCTTTTTCTTTATTCCAACTTTAAGCCTATCTATTGGATTTTTTTTTTTGATTTTTGTTGTTGTTGATTAAAAGTAATCTAAAATACAATATACTTGTTAATTGTTAATGTGTCCATCATGTGAAACAAAATTCAAGCTTACATCAATCAAGTAGTCCAAAAACTTTTACTATCATCATAAAATAAAACCAAAAAAACAAGTGTTTTCAAAGGAATTTGTATATACAATAGTAAAAAAACCTCAGCTGTTATTTCATGGTTTACATTCTTCAAACAAAATCGCACCTCTTATTTATGTCAGAATATTATAACGAAAACACTGACTAAAGTATAGGATACATAAATTCATCCAAGTCTTGGCAACATACATTTGGGTATTCAAAAATTGATGAATATATATTTCAAATTAACTATTTGCTCTTTTTTTTTTAATATTATAACCGTTTTTCCTTCTTATTTCATAGATTTAATATATCTTTACAAATATAATAATTTGCCATTAAAACAATGTTCATAACCAGTAGCTTGTAATAAATTTGAAGAGAAAACAGTCACTGTCTGTAACATTTCCTACTTATTTATTTAGTTTTCTTCTTCTTTTTGGTTGTTCTACGTTTTGTTTTAGAGTCTACGATAAACTGAGATTGTTTCTTAATTGCATTTCTGTTCGGAACTTCTCCATCATCTTCACCGCTGTCTTCGTCATCTGTAAACACAAAATATGTTATCAACTTTCTATACATAATGGAGGTGATCTGTATAATTTACAGTGATTATTTCAATATTTATCGTTTTTCTTTTTTAATTCAAATTTTAAATTTTGAATTCAAACTGTAAACTGGAGCCTGTAAGTCAGGGGTTGTTGTTTGTTGCTGTGTTACATATTTTTTTTTCATTTTTTTTTACATAAATTAGGCCGTTATTTTTCTCCTTTGAATTGTGTTACATTTGGGGCCTTTTAGGTCAATCAGTGTGAACCTGTGTCACTTAAACATGATACATGAGTTCCATACACAATGGTCAACATTGCACAGAGTCCAACGACATCAAATCATAAAAGGTAATAGTTAATAAAAAAGTCCAATAAATGTTACAAGAATTGTCAAATCAAAATGAGAGTATGAGATGGTCAATAGAATGTGATGACTAAGTTTGAAAGTTTTAATACAAGTTTAAATGTGTAACAGACAGATGATTACTATTTCTTTGTCCCTAGATGCATTTGATCAGGAACAAAAAGAAACAAACTGATACATACCTTCAAATACAGCATCTCCTCGTTCTTTCTGTGGTAATTTAACTCTCGTGTTATGTGTTGGTAATTTAGAATCAAAACTAGCATGATACTGAAAAAAAAGAAGAAAAAAGTAAGCTTATGATTTAATGACCCCAAAAAAAAACATGATACATCTATTCATTGATACACAATAAAAAAAGAGATTTTTTTCCAGTTAGTGTTTTTTTTTAATATAAGAAGTGTGTGTGCATTTATAACTTTAGAAAGTTGAGCCTACTTTAGAAGGATATCTCATATATTTTTATTTTTGGTTTACATTGAAAATTATGTCAGCAACCGGATCTATTTTCTTATTTATCTTTCACTGGCAGTTTTCATGTAAGAATTTGGAAAATTTCTGACATAATTTGGACATTACAAATATTTCAAATAAAATCATGTTGGTGAAATTGATTACATTAAGCACAGGCAAATTTGACCTAAAAACTATTGAAATATAAATAACGGAATAAGTTATCACATCAGTGAACCCTGATTATAAAATAGGGAGAAAACTAATTTTACAATCATATGCTTCATTTCTAAAGGGTTTTTAATAAGAAATTTAACTGTCCCTCGTCACAATAAACTTAACCAGCAGTCAGATCCTGCTAAGTATTCTTACCTCTTCCTCCTCCATCTGTTTGAAGACCTCATTCAGATCTTTACCATCTAACTCCTCTAATAATTTCAATAGTTTCTCCTCACATGTTGATAACTGATCCAGGACATATTCATCTGATGTCTGTGGTATCTTAGCAGTAGGCACATGACCTTTGGTCTATAAAGAAAACAATAGCATTGATTAAAATTATGACAGTTATGCTGATAAAGATTTCTGTGGAAGTAAATTTTAACTGAAGCTATATTAAATTTTCTTAATATGAGGTCAAGAATGCCTTTGAATATACTTGTTTGTTTTTATCTTGCTATCCTGATTATAGCCCATATGACAGATTTCAAAACCTCTATTCAGATCTACTTTTCCAAACAAAGCATTTGTTGAATCATACTACCTACAATCATGAAATTTTTTTCAGGGTCTTTTGAAATAATCATGTGGATTAGCTAAGGTCCATACCGTTCATTAAATATTCACAATTCAAACAAATACCTATTAAATTTCACCAAGAATATTTTACTGTTTAAAGAACTGGTACAAGTATTATCCATACAATTTGAAACTGAAAATGTCTTCTAGTTTTATAATTTGCTACTCTCTAATTCTGTTTTCAGTACAATGTATAATATTTTCTCTACAGAAAAAGCACATAAACTGAGATGATAATCAAAGAATAAAAAACTACTCTGTATAGTATTGCTACTAATAAATGTATCTTTACATATATCATATTACTACAGACTGGAAATAAGACAACTATTTTCATAGGGATTTAAAATATACAAGTCAAAGGTCCAACTTTGTAAAAAATGACAATATGTGTCTGTCTAAAAATTTTATTTCATGTACAAATAACTTTATAAAAAATTTGAGTGAAACTCATAGGGAACAACATTCATCTTTAATCTAATATGTCACTTTAAAAGTTATAGAAACCTGGGCCTTGGACCTTAAACTCACAGAAAACACTAATGCATATTTATAACAATTTGACTCTTAAAATTTCAGTAATGATACACACTCTACTATTACCATTTCCATAATTAAGCAAGTTCTTCAAATAAACCAAGTCTTAATTAAAAATGTTCAGTATTTTAGGCAAATTCTTTTTTTTTTTAACAAAAAAGCCCCAAAATGAAATATTTTTGAATTAAAATCAACTGATATAATATGATTTTGGTAATAATAAAAGAAAGAGAAGCTGCTTATCGATCTGTCCAACCTTAATATTTATATCAAGCTGACAATTTGATAAGCTTGGCATCCACCTAAAATGTCCTTTTAAAACAATCAACATAGAGCCATTAAAAGACTTTTGATGGAAGAATGACTAAAAAAACAGAGGAACATAAAGTCATGGAAGAAAATGAACTAATTTTTGTCTATCAAACTTATCAATCAATTGTAACATAAACGTTTCTACAGGAATTCTATACTACCTTTCTCTTATATTCTGCCTGTAGTTTATTATAAAAATATTAAATATATAAATTCTAAATATATAATAATATACAGATGGTTACCATGGAGACAAGAAACTTACTTTGTAACTCTGAAATTTTCAAATTCATAGTTCAATATCAGTCATTTAAATAGTGATTTGAATAAAAATATTCTGAATTTGAGCATCTTGAAGAATTATAATTTTAATAATTAAATTTTGTTATTTGTAATACATGTATAGTGTTTAAGATGGTGCAACACCAGCAATCTAGCACAACATAGAAGGCTAGAAGCTAACTAATACTTCAGCTTATTCAAGTGTTCTACCCATAATGATAAATGTTAAGATCCCGATACTACTTAAGTACTGTAACACTACCATATTCACAGCACAGTACTACAATACAAACATTACATTTCCCACAATCAATGTGGAGTTTTCTCTGAACAACTATGTTCACAGAACTATGTTCACATCTTTAATAAAAATGAGAAGAAAAAAAACTATGAACGGTAGTATTGATATGACCAAAAATATATATTCTCAGTTATCATAACCTTTTACTACATTCTATTTAAACAAGAAGATTCAGATGAAGCTGTCAACTGATACCATTAAAAAACCCAGATTTACCACAATTCTATAAATTTTCAGGGAGAACACAGCATTACCTAGCATAAACTATCTAAAACCAAAGCTTTACAATTCCATTAATTAAGAATCGAAATAGAGACTTCAGTAAATATACTCTTATGTAGAAACTTACAGCTTTAAGAAGATATAACTTGTCCGTTAAATGTTCCACCCCAGCCTTGACAGACACCATGATTGTACTATTCCTCTGTAATTCCTCCTCAGCATCACCACGTCTATCCTCCTCTTTCTGTAAATGTCCCTGGAAATCTTCAAGCATTCTTTCTCCACTACAATATCAAATTTCAACAGTGTCATTCATTCATTCAAAACAATGAACCTTATTTTCTATTATATCTCAAAATCATGCAATCATTAGCAATTGATAGAAAGAATCAGTTGTATGATTGCTAATGAGACAACAACTACCCACAGGAGACCAAAGCATTTTTAATAGCAGTTCTTTATATTTTTGTATATTTAAATTAAAATGTTGTTAAAAACAACATTAAATCTAAGTGCAATGAAAGATTGGACCAGACAAAGAAAAATTTTCATGACTGAAGAAGCTAGAAAGATAATGTGACTGGTATATATCTTTAAGATAATGTGACTGGTATATATCTTTAAGATAATGTGACTTGTATATATCTTTAAGATAATGTGACTTGTATTTATCTTTAAGATAATGTGACTGGTATATATCTTTAAGATAATGTGACTTGTATATATCTTTAAGAAAATGTGACTGGTATACATCTTTAAGATAATGTGACTTGTATATATCTTTAAGATAATGTGACTTGTATATATCTTTAAGATAATGTGACTTGTATTTATCTTTAAGATAATGTGACTTGTATATATCTTTAAGATAATGTGCGACTTGTATATATCTTTAAGATAATGTGACTTGTATATATCTTTAAGATAATGTGACTTGTATTTATCTTTAAGATAATGTGACTTGTATATATCTTTAAGATAATGTGACTTGTATTTATCTTTAAGATAATGTGACTGGTATATATCTTTAAGATAATGTGACTGGTATATATCTTTAAGATAATGTGACTTGTATTTATCTTTAGATAATGTGACTTGTATTTATCTTTAAGATAATGTGACTTGTATATATCTTTAAGATAATGTGACTGGTATACATCTTTAAGATAATGTGACTTGTATATATCTTTAAGAAAATGTGACTGGTATACATCTTTAAGATAATGTGACTTGTATATATCTTTAAGATAATGTGACTTGTATATATCTTTAAGATAATGTGACTTGTATATATCTTTAAGAAAATGTGACTGGTATAAATCTTTAAGATAATGTGACTTGTATTTATCTTTAAGATAATGTGACTTGTATATATCTTTAAGATAATGTGACTTGTATATATCTTTAAGATAATGTGACTTGTATTTATCTTTAAGATAATGTGACTGGTATATATCTTTAAGATAATGTGACTGGTATATATCTTTAAGATAATGTGACTTGTATTTATCTTCAAGATAATGTGACTGGTATATATCTTTAAGATAATGTGACTTGTATATACCTTTAAGAAAATGTGACTGGTATACATCTTTAAGATAATGTGACTTGTTTATATCTTTAAGAAAATGTGACTGGTATACATCTTTAAGATAATGTGACTTGTATATATCTTTAAGAAAATGTGACTGGTATATATCTTTAAGATAATGTGACTTGTATATATCTTTAAGAAAATGTGACTGGTATATATCTTTAAGATAATGTGACTTGTATATATCTTTAAGAAAATGTGACTGGTATATATCTTTAAGATAATGTGACTTGTATATATCTTTAAGAAAATGTGACTGGTATATATCTTTAAGATAATGTTTTGAATATTTTGCTTGACAATTTTAAGTCGAATATGCCGTCCTGATTTCAGTCTTGGCTATTTACTGCCATCATACCTTGAAAGTTTAGCATCACCAGAATATTTCATTTCTTCAAATTCTTGTTGTAATTTCTCCTTATCCTCCTTCAGTCTTGTTATCCCCTTTTCATTATCTTTCTGTAGATTTTCAAGATGTTTTGTTGTATCTCCTTGGTTTTCAAAACGCCTTACAACTTCCTGTAAACATTTACAATCAATTAAAATTTGTTTGTTTTTATTGAAAATCTGTAAATTTACAAATTATTTTCTAAGTTTGACTCATTTGCTTCTGTTTTATTTTTATTTTATTAAAAAGAGTCATGAAAATCTGGATACAAAATAGTTTTTGCAACAAATAATTGACTAATTTTGTGTGGCATGAATTACTAATAAACTGTTGGTTGTTTGTTATCTGTGAATAACTGATGTATTTAATGTTGTCATGTGTTGAAACTTCATTATTTTTATCACTGAAGTAGGACTTAACCCTATATGTTCATTTGCATATTTGTGATACCTCAGACATTTTTTTTAGAAGACCATAAATGGTTAAATGCAAAATTTAAAGTTTTAACTGGTTAAAAATTAGTTATGAAATTAAGAGATGTAATCATATTTTTCTCTTTTCTTGTTTACTGAAAATCTACAGTTAAAATCTTTAACAAATAGTCCCAAGTGATAAACTGGGAGTATAAATTACCATAGTATCAGAAACACCAGTTGCTTCTTTAATTCTTCTGAAAGCTTCTTCATATGATGTAATCTTTTGTTGTTGTTCTTCACCCTGTAAGGCCTGTTTCTCCTGTGGTGTTAGTTCATCTTGTTGAATAGAACCTCTCTGTTGCTAAAGTGTAAAGATGTACATATGCATAAAAAAAATTCTCTGTAATTCACATCGAAATGAAATTTAAATAAAATTTGGAAATTAACATGTCTTCTTTTCAAGTGATAAATCTTTCATTATCTTATTTTTGGCATGCATGTATAGTTGTACAATACAGATATCTAGAAAGTTCAAACTATTCTTAAACTGAATAAGAAATTATATCTGACAAAAATTAAGTTTCCTAAAAAAGTATCTTTCAAAGGGAGATAATCTTACAATTCTTCTTTCTATTCTTTCATGTTGTATTTTCTTTTCTTCAGCCTCTTTCTTCATTTTCTGTAATTCTATTTCTCTCTGTTTCCTTTCTGAGTATACAATCTTTTCATGTTTAGCTAATTCTTCCTGTGCTGCTGTTTTGGAGATCTGAGCATCATCGTGCATTGCTTTGAGTTCCTTCAATTCTGCTTTGACACTTCTGATTTCACATTCCATAGAATCCAATACACTTGGGAATTTTTCTGCTTCCTGTATAAATCAAAACATCACAATTACTTTAGTAAATATGTCTTTTTATTATGAGTATTAATGGATTTTTTTTAAAAGTCAAAATAGACCTGAAATAAATGACATTAATGTGGAATTGATTTTGTCCCTTAAAGTACTGTTGCCTAGTAAAGTGCTGCTCCCTTGTGGGACTGTTTTCTATTTGAATAATACACAACATAATGCCTATGATCAATAGATTTATCGTTCTTTTTAACTGAAAACAATGCTTGTAATTAAAAGAACTTGTTCTTTGAATCTTCTGAAATACATGTACTTGTTTTTTTTAAGATAGAAAAATTATTTAACTTTTTGGATCTTCAGTATTAAAAGTTAAAGATGAGTCAGAAAATTTATTTCAAATAACATTACAGTTCACTTTCCCATAAATCATTTAGCCAATTACCATTTCATTACAAGTTGGTAAACATTTTTTAACACTTACCACACATAATTTTCTATTGATATCTTGGTAAATCCTGTACAAATGTGTGGCTTCATCCATCTTCAGTTTTGTTTTGTCATAACTGTTTTCAAGGTATCTAAGTGTCTGAAAAATAAAACCCAATAAATACATTATCTCCCTTTGAATGTTTTATCATTAATTTGCTCATTTCTTTAATAACGAATTTAAAAAAAAGTCTTACTATGTGCAAAAACTTATACTTCATGTACACAAAGATGCAAGATGTTATGTTAAGCTAAAAAAAAGATGCTAATAAACCAGAATTATAATTAAGTAAATGTCAAATGGATATAAGATGTGGTATGAGTGCACTCAAGGAGACAACTCTCCATCCAAGTCGCAATTTGTAAATATAAAATATTATAGGTCAAATTACGGTCTTCAACACTGGAGCCTAGGCTCACCCAACAGCAAAGAATGTTACACATATACATATATCATGTATATATAGGCTTTTTTTTTAATTACAAAAGTAGTTTATGTATAGCATGAAAAAGCATATAAGTAATTTACCTGAGCATCAACGGATTCTCCTTTATCTGTAGAGACAGCATCAGCAGAGTCCTTCTGCATCTGATCATACCTGGTCTGTAAAATCTCTATCTTCTTTTGTTTCTGAGCAGACTGATGTTTCAATGCATTTAGTTTCTTCTTTGAATCACATAATTTGTGTTTCATTACTGTAATTGCTTGCTACAAACATACAAATAGAATGTCATTCAATATTTCATATTTTTGTAGAGTCAATGTGAGGCTGGCTTCATATTCATTTTTTTTTTTTAATTTTGTATACATGTAGGTTTTGCAATTGAAGGCCTTTTACAACTTAGGATATAACATAAAAGAATTATTCATATTTTTTAGAAATGGTGAGTCCCATGACAAAAATTAAGTAGCCAAGGGTATTCTAAATCTCAACATGAACATCTATGTGGCTTTATGTTGTCAACTTCAACAGGTCTCTATAGATTTAATGTTGATACATATTTTGCAAACAATCTTGTATAGTACAATGCAATGATGGTCGGCCACATTTTTAACTATCATCGGCAAAGTTGTGAAAGATATTTTACAATTGATACTTACATCTCCAGTTTTATTTTTAAATTCAGCTCTCTGTACCGGTTTGTCTTGGAAGGCTTTATTAATGACATGCTGATCTTGCTGTAATTTAAAATAAAATATTTAATTTTTACTTTACAAATAAGAAGAAAAATAGTGAATCTAACATTATGTAGTAGAAGACTGAAAGACAGGGTAATCTAACACATCAAACAGTAAGATATCCAGTTTCTAGCTTGTTTGAGTTTGAGATCTCATGAAATCTCATTATTTGGTGACAGAGTCTTGTATATTTTTTTTACAGATGTCTAAAACTCTGATGATAAAGTCAAAAAAGTAAGAAAAATAGATGGAACTGAAAATTCAACAAGCAAGTTTTGCAGTTGACAATGTCAGGGTTGTCTCTAAGATTTGAAGTAGCAGGTTTATTATAAAAAGTTGGAGGGGTTAATTGTAATGCGGACGACGAAGCCGTTTGCGGCAATGAGCTTGCTCGTCGTGCTACGGCCGGGGGTATAGGGCCCGCTTAAGGGCCCCAGAAAATTTTGAAAAAATGGTGCAAAATCCTGCACTTTGGGGGTCTCCTGGACCCTCATTCACTCCTCTCAAAACATAATTTTTTACTGATGATAATGTAAATTGTTTATTAAAATTTGTAACATGGGTCAACTTTTCTGTAAATTTGATCACATTTATTTGAATATCTAGACTTTCAACTTACAGCTATATATTTGAAGATGTTTGAGAATAGCAATATCATGGTTAAATTTTATTTATTATAGTAATACATCCACCCAAGTGTGACAGGATTAAACTATCCTTTTTTTGTGTGAAAATGAATGTCCAACTTTTTCTAATTTCAACAAGGTTTGGCAGAAATTAAAATCCCTTTTTTCTGTAATCTTTATTTACTTGCATATATAAATATTCTGCAAATTGTCATACCTCTGGATATAAAGTTGAAGGACAAACTGATCAGACAGGGTCAATTAACTGGGGGCACAAAACTATGGGGTGATTGATCCCCTTTAGCGTCTATCTATAGTCCTATTTATTGAGTCGTCACTTCTTTATTATGACTTATAAGTATTCATGAGGCCAGGCAGGCTTTGGACTTATTGAGAGAGACAGATGGGATACTTGGGCACAAAACTATGGGGTGATTGATCCCCTTTAGCGTCTATCTATAGTCCTATTCATTGAGTTGTCACTTCTTTATTATGACTTATAAGTATTCATGAGGCCAGGCAGGCTTTGGACTTATTGAGAGAGACAGATGGGATACTTGGGCAAACAACATTTATAGAAGATGTTGTCATTTATCCTATCTTAAAAGATGTTGGACTTCAGCTATATTTAGTATTTGTTTTGAATACCAATGTTCTGATTGAAGCACTGAAACACCCGACAGTTGACACTGTGACTGGTTGTAGACATCAATCTTCTTTTTGTGTGATACATTTGGTTGAAAACTTATGCAGCCTGTCCAACGTATGTTACAATAATAGTTGACCATCCTAATTTCTGAATTTAAATTCTTAAAACGCCTGATAAACAAATAAATTATACTTATTAAATCCAAAGAAATCAACCGTCGCTGCATAGTGAAAAGATCGGTCAAATTTTAGAACGGAAGTGACAAAATCATCCGAGCGCTTTTTAAAAAAACTCGCAGCGTCGTAGAAAAGCTTTCACCTGTAAAAATGGCCAAAACACTCTGATTCATTTGGATTACTCGATGTATCTCTTGTTCACAATTAAAATCGTGGGACAAAAACTTGTAACGGAGAAATATTGATCTCTGTATGTTTTTTGTCAAAAAGTCAGGTCATACTTGCCGCTAGAGTAGCCGGGTCCACAAGCTGAAGTTGCCGGGGGAAATCCCCGGCCCCCGGGCCCTAAAGACAACCCTGCAATGTTGTGCTGTGAAATATATTCATGGCTTACCATAATAATTTATATGAAGCAAATTACTTGATGGTGAATGATATAGCAAGTTGATTCATTTTACAAGTAAGAACCTCATACACCCAGCCAAAAGATGAAAAAAACCTAGAATACTTTAGGACGAGGTAATGGATCTATGTTATACTTACAGACAGGGAATCACTAAGTTTCTTTCTTAATTCTTTATCTTCTTTTCTCAGTTTTGTGACAGTGTCTTGATTGTGTTTCATAGCATGTTGAGATGTCTCATAGTAAGCCTTTCGATCACCCTCTACAAAATGTACATAGAACAATTATTAAACAACATTAAAATGAAACCGGTTTGGTAATTTCTTTGAACGTATATAAATTAAAAGTTTGATAAACAAAAGGATAAATATTTTGGGTAGTGCTGGGAACTGATATTATTTTCTTACATATACATAAAGTCAAGTGGGCATCCCAAAGCCTGAAAGGTTCAGGTAAAATTTTGACATCATAGTCAGTGTTCCAGCTAGGATTTCAAAAGGGCAGGGTGCCAATCCTGAAAAAGGGCATTTAACATGTGATATGATAATATGAAAATTTTAAAGGGCATGTTTTAATAAATGTATTAATCAAACATTGTGTTTATTTGTTGAAATCACTGGTTTTACAAGAACTACATCATAAGCCCATATAGAACTATATAGGCTGAAAAACTTGTCAAGCAGCTTGTCACACAAGTTTTGCACAGTTAAGCTTTAAATTTATATGCAGCATGTTTTGAAAGGTGTCCTGCTTCATTCTGTTTCTATGGTCTGACACACTTTACCAGTTTCACCTTTCTACCTCTGCTGTGCTTAATGGCAATACAGCACAAAACAGCTGTCCTCACTAAATGCACAATGTTAGGATATAGGAACAGTGAAAATTTGTATTAAAAATAAAGAAAACAGAAAAAGATGACAAGGGCACCCTACCAACACTACTACTAAGAACCTCTTTAACTTTTCCTATAACTCATACCTAAACATATATATTCAATTTCTTAATCAAGAAGTATGTAGACATATTTTAGAATATGTTTCAAGTGGGTTACTCAATGCTAGGAAAAAATCAGATTGAGTTATCTTTCTTTATTCAGGTGTGCTCCTTCTTTCCAGGATTATTAACAGTACGTAGAAGATGTAAATATGATCAACAATATGGCGGCTAATTTTGTTATTATCATATCAAAAACGAGGGCAGTCAATGACAAATACGTCTGAATTTTCTATTTATTTCATGGAGAACAAGTTAAACCATGTCTGCCACGAGTTGTTTGTGGTTTTTCACTTTCTGGCATTATGTTTTCTCCATGAAACTACGATAAACATTGCAAATTGTGCCCAATTTGTCATATGCACATTTTTTCAAAGATAATTGCCAACTAACTGATTCTATTTGAATGAATTAATGTTGATGATCATTAATGACCCATCAGATAAACGGATTACCTATAACAACAGATTATGACACCAGCTGTAACCGTTGATTAGCTTGGGGTTGAAACAAAGTCATTTACTTTTCGCCAGGTAAAACTTAGTAATTAACGGATCATATCATACGAACAAAATAATAAACAATCTATCTTCAAATTGGCAGGGTGCCCTGGAAACTATAAAAAGGGCACAGGGCGGCCCTCAGGGAAAGGGCAGGAGCTAGAACCTCTGAAAACGGCCTAGCTGGAACACTGATAGTACAAAATATCTGACGCTACAATGCCATTGGAAAAGTGATTGTTGTATGACATCAATCTCCAACCTGCACAGATTGAACAGATTCTCAGGTCAACCGACAAAGATTTCAAAATAGTGATACACATAATTGAAGGTCATAATGTATAGAGTATAATTAGTATTCACGGATCTCCTGTTGTCCACAATACTGGTATAAAAATTTTGTACCAGTATTGTACCAGTATTGTGTTTTTTTTTTTAAATAAACATTACATAGAGGTTGTGAAGTGTAATAATTTGCTTGAATTTATTAAATAATAACTCAGATAATAATAGGCTTTTATTAGCAATTATTTTATATAATTAACAATTGTTTGAATAATGTGTGTTAATTACATCAATATATTAATCTTATGTTTATTTTTACAAGTATATCTGTATCTGTATTGGTACGTGTAGAATCCTGTTTAGGCTTTTATACACGGTATATTAATTATTTTTAACTGGTTTTTAATTGATTTCACAATTATCATGATTATCCTCTATAATCATGATAATCTTTTTGAGTTCACTTAATCACCCTTTGATCTTCAATATCTAATTTTTCATTATACACCTTAAAGTCAAAAATACAACTACAATACTGGTACATCAGTTATGTACCAGTATTGCTGTTCTTTTTAACAAAAGTTACAATACTGGTACAAAAAATTTATACCAGTATTGTGATCACCAACTACAGGAGATCAATATTCACCGTAATTATCGCTATTTAGAAATCTGTTCTGCTTGTTTTTTTGACTAAATACAATAATCACATTCCATAGTAGTGTCATATATTTTCTATTAAGACGTCAAAATTTTACGGGAATTTTTTGTTGCCAAGTAATGGCGGACAAATAGTGATAAGATGTATCCTATTGTGAAGTTTTGGCATTTATTTATATGAATTGATTGATTAATTTTTTGTTTTTAAACGCCACATTTAATCACCTCATTTTCTGGCGGTCAGTTTTTATTGGTGGAGGAAGCCAGAGCACCAAGAGAAACCACAGACCTTCAATAGGAATTAGTACTGACAAACCTAGTCAAGATTAGAGTCGAGTGCACCCGCCTGAGCGGGGTTCCAATTCACAACCTCTGTGAAGACTGGCTTGTGATTACAGTAGTAACTAATTAGCCCACTTGGCCACCAATTCAAGGCCCCTTATTTATTTGAATTTTTACCATCTTCTGTATTGGTATTCAAACGGTCATGACTGTAGGCATGAAAGAATTCAAATCTATTTCAAAATAAATAAAAAATGTTTAACTGCAATAATTCAGTCATGCCTTAGAAATCAACAAAGTGCATATCAGAGTTATTTCTGTGCCGTAAACATGGCTATATTTGTCAACAATAATGTTTGGATTGAATAATTTATTGTCAATATTGTTTTAGTCTCGTCTTACCAAGGAGTGCGATCTTTGCCTTGAGTTCTTCAATTTGTTCCTGAACAGGCCGCTGCATAACGGTGTTTCCTCCAACCGGCATCTTGATGATTACAAACGGACAATCTTTTGCACAGTTTGTTGTCCACTTTTAAGTTTGTTGGTGCGTCTCCAAGGTGCCCTCAAAGTGCGCAGGTCCAAGTGGAGCTAACTCGACATGATGAATTGTCTCCCTTGGACTAAATTGTATTGTTTATATTTTTAAGTGTACAGTAGATATATATATAGATAATTAACAACGGATTACGTGGAGAATAAGTTGTAGTAACTAATGTGATTCGGTCTCGGTTAAAATTTAGTAAAAAAAATCAAGGATTTGTCTATTAAATTATATATTCACACAGCCCGGGTCACACAGGCACTATCGCCCTGATCTACATGTTCGCCTAGATGTACATGTTCGCCCTAGGTCCGTTCGCTCTGAGTTCGTTCTCCCGTAGAGTCAATTGGCACTCGGTTTGTTATCCTTTCTTATAATATAATAAAATATTAATATTATTAACATTGAAGTTTAATAATCTTGTTCAACAAATATGTAATATATGGTGTCAGTGGCGAATCCAGCCAATTTAAAAAGAGGGGTTCCCAACACAGGCACTTGTTTCTATCCATACGAAGGTCGACTATCCATATAAATAGAATATGGATAGTCGACCTTCGTATGGATAGAAACAAGTGCCTGTGGTTCCCAACCTAGAGTAAAAAGGGGGGGGGGATTCCAACTATATGCTCCCATTCAAATGCATTGATCGGCCCCAAAAAAAGGGGGGTTTCAACCCCTGGAACCCCCCCCCCACTTTTGGATCCACCACTGGGTGTAAATTCTTGAAAAAGCTTGTGTTGGAGCATTAATTGTCTATGATAATTATAATTCTCACTGATCATGCTGATTGTTGTAACATGCATATGGTCATATTTGTCTTTGATGACAACAAAAACAGTGTTTTATTTTGGTAAAACAAAAGATTTGTATAGTAGCATCTTACTAGCTCCAGTCATGCTTCAGTGATTCCCTATATAATCAACCAAATTTTTACAACAAAAACAAAGGGGTGTGTGCAGGCCCCCTAGATATGCCTATGCTCCAATATGTCTATTGGTAGTTTTTCACTTTTTAAATATATGAAATGTAGAGAGATTTTGCAAACAAAAGGATAAATTTATGCATTTAAATGAAAAGTTAAAATTTCCATCTATGAAATAGCCTGAACTAAATATTTTATTGTTTAAAAAAAAAAGATCAAGATGAAACTTGCATCTTTTTATAAACTATATTCAAATACATATATGTTAAAAATGTTAAAAGTGAGTTAAAATACCAACATTTATCAGTTTGGGCCAAAATATGAATGCAATGGCATCCCTGTTGTGTACAAAAGAGAGAAAAAAACAAAACATCTACATGATCTAAAGCAACAGATAATGATAATTCATCTGGTAAAGTTCCTCCTGCTTGATTTGACAAATATCTGATGCATTCATCATGTCTATTGTAAATATAAATAACCTACATGCAAATGACATGTAAATCATGGTAAATTGCTGAATACAACATGTACAATATTACAATGAAGTATTTTAAGTGTATACATTGTAAAATGATAGAAATCTATTCTTTGTGCTCGAAAGCAGTGGGATTATTTTATTTTATTATAATAGTGCAGTGTAACAGCCTACAGGTTTTCACGATTTTCAGGACTGAAATAGGGCATATACATGTAGATAAGGAATTTGTCAAACTGATTTGTTTTAAACAAGATTGCACAACTTTTTAAAATTTTTGTATTTCAAAATGTTACAATATTCCTTGATGCATACATTGTATACATACATCTAAAAAATTCCCAATTGTATTTAAATGTAAGAGTTTTTTAATAATCTTAATATTTTTTTGTAGACAGATAAAATGGACAGTGAAGTTTGTCGAGATGGAAGATTAATGGACTTAGTGGACGAAGAATGGAGAAAAGATAAATTACCAATGGAGGATATTAATGTTCCACAGATGGAATTACCAGAACTTGAACCAGATAATGGACCAACCAATGAGACACTTACTGAACAGGAACAAAAGTGGACAGACTTAGGATTATCAGTTTTACATGAACAACCACCAACTACAACCAACAATTAGATGAATAAGAATAAATCTTGGTGTATTTCTTGAATGACTATCAAATCATCATACATGTGATAGGCAAAAAGGGAACTGTTAGGCAATGACTATGAAATTCTTCTTGCATATACAATGTAGCAGAAAATATACAGTAAACAAACATAAATTTCAGCAATATCATGAATATGTAAAATAATTATTAAACTGAAAAAAATAGAAAATTATGAGGATGACTTTGCTTTTGTTTTCTTGATCAATACTTCATTGAGACAAAATGGATACATGTACATATGTTTTTTTTTTTATGGTAAAAATTATCATTTTTTATGCCCCACCTACGATAGTAGAGGGGCATTATGTTTTCTGGTCTGTGCGTCCGTTCGTCCGTCCGTTCGTCCGTTCGTTCGTCCGTCTGTCCCGCTTCAGGTTAAAGTTTTTGGTCAAGGTAGTTTTTGATGAAGTTGAAGTCCAATCAACTTGAGACTTAGTATACATGTGCCCTATGATATGATTTTTCTAATTTAAATGCCAAATTAGAGTTTTGACCCCAATTTCACGGTCCACTAAACATAGGAAATGATAGTGCGAGTGGGGCATCGGTGTACTGTGGACACATTCTTGTTTCCTGTAGTGTTACACATGTATAGTACAAGATATATAAAATTAAAAAAAATCAACTAATTTAAATTGATTATTCACAAGTTGATTATCAGCACCAACTGAAAAATCTGAAAATTTCTCTAATATTGTGAAATCAGAGTGAAATAAGCCTACATTTTATTTAAGTTTTAAACCAATTGTTTAGAGACGTCTTACGATTGAAGGTCTTTTCACCTGTCTCAAATTATCTTTAGAATAAAAATATAAATCTTGCACGGATTCCAAGCTTACAAAGTTTGTAATATTTTTTTGGTGAAACAAGGAGATATTTACATGTAACAACTTCCAGTTGACCAGGTCTTCTACACACCTGATTACATAAACTTAATAAAAGTCAGACAGACCTAAACACCTTACAATTATTCAATACACCAAATTTAGCTGGCCTATTGCTAAAAGCACACAAGAAACAGACCAAACCATAAAACTTAAAACTGACCAATTAACCATGAAATGAGGTCAAGGTCAAATGAATCATACCAAATAGATATGCACATCTTTGTAATTATTCATACATCAAATTTAGTTCAACCCATTGCTAGAAGTATCTAGGCAATAAACTTAATCACATAACCTTTATCTTTGATCACTGATCCATTAACTATGAAAATGAGATCAAGGAAAGATGACACCTATCTGACAGACATGTTGACCTTACAATCATTCCATGCACCAATTTAAGTGGAACTACTGCTTACAGCTTCTGATCACTTAAACTTTAACCTTGGTCACTGATCCATGAAATAAAGTTATAGTCAGGTGAATCCTTTCTGACTGACATGTAGTCTTGCAAGGGACCCATATACCATTTTTCATGTACATAGTTATCTTAGTTTGATAACAAGTGAGTAATTCAAATGACAAAAAAGTATTCTGTGAGTATTGCATGTTACATGTTGTCTGCTCTTTGGTTGGGTTGTTGTCTCTTAACATATTCCCAATTTCAATTTTTAATTTTATCGTCCCCTACTGGTTAAAAATTCCTTGTATTTGAACAAAAATTCTAACTTGATCTATAACTTGTCATGGCGTAAACAATATATTAACAAAATATTAAGTCAATATCTTTAAGCCTGACGTTAAAAAATGTGGAAAACTGACTACCTGTAAGTGAATTTTTAAAGTCCAAGGACCATAACTGCATAAAATCTTCAGAAGGGAACAAAGGTCGAATTTGTTCTATAACTTGTGATGATAAACCTATATACCAATTATATACGCTAGTGAAGTTAGTATATTGCTGCTAAGGTGAGAAAAAATATTAAATTTGAAATCATCTAAGTTGTCATAGATAATGATACTTAGATGCTTGCCATAGGTCAAATTCAAAATTAAAGAACCTTAGTGAGCACGCTCACATACCCCACGTCCCCACACTGTCATTGGAGAAATTAAATACGTATAAGAAAAAAAAATTGTATAAGAAAAAATATTGAATAATAATTTCCTGTCAACATACACATCTACATAGTATGTCCTTATTATCTACAAAATTTCATGAAATTCTGTTGTGTGTTTTCAGAGGAGTTGAGATGACAAACTGTTGCAGAAGTACATTGAAGCAAATAAGTTCAAAGGGGCGTAACTCCTAGAAATAAAATTGAATCGTAATTTCCCGTCGATATGCACAACTACATAGTATGTCCTTATTATCTGAAAAGGTTTCATGAAATTCTGTTGTGTAGTTTCAGAGGAGTTGCGATGACAAACTGTTGCAGTAGTACATTGAAGCAAATAAGTTCAAAGGGGTGTAACTCCTAAAAATAAAATTGAATCGCAATTTCCCGTCGATATGCACAACTACATAATATGTCCTTTTCATATAAAAAGATTTTGTGAAATTCTATTGTGTGGTTTGAGAGGAGTTGCGATGACAAACTGTTGCAGTAGTACATTAATTAAATAAGTTCAAAGGGGCGTAACTCCTAGAAAAAAAATTGAATCGCAATTTCCCGTCGATATGCACAACTACATAAACTACATAGTATGTCCTTATTATCTGAAAAGGTTTCGTGAAATTCTGTTGTGTGGTTTGAGAGGAGTTGCGATGACAAACTGTTGCAGTAGTACATTAAAGTAAATAAGTTCAAAGGGGCGTAACTCCTAGAAAAAAAATTGAATCGCAATTTCCCGTCGATATGCACAACTACATAGTATGTCCTTATTATCTGAAAAGGTTTCGTGAAATTCTGTTGTGTGGTTTGAGAGGAGTTGCGATGACAAACTGTTGCAGTAGTACATTAAAGTAAATAAGTTCAAAGGGGCGTAACTCCTAGAAAAAAAATTGAATCGCAATTTCCTGTCGATATGCACAACTACATGGTATGTCCTTATTATCTGAAAAGGTTTCGTGAAATTCTGTTGTGTGGTTTGAGAGGAGTTGCGATAACAAGAAATAGGACTGACGGACTGACTGACGGACGGACGGACGGGTCAAAAACATTATACCCTCCGCAACCCGTTGCGTGGGGTATAATAAGAATAATACATAAAAGTGTAGGAGCTATATGAACAAAAGGGACCTTAACAGAATAGACAAATTCAGATTAGGTCAACTTATGCCAGAGTGGAATATGACCTTAGTAGTCTTATTTTCTTAATTGTACTGTTTCCCTCCATTTTTAATAATAAGTAAATAGAAAAAACATAACAATAAAGTTTATTAAACATGTCAGAAAAGATGTACAGAGTAAACTAATGAAACAAAACAGAGAAAAAGTATCACAATCTTATATATATATATATATATATATATATATAGTACAAAACAGATTCTATTTTATAAATAAATTATTTAGTGCCCTTGTAGAATGAAATCAGAAGAAACTTTCAACTCTTTCAGTTTGTTGTCTACTTTTTTAAAAAATAAATCTATAAATATGATATTTTCCATTTACAAGTAGGAGTAAATGAATAAAATATTTTACTTTACTGTAGATTCATTATTATGTGTGGAGTAACAATTTTTGTGAATTTCATTAAAATTTTAACAGGTTGTATACAGACTTTTACTAAATAACTTAATAGATATAGGAAGATGTGGTGTGAGTGCCAATGAAACAACTCTCCATCCAAATAACAATTTATAAAAGTAAACCATTATAGGTCACTGTACGGCCTTCTATATATAACAAATAAAATATACATGAAAAATAGTATTTATATTCAATCCACAAAAACTGATACCCTGGAAAGACCTGAATCCACAGTATTTGAATAAAGTTTATAATTCTAAATATCTTTGGCAAAGTTGTCAATCACCCTCTGAAACTTGTTTTGTAAAAAGTCTTAAACGGTGAAAACTCAGATTCTTATACGTGTATACAATGATGAGAGTTTTTAACGACCTTGACTGGCTATAAAGCCTTCACATGGTCGGTATACATAGTATCAATTACCGGTACATATACAAGAAATTTGTGTATAAAATAGATGTGCATACAAGAATAAGTACATAATTTACACCTTACACAAAACATTTTACAGTACACACAGGGTAATTAACCAAAAACTATTCCCAATCCCAAAAGTGATTGTAGTCAATTGTGGATGATCCCTTTCTATATCTCTCTTGATATATGGTTAATGAAACAGTTTTTTTTATATATATGAAACAGGGTTTAAGTTCAAGATGTTATCACCTTCAAAGCATTTGTTCACCAGCAAGTGACTATCCATATAGTGTGTACTGTGTAACCTATTAAAGACATAATCTCAAATACATAGAAAATATTAACCATATATACAAATCACAGAGATTTTAGATCATACAAAATGAATTTCATGTAAGTGGTCAATTCATTATATTGAGATACATTATTAAGTATGGTAAGTTTCTTGTGAATTTATAAGATGCCATGATTGGCATTGCTTACATTTGAGCTCCTGAAACTGAATATACATACTATAGATGTTTATATAACCCCAGCACATAGACATTTTTATTATTTATATGCTGTGTTTGATCTGAAATTAAAGAACCTTAGTGAGCACGCTCACATACCCCACGTCCCCACATTGTCATTGGAGAAATTAAATAAGTGTAAGAAAAAAAATTGTATAAGAAAAAATATTGAATAATAATTTCCTGTCAATATGCACATCAACATAGTATGTCCTTATTATCTACAAAATTTCATGAAATTCTGTTGTGTGGTTTCAGAGGAGTTGAGATGACAAACTGTTGCAGAAGTACATTGAAGCAAGTAAGTTCAAAGAGATGTAACTCCTAGAAAAAAAATTGAATCGTAATTTCCTGTCGATATGCACATCTACATAGTATGTCCTTATTATCTTAAAAGGTTTCATGAAATTCTGTTGTGTAGTTTCAGAGGAGTTGCAATGACAAACTGTTGCAGTAGTACCTTAAAGCAAATAAGTTCAAAGAGATGTAACTCCTAGAAAAAAAATTGAATCGTAATTTCCTGTCGATATGCACATCTACATAGTATGTCCTTATTATCTACAAATGTTCATGAAATTCTGTTGTGTGGTTTCAGAGGAGTTGAGATGACAAACTGTTGCAGTAGTACAATAAAGTAAATAAGTTCAAAGGGGGGTAACTCCTAGAAAAAAAATTGAATCGTAATTTTCTGTCGATATGCACATCTACATAGTATGTCCTTATTATCTTAAAAGGTTTCATGAAATTCTGTTGTGTAGTTTCAGAGGAGTTGCGATGACAAACTGTTGCAGTAGTACAATAAAGTAAATAAGTTCAAAGGGGGGTAACTCCTAGAAAAAAAATTGAATCGTAATTTCCTGTCGATATGCACATCTACATTGTATGTCCTTATTATCTAAAAAGGTTTCGTGAAATTCTGTTGTGTAGTTTCAGAGGAGTTGCGATGACAAACTGTTGCAGTAGTACATTAAGCAAATACGTTCAAAGGGGCGTAACTCTTATAAAAAAAATTGAATCGGAATTTCCTGTCGATATGCACAACTACATAGTATGTCCTTTTCATCTGAAAAGGTTTCGTGAAATTCTGTTGTGTGGTTTGAGAGGAGTTGCGATGACAAGAAACAGGACTGACGGACTGACGGACGGACGGACTGACGGACGGACGGGTCAAAAACATTATACCCTCCGCAACTTCGTTGCGTGGGGTATAATAAATAAATATTGTTTATTTAAATAAAGTTAAGTAATTCTGTATCAAGAAGTTTATAAGGGGTTATTCCATTAAAATTATTTTGAAGGAAGGAAAGTTCAAAGGAATTTTGATGTACCACCTATTAAAAAAACATACTGGTACCTCAACTTTGCATACAACCTTTTTAATGTCTAACAACCAATGGTCCAAAAATTAACATTTTTATTGTTCCCTCCCACATTCATTTTAATATTGTAAATTTGGAATATTTCATATTCATCTTTACAAAAAAGTTGATTTATAAAAATTAAAACTACATTCATTTTTTATTAAGAAATGATCTTACTTTAAATCTTACAAATATTTGTTAAACATGTGAAAAGAAAAATAACTTGAATCTTTTCCTGTGGAGATAAACAGTGCATTACAATCATCTTCAAAAGTCACTTATCTGTATATAAAGTCCAAATACAACAAAATAGAGGCAGTAAAAACAAGTCTTACAAACCTTGATTAACAAGAAGAGACTTTTATGTTCATAAAACATAATAAACAAGCTTACACATATAAGTTCTTATCTTAAAAGCTACAAAAACACTTAAGTTTGTGACAATTCTAAGAATGATAGTGATGTGAAAATACTAATGAAAGAGGCAGAAGCCCATACAAGGATAACTTCTTTTTTCAAAATTAGATTTAACTTCATGATTTACGCCTGAACTATTAATTACTACTTTATGGCTTACTTTGGATCAAATTTATTTTCGTGTGTAACCATTTTCGTGGATTAAGGAAAACTTACATTTGCACCGATATTTTAATTTTGTGCTTTTACCAATCTCTGCATAAAAGCCACTAGGAAATTTGAATTTGTTGAAGATATGAACTCCTGGTTTACCTGTTCCCACGAAAATTGGTGCCCAAGGAATAATAATGAATCCACAGTAATTTTTCTCAGAAATGTAAATGTAAATTTAAATCAATCCTAGTGCTGGTTATATAAATAAGGATATATTTATATGAAGATGACAAATAAATTGTAAAAATTCTAGATGGTATCTTGATGTCATCAAATGTTTTTAATAGTGCAAATTTGTTTAAAAATAATTTATACCTCTTTAACAGTTTTACCAAAAATCCTTAACTAGAAGAATGTAAAAGGAAACAGTGCAAATGCAGAAGCGCTGACAAAAAAGTTATAGATTTTGGATTCCCTAGTAAACCTTTGTCCTATTCTGCTTATACATATTAACCTCCTAACACATTAATCTAAGTATCAGCTGTCTTGATCAGAATTAACTTCTTGTTTTATATACATAATACCATCATCAGTCTTAATAACATTTGGATTATCTGATTTCTCATTAAAAAATGATGAAGCTTTACCATCACCCAATGTACTCTGGCTACTCTCATCGTCAGCATCATTGCTCTTTTCATCTCCACTATTTGAGATCTGACTGTTGACAGTGTCTTCACCTGCTGCCAATTTTTCACGATCAACCTTGGCCTGTTCTAGTTCATCTTTACTTTGCCATATAGTTTTTTCCAACTCAGCACCAAACTTGTAGTACATGTTGAACTCACTAGATGTTAGATGATACCTGAGTAATGACATATTCTGTGGAGAGACACCACTTCTTGGTGGCAGCTCTTGAGATTCTTTAAATGGCTGTGCTGAATTTATCATTTCAGATGTGACATTTGGCAGAGCAAGTCCTTGATCTTGCATGAACATACTGGGAGATGAGCTTGTCTCTTTTGTGTCAGAGGTTGATGGACCCCCTAGGCTCATCAATGGACCCCAACCTTTGGTAATAATGGATTTCTTGTCTTGAGCTGTAAAAGCTTTACCTCCTATAGTTCTAATGGCATCTCTCCATGTTAGTTTTGGTTTGATCTGAAATAAACTAAATATGTAGACTAGTGATCAAAGAAACAAACACCTTCAGATTCTATGAGGTCATACTTTTGGTTCTGCAGGAGTGTACTGTGATATTTTGCAAGATGTTGTTATATTTTGTCAACCGATAATAAATACTGTGAAAGTACTTTAATTCGTGGGTATCAATTTTCGTGGTTTGAGCAATATTTACATGTTCGTGGGTTTTTAAATTCGTTGATTTTAGTTTTCATAAAAAAATAAAATTGAAAAATTAAAGCCTTTAGAAACGAAGGTTACACATAGTCTGGATTGAAGGAAATTGCATAGTAAACATTGACCCGTGTAAATCGTAGTGATAACACTAATTAACCCACGATGAAGTGATCAACAGATTAAAGACCATCAACTGTGTTTATAAGCCATAAACATGTCACCTAAAGAAAACAGTAACATAAACAAATTCTATAAACGTATCTTGAATTGTCAAATAATTCTTATCAAAATCAAGCCCCCTTAAAATTATTAGTTCCCATATGTACGAGAACTATGAGGATATCAATACCGAAAATCTGACTTTCATCGATCAAAAATATTTTTTATGAGAATTAAAAGATCAAAAGTTGTACAGTTTAGGTTATTAAAGATTAAATGGGTATAATCCTGCATGCGGTTGTAGTTCTGTGACTGCTATTAAAGTATTCTAAGATTTGGCGTTTTTCAATATATTCTCTAGATCATATCAGTAGTCAAATCTACCGATGGGGATCTTTCCATGTCTTGATTTGGAGAATGGTTGTTTTATTTCGTTGGACACTTAAATTCGTGGATAGAGTCATCCACGAAAACCACGAAAATTGGTACCCAACGAATAAAAGTACCTTCACAGTAGCATATAAAATGTAAAAACAGACCTTATCTGAATGCTGTCTTTCATTTCACCTTAATGGTGATGTTAAGACAAAACAAACTATTATTATTTATTTCAATTTGAGAGGTATGAGTAAATTATGATTTGAAATCTTTTTACAATGTGTATAATATGAAAAAGGCTGATCCAGATAAATAGGTACTGATGTAGGCTGGTAAACTTCTAAAGTGCTATGCACAATTTCCCCAATCATGTCAATATGCTAACTTTATTCTTCCCATCTTCAAACAACCAACATGAAACTCAAACATGATCTTTGAGTCATCATTATATATCAGTATGTACAGTAGATTCCGGTTATTTGCATAGCCTATTTGTCAGACAAAATTATGCAATAAAGCGGAGTATGCTTATATCCGAAATGCCAAATGTCAAATAACATCGATAGAACAGATCAGTAAAAGAAATCCCTGAAGAAAGATGAACGTCTGTAATCCACATACAATATACTGAATGTTGATTTATTCTAATAAAAATTTTATGTCTACTCTAGTGTCATATGTGTTATTTTATTTTGTTTCTTTAAATAAAGATTATAAACACATTTAGTTTTAGTTTATTTGCATTCAGACTTTCCTTTACCTGGGATACGAAAATAAACTGTTCTAAAAATAGATTTGTTTCTATGACCCATATGTACAATGTACATTGTTAGGCTTTGATTAAAATAAACTTTTAAACAATACTTCACAGTTTATAATTATTTTAACAATAGATGTGTAATGAATTGCTGTTGATATGCAGTTGGGCACTGAAGTAACAACTTGTTAGTTTCGTATATGCAAAGCAGTAATGGTGGGGCCCTGTACGGGTTAATCGCTGGACACAAGTGTTGAAAGTGAGAAAATATAATAATTAAAAGTAAATGCTCTTTTCATAAAATAAAAAAAAACAAATGATTGATGTATAAAATTCTTTAACCATATGTAAATGCCCTATAATATTAACATTAATACAGATCACCCCAAGCCCAATAGAGTTCACATTGGTTATGATCGATAATTAGCAGGACTTTTTGTTTTAAAAATTAACCCCAAATGTAATCTATTGACAATTGTTTAAAATCCAATCAATTATTAACACCCTTTGAAGTAGAATGGTCAGTGTTTTTACAACAATTATCTGTTTGACATTTTTATGACCTCGAGGCTTAAAATAGAACATGGGAAACTTTACCTGTGTAGACATTGAGGTTTATTTTTAAATCAAATTCCATAATATAAACACGAAAGAAACTGTTTTAAAACTTTATTTCAATAACAAAAAAGTAAATATGAAATAATAACGAAAATAAGGATGCATTCAAGAAAAATATACTTACCAAATGACCGTTTCCGGTCAAAATTCTCGTCAGTTTATCTAGCATATCTAGACGGCAATAATTTTCTATGCAATAAACCGAAAGTCCACTTGTAGAGCTATTCATATAACCGGACAATTTAACATTAGATGAATGGGAAATGGTTTTGTGCAGGAGAAAACTATGCAATTAACCGAATTATGCTATTAAGCGGTATGCAATTAAGTGGAATCGACTGTATATTTAATAGATGGACAAATAATGTACACAATCTAGAAATAAACTAACCCCATCATCTTTAACTACTGGTTTCTGCGGTCTTGATTTTGGTGCAGTTAAGGATGCAAAGTCCTAAAAGAAATAATTGATATATATAGACTTTCATTCTTGGACAAAATTGACATTTTTTAAATATTAATGTATATATAATAGTTGATGAATTCTTGTTTAAAGTTCACAATATGATTGTCATTTATATCAACAACTTTCTCATACTTGTATGTATCAGATATATATTAACATTTTCTAAATTCTAGAGGCTAATATTTCATAATTTTCTGGTATTCAAATATAATGAACCATTTTTACTGATCATCTTAGGAGAAAAAGGCAGCAATTAAAACACTAGTCTTGTTGGTTGTTCGATACCAAAAACTTTATTTTCTTGTGTAATTTCACCCGGCACCACATTTCTAAGTGACTGTCATGTATACTTGCAATAATTTGCTATAATAAACACAATGCAAATTTCTCAAGTAACTGTTTAAAACAGTTTTGATTGTATTTCAAATTTTAAATGGTCACATTTTAAAGAGAGATACCTTTTTATTATTCTGTAATTATTGACTTACCTCTTTTGTCACCTGATCAGAAAATGTAACTCCAAAATATACTGTAGTGCTAAAGTTGAGGAAAATCATATCTAAGTGATGTATTTTTCTATCTGCATGTTGTTACAATACAACTCATTAGCACCCAACATCGCATAGGTTCAATAGAATAGACCTATGACTTTTGTCAAAAAATGTTAGCTGATCTCCAGATATTTCATTTTGTTTTTGTGTTGTTAGATTGCTATGGTTTACCCCCACATCCCTATACACAAATCAATTACCTCTCCTTCTGAAATACATGATCAATCACATATCGTCGCTGTTATGCAATAACCTCGTATCTAAGGTTTTGATAATTTTACACCAGGCAGTAAAACTGAAATCTTTTTATCGATTATTTAGAATTAAATATGTATTTTCCACTGTATGTGAAAATATCTGATCTTTTAACCAATCAATTACCAAGATGAGCAAAAATTTCTGTACCTATATTGTATTTTCAGTTTTTTTTTAGGTTATATATTACCTTTGAGAAGCTAAAATTGATAAAACTGTACCTGTTATAATGTCAGCTGCCGTGCAAAGTGTTTTCTTTTGAGATACAATATTTTCGCACAACAAAATGTCTCACCAATCCGACTACACTTTTGCGTCACATGTCAGAATTTGGATTAATGATTGGTTAGAAGATAAGATATTTTCGCATACATTGGAACATACATATTTGATCCTAAATAATCGATAAAAAGATTTCTGCAAAAAATTGAGATACAAGGTTTTTGCATAACAGCGACGATATACCTGTTTTTTTCAATGTTGGTATTATGCCATGAAGTCCCACTCCTATTGCATGTATTAAGATATATCACCAATAAAAGCCTATCGTTTTCTTTAAGTATTTCATTAGAATGTTGAAGATTTACATAATCAATTATCCCTATACTTTTGATTAAAGATTGTTTCCCTGAATCAGTTTAACTAACTATGACAAATGAGTCTTTATGTCATAAATTATATGGAGAATCAGTAATATATTAAAAGGATATGTTTTGTATTTTCCTTTGCGTTTCATTTGTACATGTGGGAATAGTATTCTGATTGCTCTGTTACACTGTACACCCCAGTGCTGGACTTCTGAGTCATCTATCTTACGTCCAAGTATATGTAATACATCATCTCGAGAAACACCAGCTTCTAAATCACCCCTCCATCGTACTATAGCTGGAAAAACAGTATTCACATCAATGATCAAAACGAAACTTATATGTTACGAACAATGACGTTACGTCATAACACTAATGTGTTCCCCATAACGACGTTCATAGTCTTGAAAAGTCCCAAGATGGATGAAAGCGCTAGACAATGCTGCTTTTAAAACTCTTTTTGTGTATTTAATTTTTAATATATATTATATATATAGCTTCTTTACATCTGGCAGCAAATCAAATGCATATTCAGGAAAGGGCATGTTACTGAGAAATGAATACCAACACTGCTTTATACAAGATTAACATGCTATATTTTCCAATGTGTTAGTTGACAAGGTAACAACTTGTAGGTAGACACATTATTCCTGACAAGCTGACTGCTCTTACTCCTTAATGTCATGTGCTTTGCAGAGGAGCAGCAAATACTAATTTTAAAGTCTTTGGTTTAACCAAGGCAACATACTACCACAACACAACAGTAGAGGTTTGATGCTAATAGAAAACTTGAACATTCTCCTATATATATATATATCAAATGCGTTTTGTTTAAATATACTTTTTCACTTTTTTGGTCTTTTGGAAAATGTTGTTTGTGCTGTTTTTAGACCCTTCTACAACGAAATTTGTTTTACATGCACACGTATAAAAATTGCGGTTTTTATCCAACGCAATCATAAGTTTGAACGTAGTTTTCAATTTATAATCGTTTATATATATACATGTATATATAACATATATATAAGATAGATCTTACTATGTAAATGTTGTAGTATTTTATCCATGTCCTGTGTCATATCTCTGAGAGGAGAGAAATCCACATCATTTCCTTCTGCTGAGGCTGCTTCCTCCTGCTGTACCTGATCTATCAAGGCCACACCAAAGAAATAGGTTGTTAGACTGTTAAGGAAATTATTTTTCAAAGTGTTTTTCTGTTTGTAAAATGCGTTGTTTCAGGCCTGCTTTCAATATTTTTTTATAGACTAATTGTTAACAGGTAAAATGCATTTTAAAATATTGACAGACAAATATGGGTACATCAACTGTTGATATATATTGTAGGTGAACAGCAAATTAAAGTGTAAAATCAAACAGAACTGCAATCTATCTAAATTAAGAAAGTATTTCCCTCAAGAAATTGGTCGACCTGCTTTTTGTTTGCAAACGTTTGATTTTTACTTAATCTACAAAATTTGGTACCAAAGAGATGAATCAATAGAACAGGACCAAACCCAATTCATTGACAATTATTTGTATTGCTTATATATATGAACATGATCAAAGTAATATTGTTAACAAAAAAAAAGTAAAATGTTTATAAATGTAAGTGTACATGCTTCTATATAACATTTAACACTTACACATAAAGAGACAAGATAAACAATGCCTGCAATGAATAATCAAAAAGGATATTTTTTGTATTTTCCTTTGCGCTGTGCCAAACTATCAGGAAACAACTCTCTCAAAGCTTTGTTACATGCTGGTCCCCACAAAGCTATCTCTGGTTCACTTGCCACCATACTGGCTTTCTGTAGTAAAAGGTCACGTGAAACATTTCCTCTCGGATGAGCTACTATTATGTCTGTAAAAAACAAAAACTTGTTAAATTATATTATTATACTTCACGTTAAAATGCCATATTTTGATTGGCTAATACGAGGGTGTCATTTTACTCTATCACATAGCTGAGAGGGTGACAATTTTTTTGAATGTTACCCTCTCGTCTCAACCAATCAAAAATCGACAATTTAAAGGACAATGGATTGAATTTACATCAAGTAGTTGAATACAATGCTTAAGTTTGACGTTTTGGATCAAATTTTATTATTTAACTGTCAAAATAAAAAAATAAAAAAACATCTTGTTGTTTATTTCTAATACTCGTAACGTTGTTATGTACGTGACGTCATAGAAAATCCTTTTGAAATAAAATTTATCTGTAAAAGACAAAAATAGTAGGACGTTCAGTATAATAAATTAAATAACACATAGCTGAGAGGGTGATAGAGCAGATTGGTACCCCTTGAAAAAGCATTGTCAACCTTGGCTTCGCCACGGTTGACAATGTTTTCTCGGGGTACCAATCTGCTCTATCACCCTCTCAGCTATGTGTTATTTATATAATATGTAAATTCTTCCTGTGTTGAATACCTATTGTGGCCTGTGGATGCTGTCTGTTCTTTGGTTGGGTTGTTGTCTCTTAGATATATTCCCCATTTTCATTCTCAAATTAAGTAAATACTGTATATATATATATATATATATATATATATATATATATATAAAACTTATAACTCTATTGTCATGTTGTGAACATAACCCTTGACTTTGAAATCTATCAGAGTGGTCTCCCTTCATAAAAACTGGGTATAATTTACAGAAATTTGAGGCAACATATTGAATCTATTGTTACATCTTCTAAAACAGATAAGAACAAAAAAAAGAAGTACAACATGTACATGTAATTTGTATTATCAAATATTTGCATTTTTAAAACACTGTCATGACTGTGTCAGATATTTTTATTATCCCATCAATTTCAAAATAGTATGTTGAATGGGCTGAATGTTTTGTTCTGGGATAATATTTGTAGACTATTCAAATGGCAAAGCCAGCATGTCTCATTTGCTTTGTTATGATTAGTTTAAGAATATTTTTTTAGCCAGCTATCAACAATATAAGTTCTGACTGTTTGTTCAGGTGTTACTAACCAGGAAGAAGTTCTTTAATCCTTAGTACTTTCCACTGCTCTGTTTTACAGTCAGTGTACCCAGACTCTGTCACTACATCTGTTTGTTGTTCTGGCTCATGTTCGTTCTCAAAATGGACCCTGAACAAATAAAAATGGATTGATGTTTAATTTATGATTGAAAGCAAATTGTATGACAAGGAGTAACAATACAATCAACTGAAGGAGCCATACATGACTAAAATATATGTTTCTGAAAGTTTGTGGTTTTTACAATTTATCTATATATATACTACATGTATTAGCAATGGTTAGACACGATTATGTCTTGAAATAAATGATTTGAATGAGACTTTATATATATATGCAAGTATACTGTAAACCAACTTATTTTCACGGGTACTTTATTTCGCGTTTTAAATTTTCTTGATCACTTCGCGGCTATTTAATTTCGGGATTATCTGATTTACTTGATGAAGTTTAATAAGGAAAGATCAAAGATTGACATGTTTGCGACGATTTCTATTCACGTTATTTTTCTACTCGCGAAAGTCGCGAAAATAAGTTGGTTTACAGTATATATATATGTAACTATATAAGCAGTTTATATTTCATTTCATTGTCTAATTGTGTTGTAAAGTCAAAGATCATGTTGCTAATCAAGGGCCTTTAATCAATTTTAAGTGAACAATACATTTTCTTCTTAATTTTTTTTGTCTAGAATATATTCCCCCCACCTGTTTCAAATAACTTCACAAATTGTTGCATTGAAAGGTGTTGAAAAAATGTTGAAAAAAGCATACAATTACAAAAGATATAGGAGATAAGACAACAGATGTAAATTTCCAAAGTACATGTAAATGTTTATCTATATATATGTATAGAATAAGATAATATATAAGTACAACTTTACCTATATTCTGTGATATCATTACATACAAATGGACACAAGGAACATCTGTACATAAACATGCTGCTACGATACAGTTCACTATCTACAGCTTTAGATATAACATCTTTCACCACCATATCACGTTTATCATTCCCCGCAGACTGCTCCCTTCCTACTGTTTCCTTCTCTTCACTGACAATACTTTGTTCGTCTGTTTTACTACTTTGAGATTCATCCTCCATTGTCTTGAGATTCAAGGGAGAGAACTGTGCAGTAGATTTTTGTATTTTGAATTGAGAATCACTACAACTGTCTATATACTGTCGGGATTGTTTGTTTGAAGTGGGTTGTGGTATACTATCTGAATCATCATCTGACCAGTTGTTATTCTCTATTTCACTGTTTTTCAGTAACCTACTAATTACTTTTCTCTTTCTTCTATTTGTGTGAACATTGTTTTTAGTCTCCACCTGATCTATATCTATTGAAACATTGTCTGGAATATCCGCAGGTTCTTTCTTTATTTCTTCACTAATTACATGGTCATCATTTGTAGTAGTTAGAGATTCTTTCCTTGTTTCTGATTGGTTATCTTTTTCCTCTATTTCAGGATTAATTGATTCACTGGAAAGTCTTTTGTTGATATAATAGTTAATTTTTTCATCCAAAAATGACATGAAATGTCCTCTTTTTTCATACTTGTTTTGTGATGAATTTTCGTTTGTATTTTTATCATGGCTATCATTTTGTTCTGCTACGGTCACTTTAATTAAATGTGCAGTACTTTTACAATGTTCTGTAAACATAACTTTCATTTGAGATTTCCAATTACAAACTTGACAAAAATAAACTATATTTCCACCTTCACGTATTAATTTTGTATATTTGCCAAATTCTGGGGTAGAACTATAAACATTTCCATTGCTACCCATACTTCCTTTAGGACTAGCGTCTGAAGCGATCTGATTGGTCAGTTTTTTAAGATCTTCTGAGTCATTCTGTGGTGCTGGAGATATGCTTTGTTCAATACCATGAGTTATAACTACATGCGGATCTTGTTCCACATCTTCAGCTGTCAAATTTTTCAATTTCTTTTGTTTTCTGCTATGTTTTTCCTTTTTTCCTTTCTTTCGCTTCAGCTGATCAACACTATTTAAATCAGCATGGTCTGTAGTTATTTGCCAGGCAATTTCAAATTTACCATTCTCGTCATCAGAGCTTTCATCTTCACTCCCAAAATCAGAGTGCATTAACTTCTGATGGGCCCATAGATCTTCCTTTGTGCGGAATTTCAATCTACAATTTCGACATTTCTTGAGAGCATCACTGTCTTGGTAGTGTGTATTGTTAACATGGGTAAGAAAACTTTCTTCAGATGTTAGTATTGATGGTAAAGATGTACAAAGCTTACATTTATATAAAATTTCAGCAAATTTCTTTACATTTTGAAATGAATGTTCTAACAAATTAATTTGAGGTTCTGTTTTGATTATCTTGATGTCTTCCATACTTAAGTTATGTCTTCATATTCCTTAAAATATTATCTCCTGAATTTGGTGGTACTGAAAATTTCCTGAAATAACATAATAGCATTCATGTAATCTTATTTTTACAATCATACTTTACTTTATTAGAATACCAGGAGTTGTCTCCCCTTTACCAAGAGGAGTTTATTACTAAATTTTTCACTGAGGAGCAATTGTAGGTTTAATTTGTGTTCCGTTTCAAACCTTCTGCCAGTTTTGTGTTTTCTCATATAAACTGTAAAAAAACAGATATGTATTCACAGGCACTCGTCTTATACCTTTATATAATAAATTCTGATACCAGTGCCTGTGTGTGTATTCATTAATTAACAGTAAAATGAAAAAAAAATAGTATATGAACTCTACTTATACTTGAATGTTTTTGTTTTATTCCAATTTTCATAAATCTGGTTTTAGTTGTCTTTTATTAGAACTTTTGGTTTCTGAGGCTTTATCATGTCATAATTGATTTGGCCTTTCACTTTTCCCCCAACTGATTTCGTTTTTGAGGAAACCCTGTTTTTATTAGCGATGTTCTCATTAAGGTACGCACACACGGCCCTGTGTTCGATGGAGGCTTCCTAAAAACACTTGCTGAGTCTTGTTATCATCATAACTTTCCCTCAGCTTTTCAAAAGAAGCAGAAAACATGCTTCTATTCAATATTTTTACCGGACATTCACTTTCATTTTAATTCAATGTATGTTATGATAAATTCAGAGCAATGCAAAAAAAAATATGACTACATGACACACGCTTATTGGCATATGGGATAAATGCTGAGAAGATCGAAATGTTTTCAAAAACATGTGTACCTATTGAGCAACAGAAAACTCTAACAGGGACCATTTCAGCTACTTGATGCAGGGATCTATTTTTAGAACGAAAGGAAATTTCCAATTATAAATATTATTAAAATAGTTTATGCAACGACTGTAAACAGATAAGGGTAAATAACGCAAATGGTAGCCATTAAAAGGGTTGAGAACTCATGATTTTAGCATACAATTGGGTTTTCCTTTGAATTAATTGGATTATTGAACCCTGCAATGGGTTTTTTATTATTTGTATTGCGTGATCATGCAAATAAGCAGCTTATCTGGAGCTCTGTTGTGCAATTGAAAATTTCTTGCTATTGCACAATACTTAATATAATAATTTTGGACCCTCGATTTGGACCAACTTGAAAACTGGGCCCATAACCAAAAATCTAAGTACATGTTTAGATTCAGCAAGAACCCCAATAATTCATTTTTTGATGAAATCAAACAAAGTTTAATTTCAGACCCTTTTGGCCCTTAATTGGCTGGGACCGAAACTTCCCAAAATCAATCCCAACCTTCCTTTTGTGGTCATAAACCTTGTGTTAAAATTTCATAGATTTCTATTAATTGATTCTAAAGTTACAGTATTGTGCAAAACCAAGAAAAATGCTTATTTGGGACCTGTTTTTGGCCCCTAATTCCTTTTCTGTTGGGACTAAAACTTCCAAAATCAATCCCAACCTTCCTTTTGTGGTCATAGACCTTATGTTAAAATTCATAGATTTCTGTTCACTTACAATGTATACTAAAGTTATTGTGCAAAAACTAAGAAAAATTATTATTTGGTCCCTTTTTGGCCCCTAATTCCTAAACTGTTGGGACCAAAACACCCAAAAATCAATCCCAACCTTCCTTTTATGGTCATAAACCTTGTGTTTA
Source organism: Mytilus galloprovincialis (assembly GCF_965363235.1). Taxonomy (NCBI): domain Eukaryota; kingdom Metazoa; phylum Mollusca; class Bivalvia; order Mytilida; family Mytilidae; genus Mytilus; species Mytilus galloprovincialis. Next base: position 21,805,287 of record NC_134839.1, on the reverse strand, counting down.
AATTTCATAGATATCTATTTACTTTTACTAAAGTTAGAGTGCCAAAAACCAAATGTCTTCGGACGACGCCAACGACGACGCCAACGTGATACCAATATACGACCAAAACATTTTCAATTTTTGCAGTCATACATGTATAATCAAAGAGCAGATTGCTCTGAGGGATACGATTGCCGTTGTTTCATTGACACATGTATACATGTAGCTGGATAATATTATTTTCAAAACTTATTCAACTGCACATTTAAAATAGTTACAAAATAGCCAATCACGGATAAAAGTGTATGAACAATGTAATCAGGCCTATATATGTCTTATTTTTGTACTATCAATTCCCAGTTTACTTTCCACAGCAGTCACTGAGACTCGGACTGAGAGAAGGTATTTTACTTAGTATCTTATCACCTATTTTCCTACATTAATTCTAGGAGGAACCCCATTCCTAAATATTTAATTTCCTTTGGGTCAGTGATCATGACTCCTTTCCGTACAGATTTATCGTTTTAAAATGCGATCCTTTTTAATATAATACGACGTTTATTGACAGAACGAGCTAATAGTCGACGTGTTGTTTTGATTCAGAATTCACGTAAGTTACTTCCGGAAGGGAAACAACTCGAAACGTTAATATGGAAGGCTCCGTTTCGCCTGAAGGGGTGTTCTACGATGAGGATTACATTTATTTTAATTTAAATGATGCATATGATTTAAAATTATGCAACAACAATAACCTTCAATAGCAGACATACATAGAAAAGATCCCATGAGTTATAAATTAATTAATTGAGTGGAGAATCCAGAGCAACCATTCAATCTAAAACCCCTTGAAGTTAAGAAAATTATACGCATGCGCATCATTTCCAAAACAAACCCTGGAGCAAGAACGTATATTAAATGTTTATAAAACGACCTAGATGGTTCTCTATTTCTTTCTGGAAGTACAATCTCAAATATCAGTTTCATAACGGTAACATATAAGAAAAACTCCACTCCAGTTCTTAAATGACAGAAATAGATTTATCGGAATTCAGAGAACTCTCGCATCATATCAAAACTGGGAATTCCCTCTGACGTGTTTCTAAATTTATAAAAATACTAAATATAAATACTGCTTAATTCTGATTTTCCGTGTTGTTTAAAACACGCATATAAGTCAAGGGAATTATCAAACATGAAGATTATGAAAAGAACATTATAGGAAAGTTGTTTAAGTTCAATCCCTTTGTTTGTTTTTACCTTTTAAAGCAAGACAATTATAAGAATCTGAGATGTTCTTTAATGTTCAGAATAAAACGATTGACGTGAGGGAAATGCTCTGAGCCACTGGTATAAGTCTACAGATTGCTTGAAAGCAATCGTATCCCAAAAATAATGTATTTTGTACAAACCAGGTGCCAAACTGAAATTAATCAAAATCTAACAATTTCAGCACATGAAACACCAACCTAGTAATTTTTGGTACTGAAAAGTTTTATTATTCAAGCAATCACCAGAACCATGGCTTTAGAAAATACTGATTTCCGGATTTTATAGTCATTTCTGGTCTGTGTACATATCCAATTTCTATTTCATACAAAAACATACATGTATGACGTCGGTTTTTTGACATACAAAAATCGTAAAGTAATCAGATACAGTAAAAAAATTGTAAGGGTTCCAGTGAACCCAGTGTCTCGCCTACTTTTGCTGTAAATTGCAGGCTCAACAAAAATGAAGGAAAAAAATCAATAAAAATATTCCGCTTGATACTATCTTTTGATTGTAAGAAGCTTCTGTCCAAGTTTGGTAAAAATCCAGGATAGTTTATGAATCTAATAAATGTTTTAAAAACTTTATCTGCAGACTGGATGTAATGTTAACTGGAAGAAAAGCTAAGTCCATTTAATGATTTATAAGTAAAATACAGATACACAGGTACAAAATATTAACAAAATTTCCTTCTAGATACTAGCTTTTGATCATAAACAAGTTTCTGTCCAAGTTTGGTACAAATTAAAAATGTACAAGAAAGTTATCAAAATTTTTTAAAATTTAACCACAGAGTGAATGTGTTGTTTCCTGGCAGAAAATCTAAGTCCATTTTAAAGTAAATTACGGAAAAATGGATTTATCGTTTTACAAAATTTACTTCTGGATACTATCTTATGATCATAAACAAGCTTCTGTCTAAGTTTTGTACAAACCAAGGATAGTTTAAGAAAGTCATTAAAATTTTAAAAACTTTTTTCGACTACAGTCGAAGGCTCAACAAAAATCATAGTAAGCCTTGACAAAAAAAAACTAGATACCTAAAATCAATCTATAGGACATGCTTTTTAAATCCAAGTAAACACCTGAATAAAAACTCAACAGTGAAAATTGTTATTAGTACGAAAACACATCACACGATGATATATTTTGTGAAAATCAGGATTTTGACTTGTTTTATGATCCTGATATGATTATCGGGTGACTGGTTGAGGTATGAATATTGGGAAAATACCGCAAAAAGGGGCATTCATATATATCCTTATTTATAATGAACCCTTAGAGGGGAATTAGACAGAAGACTAACAATTGCATTAATATTGGAACATTTTAGACCATAACAGGAACAATTTTAATAACATTGTCTTGGTAAAGTATTCAATATACTGTGATATGTTTGGTTTATGTAAATGTACACTTATATAATTAGACATTTCACTGACATTTATCATTGTTTATTTGTCAGACAAATGGTGTCCTGAATATTTGTAACTACGAGCTCTACGCTACATGTATGTTTGTATTTACCTTTCAACCCTTTTTATATGAACACATGTTTCTCGTATCTTCTGGATTCTTTTTACTTTCCGGGTTCCTAACAGACAATTCGTCGCCGTAGAGGTAGGCTGTCAGGACATGACCTTCGCAGGCGTCAGGGTCGACAATGGCAGCCGTCAGGAAACCATGTCAGTCTGTCGCGGCGTGTCACCTGCCTTATTGAACAATTCGTGGGTTTATTTGCCTCATGCATGTTTGCATCAAATATTTTTTTAGATAGTTTTCTCGATGCAATTATCTTAAGCTCTGTCTATTGTTGTTGTTATTGGAAATGACAAATCATGTGGGTAAATGTCAAAGCACTTGTTTTTATTTTTCACTTCCGGAAAGGGGAGATAATTTCGAAAAAAGAAATAAAAGTTTCGCAATCTGAATTTAAGAATGTTTGAGGGTTTTGATGGGGTTAAATGATTAAAGAATAATGCCCTTAAAAATTGAAGATTAGAGAATAACAGGCAAAAAAATTGAAGATCAGAGAAAAAAGGGGTTATTTTTTTGAAGATTAGAGAAAAAAGGGATTAATTTTTTGAAGATTAGAGAAAAAAGGGGTTATTTTTTTAAAGATTACTGTAGAGAAAAAAGGGGTGAAAATTAAATGTTTACAGAATAACAGACCCCCCCCCCCCCATCCAGACCCTCATGTTTGCTACTCTGTTTTAAAATAAAAATCTTTTTAAAAGACTGTTATGAATTGAAAGTATACAAATTAATAAAGAAAAAATAGACATGATGGAGGGTGTGTTTGTTTTCGAGAAATAATTAAGCCATTGAAAATTTGGCGGGAAATGGTTTTCCCTAGGATTTTCATTCATGATTCAGTTAACATTGGCCATTATCTATTCAGAATGTTTTTTTTTTTAAATAACAAGCAGGGGCGGATCCAGCCATTTTAAACTGAAGGGGGTGGTCCTAGTCCAGGACAAAGTGGGGTTTTAACTACATGTGTCCATTCAAATGCGTTGATCGTCCCCAAAAAAAGGGGTTCACTCCCCGGAACCTCCCCCCATGGGATCCCCCACTGACAAACTAAAAGTAAAAACTGAGGGAAAAACATCAAATTTAAGAGGTGAACCAGGCAACGTCACAACAGAAACACATCATTACAATGTAACACACACAGAAACAAACTATAATCTAACAATGGCCATATTCCTGACTTGGTACAGGACATTTAAAAAAACTGAAAATGGGTTAAAAAGAATATCACGATTGCACCAATTTCTTTCTTTAATGAAAACATGGAAAACCAAGATGATCATATGGTGTTAAGTTACTTCGTACTTCGATCTAGATGACGAAATACTCGTATTCGATATAGTTTTGATAACCTGACGACAGTTTCCCCCTCAAAATGACACAAATGTCAAGGCTACAGAAATTAATGTCAGGCAGTATATGTAGGCGCCCTCTTGAAATTGCAGTCACCTATCAAACTGAAGGAAAACATTTAAGAATTGAATGCCTCTTTATATAATTTTATTTTCGGTGTAAAAGCTTACATTAAGGGTCGGTTGAAAACAAAACTTTACGACAAAAGAGATGATTTCAGCTTTCCAATTGTGAACTTTCCATTTCTAAGTAGCAATATTCCAGCAGCACTTGCATACGGGTATATATCTCACAATTAATACGATATTCCCGTGCTTGCATTTCCAATCATGACTATGATTCTCTTGATAGAGTGTTGCTGCTCACAAGGAAGCTTTTAAACCAAGAGTTCCAAATGGTGAAGTTGAAATCATCCCTTCGTAAATTTTACGGACGCCATCACGAGTTGGTTGACCGTTATGGAATAACCGTTTCACAAATGATATCGGATATGTTCCTTACGTCGTAACTACAATCCCCTTCCCTTTCATGAATGTGACCTACCGAATTAGACTATTTACCGGATTTGTTATCACATAAGCAACACGACTGGTGCCACATGTGGAGCAGGATCTGCTTACCCTTCCGGAGCACCTGAGGTCACCCCTAGTTTTTTTGGTGGGGTTCGTGTTGTTTATTCTTTAGTTTTCTATGTTGTGAAGTGTGCTGTTGTTTGTTTGTCTTTTTCATTTTTAGCCATGGCGTTGTCAGTTTGTTTTAGATTTATGAGTTTGACTGTCCCTTTGGTATCTTTCGTCCCTCTTTTACATTACTATTTTGTATGAAGTAGGGATCCGAGGCGTTTTAATACATTCTTAAAGGATCAGCACGATCAACGCTTTTACAACCTTTAAAATTATAAAAAGTAAAATCACAAAAATACTGAACTCCAAGGAAATTTCAAAACGGAAATTCCGTAATTAAAGAAGCAGTTAATTCTTATGATTACATTTCGATTCAGTTGTCATACTGATATTGTGCGCACGTTTAGCATTTTGACAACATATAAAATCACTAAAAGAAGGCAACTCTTATGTTAAATGTGTACAGTGGCGGATTCAGGGGGGGGGGGGGGCGTAGAGGGCGTACGCCCCCCCTTTGCTCGGACTTTTTTTTTTTTTTTTTTTGTAAAATTATTTTATCAGACTAGACTTCGTGAACTTTGCCATTTCCCGAGTATTTAATTTTTATACGACAATTCTTTACTTAATATAAAGATATTTTTCGGTGGTATTTACTGATTGTCAAAGTCATGTGATTTGCTATGGTGGAGTTGACCAGTGCGTTGAAAAAACGGCACACGACGGTCATTTTGAAATTAAAATTACAGTAATAAACATTGCTTAGGCTGAGGATGTCATGACAATCAGGAAACCTTCAAAGCAACACAGGATTGAGCAAGAACGTATTGACTTCTATTTCACTATTCCACCAAACAGAAAGTAATAGTAAATACTCTATAGACTATTGCATCCTCAAGAAAAAGAAATTCCACAATATTATTTACCTACGAAAACATGTTTAACCCCAAATGCACCAGCTTATTTTATAAATAACAAATTGAATAAAGAACCCCTGTCACCCCGCCTCATTTTTGCGCTTGTTCCAAGTCAGGAGCCTCTAGACTTTGTAAGTCTTGTATTATTTTATTTTTAGTTTTTTGTGTACAATTTGGAAATTAGTATGGCGTTCATTATCACTGAACTATATTTGTTAACGGAGCTACCATTTAATTTTTATGGGGGGGCTAGGATGAAAAATTTTGTCCTGCATTTTTTTTTTAGTTGTAATCTCTGTCCTGCCTTTTTATTTTTCACTATATTCGGTCCTGCCTTTTTTTTTATTAGTTTATCCTGACTTTTTTTACCTAAATTGTCATCCTGCCTTTTTTTTTTTGCAAAGTGTCTCATCCTGCCTTTTTTTTTACTCAAAACTCCTGTCCTGCCTATTTTTGTCAAATTTCATCCTAGCCCCCCATAAAAATCAAATGGTAGCTCCCTAAGGGACCAGCTGAAGGACGCCTCCAGGTGCGGAAATTTCTCGCTACATTGAACACCTGTTCGTGACCTTCTGCTGTTGTTTTTTTGTGGTCGGGTTGTTGTCTCTTTGACACATTCCCCATTTCCATTCTCAATTTTAGTATAAGCTCTATAAGAATTTCAAGTCTCAGGTACGAACCATTTGATTTGAGGAGACAGTCTTAGATATTTGAGAGAGAAAAATTGACTCTGATTCTTGCCTTAAACAAAAATTCTGAACCGTATCTGGATTAAAAACAATAGTCTTGTCCAGTTTTTTGCTATTAAAAACGAAAATTTCCAACAAAATTATTTAGCATGAAATGAACATGATGAAGAAAACGGGCGTAGTTTTTTTGGGGCCGGGGTTTGCGTGTCTGACTTGAATGTCTGTTTCGCCGGACTTATATATATTGAATACTTTGTAACCTGCCTACTGGGTGTGACCTTTATGTCTCCATTTGTCGACCATCAGTCTAAATTCGTTGTCATTTCAGACACTTTCGTAATCTTTGGGGGATTTGGAACCCCTCACTTCCGTTCTCTAAGTTATGTTGGGTGAAACATATATCAATCAAACATTTTGATAAAAACTGCTTGTTTGTCTTTTTTAACTCGTGTTGGTCGTATTGTAAATTTCATCGAATGTCCATGTCCATAAAAAAATGTCCAACCCTTACACTTTTAATACAGCAACTATAAAATATACATGCCCCAAGCCAGGAACCGTTTAAATTGTGCATATTACACTTATTTTATGTTTTTAGCCGAAAAAAGGTCCCAAAAATTTTTCGCCTCGCTTCGCTCGGCGACATTTATAATCTTCGCCCCCCCTTTACAAAATCCTGGATCCGCCCCTGGTGTATGCCACAACCATGAAACTATAAGAGTTATACCAACGACTCTTGTTTGTTTATATATTATTTTTTATATATAATTTTATTTGGATGTGAAAACGTTGATCCTCTAAACACTTTTCGATTTCCTCGCTTCATACTAACAATGGACGCACAATTAACGTACGAGTTATACCACGGTCATATAAAATCATAAAAAAGAAGCATGCGTGTGGAATACTTTAAGATAGTAGATCTTAGTATTAAATTGTATGCTACTGTCATGCAATTAATTAAGAGTAAATAATGAAGTTTTTTTTTTGTTTTCTATGCGTCCGTTTACAGAACTTATTATTTTATACCATTGTTCGTCCGTCCGTCCGTCCGTCCGTCCGTCTGTTCCGCGGCGTCGTCAACATTTCGGACATTAACTAAAAAACGCTGTAACCAATTTGAATGAAACTTTTGTGAATTGTTATACTTATTGACGTGAGCTCCCTTTGGTTTTTGTAGATTTTAGATTTTACGTTTCTGAGTTTTGGGATTTTATTTATTACAAAAAGGGGGATTTTCTAGTTTTCAGACATGAACGCAAAAATGCTTTCACCAATATGCAAGAAACTTTGGTCAATTGTTTATTTATATTGACATGACCTCCTTTTCAATTTTTAGAAATTTTAGATTCTACGTTTTCGAGTTATGGGTTTTATTCATTACAAATAGGGGGGTTTTCCAGTTTTCGGACAATAACTCAAAAATGCTTTGAGCAGTTCTCTAGAAACTTTGGTGAATTGTTTATATTTAAAGTTGCAAGCTCCCTTTCAATTTTTATCAATTTTAAATTTTAAGTTTCCAAGTTTTGGGGTTTTATGCATTAAAGAAGGGGGATTTTCCAGGTTAAAGTTTCGGACAATAACTCAATAATTCTTTGAGCAGTTTTCGTGAAATGTTAATGACTGATTTATATCTTTAAAGATAACTTTTCATTTTTGTTATATAAATTTCTAATGTAACATTGATAAGTTATTTAACTTTATTCTTTGATAACACGACGGGCGTATCATGCGCTTATGGCGCAACTGTATATTTCTATGCATTTATATATGCAGGGATAGCACATGCAGCCAAAGCTGTTGTATTTTATACGGAAGTGAAATGTGATATTACAGTGCATCGCAATTGTGTTCAGCCAATCAAAGTTACGGATTCAAATGAAACATACCAGGGGCGTAGCTAAGTATTCAGTCAACTGTAGGCACCAATCTGTAGAGGGTCTGGGGGCCGCTTAAGGCCCCTATCAGGTCTAGGGCAGAGCCCTGGTAGGGGGTTCAGGGAGGGGCGAAGCCCCCTGACGGAAAACGGTTTTCAGCGTTTTAGCTGCAAAATTTATGTACAAAAATATTAAAATTACTGGTTATTTAATCATGATAATTATAATATACATGATGAAAAGTTCGAAGAATTAAGAATAATGTACCAAAAACATCTGACTGGTGAATTAAATAACGCAGTACAATCCGTAATATAAAAGGGGAAAAAAATACAATATGCATTGCCCATCGTAGACCAGCGTATCCCTTTAATTAACCAGTACACCCTGTTTGGTATTATCATATCTATTCCGTTCTGATTGATATATACGTTTAACTTTATTAATAGTACATATTGACGATCCGTCATTAAAAAAAATAGGTACTACTATATAATATAACTATCCTTTTGGCTAGACATCAACCATCAATCTTTTGAATCTTAAACCTTCACCCTAGCCACACAAACACATACAGACATAGTCGATGCCTATCAAAATTCAAGAAATTCGTATTTCTTTCTATCCTCTCCTGTAAAATACCTACCTGCTTAGGCATTTTGAATAATGGTGGCCATTACACGCAGTTTTGAGAGTACTCAAAATTACTGGAAGCCAGTTGATTGATTTATTTTTTTACATCCAGTGTCAAATATTCATGGAAGTTCAGGACCGTTGATTTTTTTTTTACAATAAATACAACTTAGAGCTCGGTCCTGTAATAGGTGTCGTCCAGGACGAAGGTCTGGAAATTTAAAACTGCCATGCATTGGACAATGAGGGATAGGAGCAGAAATTTTGCCTTTCAGTAGACCAACTACGAACTCCTCAAAGAGTTGCATTCTCTCTACAACTAGGCATCGGATTTAATGTCCCCATTCTGACAAGACTTGACTGCGTATTTATACATCCTGCACAGCCAAACGGAAGACCAACATTGGCAAGTCGGTTGAAGACAAAGTGGAAAGCTAGCTGAAAACTAACAACAACTAATTAAAAAACTCATGTGTCTAAGTGAGTTTCATTCAAGTTTTTGTTCATGGAAGTGAAATGATCTGAACTAAACTTCTAGTTTATAGTTTCTATACGGTAAAATCGTAAAAACATTCAATTCTATCCAATATTCCACTCACTAAGAACCACTAAGGTCGAGAGACTAGTGTACACATGACATTCGTCTACAAATAACGTTGTTTATTTTTTTTTTCAAAAAAAAAATATTTGTGAAAAAATTATGTGTAGGCACGTGCCTAAAGTGCCTAACGGCAGCTACGCCCCTGCATACATGTAATATAGGTAATTTTATGTACTGCATTTTGAAGCAAAATCAACAAAACACAATTAAAATTATAAATTAACTTTGGGGTAATCGCCGGGTATTTCTGATTGTTTTTGTATTTCACGAATAGAGTAGCTAGAAATCTTGAAGCAAAACATTGAATTTTGTCCCCCAAAAAAATGAATCCCATTTTTGTTCCTTACAAAATATAAGGATAAACTCACCCTTTTCTCAGCTAAAAATACGAATTCCGTTATATGTATAGGTTCTCTCTAAAATAATTTAAACGCGTTTATTTGTAATTATTATTTTTTCTCATATCAAATAAAATAAAATAAAATATAATAGTATATAATAATAACTCTCTGTGTACAAGTAATTCGTCACCCCCTGTTACTGTCATAATAAACCGACATATGGATACTATAGTACCCTTACGTCAAGTTCTTTTCACATAACACAAACAGGAAACCAAACACGACACCATTTACATAATATTTTTAACTGGATTTTTCTGCTGTCAAATTATTGAAAAGTTTGCCTTTGAATAATCTATGGATGACGTGACGATTTCAGTTCTATATAAACAAGCTGTTGTGTAATATACATTGTTATGTGTCATTTTGGTGAACGTACATTTCAGAAGGTTCGATCTTAAATGATGAAGTTCTTTTGCGTTATTCTATTCCTACAAACCTTGTCATTTATAGGGGGTTACGGTTTTAATCGTATGCCCAATTTCTTTGATTACCCAAGGACAATCAGATTGAATGTTTCATATTGTCAAAATATTGCGAACAGCGTAGTTACCAGCAATGATTGTGGAGCCACAATTGATTGTAGGGGGACTGCACGCTTTGTTTCTTGTCTACACCGGTATAGTGGTTCAAAACTGAATGGTTCGACGTGTTCTAAAACTACCAGCTCAGAAGAATGTTCCAGAAAGTTACAAGGTAAGTTAAAATAACAAAAAACATGAATCATTGGAAAGTTTTTTGAAAGAGAAAAGATGGTACAGGTAGAGAACTTGAATATGCGATAGAGATAATCAAAGAATGTCAGGAAAGAGGCATCCTTGTTATCAACGTGGTTCTTATCCGAGTTATAATATCAAGAATGATCTACAAAATGTTCCCTTGATATCAAGTTTAATCATCAATGAATATATATAACATGTATAAATGATATTTTTTAATCGTAAAGCAGTGAATGAGTTTTTTTGCATCAAACAAACCTCTGATAATATAAAGGAAGACATAATACCGTTTAAAGTTATTACATGTAGTATGCTTTTTGATTTGATCATTGACGGATATTCAATGTTTGATAAATACGATTTTCAGTGGTAGAATGTCTGCATTCAACAATTGAGTACCCTTATATTAAAATAATTACACTAATGGCACAGGAATATGTTTCAGGTATTTCACATCCAATTTTTTATGGTAATATTCTTTATAAAGCACAAAGGTGTCAGTATTCACCTCAGAAACTTACAAAACCTTTGAATAGACTTATTAAGAAGGGATATAATTACGATACTGTTGTCAAGTCATTAAAGATTGCATATTTTGGCGTTAATATTGAGTCACAGCTGATAAGGTCTTTGCATCGGAACTAAACACATTTATTCTAAAAACAGTTGTTGGCATGACACGGGTTATGTTCTTCTCATATATGTTATGATGGTATGATACTAAACCCCTAACGGGAAGGATTGTGCCTGATGTTCATATGATGAAATCATAATCTTTCAGTCAGTTTAGTTGAAGTCTGGAGCTGGCATGTCAGTTAACTGCTAGTAGTCTGTTGTTATTTATGTATTATTGTCATTTTGTTTATTTTCTTTGGTTACATCTTCTGACATCAGACTCGGATTTCTCTTGAACTGAATTTTAATGTGCGTATTGTTATGCGTTTACTTTACTACATTGGTTAGAGGTATAGGGGGAGGGTTGAGATCTCACAAACATGTTTAACCCCGCCGCATTTTTGCGCCTGTCCCAAGTCAGGAGCCTCTGGCCTTTGTTAGTCTTGTATTATTTTAATTTTAGTTTCTTGTGTACAATTTGGAAATTAGTATGGCGTTCATTATCACTGGACTAGTATATATTTGTTTAGGGGCCAGCTGAAGGACGCCTCCGGGTGCGGGAATTTCTCGCTACATTGAAGACCTGTTGGTGACCCTCTGCTGTTGTTTTTTTATTTGGGCGGGTTGTTGTCTCTTTGACACATTCCCCATTTCCATTCTCAATTTTATCTTGATTTTAAACTATAATATTGTCATCTTCTAGAAAGACAACAGGCATGTTCCACGAAGAAATCGGGTTTACTTCCGGATTCTAAATTTTGTCATCTGTATTACGATTGTTCTAACCCTGCTAAATCGAAGATTTGTCAGTATCCGAAACTATTCTCAACAAAGACGAACACATGTCGAGACTTCAAGAAAGTAAAGTGTGGATCTAGGATAGAGTTTAAATCTTACTGTAAGTATGTCAAACATAGAGCTATACTCCATTTTCTTTTTCTAAAGATTTTATTTCAAGAGATATGACAAACGTACTGTATTATACAAATATTTTAAGAATTATTTCTTTCTGGTTGTTGTTTCACTTCAAGACAAGCAAACGCATGTTTAGTATTACAATTTACATAAAATATCATAAAATATCATAAAATATACAGGCATAATATGATGATAATAAGTTTGGTTTGCGAAAATCAACAATAATCTTATAGGTTGTGTATAACATACTGCAGTAATTTTGAAGACGATTTAAACACCAATACAAAGTAAACCATTTGAATTTCTACACATATTTTAAAGTACCTAGTTGAATGTCATATGCTGTCTAATGTAAAAGAGAATAAATGTTTGGACTCTCCAAATATGTCAAATAAAAGTTAAACTTTCCTTATTAATCCTATTAAAAAGGTAAATAAACAAAGTAATTTACCAAAATAATATTCGGAACTATGCTTGATTGATATTATTAGTTACATGGTGTGTTAGTGACCTAATACGAGATAATTGGGGTCAGTACATTTCATATGGGGTGAGAGCGAAGGTCTTGTTATTGCAAAACGCACTGTACGCTAAAACCTCTCTGTTCCGTATGCAAAGTAAAACATTGACCAGTAATGTATGTGCAAGCAATTATGACAAGTAGTACTAAAGATGCTAAGTTTAATATAAAGAATGGTGCGGATCTAAAATATAAAAAGCGCCGGCTTTTGAAAGGGTCGCAAACACATGTTTTACATGATGAAACCCCGGGACATTCTCTTTTTGAACCTGTTAGTGGGACATTGAGAAGGCTGACTAAATTTGTGTTAATTGTATAATGTGATTTCGTTGACTTTTTGTTTAAATTAAACGACATATTTTGTGAAAATACTATAATGATCACTTATGATTAAATTATTATTTTGCTATACTAGGTCAATACTATCCACCCCAACATGGATTTCGAGGCCCACCCTGTGAGTTATATCATCCAAATTGCGAAGGGCATCCAGACGGAGCCAATGCCCATACGGAGAAAACTGGAGCAGGATCGCCTTGGTACATGCTTTGCAAGGGCGAAAGATTTATAAAAGAAGGAATCTGCCCAAACGCCAGATATGGTTTCAACAAAAAGACATGTCAGGTTGTTGAATGTAGCCGGAAGATAAATAAGTATTACCCTACTCTAGGGTGCCGGGGATACGTCTGGTGCTACTACGGTAGACAATTTAGATACAACTGTGCTGTCGGTACTGTGTTTGATTACAGACGTCAGAGTTGCCAGCATGTTTACGATGTCTGTAAACCTTGTGGAACCAAGTCATGGTAAGCTTAGCATAACATATAGACCAAAACACATTCAGAATAGATTAATAAAAAAACAGCACCTTTTACCGCTTTTCAAGGAGAACATACCTATAACGCATGCACACAACGATGAGTAGCTCTATGATACACCAATGTTTGGAATATACGGTGAATTTTACGTACTAGATCACCACTGTATTTTGGTATGGTTCGTGTTTTCAGTCTTTAGTTTTTCTTCGGTGTGATTTGTATATTATTGTTTGTCTTTCTGTTCTTTTTCCTTTTTGCCATGACGGTGTCAGTTTATTTTCGACTAATACGTTTGAATGTTCATTTGGTATCTTTGCCTCTCCGCATTTTAATAATGAAAATGATATTCAATATGCATGTTAGTCGTATTCTCTATTATTTGGTTATTTGTTTTATCAGACAATATATAACCGTCTAGAAAAAATGAAAACAACACTTTATGAATTTCATATGTTCGGAACACTTGTCTGGATTTAACTACATTAGGAACACTTGTCTGGATTTAACTACATTAGGAACACTTGTCTGGATTTAACTACATTAGGAACACTTGTCTGGATTTAACTACATTAGGAACACTCATAGCTGTATATTCAAGAGCCAAAGATGTATAAAAACTGAAACAGTAGAATCGTTATAGGACAGAAATCGGACCTATCTAAAACATCTAAGGCAACATTGCACGAATAAGTTGAAACTTAAGTTTCTTAATAGTTCATAAATTCATAAACGGACAATTTAAGAAAGCTAACAATTAAACCAGATTCAGCCCACAATTGTTTCTTTTTTTGCCCTGTTAAAAGTGAGGAATATGGCAGTTGTTATCAAATAGTTCATTCTATGTATGTTGGCGTTTGTTTGTGATGCACTTCAGTGTTCCTGTTGTTCCTTTTGTTCCCCATCTTATAGTTGATGTGTTTCCCTCGGAATTAGTTTGTAACCCGGATTAGTTTTCTCTCAATTGATTTATGACTTTTGAACACCTGTATACTTCAGTTACCTTTATTTGATAAATCAAATCAGAACCAAAGAACTGACTACTGAGTTGATGATATCCCGGGGACTGATAATCCACCCGAATGCTGTACAAATGAAAATAAAACTAACTTATAAATTTCATGCGCTTGAGGTATTTTTTTCTTTCGGATTTACCTTTATCAGGAACGTTCAAAGCTAAATATTTGAACGCCAATGTTGTTTTAAAAATAAAACAGCTGAAGAGCTGTATAAACTAAAAGGACACAAAGAAATAACCAAATCCATCTACGGTCAACTCTGCATGAGGAAGTTGAAACCCTTTTTTTATTCTGATAATTTCTAAATTTCTAAATTTATTAGGAAAGGTTTGTTATAAATCATATCAGCACCAAAGTACTGACCACGGTCACCAGTAGTGATTTCTACCCAATGCAATAAAAATGAAAACAACACTGTATGTATTGTGTGTGTCCAAATCGCTTTTCCAGCGTTACCTTCATCAGAAAAATTATCCTTTTTATCTATTTCAATTTTTTTCTGAGTCCGTATCTGAACATAATATATGTTAAATTTACCTGCATGGTTAACATATCACACTTAAATATTTAATGAATGTTGTACTAAGCCGCTCGACATTTTCTTTTAAATTTTACAATATGAATAAATCCTTTAGAATAAGCGTCGAAGTGAATAGCAAAAGTAACATACATTTAAAAAATCTTCAAGGATACAAGGCTTATTATTTTGTACTCAATATGCTCATTCCATCTACATCAGACTCATAAGTGGCGCTCGAATCAAAGCAGTTGGAAGACAAAATTGGAAGCGAAGTTAAAACATTCCTGACAACTAGGTTTGGTGATAACCTCGAGGACGAAACCCGACACTTGTTTATCTATTGGTTTTATAAAATGAAAGCAACAATATCAGATATAATCAGATGAACAGTAAATTGTAATAACCGATACATAAAACAAAGAATGTGAGTGAATATAATTATTTTCAAACCTTTGTCTTTTGATCCGCATTGAAATTTGGCTCAATGTTTTAATATAATGAGTAACCCATGTAAACTTAATCTATTTTAAAGTCGACTTTTTCTTTCAGTTGATAGCCAGAAAGATGCAGGACGATATTTCTTAATCTAACTCTGCCGAGGAAAACGTTTTTGTGACAATCCTTTCATCTCTACTGCAAGGTTTTAGGAAATACGACAAAACTATTATCTTTAATTATACACTTATATCTTTATTGGCAAACACCTTCATAATTATACATGTGCTAAACAGAGGAATTTATGTAAAATATTTACAGTAAAAATGTTTATTCAGTATATTTTATACATTTTTAGTAATTAGCACACACACTTTTGTTGACACTCTTTATACATTAAATGGTAAGTATACTATATTTTTTTCTCTTTTCCACATTTTCCACAATATAAAATGAATCTAGTTTATCTGCCCAATTCCATCGAATATCTTCTGGCACCCCATAACTGTTGATGTTTTCAGACTCAATATTAACTAACACATTTTTTGCTGCCCATTCAGTTTTTTTTTATCAATCAGTTGCATCTACAAGAAAAACAATATAAAAATGAGATCAAGGAAAGAAAGAAAACCCCAAATGACGGAAGCCGAAATAAAACTATGCTAAAAAATTAAATAAATATATGATGAAAAAGAAATGGTTTGTTTCTTAATACATAAAGCATTCTATGATTTATTATAATAGATATAAGTTTTAAGTAACTCCTTTATATCACAAGGTTATTACTGATATCTATAGTTTAAAATGTGTGATATATATAAGAAGGTTATTATTGTTTTTGTTATTGTAATATAACTTGAATAAACACGTATACTCTATCTCTACTTTTAAACTTGTTGTCGATATAAATTAGTGGGAGATATTATGGACATAATTGTGCAAATCGTGATACAAGCATGAAATTTGGTATAAAGGTTGACTAAAAATCCGCTGCTGGTCAGAAAAAAAAACATTTTTTCAAGATGGCCACAACACATTTCGGAAATGGCGTCATTACAAATTGACAATAATTCGTTAATCCTTTAAAATGTGTGTTATATGTAAAATTCAATGTTAGATTTGATAAAAAGTAAAAGACAGTTCCTAAATTACGACTAGACAATACATAAATGAAACTAAAGGTGACTTCCGGTTTCAAAATGCCGGGAAAAAAGTCAAAAATTTCAATTCTTATACTTTCAAGCAACTTCACAAGGGATGTAAATCCTTGAAAGATGTGTTATAGATATAATCCAATGTAAAAACGTTAAAAAAAGTTCCTAAGTACGACAAAACAACACAAAAATGAAGAAAAAAAGTGACTTCCGGTTCCAAAATGGCAAATATATAGAAAATATTTTTATAATTTCCATCAACTTAACAAGTGTTTAGTTAAGTTTAAATGCCTAGTCTGGTCAGAAGGACAGGTTGCTTATTTTATAATTATCTAATAGTTGCCTTTACAACAACCCGTACAAGGAAGGCCAGAACGGTATCATCTACAGTTACAAACACAGCTGGATTATCGCCTCCGCATTTCAACATTTTCTGACACAGGATGCAACGGCAGTCAAAGAAGTCCATTTTGGTTTCCAACTGTCATTGTTTCTTTCTTTCATCCAACCCAAGTGTTCATGACTTGGAACACGTACCTGTCGAATACATGAATCAGGCTAAGCCCAAACAACTCCTCCTTGATATACATGTACTTCTCTTTTGATGTGCTCTGGAAAAGAACCTCTTGTAGGCGGAAGTGCATTACAATGCCGCTGCTTCCTGGCAAATAATTCACATCGTGAATGTCCTTTACATCTGGAAAACCTTCCATTGTTAGCCAAGCTGACCTTTTGCCTTTCTCTTGACAATTCGACAAAGTGCCATATCCACTAAATGAATGGACGAAAGAAAGAGCAGCTACACAAGTACCAAACGCATTTGATATGTCACGTGCAGGAAGCCATCAAAAGTCGTTATTCCTTCCATAACCTATCCACAATTTGTTCTACCTAATTTTGCGATTGCTGCAATTCTTGATTCTAAATTACATCTGTGTCAGTACTACCTAAAATTACATTTTACAACACTTTTCATAATCATGCCGAACATGGACAAACATTCGTGTCTCTGCTTCTTCATGATTACAAGGGGATAGATAGGAAGTATCTTTATTGAAATTGCAAAGAATATTTTCACCATGAGTAACATACACATTTTTATTAGTCTCTTAAGAAGCAATTTTGTCAGCAAAAACTTGAACAATTTCGTTTTGTTGTCATCTTCACAGAGAAAACTACTCCATACCCTTGGTGTTCTACCAGAACCAACACCATCTGGCACAAGAACCTTGCCTTTGTCTTGTCATAGCCTTTAAATTATTCATTTAGTAAACATCAAATACAATGTCTTCTTTTGAAAAAACTTATCGATGCAAGATTTTATATAAGGCAGTATTACATCATTAGCATAATCATCAAATACTTTTGCCCAACTTTGTGACCTGGAATTAACCATTGCTGCCCCACCAACGATAAATACGTCCAAATTTGGATCAGCAAATCGCAGAATGTTTCAAGTAAACCCAATTGCAGCGATTTAATACCACTATTTCAAGTGACATCCTGAGATAAAGACGGAGGAGCAGTTTGGTTTCTATGGATAAAAAAATATTCCAAGTAAAACTGTCTACTGTGACAAGAACTGAAAAGTCTAGAAAAGATATCGCAATCACTTTTAAGGTTCTCTTGCTTTGTTTTTAACAAAGACGTTTCCAGTTTCATTTTGCAGCCAAAATAGGGAGTTGTTCTTTTTTATTTTGTTATAAAAAGCAGGTTCTGCTTCGTTTTGCATTTGCTTCAACAGATCTTCGTATTGTTTGGACCAATATCTTGGAGTTTATTTACATATCTTACTTGTTTCCGAATCAACAATTTATTAAATGGAGTATTTTAATGACAAATCTGACGACTCTTCTAGAAATGAATTTCCAAACTCCTTCATCACTTTGCAAAGTCTTTAAAGCTGTTTAAAGAAATCTTTTTTTGTGTTTTCGTAGGGTCTTCATTATGTCGTTCGTCTGTTTTAGAAGGTCCCAAACCACTAGAAATTTTTATGCGTTTACATAGTGCATCTGCTGAACATAAATATAAGCAACAAAGGAACAAAGTTAATAATTTAAAAAAGCAAGCTAAAAGCATTTTTACGCGACTATAAACGAGAATTTGGATGAACTTAAAGTTGCAAACTGTAAACAGTATTGGAAGACCATCAACATGCTAATTAAAAGAAAAGTCTGAGATTTTAAATAAATATTTTTGTTCTATTTCTAATATAGATGATGCTAATAAAGATTTACCGGAATTTGATGATCGCTGTCATGATTTTCTTTCGCAGATAATTGTTAGTGAACAAGATGTACTTGATATTATTTCCACGCTTGATCCAAATAAAGCGGTAGGACCAGATATTGTTAGCAACAGAATGTTACTTGCTGTTAGAAATGAAATTTCAAAACCATTATGTTTACTTTTTAATAAATCACTTCATGAGAGAGTATTTCCCGATCAATGGAAAATTGCATATGTTATTCCATTATTCAAAAGTGGTGACAAATCACTACCTTCTAACTACAGGCCTGTCTCCTTATTGTCATGTGTGAGTAAATTATTAGAAAAAAATGTTTTCAAAAATATTTTTAACCATTTACATGAAAATAAACTGTTGTATAAGTATCAATCTGGATTTATTCCAGGATATTCCACTACGCACCAATTAATTGAACTTTACAACAAAATTTTATTGGCGCTAAATGATAAGCTAGTTACTAGCATTACATTTGCTGATATAAGTAAAGCTTTTGATACGGTTTGGATTAAGGCTTTACTATACAAACTTGAAAAATATGGTATAAAAGGAGACTTGCTGTGTTGGTTAAAAAGCTACTTATGTAGCCGATCTCAGAAAGTTGTCTTAAAAGATTCACTTTCAAAATTTGGAAAATTAAACGCCGGTGTGCCTCAGGGTTCGGTATTAGGACCGTTATTGTTTTTGATATATATTAATGATATAGCTGATGGTTTTTTCTGGATTTGGGAGGCTTTTTGCAGATGACACTTCAATAGGTCATACTGCTCCTAATGAATCCATTTTAAAAAATTTAATCAGCACAGATCTTGTTTATTTAAATGCGTGGTCAAACAGATGGCTAGTGAAGTTTAACCCAAATAAAACAGATATTATGATATTCAGTATGAAAACGATACAAAGTAATTTTTCTTTTGATTTTGATGGCACTATATTAGAGCCAGTTCATACGCATAAACATCTTGGTGTCTTTAAAAACGACCAACCAGCAAATTTACTATGTACCGCATCGTCTAGAATAGGCGATACTATGCAGATAAGGAAAAAATTATATCAGTCTAAAGATTTGCACAACGGTACTGATAAAAGACGTTATAATACGAAAATGTTGTTATTAAATCGTGTTGACAAATATTTCGGCTCAATAAATGGTCTTCTTCAAGTGTCACAAGTTTTAACAATACTGATACATAATGTATAAGGTGTAAAAATAGACCAGTAATGCAGGTAAGTTTTGGTCGATTGATTTTAATCCAAAATCCTGAATATCATAATATAAACAAAACACTATAATTCAATATACGTGACTGTGTATATTAACAATAAAAATAAGTGAAAAACAAAACCGTTAGTATTTCTTATTGATGCCGTTTGGATGATGTACATTAAGTTCCTTTATCCAAAAGCTTTCCCGAACCTGTCGCTGGGAATCACTCCAGTGAATGTTCTGTTCAATCACTAGAATTTTCATGCGGTTAAAGTCATCAGGTTTGTGACCCGACTGTCTGAAGTGCTGAGAAACTGGGAGAAGTGGCTTCTTAGAGATATCACTCCTATGGCCATTGAGGCGTTTGTGAAAAGGCTGCTTTGACTCACCAACATATTGGAGGCCACAAACCGAACATTCTAGTATGTAAATAACATTCATACTTTTGCAGGTAACATTGCAAAATATCTTATAGTTGTTTTCGGTTGCCTTACTGTGAAATGTTGATGAATGCTGCATCTGTAGGCAGCATTTGCAGCGTTTTCTTTACACGAACGACATTCTCCAGAAGTACTTCTATTATCAGACACTTCAGCCCGCACCAGCAGGTTCCGCAGACTACTAGGTTGCCTGAAAGCTATCATTGGAGGCTCAGGAAAAATCTTGGATAGTTTGGAATTTTTTTCAAGAGTTTTGTCATCGATGAAACCATCGTCATGCATTTCTACCAAACTATCAGTATTTTCTCTGCTAAAAGATGTTGTAGGATCAGAGTCTAGTTTTTGGTAGAACCTTGCATCGCCAAGTTGTCGTTCAGCCTCCTGAATATAGGCAGATTTATCCATGACAACCACTGCACTGCCTTTATCTGCAGGTTTAATAACGATATTGTTGTTAGATCGTAAGTTTTTTAGTGCAGTCCGTTCTTCATTGGTAAGATTGTCAAAAGGTTTATTGTTATTTTTAATATTTCTAATAATGTCCGACTTAAAGTTATCAATAAATGATTCCAGGGTAGTATTTTTGCTCGGTTTAGGGATCCAAGAACTCGTTTTAATAAATTTGTAGTTGTTCTCGTCTTCTGAAATTTCTGAGTCCCTATCAGGGCTTATTATGTTATCCTCCTTCGACGCGAAATATTCCTTAATACGTAGACTTCTAGCAAAATTGTCAAGGTCTTCCGACAATTTGGTGTCATTGACAGGAGCAGGTAGAGGACAAAAATTAAGGCCTTTAGAGAGAAGAGATGTTTCCGATTCCGTTAAATGGTGTTGCTAAAGATTGACCACGATGTTGGAGGGTGAATCAGTCTTTTGAGGTCTACGTTTAAAGCGTCTAATTCGTTTAGTCTTTCTCTCTGATGGTAAGGAAGGGTGGATGTATTCCATGCCATCCCAGCGGAATTTTCGTTTTTGTTTTTCACTTAAATTGTTGGATTGTATTGTAGTTAAGTCCTTGAGGCGGGTGTTGATAGCATCATAATTGTCAGATGTTAGATCTCTTTTGCAGCTATTCAAAAGGGTGTTAAATTCGCCAGTGAGAGTTTTGAGATGTCCTTCGCAGTGGTGTGTGAGGAGGACCACTAACCGCTTTGAGCAATGAAAGAGGGTTTGGTCCCATCTGCGAAGTAATGTATTGGATAAAGAGCCAGGTGCTTGTGGCTTGATCTTGATTTGTAGTCCGTTAGGAATACTTTCATTATACTCGTAGTTAATCAAATTAGATAAATGGTGTTCAGTTCTAATTTGTTTTTGTTTAATAGCTCTAAGTCAGTACCGTTGTGCAAATCTTTAGACTGATATATATAAATTCCCATACGTTTCGGTCATTACGGCCTTCTTCATACGAATAAATTATAACATTAAAACAACAATTACATTGCTTGGATACATTACGTTATAATAACTTCTATGACGTTCATTTGCCGCGTTTTTCGCTTTTTTAATATAAATATTTTTATTATCGTTCATACATTGTGTTGAGTCCTTCAGGTTCTAAAGTTTTTAATTTTTTTTTATCCAAAAGGCTTCTTTGGTTTTTCTGTAAGTTTCTGTCCCAAATACTCTTTCTATGGCGGTAACATTTAAATTTGTCATTGAATGATTGTTCTGAATGAAATGGTTGGCTACTGGATCTTCTGTTTTCTGTGTTCGTATTTTTGAAAAGTTCAATAGCATTCGTTGATATAGTGTATCACCCGTTTGTCTTACATATATAACTTTTTCACATTTTGTACAATTAATTGCATATACCACGACTACTGTTTTACAATTTATTTGTCCCTGAATGGTATATTCTTTGCCGGTGTTGTTACAAAATACCTTGGTTTCATTTATATGTGAGCATAATGCACAATGTTTATATATATATAAGTAAGTACGTCTGAGTCAGTGACAACTCTACAACATATGTATCCATCGGATCGCCATCAATGATGGTGATACATGGCTGTGTACATAATGTATATACAACTCGTCTAAACATCAACCCAACAATGTTAGATCTGTAAATTTGCTTTCGCAAAATTTTTGTTCTTCCCTCGCCGGGATTCGAGCCCATGCTACTGTGATATCGTGACAGCAAATCGCCTGCACTGCAGCCGTCCCGCTAGACCACACCACCACCTGGGCTCTACAAAAATAAACCTTTCAGTGGCCGTGTGTTACCTTTCCTCGTCAGTTTTAATCTAGCGGCGTACTACAGTACAAGATATATAAGGCATGGAGATGTTTTTGTTACAGATCAGCTCAATTATCTATAGTAAAGGACGTCTGAGCCAGTAACAACTCTACAACAGATTGATCCATCGGATCACCAGCAGTGATGGTGATACATGGCGGTGTACATTATGTATATACAACTCGTCTAAACATCAACCCAACCATGTTGGATCTTTTTGTTCTTCCCTCGCCGGAATTCGAACCCATGCTACTGAGATATCGTGACACCAAATTGCCTGCACTGTAGCCGTCCCGGTAGACCACACGACCACCTGGGCTTCATAAAAATGAAGCTTTTGGTGGCCGGGTGTTACCTTTCCACGTCAGTTTCAATCTGCGTCGTATGTCAGTTCATGATATATAAGGCATGGAGATGTTATTTTTACAAATCAGCTAAAGTATCTGTTGTCACTGGCTTAGACATACTTATAAATATAATTATTTTCTGTGACTGTATCTTACATTAATTTGAAGGATCCTTTACTTTAGATAATTTAGCTGATCTTTAACAATAACATCTTCATGCCTTATATTATGTTCTGTATTACGACGGTAGATTAAAACTGACGTGGAAAGGTAACACCCGACCATCGAAAGCTTCATTTTTATGAAGCCCAGGTGGTCGTGTGGTCTAGCGTTCCGGATATAGTGCTGGCGATTTTGTGTCACGATATCTCACTAGCATGGGTTCGAATCCCGGCGAGGGAAGAACAAAAAATTTGCAAAAGCAAATGTACAGATCTAACATTGTTGGGTTGATGTTTAGACGAGTTGAATATACATAATGTACACAGCCATGTATCACTATCATTGCTGGTAATCCGATGGATAAATCTGTTGTAGAGTTGTCACTGACTTAGACGTACTTATAAATATAATTATTTTCTGTGACTGTATCTTACATTAATTTGTAGGATCCTTTACTATAGATAATTTAGCTGATCTGTAACAATAACATCTCCATGCCTTATATATCATATACTGTAGTACAACGCTAGATTAAAACTCGCAAATTTTTTTTTTGATTCGCAAATTTTATGTTCTTCCTTCGCCGGGATTCGAACCCATGCTACTGAGATATCGTTACACCAAATCGCCTGCAATGTAGCCGTCCCGCTAGACCACACGACTACCTGGGCTTCACAAAAATAAAGCTTTCGGTGGCCGTGTGTTACCTTTCCTCGTCAGTTTTAATCTAGCGTCGTACTACAGTACATGATATATAAGGCATGACGATGTTATTCTTACAGATATATATATATATATATATATATACAACTCGTCTAAACATCAATCCAACAATGTTAGATCTGGGCTCTCAAAAAAAAGAGCTTTCGCTGGCCGTGTTTTACCTTTCCACGTCAGTTTTAATCTAGCGGCGTACTACAGTACATGATATATAAGGCATGAAGATGTTATTGTTACAGATCAGCTAAATTATCTATAGTAAAGGATCCTACAAATTAATGTAACATACAGTCACAGAAAATAATTATATTTATAAGTACGTCTGAGTCAGTGACAACTCTACAACAGATGTATCCATCGGATCGCCATCAATGATGGTGATACATGGCTGTGTACATAATGTATATACAACTCGTCTAAACATCAACCCAACAATGTTAGATCTGTAAATTTGCTTTCGCAAATTTTTGGTTCTTCCCTCGCCGGGATTCGAACCCATGCTACTGTGATATCGTGACACCAAATCGCCTGCACTGCAGCCGTCCCGCTAGACCATACGACCACCTGGGCTCTCAAAAAAAAGAGCTTTCGCTGGCCGTGTGTTACCTTTCCACGTCAGTGTTAATCTAGCGGCGTACATGATATCACAGTAGCATGGGTTCGAATCCCGGCGAGGGAAGAACCAAAAATTTGCGAAAGCAAATTAACAGATCTAACATTGTTGGGTTGATGTTTAGACGAGTTGTATATACATTATGTACACAGCCATGTATCACCATCATTGATGGCGATCCGATGGATACATCTGTTGTAGAGTTGTCACTGACTCAGACGTACTTATAAATATCATTATTTTCTGTGACTGTATATAACATTAATTTGTAGGATCCTTTACTATAGATAATTTAGCTGATCTGTAACAATAACATCTTCATGCCTTATATATCATGTACTGTAGTACGCCGCTAGATTAAAACTGACGTGGAAAGGTAACACACGGCCAGCGAAAGCTCTTTTTTTGAGAGCCCAGGTGGTCGTGTGGTCTAGCGGGACGGCTGCAGTGCAGGCGATTTGGTGTCACGATATCACAGTAGCATGGGTTCGAATCCCGGCGAGGGAAGAACCAAAAATTTGCGAAAGCAAATTTACAGATCTAACATTGTTGGGTTGATGTTTAGACGAGTTGTATATACATTATGTACACAGCCATGTATCACCATCATTGATGGCGATCCGATGGATACATCTGTTGTAGAGTTGTCACTGACTCAGACGTGCTTATAAATATAATTATTTTCTGTGACTGTATGTTACATTAATTTGTAGGATCCTTTACTATGGTTAATTTAGCTGATCTGTAACAATAACATCTTCATGCCTTATATATCATGTACTGTAGTACGCCGCTAGATTAAAACTGACGTGGAAAGGTAAAACACGGCCAGCGAAAGCTCTTTTTTTTGAGAGCCCAGGTGGTCGTGTGGTCTAGCGGGACGGCTGCAGTGCAGGCGATTTGGTGTCACGATATCACAGTAGCATGGGTTCGAATCCCGGCGAGGGAAGAACCAAAAATTTGCGAAAGCAAATTTACAGATCTAACATTGTTGGGTTGATGTTTAGACGAGTTGTATATATATAGATTCCACCACTGCATCGAGTGTAATACGATATTTATCCACTCGAGACAGTTAAATTTTCAATTTTATAGTCCGAGCCGCCTCGGCGAGGACTTTAAAATTGATAATTTAACTGTCGAGAGTGGATAAATATCGTATTACACGAGATTTGGTGGTGGAATCTGTTTCTCTAATGATTTTCTAACATTATGCAGGCAAACTTATTCCTTCTTTTCGAATGATCTGCAAAAAGATGTGTTCTTTCTATGTGACGTCGTCAGGCATGGTCGCCTTTTTTCATGTCGTCACAATAGGAAATTCAGAGGACAGCAAGAAAATTCGACGTCACAATCGGATTTTAACCAATGAAGTACTGAGATCAAACGAACCACACGTTGATTAAATTTTTTTATACAATGGGTGCAGAAAGGGATAAATTGACGAAGAATTAGAGAAACATTATGTACACAGCCATGTATCACCATCATTGATGGCGATCCGATGGATACATCTGTTGTAGAGTTGTCACTGACTCAGACGTACTTATATATATATATATATATATATAACTCGTCTAAACATCAACCCAACAATGTTAGATCTGTAAATTTGCTTTCGCAAATTTTTGGTTCTTCCCTCGCCGGGATTCGAACCCATGCTATATATATATATATATATATATATATATAGCAAAAGTAAATAAATACGGTGTACAGAATGTATATATTAAACATTTTAAATTCGCAAACTACATTTCACATAAAAAAATAACAGTTCGTTAAAATATTGTCACTAGCGCTTTCATGCCTTCTGGCAATCTTCAGGCGACGTTTTAACAATGTCCTTGACAACACTACCGTTGGTAACATTTATTACGTTACAATAACGGTAAGGGGAGATAAATCAAATGTTTCTTTGCTCAAATATAGATATACATATATGTAGGACTCTAAAGTGCGATGGGGACGCTAAAGTACGATGGTCTAGCTAAAGTGCGATGGTCTTCGCTAAAGTGCGATGCTTCAATACGCTAATAATCCGATGGTTCGCGAAAATATAGACGTTACAAACGTAGTTTGATAATGACGTTAACAGTTGTACTTACAAACCAAAAAAGAGCATGACGGAAGATAAAATTAGGAATATTTGATAAACAAATTTTACACCAAATTTTCATGACTTACTAGTAATTGATTTAAACTTTATCGTTCTCAAAGCACAATGTTTATTTTTTCGTGCTGTAAGAAGAACTTGTATCCTACAGTCGATCATTTTACTATTTAAATACATAATAGTATACTCATACTTATTCTGCTTCTATTTGAACCAAACGGAAACATTTGAATCATTGTTTATGTGGCAGTTTATTTTGCGATCACCGTTAAAATGCTGTTGACTTTAATGAAAGTAACGTCGGTATAATAGAGATACATGATTTCATGCGTGAATTGTAAATTTTCTGCTAAAACATGTATTTGTTCTGTACATTGTAGGAAAATAAAACATGTATTTGTACTTGCTACGAAAAAGGAGAAAGCTCGGCGAACATTGCCTTTCTCTCGCATTCAAATTAAAACTTATACTATTAAATGTTGCATATTCCGACAATGAACGAATTTTGTATTTGTTATTTGCAATGACGACTGTAAGGGAGGTTGTAACATAAGTGTGAACGGCAATCTGCATTAATTATCCAAATATGCAATAAAAGAGGGACGAAAGATACCAAAGGGACAGTCAAACTCATAAATCTTAAACAAACTGACAAAGCCATGGCTAAAAATGAAAAAGACAAACAAACAACAGCACACACGACACAACATAGAAAACTAAAGAATAAACAACACGAACCCCACCAAAAAACTTAGGGGTGATCTCAGGTGCTCCGGAAGAGTAAGCAGGTCCTGCTCCACATGCGGCACCAAGCTCCGAATTGTTAAAAAAATCATTTTACACGAAATATAATATTTTGCGACACATAAATTACTTTTTTAGCAATAATTACGTGGTTGGTCTTCTAAATTTAGAAACAGTTGATTAAGCCTACCGGTTAATTATGAACCTAATACATATGTTATACCTTCGCATATTAAAGCTTTTGCAAAAAGACTTTTTTTGAACCTCGATGTTTAAATCCCTCGAATCTTACCCTTTTGGTCCATCGCACTTTAGCGTGATATACCATCGTACTTTAGCGAACTAACAACCATCACACTTAAGCGCGAGACACCTCGTAGCATAGACCATCGCACTTTAGCGTGCATCGCACTTTAGAGTCCTACATATATACAACTCGTCTAAACATCAACCCAACAATGTTAGATCTGTAAATTTGCTTTCTCAAATTTTGTGTTCTTCCTTCGCCGGGATTCGAACCCATGCTACTGAGATATTGTGACACCAAATCGCAAAATGATGATGTTATTTTTACAGATCAGCTAAACTATCTATAGTAAAGGATCTTACAAATTAATGTAAGATACAGTCTCAGAAATAATTATATTTATAAGTACATATGAACCAGTTACAACTCTACAACAGAATTACCCATAGGATCACCAGCAGTGATAGTGATACATGGCTGTGTATATTCTGTATATACAACTCGTCTAAACATCAATCCAACAATGTTAGATCTGTAAATTTGCTTTCGCAAATTTTTTGTTTTCCCTCGCCGGGATTCGAACCCATGCTACTGAGATATCGTTACACCAAAACCTTATATATATAAGAAGATTGTTATTATTTGTAACTTACAAATGGTATATATCTTAAATAAATACATACTCTATCTCTACTTTTAAAGTTGTTGTCGATATGAATAGCCGACACATTAATATATAAATCGAGAAAAAAACAAATATAAAAGTGTTATATTGATGTTAGTGCGCACTGAGTAAGAGACATACTTTTTTGTTTTATGTCCTTTTATTAGTTTGGCTGTACCTAGGGTAGTTTAAATAGCTGTATGTTGAATGGGCGTTCGTTTTTAACAATATGTATAGTAGGCATGGAGTATCGTTAAATTGTTCTAAAAATGTGAAGAAATAGAACAAAACGTAAGTTGTTGAATTTTTAACGGAAGTTAAGTTCAGAATTGGTGTAATTTGTGTATATATATATTCTTCATTACAAAACCTTGTTTCTTTTGAAGGTAGGTTCAATCTCGTATTTCTATGCGGACTCATAATTTAATTTGTGGTATTATATAGAAAATTTGTAAACATCTACAAGAAACATAATCAATAGTAACTTTCGCCTATACACAAAAAATGAAGGTGATAATAGTTATCAAAGGTACCAGGGTTATAATTGAGTACGCCAGACGCGCGTTTTGTCTACATAAGACTCATAAATGACGCTCATATCAAAATATTTAAAAAGCCAAACAATTACAAAGTTGAAGAGCATTGAGGATCCCAAATTCCAAAACGTTGTGCCAAATACGGCTAAGATTATCTATGCCTGGAATAAGAAAATCCTTAATTTTTCGAAAAATTCAAAGTTTTGTAAACAGGAAATTTATAAAAATGACCACATTATTGATATTCATTTCAACACCGAAATGTTGACTACTGGGCTGGTGATACCCTCGGGGACGAAACGTCCACCAGCAGTGGCATCGACCCAGTGGTGTAAATAGTTATCAAAGGTACCAGGGTTATAATTTAGTACGCCAGACGCGCGTTTCGTCTACATAAGACTCATCAGTGACGCTTATATCAAAATATTTATAAAGCCAAACAATTACAAAGTTGAACAGCATTGAGGATCCCAAATTCCAAAACGTTGTGCCAAATACGGCTAAGATTATCTATGCCTGGAATAAGAAAATCCTTAGTTTTTCGAAAAATTCAAAGTTTTGTAAACAGGAAATTTATAAAAATGACCACATTATTGATATTCATGTCAACACCGAAATGTTGACTACTGGGCTGGTGATACCCTCGGAAACGAAACGTCCACCAGCAATGGCATCGACCCAGTGGTGTAAATAGTTATCAAAGGTACCAGGGTTATAATTTTGTACTCCAGACGCGCGTTTCGTCTACATAAAACTGTCAAAACTGCATTTTGAGTACAATCACGTCAGTAAGATGGAAAACGTCCCGCTATGAAAAAATAAAAGTATTACAAAAATACTGACTCCAAGGCAAAATCAATAAGGCGAATTCCATCAAAACTTACTAAACCAAACATTTTCATGCAATCAACGGATCAAGTGAAAAAGACAGCAATAAAAACAACATTAAATTACTTGCTTTTGACTTGAGACAGACACATTAAAAATGAATACATTTTATTTGATATAGCAAAAGTTAAGACATTTAAAGAAAAAAACGGAAGTAAAATACCAAAAGCACTCGAATTCACGAGTAAGGTAAAGAAGATAAAGTAATGAACTTGGAGTATATTTTTATTGACTACTTAATATAAAAAATGAAGATGTGTAATGATTGCCAATGAGACAACTCTCAACAAGAGACCAAAATAACACAGAAATTAACAATTATAGGTCACCGTACGGCCTTCAATAATGAGCACAGCCCATACCGCATAGTAAGCAATAAAGGGCCCCGAAATAACAATGTTAAACAATTCAAACGATTCAAACAATTCAAAAATTTAAGTCATTCAACAGAGTTGCACAATTGCAGATGCAGTTGAGCTTGGCTTAGTTGCAAAACTAACTGACTAGGTTTTAGTAGTAGTTCACACAATATAAATTCGAAAAAATATCAAATTTAAGCAAAACGTAGAACAATTCAAAACTGAAATTACCACACCAATGAACATTCTGTAACTTGCAGAATGAAGGAGCGTGTACTACTATGCTTGTAACACACCCGGGTAAGAACCAACCATCAGCAGTGAAAATTATTCAGTTGTTAAGTGTTTCACTGGAAAACACCATATTCTAAAAAAATACCAGGCTTTTAATGTTGGTACATCAGACGCGTGTTTCGAATACATTAGACTCAACAGAGGCTCTAGATTCAAAGCAGTTGGACGGCCAAATCATTTACAAACTTTAAGTTGAAGACATGAAAATCTCAAAAGGTTTTGCCAAAAGAGTAAATTGTAAACTATGCATGGGAGTAGAAAATAAAATAAATCGTATTTCCAACATGTTAGAAAAGTAAATTACACAAAACGAAAACATCAAATACATTTCATGTCAACACAAAAATGCTGAATACAGGGGTTGTATTACCATTAAGGACAAACATTCCACCAGCATTGCCATCCACGCACTAGCTGTATAAACTTATCAGCTATAGTAGACTTTACTTTGGTAAGACTTATGCGCGTTTCGTTTATATAAGTCCTATCAGTGACGCTCGAATTAGGACTAGTTAAAGGTCTAGGAGAAAAAGTTGAAAAGCATTGTAAACCGAAAGTTGTGCAAAATACGAATAAGGTCATTTATAACCTGGTTTAATCCACCATTTCCAACATGAGATAATGCCTGTACCAAGTCAGGAATATGACGGTTGTTATCCATTCGTTTGATGTGTTTGAGCTTTTGATTTTGATTTTGCCATTTGATTGGGAATTTCATATATAAATTTACTTTGAGGGACGGTCGAAAACAAAACTTTACGACAAAAGAGATGATTTCAGCTTCCCAATTGTTACCTTTTCATTTTTAAACTAAGAGTTCCAAATGATGAAGTTAAAATCATTTTTACCTTTTGTGTCTGTTTGTTTTGTTCACACATCGTTGTAAATATAATGAAATTTGATGTAACTGTCATACAATTAGTAAATGAGGGGTCGGTAAGTGGCAGTCGGGGGTAGGGACGCAAAAGATATGGAACAGAGAGGGGAATCGATAAGGAGTAGGGGAAGATGTAGAGTTAAGGATAGGAAATCGATGGAGATGTTCTTCGGCTGATTTTCTTCTTACGATAATGAAAAGATAAAAGGTAGTATGGTCTAAAAGTTCGAATGAGGGATCCCTTTTAATCCCCTCAGACAATGCTCTGAATATATCATAGTCTTGAATGGATTTTTCGCAGCTGTCAAATTAGTTTAAAGTTCGCCGTTCCTTAATCTGTGGATGACGTGACTGTTTTTGTTCTATATAAACAAACTGTTATGTAATATACAATCTTATGTGTAATTTCTGGTGAACGTAAATTTCATTAAGTTCGATCGTTAAATGATGAAGTTGTTTTGCGCTGTATTACTCCTACAAACATTGTCTTTATCATGGGGTAAACGTTATTACTGGAGTGAAACTTCAAGTAAAGCCCAATTACTTTCTACATATTGTAGGAATATAGCACCTAGTGGTGTGGATATCAGCGATGATTGTGCAACATCAATTGATTGTAGGGGGACTGCTTATGTATATTCCTGTCGACATTCGAAATTTCAGCTGTCTGGTATTGGGTGTGAAAATACCACAAGCTCTGAATGTACTAGGAAGTTACAAGGTAAGTTTAACAGTGTACTTAAAACGTGTTAAAAAAGGTGTACTTAAAATGTGTACTTAATACTTGTTAAAAAAAACGCTAGCTCTGAATGTTCGTGAAAATTACATTATACGTTTTAAAGGGGAACTATAGCTGTCAAATATATGTTCAAATTTAAACATACATATATATTTGATTCATAACACTGTAAAAAAATTATCCAAATAATAAAAAGTCCAAGATAAACATTTTAAAGGGCATGTACTCGTTAATGTGTAGCTCCGTTTCGTGTGTATTATATTAAATGAAAATTAAACACAAAAGAAAAAAGAGATCCATGACCAAGCCTCCGTTGAAGGATAGACATATTTTAGCGTATTGCCTGTTTTCAAGCGAATAGAACATTTATTGTATATAAGATGTAAAATTTAAAAAACATTTAAACAAATCTTTAAGTTTTTCCTTAGTTCAAATAAAATAAACCAGTGAACAAATCGTTCATTAATATTGATTAGTTAATTGTAGATTGTCTAATGTACCTTAGCAACTATTTTAAGAGGGAGATGGACCTTATCTGGACTCCGGGATTGGGTGTTTTTAACCTCGGGATTTCGGGATTGATTCTTTTGGGATCCGGGAATTCTTTTATCGAATTTTGGGCTGTCGGGATTTGAATTTCTTTAAATTCCGGACCTCAGGATTTCATGTTTTTAAGCTAAGGATTTCTGGATCAGAACCCCTTCGACCCCCATCTTTTAAGCAACCTCCTTTCACATATCAAGTTCTACGGGTAACTAAATAAAAATCTATAACACCAAGAGCATCCATTATAGATATCATATCCGCGATGATCAAACAGCCTCCATCCACAACAAAAGATGATAGAGAAACAGTTTTACTTGAAAATCTGAATGAGTGTCACTAGAATAATGAGAAAAGGAAGACGTAGGGACAAACAATATATATTTATCTAAAAATAAATCTAATATTGCCGGATAATGCATACATTATTTAATTTTCACAAGTACTTTCATGTTTTACAACAATCTTCAGGTCAAAGGCGAATACGTAACGTCATAAAACAATTACAAAAGGGAGATAAATGTTCTAAAGTAAATTATGGAAAGCCTATTGTAACGCTATTGAAAGCCTAATTCGCATTTAGTTTTGGCTTGCATTTGGTAATAAATTATTGTTCCTTTATGGGTCTTCTAATGTAACATTCTACACTAATTTTATAGAACGGGAAAATTTTAAAAATCCCTCCACCGCAACCAACTTAATGTTCGTTAAGAGGGATTTTCCTATAGTGCAGCTGTCGGATGTGTTTTCGATTAATGCGTGGTCTTTCCACTAAACTATTACCGGTATGTGCGATGTAAATTTCTTTGCAGTCGCAGCATTCGATGCAGTAAATTAAATTTAAACTTTTACACGTCATGTTGGTATTGGCATTTATCGTTTGTTCGCATTCTGTCTTAAGTTCGTTTCCGATACATATGTAATCACATGTACCACAACGAGAATCTGTGCATTTTGATACCTTGAATTGTTTTTCCTTACGGTTTGGTCGACCTTGGCACTGATCAATAGACGATTGAAGTGTTTAGTTTGCCGTTTGCCTTGTACCAACGTTTCTTGGTTTATAAGGGTATATCACACATATACTTGTCCAATAAATTGCGTAATTTCTCTTCGCTACAGAACATATATCCTGGTTAAGAGGATTGTTTGTGACAACAGACCGAGTCTTATCATTTTCGGTACATTTTTCAATTGTTGCCCGTGGTTGTTCAATCGGAATTTGTTTAGCCATTTCAATACCTCTTTTGATTAGGCTTAAATGATATTTTTATGCAACAAGAAATACTTCGAGTTCTTGCAATCGTTCATCCCTAAATACTTCATTCTCAACTACTGTGCATATTTTCCTGGCTAGACAGAAGGGAATTTTTTTTGTATGCGCTGGATGGCAAGAATGGAAGTTTAAATATTGGTGCATGACAGTGTTTTTAATCCACCATTTTCTACATTTGAAAATGCCTGTACCAACTCAGGAATATGACAGTTCTTGTCCATTCGTTTTTTATGTGTTTTGTCATTTCATTTTTCCATGTGATTTTGGACTTTTCGATTGGATTCTCCTCTGCTTTTTTTGTGATTTTACTTTTTATAATAAATATCCGTTTTAAGATCAGTGCCTTCTTTAAAAATCCTTCTATCCAGGAATGATAGTCTGTGAGAATTTACTTCCATGGTGAACTTTATAGATGTATGGAGACTGTTTAGAATATCAGAAAACATTTTACGCTCTTCATCGGATTTTGTCCAATTGATACAGCAGTCGTCAAGATATCGTCTCCAGGAGGTTTCAAATTGCCTGGCAATTTCTATACCAAATTTATTCTCAAACTCCTGATACATTTTCGGTTCTAAAAAACAATTTCTAGTGTAGCGTAAGTTAAGGCAAATATTAAACCCAAAGCAGTTCCTCTCGTTTATGTATAATTTTCCCCATCAAAATTAAATATATTGTTTTCCAAAATTTATTGAAATCGATGGTGAAACGACTGGATATTGCTTCTCTGTGTTTTTCTATCCAATATTCAACAGCTGCAATACCAAAATCATGAGGTATATTTGGATACAAATTTGTTACATCGAAACTTACAAGGCTGGTATTCTCCATTGTAGTCTTTGGTAGATGTGATAAAAAATCGATGTCATCTCTAATGTAACTTGATACACTGTGTATTATCGCCACCGGAAAGTGGGTACTAACGAAGCGGAGAGAAATGAAAAAAAAGTAAACAAGATAATTATTCATTCACTTTAAAGCATTTCTACTGATTTGACGAGGGTACCGCTTAAGAAATGACTTTCTGAAAAACTTGCCACTTAGTACCGAAAAATTATGAGTTCGATCGTCCTCTGTCGTTCCATTGGCAAGATATTCAACTGGTTTTCATTATTTTTCCGGACACATTTTTAGACTATTATAGTGTGGTACATATTTACTGAAATTTGTTATCAAAAAGATGTTTTTTTTTAAAGAATATAGACCATAAAAAATAAAGTCTAGGGTACGGCAACTTGCTCTTGTCAACACCTTTACTGTATGGCA